>NC_137891.1:29469519-30201441 GCF_963455335.1 Martes martes | reverse complement strand
AGACTGAAGGCAGAGGCCCCAACCCACTGCACCATCCAGGTGCCCCCCAGTGTTTTATTCTTGCCTAAATCAACTCTCATTCTGATGGCTCTCAAAGGTGATTTTTTAACTCCATATTCCTCCTCCACCAATTAGGGTGTATTCAATTGTTAGGAGGAGGTTGCCCTTCTCCTGCAATTGTTTCTCTGCTTGTTTGTATCAGTAGGGAATCATGGATTTTACTCAGTGGACTATCATTTGTTAATTTATGTAATGCTCATCTTATTCTAGATTTGTTCAATATGAGCTCTTCAAGAAGGTGCTGTGGTTTTTAAATTGAATTTTACTTGCATGACACCAAGTATTTGTAGGGTAGAAGGGAAGATTAAATTTATTCTGGAGGAGCTTAAAAATGGGTGATAATCGGAGCTGGGTGTTAAAGAGTAAGCAGAAGTTTGCACACTGGAGGAGGAGATCCCAAAAAGAGGGAGTCAAGTATGTGCCAGATGTATGCACAGGGCTGGGGAATGCAAGTTAAAAAAAAAAATGTTTAATAAGGTTTGATAAATCTTGGCTTATTTTATTCACAATTTATCTTTCAGCCAACAGCAAAAATAACAAAAGGAGCACTCAGGACTTAACTTGGACTCAAGGAAAATTGTGTGGAGAACACAGGAGGTATGATGTTACCATGGAGTTTATAACAGTAGAAATACAGAAACTGTGAGACTCTAGAAATGTAATTGAAGACTTTAAGAAGGTCGGTGATTTTTTTTGTTGTTGTTGTTGTTTTTGTTTTTTTTGTTTTTTTTTTTAAGTTTGAAAGGAAACAGGTTTAGATTTGCAGCCAATTTTTCTAAATTAGAATAGGTGTTAAGAAAGTATTTTTCAAAAAGAGAAATCTACTGAGGCATCTGGGTGGCTTAGTTGGTTAAGCATCTGACCCAATTTCAGCTCAGGTCTTGATCTTATGGTCATGAGTTTGAGCCCCACATTGGGCTCCACAGTAGGCATGGAGCCTACTAAAAAAATCTACTTATATAACTCCAAAGGGGGGGGGGGAAATTACTAACGTTACTAATGTTCTATAAATTCAATATGGCTTTATAGCAAGCTCTCTGGTAATTTCAAACATTTTAAGCAACATGTACAAAAGGATACATGGATACATTAAGGAAAAAAATAATCAAGAAAGAAATGTAAAGGCAGCAAAAGTTGGGTTTGTGAACAATTTTTAAAGCAAAATTAATAAAAAGGAAAAGTTAACCCAACTATTAAGATATGGATAATATTACATGAAACAGATAGACAAATTTTTATTTTCTGCTTTCTTTTTTGTTAAAGCCCTTCAAAGTGAAGGAAAATCAAGTATGGCTTAAATATTGAAATATAAGACAGGCAGGAAGATGTTAATGAATTATTATATCCTTAAGTATTAAGAAATTGGGGATGCCTGTGTGGCTCAGTGGGTTAAGCCTCTGCCTTCGGCTCAGGTCATGATCTCAGGGTCCTGGGATTAAGCCCCACATCGGGCTCTCTGCTCAGCAGGGAGCCAGCTTCCCCCTCTCTCTCTGCCAGCCTCTCTGCCCTACTTGTGATCTCTCTCTCTGTCAAATAAATAAATAAAATCTTTAAAAAAAAAAAAGTATTGGGAAATTGGTTCCTGAATATTGTTGTTTTTTTCTTTTTTTTTGTTTTTTAAACACACAGAGAGAGAGCACGCAGGCAGGGAGAGGGACAGAGTAAGAGGGAGAGAGAGAATCACAAGCAGGCTTCATGCCCAGGGCAGAGACCAACACAGGGCTCAATCTCATGGCCCAGAGCATGACCTGAGCCCAAATTCAACCAACTGAGCTACCCAGGTGCCCCCTGAAATAGGAATTTAAAGAAAAGAGATGGATAAATGTTATTTTCAGTAAGTTGGAAACCTAAACTTCAAAATCACCAAATTCTAGAAGAGACTTTAGGACAACAGGGTTATAAACACTTATAATTTAAAACAATTATTATAAACATCTATGCTGGTATTTATAAGTCACTAAAAGTAAGTCCTATCAAAACTAACCTCATTATTAAAAAAAAAAACCCACAACATTATTTTCCCTTTCTTTCCTAATTATATCATTACCTATGTGCACACAAAGATCTATGGATAGAGGAAAAAGTATGGAAATGCACACATACACATTTTTGATAAATTATTTGAAAGTAAGTTGCAAGCATAACAATACTTCACATGAAATTTAGCCTACACCTCCTGAGAATAAGAACATTCTCTTATGTAATCACAATAATACAATAGGTCCATTGTAGGACCTCAGAAATTTAACATGGGTAAAGTAGTATTACTAGTATGCTGTCTATATTTGTATTTTCTCCACTATTCCAAAACTGTTCTGTTTTTCCCCCTCTATCCAGAAACTAACCAAAGAGGTGGCTCAGTCAGTTGAGCACCTGCCTTTGGTTCAGGTCATATTCTCAGGGTCCTGGAATCGAGCCCCCATAGCAGAGAGTCTGCTTCTCCTTCTCTCTCTCTGATCTCTCTCGCTTTTGTGCTCTCTCAAATAAAGTCTTGAAAGGAAAAGAAAGAAAGAAACAAACCAAAGACTGTGAACTTCGTTTCTCTCCTTAGTCCTTTCAATTAGGAATACGTCATCCACTAGTCTTCATCTTTCTAGACATTGAGATCTTTTAGAGTCTAGCCCAGTTGTCTCATACAATATCTTACAATCTTGCATTTGAGTGACTGTGCCACATAATTAGATTTACCATTTTGCCATCATTAATATAATAATTTAATTCAGGCAAGGATCTTTACTATCCTAATACCATTATGTGAAAGTTTATTGGGAAAAATTTTGCCCAGAAGGTTACTTAATTCCAAAGGTGGAAGTATGATTTTATTTCATATGCAGACCAGAGCATACCTAGTTAAAACTTGCCATTTTCAGGCCAGGGACCAAACACTGCCCACAACAGACAAAGAAAGCTGCTACAGACATATGGCGAGAGGAATAAAGTGGCCAGGACAAAACAGCAGAGTGCATGCAGCACACACTGGAGACTCTCCCTGAAGTGCTGGGCTCTGGGAACAGTGGACACGACACTGCAGGGCACCACAGGACCTCTTTTTTTAAAGTTCATTATCCTCGACAATAGGAGATGCAGCTGACTTTCCTAACACAGAGAAATAGGCATAGAGACTTAGACAAAATAAGTTAGAAGATTTTGTCTCAAGTGGAAGAACAGCACAAGGCCACAGCCAAAGATCTAAGTGAAACAGTTATAAATAACATACCTGATAGAGAAATTAAAGTGATGATCATGAAGATACTCACTGGACTGGAAAATAGGATGGAGGACATCAGTGAGACTCTTAACAGATAAGGAATAACACAGCACAGATAATGGGTTCAATAACTAAAATGAGAAACACACTTGATGGAATGAACATCAGGCTGAAGAGGAGGAACAAATTGACCTAGAAAACAGAGTAATGGAGAGTAATGAAGCTGAATAAGAAAGAGAAAAAAGAATTAGACAAAACAAAAAGAGACTTAAAGGATCTCAGTGATTCCATCAAGCATAATAACATTCACATTACAGGAGTCCAAGAAGGAGAGAGAGAAAAGTGGGCAGAAAATTTATATAGAAATAATATTATTTAAAAATAATAGTTGAAAACTTCCCTAATTTGGAAGAAGGAAACACAAATCCAAATGCAGGAAGCACAGAGAATCTCCAGAAAAATCAACCAAAGCAGATCCACATGAAGATATAATTAAAATGGCAAAATAGAGTGATAAAGAAGAAATATTAACAGCAGCGAAATAACAGTTACATATGTGGGAAACCCCATAATGCTATCACATAATTTTTCAGCAGAAACTTTCCAAGCGAGAAGGGAGTAGCATGATACATACAAAGTGCTGAATGGGAAATAGGTGCAGCCAAGAAAACTCTATCCAGTAAAGCTATCATTCAGAATAGGAGAGATAAGGAGTTCCTCAGACAAACAAAAGCTAAGGGAGTTCATGACCTCTAAACCAACCCTACATGAAAAGTTAAAGGGGACTCTTAGAATGGAAAGGGAAAGACAGTAAGAGAAAGAAAAGTAGGAAGCACAAAAACCAGTAAAAATAAGTATATCTCTAAAACTCAGTCAAGAGACTCACAAAATTAAAGAATGTAAAGTATGACACCATATACCTAAAATGTGGAGGGGAGAGGAGTAAAAAATGGGTTCAAACTTAAGCTTAAGGATAAGAGAAAAGCTAAAACAAAAACAAAAACAAAAACAAACCCCACAAAACAATAAAACGGCAATAAACGTATACCTATTAATAACTACTTTTAATGTAAATGAACTAAATGCTCCATTCAAAAGAGAAAGGATGACAGAATGGATGAAAAAGCCAAGACCCATCTATCTGATGTCTACAAGAAATGCTGTTGAGACCTAAAGACACTTGTAGATTGAAAGTAAGGGGATGGAGAAACATCTATTAGGCAAATGGAAGTGTAAAGAAAGCCAGGGTAGCGATACTCAATAGCAGACTAAGTAGATTTTTTGTTTGTTTTTGGAAGGGGGCAGGGGCAGAAGGAGAGGGAGAGAGAGAGTTTTAAGCAGGCACCACACTGGGCTTGATCATGACCCAAACTGAAATCAAGAATCTGATGCTTAACCAATGGAGCCACCCAGGCACCCCAAAAAAGTAGACTTTAAAACAGAGACTATAACAAGAAACAAAGAAGGATGCTATGAAATAATAATGGGGACAATCCAACAAGCTATAAAAATTACAAATATTTATGGACCCAAAATGAGAGCACCCAAATACATACAACAGGTAATAACATAAAGGAACTAATTGATAATACAATAATAGCAGTGGACTTGAACACCCCACTTATACCAATAGATCATCAAAACAGAAAAACAAGGAAGCAATGGCTTTCACACACAGAACCAGATGGATTCAACAGATATATTCAGAACATTCCATCCTAAAACAGCAGAATACACATTATTTTCAAGTGCACATGAACATGCTCCAGAATAGATCACATATTAGGCCACAAAACATGCCTCAACATATTCAAAAAGATCTAAGTCATACTGTGCATCTTTTCTGAACACAAAATCATGAAACTACAAGTCAACCACAGGAAAAAATTCTGGAAAGACCACAAATACGTGGAGGTTAAATAACATGTTACTAAATAACAAATGGGCCAACCAGGAAATAAAATCAGAAAATACATGGAAACAAATAAAAATAAAAATACAATGGTTCAAAACCTCTGGGATGTAGCAACAGCTGTTCTGAGAGGGAACTTTATAGCAATACAGGCCTACTTCAAGAAGCAAGAAAAATCTCAAACAACCTAACCTTACTCCTAAAATAGCTAGAAAAAGAACAAACAAAATGTAAAACCTGCAGAAGGAAGGAAATAAAGATTAGAACAGAAATGATATAGAAACTAGAAAAACAGAGTATGTCATTGAAACAGGGAAATAGTTAAAACGAACAAACAAAATTGATAAACCTCTAGCCAGATTTTTCAAGAGAGAGACAGAGAGTGAGAGAGAGAGAGAGAGAGAGAAAGGACTCAAAATTACAAATGAGAAAGGAGAAATAACAACCACCACAGAACTACAAACAATTATAAAGAGAATATTAAGAACTGTATACCAACAAATTGGACTACCCAGAACAGATGAATAAATTCCTAGAAGCATTCAACCTATCAAAACTGAGAGGAAGAAACAGAAAATATGAACAGACCAATTACCATCAAATAAACTCCCAAAAAAGAAAAGTCTAGGCCCAGATGGCACCACAGGTGAATTCTATCCAACATTTAAAGGAGTTAATACCTATCCTATTCAAACTATTCCAAAAAGTAGGATGGAAACTTCCAAATTCATTGTATGAAATCAGCATTACCCTGAAAACAAAACCAAATAAAGACTACAAAAAAGGAGAACTAAAGACCAGTATCTCTGAAGAATGTAGATGCAAAAATCCTCAACAAAATATTAGCAGATTAAATCCAACAATACCTGAAAAAAATAATTCACTATGATGAAGTGGGATTTAGTCCCAGGTTGCAAGTATGGTTCTATATTTGCAAGTCAATCAGTGTGATACACCACATTAATAAAAGAAAGGATAAGAACAATATGATCATTTCAATAGAGGCAGAAAAAACACTTGACAAAGCACAGCATCCACTCATGACAAAAACACTCAACAAAGCAGGGTTAGAGGGAACATAGCAAAGGCCATATATGAAAAACCCACAGCTAACATCAGACTCAATGGGGAAAAACCAAGAGCTTTTCTCCCAAGGTCAGGAATAAGACAAGGATATTCCCTCTCATCACTGTTATTTAACATAGTATTGAAAGTCCCAGACTCACCAAACAGAAAGAAATAAAAAGCACCCAAAGTGACCAGGAAGAAATCTAACTTTCACTATTTGCAGATGACATGATAATATATATAGAAAACCCAAGGGGCGCTTGGGTGGCTCAGTGAGTTAAGCCTCTGCCTTCAGCTCAGGTCATGATCCCAGAGTCCTGGGATCAAGCCCTGCATTGGGCTCTCTGCTCAGCAAGAGGCCTGCTTACCCCTACCCCTCTGCCAGCTTCTCTGCCTATTTGTGATCTCTCTGTCAAATAAATAAAATCTTTAAAAAACAAAAACAAAAACAAACAAACAAAAAAAACAAACCAAATCCAAAAGACCACCCAAAATATTGCTAGAACTGATAAAGTCAGTGAAGTCAGAGGATACAAAATCAACATACAGAAATCTGTTGCAATTCTATACACCAATAATGAAGCAGCAGAAAGAGAAATTAAGAAAACAATCCTATTTACAAATTTTGTGTCTTTTTCTAAGATTTTTTCTGTGTGTACATAGAAAGTAGTTTTTTTTAATTTAACTTTACTTTATATCCCAGTAGTTAACATACAGTGTTATATTTGTTTCAGAAGTGCAAGATAGTGATTCAACAATACTGTACATCACACTTTCTCCACCTCCTCACCAACACCTGTTTCTTGTGTTGTTGAGTTTAGCCATTCTGACAGGTGGTATTTGTCTTTCTCTGACTGACTGATTTAGCTTAACATAATACTCTCCAGCTCCAACCATATCATTGCAAATGGTTAGATTCCATTCTTTTTTATGGCTGAGTAATAGTCCATTACGTGTGTGTGTGTGTGTGTGTGTGTGTGTGTGTGTGTGTGTATAATTTCCTTCACTATGCAGAAGCTTTATTTTGATATAGTCTTAATAGTTTCATTTTGCCTTTTCCCCCCCTTGCCTGAGGGAACATATCTAGAAAAATGTTACTTTGGCTGATATCAAATAAGTTACTATCTGTATTCTCTTCTAGGATTTTTATGGTTTCAGGTCTCACATTTAGGTATTTAGTCCATTTTGAATTTATTTTTGTGTATGGTGTAAGAGCAATCAAGTTTCTTTCTTTTGCACGTTGCTGTCCAGTTTTCTCAACACAATTTGTTGAAAAGACTATTTTTTCCATTGCAGATTCTTTGATTCTTTTTTGCTTTGTCAAAGATTAACTGGCCATATAGTTGTGGGTTTACTTCTGGATTTTCTGTTTTATGTGTCTACTGTTATGCTGGTACCATACTGTTTTGATGACTATAGTTTTGCGATACAGCTTGAAGTCTGGAATTTTGATGCCTCCAACTTCACTTTTCTTTTTCAAGATTGCTTTGGCTATTTGGGGTCTTCTGTGATTCCACACAAATTTTAGGATTCTTCTTTCTAGTTCTGTGAAAAATGCTGTTGGTATTTTGATAAGGACTGCATTAGATGAGTAGATTTCCTTGGGTAGTAATGTGACATTTTAACAATATTTGTTCTTACAATCCATGAGCATGGAATGTCTTTCCATTTCTTTGTGTCATATTCAATTTCTTTCACTTATGTTTTACAGCTTTCAGAATACAGGTCTTTCAGCTCTTTGCTTAGGTTTATTTGGATTTTACTATTTTTTTTTTGGTGCAATTTAACAAACAAAACAAATGATCATAGGAGGGAAAGAAGAGAAAAACCAAGAAACAAACTCTTATTTATAGAGAACAAACTGATAGTTACCAGAGGGGAGGTGAGTGGTGGGATGGGTTAAATAGGTGATGGAGATTAAAGAGTGCACTTGTGAGGAGCACCAGATGCTTTATGGGAAGTGTGGAATGACTACATTATACACCTGAATATTACACTGTATATTAATCAGAATTTAAATAAAAATTTAACATTTATAAAACTACTCAACACCCAAAATAACCAATTTAAAAATAGGAAGACATGAAATAACATTTCTTCAAAGACAGATGACCAATAGATGTATGAAAAGATGCTCAACATCACAAATCAGAACTACAATGAGATATTCCCCACACCTGTCATAACTGCTATACTCAACAACACAAGAAACAACAGGTGTTGGTGAGGTGGAGAAATGGGAAAACTTCTACACTGTTGGTGGGAATGTAAACTGGGGCAGCCACTGTGGAAAACAGTATAGAAAGTCCTCAGAAAGTTGAAAACTGAACCACCCTATCATTCAGCAATCAAACTACTGGATATTTACCCAAATATAAAACACTATCAAAGAGATACATGCACCTCTATGTTCATAGCTGCAACATTTACAATAGTCAAGTTACAGAAGCAGCCCAAGTATCCCTCAATTGATGAATGGATAAAGAAGTGTGTGTGTGTGTGTGTGTGTGTGTGTGTGTGTGTGTGTGTGTGTGTGTGTGTGTAGATCTATAATGGTTTATTATTCAGCCACAAAAAATGAAATTTTGACATGTGCCATGAATTTTGACATTTGCCATGACATAGGTGGAGCTAGAGAATACAATGCTAAGAGAAATACATCAGAGAAAGACAAATACCCTATGATTTCACTCATATGTGAAACTTAAGAAACAAAATTAGCAAAGGGAAAAAAAGAGAGAGAGAGAGAGAGACAGTATGGTACTAGCAAAAAACACAGACACAAAGATTTATGGAACAGAATAGAGAGCCCAGAAATAGACCCTCAACTCTACAGTCAACTAATCTTCGACAAAGCAGGAAAGAATACCCAATGGTAAAAAGACAGTCTCTTTAACAAATGGTGTTGGGAAAATCGGACAGCCACATGCAGAAGAATGAAACTGGACCATTTCCTTATATCACACATAAAAATAGACTCCAAATGAATGAAAGACCTCAATGTGAGACAGGAATCCATTAAAATCCTTGAGGAGAACACAGGCAGCAACCTCTTCAACCTCAGCTGCAGCAACTTCTTCCTAGAAACATTGCTAAAAGCAAGGGAAACAAGGGCAAAAATGAACTATTGGGACCTCATCAAGATCAAAAGCTTTTGCACAGCAAAGGAAACAGTTAACAAAACCAAAAGACAACTGACAGAATGGGAGAAGATATTGCAAATGACGTATCAGATAAAGAGCTAGTACCCCAAACCTATAAAGAACTTATGAAACTCAACACCCAAAGAACAAATAATCCAATCAAGAAATGGGCAGAGGACATGAACAGACATTTCTGCAAAGAAGACATCCAAATCTTCAACAGACACATGAAAAAGTGCTCAGCATCACTCGCCATCATGGAAATACAAATCAAAACCACAATGAGATACCACCTCATACCAGTCAGAATGGCTAAAATTAACAAATCAGAAAACAACAGATGTTGGTGAGGATGCTGAGAAAGGGGAACCCTCCTACATTGTTGGTGGGACTGCAAGCTAGAGCAGCCACTCTGGAAAGCAGTATGGAGGTGCCTCAAAAAGTTGAAAATAGAGCTACCCTATGACCCAGCAATTGCACTACTGCGCATTTACCCTAAAGATACAATGTAATGATCTGAAAGGGTGCGTTCACCTGAATGTTTATAGCAGCAATGTCCACAATAGCCAAACTATGGAAAGAACCTAGATATCCATCAACAGATGAATGGGTAAAGAAGCTGTGGTATACACACACACACACACACACACACACACACACACACACGACGGAATACTATACAGCCATCAAAAAAAACCATGAAGGGACGCCTGGGTGGCTCATTTGGTTAAGCAGCTGCCTTCAGCTCAGGTCATGATCCCAGCGTCCTGGGATCGAGTCCCACATCGGGCTCCTTGCTCGGCAGGGAACCTGCTTCTCCCTCTGCCTCTGCCTACCACTCTGTCTGCCTGTGCTCGCTCTCTTTCTCTCTCTCTAACAAATAAATTAAAAAAAAAAAAAAAGAAGAAGACCTTTCAACATTTAAAAAAAACAAAACAAACAAAAAAAAAACATGAAATCTTGCCATTTGCAAGACATGGATAGAACTAGAGGGTATTATGCTGAGTGAAATAAGTCAATCAGAGAAAGACAATTATCACATGATCTCTCTGATATGAGGAATTTGAGAGGCAAGGTGGGGTGTTGTGGGGTAGGGAGGGAAAAAATGAAACAAGATGGGATCGGAGCGAGACAAACCATAAGAGACTCTTAATCACACAAACAAACTGAGGGTTGCTGGAGGGTGGGATGGGTAGGGAGAGGGTGGTTGGGTTATGGACATTGGGGAGGGTATGTGCTATGGTGAGTGCAGTGAAATGTGTAAGCCTGATGATTCACAGACCTGTATCCCTGGGGAAAATAATATATTATACATTAATTTTTTTTAAAAAAAGGAAAAAAAATAGACACAAAAATGTTAAAATGTTAACATGGTCAATGAGAATAGGTAAAATAAGTCCATCTTCTTTATACACTTCAGCACTGCTTTTTCAGTGGAAACGATGCTATTTTGGAAATAAAAGGTTAATGGCAATTATTCTGCCTTAAAAAGGTTTTTAAAGAATTTAAAGAACGTGGTTTTCAAAATAATTCTGATACCAAATCACAATGGACCCCTTCTCACCATTTCTTAGTTTTTACTTTAATTTATCCAGAGTTTCACATGTGAATTGAGAAAAAACAAATCCCTTACTTAGATCAGCGACTTACATTAAAGAACAAAGGATAAAGAGGGCACGTATTGCATGGAGCACTGGGTGTGGTGCATAAACAATGAATTTTGGAACACTGAAAAAAAAATGAACAAAGGACATGTACCATTTCAACCACTTGCACTGAATGTGCATGCTCCTCCATGCTGAGGAACTAATTGGGCAGGGAGGAGTTACTGTCTCTTTAAAAGACACATAAAATCCTAATTTGCTTAAAATACACACAGGAACCCAAAGGCCTTAATAACCTTAATTACAACTTCCTCCAAGTAGAACATTTGTAAGCCTTAAATCCCTTCATTGAGTTTATTTCCAATAATTAGGCAAAGTACACAGAACTGAAAGTGTGGGCATGTGTGTGTTTAAATTTAATGGAATCAAGAAATGTTTGTGTCATTTAGTCACCATTTTCAAAACAGAATGGAAATATTTAAGATGGAAAAGGAAGAGAGATGGAAGAAATCGGAATAGGTGAAAAAGTAAGTTTTTCTGGATTAGTTCAACATCCAGATAGAGTATTTGGTTCCTGTCCACACAAATTATTTGTTTTAATTATCCCTTAAACTTCCCAAAAACATATTTCAAGGGAAAGCTGAAACCAAGATTGGTTTTGAGAACTTCAGTGCTACATTAGCAAGGAATACTTCAAGCTTGTTTGCAAAATGTGGTTCTCAGCCCTGCAGCAGCTTTATCACCAGGCGGCAGAATCTCAGGCCTCACTCCACACCTAGTGAATCCAAATCCACATTAAAACAAGGTCCCTAGTTGATTCCTACACATTTGCTTTGAGGCATTCAGATCAAGGTTCTGAATATAACATCCCTATGTGCCTCCCCCAAAAGTAATGTAGAAAATAAATCTCTGTACCTGAAAAGACTAAAATTATTTTTGTGCATCCCTATACATAGATTAAAATTGGTCAAAGTGGAATTTTATATTTTTTAAAGATTTATTTGACAGAGAGAGAGAGAGCGAGCGTGTGTGCACAAGCAAGGAGAGTGGCAAAGAGAGAGGAGAAGCAGACTCCCCCTGAGCAGGGACCACCCCCCTCAACAGGGAGCTTGATCACAGGACCCCAAGACCATGACCTGAGCTGGAGGCAGACGTTTAACCGGCTGAGCCACCCAGGTGCCCCATTTTATATATCCTTCTATCAGAAAAACCAAAAGTCATAACTGAAGCAGAATCGATTTTATTCTCTTAATCTTAAACTGCAAATTGAAAATGGGTTGGAAATCCCAAGGCCAGAAGATTTATTTCCTAGGATTATTAGTTGACCCTATTCAACCTACAGTGTCGGAAACTACTAGTTCATAAAGGGTAATCATAGTCAAGTACAGTCTACATAATAAAAAGATCTTCCAAAGAGCTAAAAAAATGTGCTTTAGGAGTACATTAAAGAAGGGAGAATTAACAAAGATTAGGAAATATAAAAGTTAAGGTTTTCAAGTTTTCATTCATTGAAATTTACAACCCTCCTATTGGAATTTACCCTAAATTTACAACCCACACATATCTGGCACTGATCAGCGTCTAATGGGTCTTGCCACATTGGATCAGACTCACAATCCTTCCTGTCCAGGATTCTGATGATGGCACCAGGGGACATGCTGTGGGGAGAATGGCTCCTCTTTGATGTCAACCTCAAAGGTTAGGAGTGTACCCAAAACATCCCAGTTCCTTGTAATAACCCATTATGAATCTGTAATCCACAAATTTAGTTAAATCATTTTTGAGGTTATTTATATTTTCCACCCCTATTTCCTCTTAATCAGTTCCATAAGTTTATAACTAGTTGGATAAGGTGATAGTTTCTAGTCCCACTGCTCACCCAATCTTGGAACAAGGCATTGCTCCTACTATCAATACTATCATATCCACAACATCGAAAAACATAGCCATATCTCTTTCAAGCACTTATGTCTATAGATTCCAATTGTTTTTCTTTTCTCCCCATGGGCAGGCACCACCTATCTTGACCCTCTTAGAATCTTTTTTGCATCTTCTCCAATATCAGGATCTTTTGGGGGGATTATCAGTCTATAACAAGGAGTGGGTATGCTATTAATTTGTTTAAAGATAAGAGAATGCTCTCTGCTTGATTCCAAAATTCATTTCCTGATGATTTAAAACCTCAGTCAAAATTCTTGGGGAACCTGTAAACCTTCATCAATACTAGTAACTTCAATATAAGCTAGAAAGTATTTCCCACACTTATAATTCACCTTTTTTATTTGTTTTGCCTTCTTCCTTATATTTGTCCACCAAATGAATATGTCCACCAGATGAATATGAATTCATCTGCCTGTTTCTAGGTCTGTATGCTCAGGTAAGCTTGAGAGCTTGCCCTAAAATTCTCCCCATTGGCTTGGCCTTCTACTATCTGGTAGAGATCAGTATTAACAGCAAAAAGTAGAACCTGTATACTCTTACAAAACAGTAAACTAATTTAAAATTACACTGATTAAATCTTAAGGATGTCCAGCTTGCTACAGGTCTCCTTTGTAGAAAAATGCCCCACATTACCCCTAAATTAGTTTGTGAACCACAATAGAAGCAGCCTAAAGACACTCTTTAATTATAGTTTCTTGATATAAAGTTGTATTACCCTCTTCTGAAATACATACATATTTAATTAAATTCTTTAGGAAAAAAAAGTATTCTTCCCAGCAGTTTATTTAGATGTCCTTAGTACTATTCTTTGTTTCACATTCTAAACTTCTACACTTGACCTTAGCCCAGAGGCTGAAAAGCAAATATTCTGTCACACACAAAAAAACCAAGTGACACTACTCATGAGTATGTTGCAAGGACTAACCTTGAGAAATTATTTTTTACTCTCCACTATCTGAACCCACATGGTAAAGTCTCAAAAACTTCAACCACAACCAAGATTATCCCTTGATCAAATTTAGTCAGGCTCCTCTGAGCCCTCTTTTTGAGTAGGCCTTGACCTTTGACCTGTCCTTGCTGGACCTGCATAGCCCAGGGTTGGCAAGAATCCTGCAAAGTCAGCTTGGAATCCTGCAAAGTCATCAATCCTTGATACCTGATCACATTCCTCCAATCTCCACCCTTAATATCTGATCCCCTTGGCCTGCCTTCGGCAAGAATCCTTTACATTATCAAGAATATTGCCCTACCCTTAACTCTCTTTTACTAATTTTGTCTCCACTACCCCTCTCTCCTACCCTAATCCTCGACTGTGAAAACCCACTTCTCCTTGTTGTATGAAGTCAGTGCTATACCAAAGTCTCTTTTCAACTCCAGGGATTCCTGAATACAATGTGCTTTTACAACTATAACTATTGTCCCATTCTAGTTCTCTTTGACATCCACAAACCAACTATCAGCATCTGTGATAACTTTTGAAATGCAGCTGCCAAAAAGGGAAAAATTTACTCTTAAAAACTTACTCTTCTGGAGAAGCACATTCCTCTAACTTCCACCACCCACTTGGGTGCCCAAGAACGAGAGAGGAAATTAAGAGAGTTAGATCGGAAGGTTCATCCTCAGGTTGAAATCTGGGAGGGATAAGATGGCTACAGATGATCTCCAGGAAGTATCCAAGAACATCCCAAATGGTCAACTGCAAAGTAGAATTAAGACATTTTTCTGACACATAGGTCTCAAAGATATATATCCTTCAGTAACTCAGAAAGAGTACAAAGGATATGTTCCACAAAAACAGGAAATTATAGAAGGAAAAAATATAAAAGATGGAATCCAGGACACAGGGCATCAAACCCAACTAAGAGACAAAAGGACTACCCAAGAGAATGGTGAAGGGAAATGGCAGGATGAGCCCCAAGAAGGAGGCTGTAAGGCAATCAGTCCAGATTGGAGAAAATCAAACTCTCCCAAGAAGTTTCTTCAAAAGGATATAATTAATAAAATAGTATCTTCTCAGGTACTAGTAAGAGATGAAGAAAGTTTATAGTTGAATGAGGGATGCCTATATAGAGAAAAAAACCATCTCTAGAGAAAACAAGTAACTCAGCATAGAAAATGCAACAGATGTATAAGCACCGTGTAGTTCAGCTGTGTTTGCACGGTTTTAATAGTATAAACATGAGGTATCCATCCTTCCAAAATTATACTCTAACTATACTGGGAGGATGGTGCTGGGGTGGGGTGGGTATGACTGTGTGCAGTGAGCAAGAAAAGTAGCATAAGTGGGCTAAATTCTTATCACCCATAGTGGAAACTGAATACATAAGGCTCCAAACTAGAAAGTAGAGGAGGAGTAATAAAAGCATGTTATGAAGAATTATGAACATAAACACCCCAAGATTCTAGAAGAGTTCAAAGTTTGGAATACAGTAAGTCACAGGGATAAAAGGTACAACATAGAGAATATAGCCAATGGTATTGTAACAGGAGTGTGTAGTGACCTCTGGTAGCTATACCTATGGTGAGCATAGCCTAAGGTATTGTATGTTGAATCATTATCTTCTATACCTAAAACTAATGTAACATTATGTGTCAACCATACTTCAATTAAAAGAAATGAAAGATTAAAGTCACTTGGGGAAGAAGTGGCAGGAGTGTCCTTGTTTTTCAAAAGGACAGTTTTTCAAAACAAGCCTGGTAGAATTCTTTGACTCTAAACCATAGGTGTGTATAACTTTGATTTAAAAATATTTAAAACAAAAAAATCTGCCTATTCTTGTATTTGTAGTGATTTACCTACACTTAGGAAATTTCCTTTTATGGGATGAATTAGAAGAAATTTCAAACTTTTAAGATTCTATTGCATAGCATTTACAAAGTTAAAGGCAGAGAAATACACAGCCAAATGTTAATTTTCCATGGGCTGTCAGCAGTTAATACCACAATATGCAAATTCCAGATTTTTTCTAATTGCTACCAATTAGAAAATAACAAAAAACCTTTAGAATTTGAAGGCTCATTTGAGAGTATCTTGCCTCATTCAGCAATTGAACAAAACTTATTTGATGTAGAGAAAAACAATACATCATTTACTATAATGGTTTTATTTACTTAATTGTGGATAAAGTCATACTCTGAATTCATATTTATATTTTCCTACTAAAAGGGGACTTTGCTTGTATATTAGCAGAAAATCAGAGTCTCAAGGCATACCACAGCTCACCTTATTTTATGATGAACGCTTTTGGGGTGGTGAGGGAGTTCTTGTATTTTCCTCGAGGGGGAAATGAGGGAATCAATCTCAGTTTTCGTGATGCATTCTTATAAAAAATACTGGGTTTACATGGAAAGAATGCCTGTATTAATGATACATGGCATTTGTTATAAATCCTTCTCACACTGTGGCATATTAACCAATACTTCCCAAACTTCTCTTAGGTCAACACAAGAGACCTCAAGCAGCCAACCAGATTAACCAGGACCACATCAAGCAAAACCAGGCCACACAGAAGTACTTTCCTACATAAGAGACAAAACAATACATGTATGATTTCAACAGTTTCTCAAGCTGTTCCAGTGTTGGCTGACACATATAACTTTCCAGACTTAGCAAAAATACGAACATTATCCAGGCCTGAAGAGTTTCATGTTCAATAAGAATTAAATCTCTTTGTTCCTCTTTGCCAAGATGTCTCAAAGTCTTAAAAAAGAATGGGAAAGGAGGTAGGGACAGGATAGAAAATCCAGATAAAGCATTAACAATAAGTTCATGTATTACCAAACATGAAGATTTTTTGTTCTGTAAAACATGAAGAATCTACAGTGCCAGTACCCTGTGTCAGGCTACTGTGTCACAGACACAGGGTATCAGTGTCAGTACCTTGAATTTCATGCCTACATGATCATTTAGGGAATTTGGCTTTTATATTTAACAATTCATACTTTAAGAAAACAGACTTTATGTCAGCCCAAGAATTGCACATGTGTGTTTAAAATGGTTGTAAAGGGGCGCCTGGGTGGCTCAGTGGGTTAAGCCTCTGCCTTCGGCTCAGGTCATGATCCCAGGGTCCTGGGATCGAACCCCACATCAGGCTCTCTGCTCGGAGGGAAGCCTGCTTCCCCCTCTCTCTCTCTGCCTGCCTCTCTGCCTACTTATGATCTCTCTGTCAAATAAATAAATTTAAATAAATAAATAAAATGGTTCTGAAAACTGATTAGGGTGGTATATTTACACTTAGGCAATGCAATAGAGATCATTTTAAATATAAATCCAAGAGCTGTATCAACTTCTATCAACTTGAGAGAAGATTAATTTTGTTATTTCTGGACTGAGAAACTCACTAATATTTTCAAGCTTACCAAAAGGGATTCAACTCAAAGTGCTGTAATGAACTACCTGACAGATTCTTGTTACCAATAAAACTCAGTTCTTTCCAACTTACATCTTTATTGGATCTTCTGCAGAGCTGACCCACACTCCAGGGTAGCCCTTCCTTTTTGTGGGCTTCCCTTAGTCTTTTAGTGTGAGTCACATTGGAGTCATGTGTTTACATGCTGCTTTTCAACTTCCCTTTGAGGGTTTCTACTTATATTTTTCATTAAAATCAAGCTAGGTGAGAAAGACCACAATTGCCTCCTTTTATTTATTTTTATTTATTTATTTTTATTTTTTATATTTATTTTTTATTTTAATTAATTAATTAATTTATTTATTTATTTTATTTGTTATTCTTGGTAATGGGGCAGCATCCATCTTAGAAGTACTGAAGTACTTAGAAGTACTGAAGTACATGCTGATTGAGTGCATGTTTAGGATAGGACAATCATTTTTATTGCAAACATGGTTAATTCCCTATTGGTATGTAATGTTCTTCTCAAAAAATTTTTTTAAAGATTTTATTTATTTGAGAGAGAGACAGCATGCTACGCATGCACAAGCAAGGGGAGCAGCAGAGGGAGAGGAAGAAGCAGGCTCCCCACTGAGCAGGGATCCTGATGCAGGGCTGAATCCCAGGACCCTAGGATCATGACCTGATCCAAAAGCAGATGCTTAGCTGACTGATCCACCCAGGTGCTCCTCAAAATGTTCTTAAAAAGAATAGATTTTGGTGCTCTTTAACACTAGTGGTAGAAAGACTAATAGGTAACTTACCCTACTACCATGTGTCAGACTTTACTAGTTGCCTACCCTTCTTTGAGGATCCCATTCTTCTTCAAGGAGGCCATATGCTTGGCTAAAAAGCTGATTTCTCAGACTCTCTGGTAGTTAGGAGGCATTCACTGTGTGGCACTGTTGGCCATATACAAGGGTATATGCCAGCTGGGTCTCTCATCTTTTGTAAGAAACCAGTAGCTTTTCCAGAAGTCCTATCCAAGAGACTCCTGCTTGTATCTCTGAGATTAACATCTTACCTCCTGGACTTACCTCTTCCTCCTACCATCCTGGACTTCCATCCCTCATCACAGTCAGTTACCAACATCTACAATTTTCACTCTCTTATGTCCCCTTCAGTCCCTCTTCTGCATTTCTATGACCTTCTTTCTCACTGCAGAATTTGGGCTTTCCACAAGCCTATACACGTTCATGCTTCCAACTGCCCCCTCCACCTGATCTTTCCTCCACTGTACTTCCAGAGGGATATAAAAATTCAATGAATATATTATCACTCCCCTTGTTTTAAAAATCCACTATAGTCTCCACTACTCCAAAACCAAGTCCATTCTCAATTCTGATTGGTATTTCATCCCCACACGAAACACCAGCCCTAAACTCATGAGTTTCTGCTTCCACGCTTCACCATTAATCCCTAGAATACCTTCAACCTCCACTTGACCTTATTTTCTAGTTACTTTATATTCATAATTCAAGGTTCATCTCAGACTTTATTTCACTCATTCATTTATTCATTCAACAAACAGTTATGAATTCTGTCTCTACTATATAGGACATAGGAAACTGTGTCTGTTACGTATCATCATTCCCTGACTTAAAAAGGAACATGAAATCTCCTCCAGGAAGCTGTTTCTGATACTCTTAATCATTTTGAAAGGTTTAAGGGCTACTATAATATGCCCCCAAGACTTGCTGGACTGTCTTTTAAGGTTTTATCTATTTGAAAGAGAGAGAGAGCATGTAGACAAGCAAGGGGAGGGGCAGGCAGAGGGAGATGAAGGCTTAATGCTGAGCAAGGAGCCAGATTCCTGACTTGATCCCAGGATCCTGGAAGCATGACCTGAGCCAAAGACAGACTCTTAACCGACTGAGTCACCCAGATGTCCCTGGACTGTCTTTTACTATATTTGTCACATTATGAAATTAACCAACTTTTGGCATCTGCCCCAGTAACCTCCTCAAATGCAAGTATCATCTCCTCTACATTCTGACATGCCCACAGCCCACCTCAGTGCTTCACATCTAGTATAGATGTTTGCTATTAGGTAGGACTATATTGCTACAATCAGTGCCTCTCAACTAACAAGCTGTAGCCCACATACTTTTTACTTTACCTTGTTAGAAAATAAGGTTCCTAATTTCCCAGAACGAACAGTCTAATTTAACAAGATATGTATTCATGATATGTCAAATTTAATGTAACATTAAGTATTAAAGGGAAGAAAAATCTGTAAAGTTTGGTCTATATCTTTTTGAGCAAATTTATGACAATGTTTTATAGATCATGGGTTTGGAAGGCAAATCCATTGTATCCCTTTGCCAAACAAATCATTAACCAATTTACTGAGACAGCTTGCCTCACCTGGATATGTAAATAAACTCCCACCCCTCCCCAAACCTGCACATTCCACTCCTCTGACTCTCTACTCTTTAGCCAGGTATCAGCTCTTAAGGAATACTTTACAGATTCTATAAATGAAAGTCAAAATTTATTATAGTTCTTGCATTCCTCTTTAAAACATCAACTTTAATTGAATATGAAGACTTTTCTCCCCTCCCCATACCCAAGCAGGAAAATTCCCCAACAGCTTGGGGTTGGATCCATTAACTCCCTAGTGTGCCACAAAGGAAAAAGGGTTACATCTTCCACTTAAAAGACACAGTTCTATCCCTCTTCCTTGGTTGGTCTTAATGGTCTCAGGAAGAAAAGTGATGACTTCATCACTATCATCAAAAGGAACATTGTTGTGGAAGGGCTAACACCCACATCAATTTCCCTAGGCTTCAGTGCTCCCTATAGAGATCACACCACATCTTTCAGCTAACACGGGGTTCACACTGCATCCCCCAGTACAACCATCAGCCAGCTGCCTTGCCAATAAGCTTCAAGAGTCCTGTGGAGACCATAATCCCTAACCTCATCCACCCTATAATCAAACACAGAGGCTCTGTCTTCAGTGCCTTCTATAGGTGGGCTGTGTCTCCATCTCCTCTTTCTTTAGATAGCAGATAGAGCAGTGCACTACCTAAGCAAATTTCCCACAAAGGCAGGAAAGGCTGTCTCCCTTTTCTGTCTTAGCAACAAAATTTGGAAGTGATTTTTTTTGAAGTTCCCACCCTTGCCTTTGAGGAGGAGAAACTCTTCCTTTTCATTCCCAAGCTCCCAAACAAGTATGACCGTTTGTGTGAAGGTGTAAACACATATAAAGAATCAGGAATTGAAATAAAATAAGAGTAGCTGTGCCTGGAGAAGAGTAATGAAAGGGGACAGGCTTTTCTTTTTCTTTCATGAAGATATATTTGAATATAACGAGTGTAACTAAAATGAGAATGGAAGTAGAGAAAGATGGAGAGAGGAAGTGAGGGAGGTAGACTGATCCCTTATAATGAAATGACTCAATCATCAAGTTTTCAGAGTCTTAGTACTCATATTACCATTTATTAATTTATCCTTCAGAAACAGTGAGAAGAGCTTCTCTTCATGGTCAGTGCTAAAGAATAAAATTATATCCCTTTAATCAAATGCAGCAAATTCAGAATAGAGAAAAACATCATAGTACTTAAACATCCCTGAGGAGCATGCCACATTGCCCCCAGAGCCCATTCTAAAAACGAAGCTTAGAAAACACCAGCTTCTGGTTAAACTCAATCAACCCAGAAACAACAGAGTCTTTGTCAAGGAAACCTGAGTTCAAGTGCATGAGGATCAGATAAAGCACAACACATGGCATCTGAACCAAAATGATACGCTTTGATTTTAGATTAAAAGTTAAGAAACCAGCAGAATGCAAACACTTAAGAGAAAGGACGTACAAATAAAATTAAGATTGGCTTCTCTCAGGTGGTGACAGCTGAACAGAAGAGTGGTAACATTAAAGGTGTTGCAGAACAGCCCTATAAACCTCGTTATTTGTAAATCCACAATACGTATGCTTCCATCTGAACAGGACATTGTGTTAAAGTCACAGACAGTAGGTGTTGATAACCAAGTGTTTAGAAAATACATTGTTTAGGAGACTACGGGTATTAAAAGAACTATGAGTCTGGAAAAGCACATGGCCCTGCAAGTGGTCTTGAGGGCCTGTATCCTCTATAGGGAGGAGGAAGTGGTGGATGGAAGGAGTTATGCAGACCTGTGTCTCAATTACGGCTATAAAACCAGTTACCCAAATTCTTTTAGAACCTCTCGTTAGAAGCTACTCAGATTACCCAAGATAATAAAAAGCCAGGAAGCATAGGGCTCTTTGACCACACATTAAACATGAATTAAATTACTGAAATTTCATGGTGTATAGCCCCAATATGGTTGGTTTCTGTGTTTAAGAGTAAGAGAACTTCATAATTTTATACACTTAGGATGCTTTTGAAGGAAGAAAACAAGTCGACACATATTTAACTGGAGAATTCTCTCCCACTTTGAAGAAAATCCCCACTCCAGAATTTTCTCCAACTTTGGAGAAAACTTGGATTAAGTCACTTTAATGAAGTAAAATTCATGCTAATCTGAAGACATGCACAGAGTTATTCTTTGCAGCACTGTTTGTCCCTGCAAAATACTGGAAACAACCTAAATGTCCATATGCAGGAGTGCAAGTCAATAAATTATAATATAACCACACAACAGGTTACAATGCAGCCATAAACAATAATGAGGAAGATCTCTAATCTGATAGATTTCCAGTATATACTGCTAGGTTAAAAAAAAAAAAAAAAGCAAAGCGCAAAAAGAAGATCTAATGTACTTGGAAGTGATTTTCTTGAAGTTCCCACCGTTACCTTTGGGGAGGAGAAACACTTCCACTTCATCCCCAAGCTCCCAAACAAGTGTAACAGTTTATATCTTGGTAAAAAATGAGAAATAAAAACGTATACATCTGCTCATTTGTTCAACAAAATACAGAAGATGAATAAACCAGAAACTAGTGAGACTGGTTACCCACAGTCTACAGGTGAAATGAAATGGAAAAGATAGTGGAACATAAACAGGATAGAAAGGACAGGGTGTGCAAGCACATACACTTCTTTTTGTACTCAAAAAGTAAGTTGAAAACAACAAGGATGGGAAAGAGGAAACCACCCCCTCCCACCACCTCCCCCCCCCCCCCCGCCCAAAGCCAAAAACAGAAACAAATTAATCTAACTAAATTTCAAATGAATAAAAGAACCACCTTGAAGTGGGAGGGGAACTAACTCAAGTAAACTGTGGACACAAAATTTTTAATACGTATCCTTAAGGTAATGACAAAGAGAACTCTAAACAAATACTGATTCTTAGTATGTGTGTTTTGCACAGTTTTATGGTTCAGCTTCTCTAAAAGTGTTCTATTTTAGAATTGAACAAATAGGGTAAGTATATTGTGGATGACAGGTTTCTTGTAGTTAGAAGAGAGACTTAAAAATATGGAAAGAGGGACCACTAGAATGACCCCTGTAGTGTTGGGTTAGAAGACATTATTTTTAATATATACACACATGTATATAAACACGTGTATACACACATACAAACACACATCTATTTCCTAGCTTTGCTGAGAAACTCTAGAAGTGATGACATCCTAATAGCAATGAGCATAACTACCGTCCAGATTTTGTTTTCTAAACACCATTCTCAATTAAAAGGAGCCACGTCTCCTTGGTGAAATTATTAATTCCAAGACTGGGTCAGAGAAAGTAAAAAAATCAGCCTGAGACATCTTATGCCAGAAAGCAGAGAAGTGTTCAAAAAATGATGGGACATGTCAAAAACACCAGAAGAATTCCCAGTTGCTCAATCTGGGACAATCTGAACAGAATAAATAACAGTAAGAGATCATAATCCGTAGAACAGTAAACCATGAATCTGTATGGCTATAAATGAGTAAATGAAAAAGAGAAACTTCTTTGCAGAATTCCAACTAATGAACATAGAATAAGTGAGGAATTGGGAGTTTTCCCTCTTGAAAAATCACCATAGTGATAATCATTTCAGGCAATAGATAAAGCTACTGAGTGAATATACCATAAAAATCAATGTGTATCTAAGTTTTCCCCACAAGATACTTACTAATCTCAAAAAGAAATAATTGAAAAAAAAAAAGAAATAATAGAAAGTAATCACCAGAACTAGAACATATCATGTGCTTCCTGATCGGATACACTGGAAAAAAAAAAAAAAAAAGCAAAACACATTTCTGTCCTATTCCTAGGAAAAATGCAAAACTTCAATCTAATAAAAGGAACTAGACAAATTCAAATTGCAAACATTATACACAAACTAATCAGCCTTGAAAAAAAAAAGTTAAGATTATGAAAGACAAAGACTGCAAACTTGGTCCAGATTAAAGGAGAATAAAGAATCATGTAAACTAAAGCAGTGTATGACCCCAGATTAGATCCGAAACAGATTATTTTTCCCTCTTACTACATAACACATTAATGAGAACATTTGAGTAAATCGTATAGATTACATAACATAACAGTATTATATCAGTGTTAGTTTTCTTGTTCTAATAAATGTAGTTATAAGTTAGGTTTTGTTTTTAGGACGTACACATTGAATTTTTAAGAAGCCTGACACCAGTTTACTCACAAAATTTCAAGAAAAATAAGTATCATAATATAGCAAGTGTGAAATTTGGTAAGATAACACCATTTGAGGAATCTAAGCAAAAGGCATGTAATTCTTTGTACTATTTTGCAACTCTTCTGTAAGTCTGAAATTATTTTAAAATGAAAAGTTAAACAATATAACAACTTAAAGCAGAAGCAATACCTAATCCATTTCAAAATTAACATTAAAATTACCTATAAAAACTTTAACAATTAATAGTTTTGTGAAGCTAGTAGTTTTTCTAAAGAACCAAATGTTTTGGTCACTTCTATATTTTCTAGAGCTTGAAAACCTCTGATATTTCTTGTAAGTCTGATTACTTGAAAGACCAACATGCTCAAACATACTACATTAGAAATCTTAGACTTCTCAGTAGAGAAAACGTCTAATTAAACATCTAGACAAGGTTTTTCATCGAATAACTATCTGTTAAACAACATCTATATCTGGCTTATCCAGTTTATTCAGTGCCAACAAAAAACCACCATACAAACTTTACCCAATTAGCTTTGCCAAATGAATTACCAATCTTGTCAGTTTGCATGGATTCCCACATGCAGGTAGAACATTCAATACCATCAAGGCAATGAAAACCATTCTTGAATAATAATTTCAAAAAACTTTCTGGGTATACTTCCACTACAAAGGCATTTTTATCTGGGGAAAAAGAGTAGAGAGCTTACATTAAAAAAAAAAAAAAATCCATGAGTTCAGTTATAACAATTCATTACAATCAGTGCTATCCATTGGATTTTTTTAAATTGAGATTAATTGGCATAAAGCATTTTCTGTAAGTTTAAGGTATGTAATTTGATACATTTATATATTATAATGTGACTATCACTATAGCATCATTAACACCTCCATACAACACATAGACCACTATTCATTAGAAGAGATGGATCAGGATGGGCGTAGTTTTGGGGGAGTGGATTCTAACTAGCTGTCCTCAGGGCCGAATAGAAACAAGGAGGGATCATATTTCTTTGGATTTCATCCTTCTCAAAAACAAAACCCTCCTGGATTTTTTGATTCACTCCCTAATATATTCTTATCTGGTTTTATATTCAAAAGTACACAAGCTCCTTTCTACATATTTATATACTGTAAGTTTCACTGTAACCCTCATATCCTTCAAAAGTTCTTCAATGGTTCCCAGTATCTACAACAGCCTCTTAACCCTCTATTTCCATATAGACTCATATAATTATATATGCCAAAGTCCAGTGACCTGCCACACATGGACCCATTCTGTATAGTCTACCATCAAACAACTTGAAACTTTGTTTCAAGTTCCTTACCTGACACTCAAGAAACCAACCATCCAGATTGTCCAGGACTGAGGGATTTCACAGGATGCAAGAATTTCAGTGCTGAACCTAATGATGGTTTCAGGCATACTGGGACATTTTGTAACCCTAGGTCTGTAACCTAGCAACTGACTGCTTGACCTTCCAAATGCACCTGCTTCTGATGCTCCTATTCTTTGGCTCATGCTGCCCCCTTTATGTCCATATATCCAAGTGAAAATTATGCAAGGACCTGTCCAAATGCCTCCTGCTCAAACATTTCCTTTTCTCCAATCCTGGAAGTAATTTCTCTTCACTGGAAATTCCAAAGCAACTCAATTGTTCTTTCTTTTATGCCAATTGTTCTCTGTTGGGCAGAAAGAGGACAGATACTTACTTCCCACTCCTGATGTTTCCTTCTTCACAGGGAGTTATCTATTCACATGATACTATGCACATTCTCCTCCCTCTCACTAAGTCTTCTGCAAGAAAGGGGAAGGGAGTTTTCTATATGAGGATTTAGGGACAAGGAACTCCTCATTGCAGACCAGCACCCTCCTCCCTCTTTTCCTGTCTGGATTTGTTTTCTGTTCCTATTCCTGAAGTGTTACAGAAGCAACAGGCCTGTGGTCACACACACTGTCTATGCCTGGCTGGCTAGGCATGTCTGAATCCAAGGAATGAAATTAGGAAGCTCATTTTTACTCTCGATCAAAACCATGTTCTCTAGTATCAGCTTTTCCAGTAACAAAAATGATTTGTCATCGAAAAATCCTGACCTCTTGTCACCATGCACAACCTGGGTAGATAAAAGGAATGCTATTTATTGACTACCACCCCCGTCTATACTGTAGGGCCCTATAACTGACCCATATTGTCTCCACAGCACACTATGTGGTGCTTCCTAATCCAGTGAGTAGATACAAATATTTTACTATTGATATTTTTTCAATCATAACAGAATGGAGTCTATTGATATTTTTTCAATCATAACAGAATGGAGTCTGTTCAAATCCAACAGCTGGTGTTTACAATCAAGGTCATCTTGGGTAAGTCTCCTAACGCCTGAGTCTTGTTTTTTCCCCCCAGAGGTGGAGTTGCTACAGAGACCTGGGATCCACAAAGCCCAAAACCTCTGGCCCTTTAGGGACAAAATTTGCCAGTGTCTCTTCTAAGGATTCTTGTGAGGATTACAGATCAGATGCTATTTATTGCAAGTGCCTAGCATATTTCTGGCTATTATCAATTTAAATCCATAGTAATATTTAAAGTAGTATTTTTAAGAAGAACATTTCTGTGGATATACAAAATTAACAGCTCAACTACCCTATACTCAAATATTCCACACCTGGAGTGGAAAAAAAATCCCATAAAAGTCATCATTTTTAATTTGCTATAAATTTAGAGGAAACATTACCTACCACAAAACTCTTACAATGCAAAATATCTGCAAGACAACGTTCATCAGTCTTCCCTAGAATGATGATGACTCCAGAGAAATAAAGGTTAACACTCAACATTTTTTTCCCACTAAAAGGACTCTTGAAATAGAACGTAAGCAACAAGAGTAAGTATATTTACATATTTAATATTCTTCAATGGGTAAGAAGCAGAGGGTAGTTATGGGAGCTATTCCAGCTTGAAAGGAGTTGTAAAAACTATTATGTCTCACCAAGACACTGCAATAACTTCCTCCACTTAACTGACTCTTTTAACATTATGTTAAGTGCCAGGGATCCAAAATAGAGACAGTCCCTGTCCTTGTAGAGTTCAGAGTTCAGTGAGAAACACAAACATGCATTTAACAGGGTTATCTGAATTCTCCCAGCTGAAGTTCAAACCTTTCAGAAGAAATGACCCTTCTCTCCTTTACTCAGCTCCAAGTCTGTTTTGCTTGGTAGGTGGGATGCAGGAAGGGTTCTGCAAGGGAGGATTCTAGGACAGATAAAAAGACGAAACAAGGAAGATTGTGAAGTAGTCCAGCCCCTTGAACTGGATTTCAGTTCCCGAAGTTTAAAAGGTGAGGGAGCAGAGCTGGGTGAGTTGGTGGAGGATACAGTGGAGACACCCAAGCAGAACTCGCTCATACAAGCAAGTAGAGCGGAGTAGACTTTGGAAGGGTGCCTTTACCTCTGCGTGGAAGCCAGCCTAGCTCTGATACCCTCACGGTTGGTAACTTGAGAAGTTTCAGAAGTGGTAGACTTTGGTCTCACCTGGTGCTTGCATTGCCATGAGCAGTGGCCATGATGAGGTGCCCCCAAATGACCTCATGAGCCGCAGACATTGACAAGTGGCTAAGTAAGGGAGGACAGCCATGATGGATGCCATAGGGTAACTGCATGTGGTAACATGCCCAGAAATAACTGGAGAAATTGACAGGGAGTGGAACCCATAATCCTTTTATCATTCCTCTGCTGTTTTAAACATGCTCCATTTACATAAGACACATACAAAATTAAAACCAGTACATTTTGGTAAATGCTATATGCGTGTACCAGCTCCTATGGAAAACCAGAGGAGAAGCTCCAAAACCAGCCGGTGGAGGCAAGTCAGAAAGAATTCTGAAGAAGATCAGTTCTGTTCTTAGGAATGTAACAAGGAAAGACATCCCTTGTTAGGAAATGGTTCTCTTTTTTACATTTCTGGCAGCTATCCAGTTTTCCTCCTTCTGAAGATATAATAATGGAATATATTTCAAGTGTATCTAACATTCACTGAAATCATCTTCGGTCATTCCTGAAGAACTGGCAAGCATTCTGCTATGAACATAGCAATATTCTTTAAGGATCAAGATGGCTTTTTCATGCTACCAGAGAAAAATTAGTCTCTCCTACGGACTGAGTTCAGGTTCATTGTTAAATTATTCTTTTATGTCACAGAATATGCATCCAAGTTACATTTTTAAACTGGAACAGGCATAACTTGAAACAGTCTATTTATAAGTCATGGGGTTATAGGCTTGAATCTACCACCAGCTTAATCTCTCTTCAAATGATGGCTATAAAGAGGGTACTTAAAATAACCCAAAGATCTTGCATCACTAATGGATCATCATTATATGGTGCAGAAAACTTGACTCAGGAAGTTATAAGAATAAACATAAGGAGTCCATTATAAGCTTTCCTTTCTTGTGGTGTAACTAAATGGCTTTATTATGCTACCAACTTAAAAAAATATGTTTATTACTTATTATTAAAAACACTTTGGAAACTACAGAGTAGATTATCAATCCATTTTAAAAGAAGAGGCCAAACCCATTCTGGTTCTGCAAAAGCTCTTTCAGAACAAGACAAATACAAGTATTAAGTATCACCTGGTGAGAATAAGAAATGACATACAAATCAGAGAAGGAAAGATCATAACTTTCTATCTTCAAAATTCAAGATCAGCCATGAATGAAAATGTAAAAACAATCTGTACTGACAGTGGGAATGCTAAAAGTTGAAGCTTGGGGTAATAAGTAGACTTTGTTTCCATCTTTGCTCTCTCCCTCTCCACTTCTCCTTCTATCCTGTAAATGGAAAAGGAACCTTGAATCAGGAGTGATCTTGAACTAGGAGATCCATTAAGCTGACAAGATTATATGCAATCTTTTGTAGACAGTGAGGAGCTTCCCTCCTCTCTGGCTCAAGTAGAAAAGAAGAGTAAGGCGAGAGAATAAAATAGGATTGGTGCCCCCACACTTTGCTCCTAACAGTGGGTCAGCAACTACAATGGTGGCTTAGATTGGCAGGACTAGTGAGGAGAGAGAACAGTGGGGAGGTGTTCACCTCTTACAACAACCCACAGCTTGTACTGGATATAGTGCTCGCCCAGGAACCAGGTCACACGCATACAAGGCAAATATATGTTCTCACCCAAACCCTGCCTCTTTAAGAAACTTCAAGTAAAACACCTAGCAAACCCTTGTCCTAATTCCAAAATTAAGATCCTTGAAAAAAAAAAAAAAAAAAAAAAAGGAAAATGAGAATCTACTCATTTATCTTCATTCCCACTAAATCATGAACTAACGCCTTGAGGGCAGACACTCTCAAATTTAATCACTGACACCTTAATGTAGTTTCTAGCATATAAGGGTTGTTGTATTTTATATATAGATGAATAAATGACTTTATCTTCCAAATCAGTAGTTCCCCTTTCTACCCTGTATCCTGGCCACATATCCTAGATATTCAGTGAACATTTTCCCTTGGCTGCCTAGGATTCCAAAGTGAAGATACTAAAATTAAAACTCACACACACACACCCCCAATGAATTTTCCTGTTTCTTTTCAAAAACACAGTATTTTCAATTGTATACTGTAGCACAAGTTCTTGGTCACTGCGTTTTCATTCCCCATATCCAGTAAGTCACCTAGTTGGGAGGATACTCCTAAATCGCTCGAGCATCTCTTCTTGTCTCCCAATACGAGGACCCTAGTCCGGCTGTTAATTAACTGTGCCCAGATTACTGCGAAAACTTCTAGGCGGCTTCCCTGACTCCAGCCTCCTCCCCTCCAAACCACTCACCTTCCCCAGGCACACTTCCCTCTCCCTCAGAAGACTGTGTTGTGCCTCCACAGCAGGGGCCAGGTCTTACTCAACTCCGAGCGTCCATTCACATGTTTGCAATATAAACACTCAGTTACCTCAGACTGAGGTGCCATGACTCTCAATTTATGTTCAAAATTAGATTTCTCTGGCCTCTTCTGCACTATTTTCCTTAAATATAACCTTGGGAATCTTTGTAGTCACAAAGGAATGGAAAGCTTACTTACTAAGAACAAGGTCTTGTATGGAGTTTTGCAATTCACTATATTCCAGTCTTTCTAGACGCTTGTTAGTCTTTAAAAATAATTAAAAAAAAAAAAGTAAGGTAACAAAAAGCTGCCATTTTTTAAATGGGGAAAAATGAAACAGATGAAAAGGCAGGCGGGTGTACTTGATGCTGGTAGGTGGCGCACGGAAAGGCATGGGGAGCAGAAAGATCCAACACCAAGTTGTACATTCTTTATGCAGATCCATTATAATCGGAAAGCTAAAAACTACAACCCACTGGCAACACCCTGCGCTGAGTCACTGTATTCTTTGTGTACATTTTTCTAAGAGCAATCAAAATGGTAATTGTAGGACTAACTTTAGCACATGAAATCACTGTGTCTGCACGGGCGTGGAATGCGATGTGAAAAGTAATCTCTCATTAAACCAGAAACTGTGGTTTCCGTTGTTTACAACATGCATCACATTGTTCATTCTCAGGGGCTAGATCATGGTGCTCCTTGAGGACAGAAAACAGAGAAAGTGCTAGTTCCTTCCACAAAATATTTAAGAATATTTAAGAAATCCCATGAGGTTCTGCATTTTTCTCCCCACTTGTTCTAATTATATCTGGAATAAAGTGTTTCCTTAAATGTATCTTTAGTACCTCCCTTAAAAATGCCCTTTTCCCAAAGTAGGATCCCTATTCAAATAAATGATTAAAAGCCGTTTTAAGAGACAATCTGAGAAATTTGGTTATGACAGATATTAAAGGATGCTGAAGAATTACTGTTAATTTTGTTAAATGTGCTGATGGCATTGTGATTCTAAACCATATTTTATAGATAATGAAGTAACTTGGTAAAAATAGAACATCTGTGATTTGCTTTAAAATATGTCAGCAGGGGGGCACCTGGGTGGTCAGTTAAGTGTGCAACACTTGATTTTGGCTCAGGTCATGATCTCACAGTCATGAGACCGAGCCTCACAGGGGGCTCCGCACTGGGTAGGGATCCTGCTTAAGCTTCTGTCCCTCCCTCCCACTGGGGCATGCTCTCTAAAAAAATAAATAGGGACGCCTGGGTGGCTCAGTTGGTTAAGCGGCTGCCTTCGACTCAGGTCATGATCCCAGCATCCTGGGATCGAGTCCCACATCGGGCTCCTTGCTCTGCAGGGAGCCTGCTTCTCCCTCTGCCACTCTGTCTGCCTGTGCCCACTCTCTCTCTCTCTCTCTCTCTCTCTCTGACAAATAAATAAAAATCTTTAAAAAAAATTTAAAAAAATAAATAATTCTTCAGCAGGAACAAAAGATAAAAGATAGTGGGAGCGTAATAAATGTTGAGTCTGAGTGATGGATAGGGAGAGATCTTCTATTTGAAATTCTTCATAATAAAAAAATTTTTTTAAAGAATTTATTTATTTGACAGAGAGCACAAGCAGGGGGAGCAGCAGGCATGCTCCCCACTGTGCAGAGAGCCAAAACTGGGGCTCAGTCTCAGGACCCTGGGACCATGACCTGAAGACAGACGTTTAACTGACTGAGCCACCCACACGCCCCTAAAAAAGTTCTTAACGTCTACATGTTCTTTATGTAGATCCCGAATAATGGTTGCAGCAGCCTAGCTGAGATGGTATTGGGGCCACAGCAGCATCCAAGTACAGAAAGATTTGCTGCGACCAGGCTATGACCAAAGCTATGTGAAAATCAGTCCAGAAAGCATCCTAAATATAAGGTCTAGAAAATATGTAAATGTTATCTTGAGATAACCTTGACAGGACTAAGAAGCCTCCTAGTCAGAAGCTAAGTTTTATTTTCTTCATGTTTTGACTGAAATTATCAACTTTTTCCCCCCAAAGTTGTTTTGCTTCCTCCACCCCCCAACAAACATTACTCATTTTACATTAAATAATTGAAAGCTACTGAAGATTCCCGCCAGGCAACCAATCCTACCACACATGTCTTGCCCATTACTCAATGGGGCCAGGGGGAGGTGGTGGGGGAGACGTTGGGGACAAGAACACTGGATCCTTCTCCAAACAAACAATGGAGACAAAGACCAAATGAGTATCCAGCAGTGGAAAGGGAACTTTAATCTGGAGAGCTTTTCTGAGTTACACGGTTAGGTTAGCTTCAAACTACTGCTTCTCATAGCAGCTTCTTCAGATAAGTAAGGGACCAGATAAGCACAAGTCAAAGATTTGGGAATACTTTCCATTGAGTTTCAACTCACTTTGTGTTTTCTTGCTGTGTCACCTCACTTTGAGTATTAATTGGTACCACAGACAATCAGTCATTTCCCCATCAACAGCCCAAGGTTCCAGCGAGCACTGGATTCTCCCACAGTTCTTCCACACCTGGGATTCCTAGACACAGAATCCAAGCTCCCCCTTCAGATAATCTGTTTCAGTTTCTCTAGACTGGAGCCCAGGCTCCCAACTCATTAAATGCTCCCCAGATAATTCTCACCATTTTCGGATTTCAGAACCACAAAGTCTATCCATGGGCTCACTAGTGTGAACATTTTTCTTGATATTGTTAAATATATTAGGAAGACAAAGGTATCCTGTGAATCTGTACGTACCGCCCTCCAAGCATTAAAAAGCACCTTTAAGAATTTATATTAAAATCCAAAATTTTTATGAAAAAAAAAACAAAACACAACACAACACAACTTGGTACAATTAGCATTCCCTTCATACCAAGTAAACCACCACTGGAGCTTGGCTGTCCTCACAGATTGTGCCGCGAACAAAACAAATCCACCTCTTATTACTAAAATGTGCTCAAATCCAAAGCAAAAGAGATGTTCTGTCCTCTCCGTAAAAGCCCAGCTCTATTTCCAGATGGAGCTGCTAGGATGCCTCCTCTGCCCTCGGCAGCAGGGCCCAGGTCACAGCCTCTGGGCCTGGTCAACAGGGTTTTTATGTTGGGCTGTATTTACCAGTTTATTCTACCAATCTGAGCATCCCCCAAACAAGACCATATGTTCTTTGTTTTCAATTACCAGTACCTAGTATGTGATAAAATTCTTTATTCTGTGTCTACTGAGTATCACAATAACCATCTCTATTCTTTTTCTTTTTTTAAAGATTTTATTTATTTGACAAAGATCACAGTTGGCAGACAGGCAGGCAGAGAGAGAGAGAGAGGAAGGGAAGCAGGCTCCCCACTGAGCAGAGAGCTGGATGTGGGGCTCCATCCCAGGACCCCGGGATCATGACCTGAGCAGAAGGCAGAGGCTTTAACCCACTGAGCCACCCAGACACCCCAACCATCTCTATTCTTGTGCAGCTTCATTCGGTTAATGAACCCACTGGTGTAGACGACAACGAAAGAAACCTGAGACTAGCTTCTGTAACTTTCTGGGACATTTCCCTTCATTCTCTCTCTCACTAGGTCTCCTGTTTTAAGAGTTTCTCAATTTTTTTTCCCCCCCAACAGCTTCTAGATCTTAACTTCATGTATTAAAACCACAGCATTCTAACAATCTGGCAAGTAAAGTAAAAATTGTAAGTTCTAATATCTCTTCTTGCAGCAATTCCTCATTGCTTAGTAGTAATAACTTTGCATTTGAGAAGGCATTCTATGCCATACTGTTTCATATGCTTTTCACGTATTCACTCATTTAATGTTTATGAAACCTTTTGAGGTACTGTTATTCCAATTATACTGAGGGTACAATTGAAGCACAGAGGGGTTATATACCTTGTCCAACGTTATTCAGCTCTTAAGTGACAAAGCCAGGATTCAAACCCAGGCAGTCTGGCTTTAGTGCTTAGGATAAAATAATGCTTCATAGGTGTTTTCCCTGTGCTTAAGAGGAGGGGGGAAATGTTTGAAAGATGGTTTAGCATAAAGTTCCTTTCAAAAGGAGAACAAAGACCTGGATGGTGAAGAGGCACTGAATTCATCCATCCAGCCTCCACTGGGCTGGCCCAGCTCCTGCCTTCAAACCCAAGAGGGTCCCAGGCCCTACTGAGCTGCCAAACATATCTACCTTTTCTCACTGTTGGTCAGACATGAAATAGCAGAAATAAGGGATTAATCAAGAAAGTAACACTGAGTGCCTATTGCCGGAAGCTTCTGAAAAATAGAAAAACAGAAGTCATGACTGGCATCCTTAAAAAGAATTCAATTAGAAGGGCTGTATGAACAGGCATTAAAACACCTACACTAACAGGCAGGGTAAGTATTAGAAAATACACAAATTAAAATTTCCTGCTTTAATCCATTAACTTCTCAACTTGTATGATCACTGAAGGCATCTGAATTGCGTCCAGTGGGCTAGGTTTCAAATGGAAGGAATGTAAGTAGTAAAGGCATTTTAGAAGGGAGGAAACAAAAAACAAAATAAAGAAAAAACCTTACAAAAGCAAATGCTTTGGAACCATAAATGCTGCAGTTCAGTTGGAGCATAGAGTAAACACTTGATGGTCTCAGACGGCCATAAAGGCAGGCTGAGTCCAGATCAAACAGTGCATGAAATATCACACTAAGAAAACTAGTCTCCAGGCATTAGTTCCTAAAATCTGAGCAACATTATGACAGCACCAAAGAGTAACAATAGGAAGACTAATCTGGTTTGAAGTATAAAACTAATGGAAAGAGGGGGGTAATAAATCGAGAAAGATCACTTAAGAGTGCAATAATTACAACTAAAATATTGATCTGGGCCAGAGCACTGGCGAGGAGACATTCGACAAAGGGTGGATTTGATTATGAACCAAAAACTGACAAGTGTTGATAATACAGAGTGTACAGGATCTGAAAGAGAGACAGTATTTTAAGATGTAGTCAGAATTTCCAACCTGGGGAAAAGAATTGGGGTGTCATTAAAATCAACATTGAGCAAGATGACAGTGTGGAGTTGTGGGTCCCACCTGTTTAGCTCTTGCTGGGGGAGATCCTACAGAATATTCACTTTTAAGACAAGTTGGCCAAGACAGTGGAGCTCTCCAGCATACAAATGAAAACACAGGGCTTGTCAGAGAGATGTTAAAGTTATCAAACAATATTGGAAAGCCCCAAAGCATGAACTGAAATCAGGTTTCTTCTCTTTGCCACATTTTAGAAGACATTGAAGAATGAATGCATGGGAAAAAAGAACTCTGTGGGGATGGGATTTTTTTTTTTTTTCCAAAAAATTGGACAATGAAAGGAATGGCAAGACCAAAAATTGTATTTTAAGGGGTTGCAAAGTCAAAGGATGTTTTTATTTTCTATGTAATACTGAAGATACTTAAAAACTTCTCAAAGTCAAAGGGGCCAGTGCCAGGGAACAAGAAGCAGAAGATAAAACATGGAACAGATCACATCTGAACAAAAAGCTAGGAGAGGTGACCAAAAGTACAGGTAAGAACAACAGGCTTCATTTCATGTGAACTAGTAGGAAAAAGTGAATTGAAAAGAATGGGTAACTAAACCAAGAAGTTTTTAAGTTGAATAGCATATGGCAACAGGAAAGTACACGTGTAGTTAAAATGAAAAAAGATTAGTGAGCACTAAGTGTACAGCTTTGTTCCTCTCGGTAAAGTAAGTGTCAAGCTTGTCATCTGAGGGATGAGAGTATGGAATAAAGACCAAGACAGCAGAAAACCATATGGAAGGTATGGGAGGAGGACGCAGTAGAGTCCAAAACCAATGATGAAAAGATCTCCAAGAAGTAGTAAATCCCACTTGTGGGCAACAGTATACCAAACACCCTTAGCCGTTTGAGATTTGCATCACCAAAAGGTCAAAGGGGAAAGCAATAAGATAATAAAGTCCTGGGCATCTGTACCCCAGTGTTTATAGCAGCAATATCCACAACAGGCAAACTATGGAAAGATGAAAGAAAAAAGATGTGAGATAGATAGATAGATAGATAGATACAATGGAATATTACTCAGTCATCAAAAATAAAGTCTTGCCATTTGCAATGATGTGGATGGAACTAGAGAGGATTATGCTAAGCAAAATAAGTCCATCAGAGAAAGAATCATATGATCTCACTCATATGTGGAATTAAACAAAACAGGATCATAGGGAAAGAGAAGAAAAAAATAAAATAAGACAACATCAGGGAGGGAGACAACCATAAGAGACTCTTAATCATTGGAAACAAACTGAAGGTTGCTGGAGGGAATGTGGGTGGGGGGATGGGGTAAGTGGGTGATGGACATTAAAGAGGGCATGTGATGTAATGAGCACTGGGTGTTACATACAATGATCAGTCACTGATCTCTACATCTGAAACTAATTATAAAGTATATGTTAATAGAATTTAAATTTTAAAAAAGATAATAAAGAGCACAGCCTGGAAGGTGATTTTTAGGGAGCAAATTTGTCACCCCCCTCCAAAACTCATGTTGATGCTCTAATCCCAATATGATAATATTTGGAGGTGGGGCCTTTGGGAGGTAATTAAGTCATGAGAGTGAAACCCTCATGAATAGGATTGGTGCCCTTCTAAGAAGGGACCACTGACCTGGCTAGCCCTCTCTCTACCATGTAAAGCTATAAGGACATGGCAGAAATGGCTGGCTGCAACGGGGAACGAGATCCTCACTTAAAAGGACCATGCTGGCACACCAATCTCAGATTTCCAGCCTCTAGAACTGTCAGAAGTAAGTTTCTATTGCTTATAAGCCACCTAAGAGATTCTGTTATAGGAGCCCAAATGGACTAACATAATGTCTACCAATACGATATGCTGACAGGAAAAAAAGAAAAAAAACTAGGGACCTGTGGTTACAAAGAGCTCAACAAAGGAAGTCAATTAAGGACTTGTAAAGAAGGGTTGAGCCATGTAAATTGTATTCAAGAGAAGAAGATGCAAATTTGAGAACTGAGAATGAGAAGGGTGTTTAGAGTCATTTCAATAACTGAAGAGATAAGGAGACCAAAGCCAAGTTCTCAAAGGTCACCAACATGGTACCGATGGGCGCTGAGTTCAGAGGAATGCTGTGACCCATATGAGAAGAGACTCACGGAGGATGGTAAGGGATGCCCTGAAGGTCCGTGCGTGGTGCCAACGTGCAGAAGGCAGAACTAGTGACCATAGACCACAAAGGAGGATATGGGCCAATAATGGTGGTGGGAAATAATGGCGAAGACAGAGCACAGAGAAAGGAGAAGGAATCTTTCCTTTTCCAAGGAAATCTGGAGAAATGAAGGGAGGAAGGACTTCATGAGGAGAGGCTTCCAGAAAAGAGGCATTATGGCCTACAACCCAGAGTTCCTGCCGGCTCAGTACTGGTGCTCCTTAAATGCACGGTTAATGGATGGCGAACAGATGGGAAAAGTCATTATACAGAAATAGGAGTGACTTTGACACTGCTTTCTCCTGACACCTAGGGAATGGAAGTGACAAAGTGGGAAACCTGGGGCAGGAAGGAGCCCTGTTCTCAAGGAGGATTAGTCTGCATCCCCGGCAGCAGTGATGGGTAACAGATGAAGGAAGGAGCAGCAGCCTGGGAAAAAGAACAAAACCGGGCAGTTGGGGGTATCAGGGCTTTGCTTGGAGTCAGGCCCAGCTCGAGATCCTGGTCCCATCACATGCGAGCTCTAAGGACTGACTTCTCCACTCCTTTGCTCCCTTAAAGTGCTGCCTAGGAGCTTCCAAATGCATAGCAAGTGGCTGCTGCCAGGAGCAAGTGAACGACTGAGTACTGGTCTAGCAGGGGCTGGGACACACTAAGTACACACAAACTACAGGAAAAACAAACGGTAGCTAGCATGACGCAGTGTGAGGAGGCACGGAGGCAGCTCAGACAGAGGCTGTGGAGAGTGGGGGGGGGCAGTGGGGGAGCACAAGGAAGGGGGGCAGTGGGGAGGGGGAGGGGCTTGGGGAAATGGGGGAGTAGGGGAGGTTGGACAGGAGTGACTACTCCGCAGCAAGCGTCTGATCAACGGGACCTTCAAACCTTAAGAATCTGTACTCCCTCTGCAGAGCGAGGTTTGTTTTGATTAAAATCCTTGCACTATTTACACGGAACGGTAACGCTCTGTCACTCTAAGATCCTGGGGAAGCCTCCGAGAGGCAGGGGCTGGGCCGGCTGGTAGACAGAGCCCCGCCGTGGGGTTTGCTGCTTGGACAACCCCACGATCTTGTTCCCTGCCTTATTTCTCCAATGCGGACAAACAAGGCATCATACTTTGTTCCTAATAAGGAACAAAATAAATGGTTTCAAAACTCTATCTAAAACATTGCCTTGCTCTTTCTGCTAAAGGACTACAGGGAAATGGTTATTTTAGTTTGCTTAGAATTTTTACTAATGTACTTCGGGGGGGAAAGTAGTATCTTGAGGGGGAAAAAAAAAACCACCGAACAAACAGTCTTAGCACCTCTCGCCCTGAAACCTGCCAACATTCTCTCAACCCACGTTTAATATGAAAGAAAATTAAAGAGCTAACCATGACAACTTGGCTGAACGCTCTCATTGTGACAGCCAGGCACGAAGCAGAGAAACATGAGAGCTGGGGCGTGGTCAGGGCTGTCCATGCAGGGGTGAGGAGAGGGGTCTCTGCGTGGTGAGTCAGCGCCAGAGAAAAGTAAACCAAAGAACCACTTATAGGAAACATTATTGTCATGACTAAAAACTTAAGGGATGTTATATGGATAAAAGCACATTTGAATCATTATCAATAGCAACTTGAGAGCATAGAAAAGCTCCGTTTTACACACACAAAAACCCCCACACAATTTTTTTTTTAACAGAAATTAAACCCAAGTTTCTCTCTTGATTACGAAGCCCATGTATTAGACCCCGGATTCAAAATCTGAATGCTCTCAGAATATTCATTCATTTTTCCTTTATTATATATATAGAATGATACATTCAAGCTTATAAAGAAGTAAGTTCATTCACTATTTGCAAATACTGAAACTTACAAATATTAACACTTTAGGGGGTGAGGCATGAGGTAGGGGGGGAGACATGTCTGTTCTATACACAGTTGCCACACAAGCTTAGCTGAAGTATAGTTACCTTTTCTAGACATTAAAAAGATAGCCATCTTGTCTGTGTATGTTGCACTGATACATACATCTTAAATGGTAAAAGATTTTTTCCCCTACATCTACCTAAGTGAGTTGCAGGGGGAAAATATGTGAACAATTTGCTAACTGCTTACTCCATTCAGATTGCCATAGACTCGGCACCCCAGGAGATAAAACTGTGTGATATAAAACAGCTCCTTTTTAAACCTCCTTCCTACCTTGCCATCTTTATTCATCAACCTAGAGGATCCCTGTATCTCAAGTTCACATCAGTAAACACTCAATAAAAGGTGAAACACCTCTTACCCTGAAGAGGGAAAAAGCCAAGACAGGGAGAGTTAAAGGGTGAATGACCCCTGTTCCGGACAGCGGCCACGGCAGCGGCAGCCACTCTGGGGGAGACTGGCCCGCACACGTCTCACGGAGTATGGAAGCCATTTGTTAATGAGCAGCCATAATTTCGGCCCGGGGCCTTATGCAAAAGAAAACGTTTGTACATTTGCAGAACAGTATAATACGATCTCACCAATGCAAAGATAGAATGTGTTATCATTTATCTTGGATTATAATATCTGGGGGTTGATTGCCTTGTGAAATGTCCAAATCCACAACAACTGCAGATTTTTCTCATGCCACATACACCGTGAAACACTTCACAAGTACTTCTTCAGGCTGTTCAGAAGATTAGAAAGGAAGAAAATTGTCTATTCAGTGGGAGAGAAAACCTTTAAGATGTGAACAGGATACAATGTATAGAGGAGAAACAAAGAACTCAGACTGACAATGAAAATGGTCATGGGTCATTTTTTAGACCATTAGTCTAAGGAAGGAACAATCTTCTCTCCTATCCAACCATGTCAACTTTTCCCTTGGGTTAAAATTGGCACCTAGGAGACAAAAGCATTGTTGTGAAATACTACACTACTAACCACACGGGCACACCCATATTCTGAAATGGTTCGGGCTTCAAATCCATAATTCAAGTCTGACCTAGTGCATTGATGCAGTTCTGCCAAATTATACATGGAACAGGCAAGAACTTAAACATTCATCCTACAAATTCCCTTTTCCAATGTAATTGTCAAGGGCAATCTATATTATATACAGGCTTTCTAGAAATAAACCATTTGGGTGTGCAGACAAGACACTACATTTTTACCAAGTCCGCAGTCTTAATTAAAAAAAAAAAAAAATCCGGGTCATTTGCAAGGATGCTATTGATTCCAAGTGTCTAGAGAGAAAAAAAAGTCAAAGAAGGTAAAGAGAAAAGAAGAGGAGAAGGGCAGGAGTCAGCACCTAGAGAGAGACATGCACATGTTTGGGACACAGGAAGCAGGAAGCTCTTCCTTGGGCAAAGGGCACCTTGTGGGAGCAGGACTAGCACTTAGAAATATTTTTATCAGGGTGCCTGGGTGGCTCAGTGGGTTAAAGCCTCTGCCTTCGGCTGGGGTCATGATCTCAGAGTCCTGGGATGGAGCCCTGCATCGGGCTCTCTGCTCGGCGGGGAGCCTGCTTCCCCCCACCTCTCTCTGCCTACTTGTGATCTCTCCCTGTCAAATAAATAAATAAAATCTTAAAAAAAATTTATTTTCATCACCTTCCTGCCCTTCAGTATCATTTAATATAACCTGTGTGCCTTATCCAGGATACAAAATATTATTAACGATTGTGGAGGTTATCACATGCCAAAAAACCCTATTCAAAGCTTTCAATATTAATAAAAATATTTAAATAGCAATCTTTAATCCTGCTTTTGACAGAGGCCGTACCAAGTATATTAAGGGGAAAACAGGGCAACCTGTGACCTCATGTGTTGTTGCAGAAGTTCTATCTTCTTAAAATGAGAATTTGCCCACTTCACCATACATGCCCCTCAAAACACCTCAAGGAAAATTCCAGAAAGGCTGCTGGGCAGTGTGCTGCTTTGCAGAGAATAACTTGGTAAAGCTGATGCAATTTAAGGGGAAGCCTGTGGTCCACTCTATTTATAATATTCACCCAAAGTCACGGGACAAGTTAAGGGATTGACCCCATCAAGATTTGCCTTTATTAAAAAGAGAAATTATCTACATATAAGGGATATGCTTATGTGTATTTGCTAAACAATTCTGCAGAAAATGGAGGACAGCTAGAATTTTTTTGTTCTTATTATTTGCCAAGTACTATGTTAAACACTCTTGAGGGATCACACTCTAACCCCTACAACTACCGTAAGGAGGCAGGCAGTGTTCACAGCCACCTAACAAGAAAACGGAGGCCAGGGAAGGCTGAATGACTTGCCAAGGACATACAGCTTAGACCTGAGAGGCTACCCCTTCACCAGCCTGCCTCTCTATATGTGCCTCAGGGAACTTATAAGAGAAGTCCTGAGGGGCGCCTGGGTGATTCAGTGGATTAAAGCCTCTGCCTTCGGCTGGGGTCATGATCCCAGGGTTCTGGGATCGAGCCCCGTATCAGGCTCTCTGCTCCGCAGGGAGCCTGCATCCTCCTCTCTCTCTCTCTCTCTCTCTCTGCCTGCCTTTCTGCCTACTTGTAATCTCTGTCAAATAAATAAATAAAATCTTTAAAAAAAAAAATCCTGAGGGGCTTCAAGGAAGTAAATTCTAGAGCTGGGACGGGAGGTGGATCTCCCCTTTCAATATCTAACTTTACATCTCCCTCGAGACTACACGAGAACTCGATAGATAAAATTAGAAATATCAAAGTCACAAAGAAACTGAAATTTTAGAAAATCTACTAGAGTCAGGGAAAATATTTTTCTAAGTTCCAACATTTCAAACAATCATTTTCACCTACCTGGAATCTTGACTTTCCAAAAGGACTCATTTTCCAGAGTTAGGGATAGCTGAAACTTTACTGTACCTTTAAATCCCTGACATTTAGAGGAAACACAAGCAGCTCTTTCCATTTCTTTTTTTTTTTTTTTTAACTTTCTTTCTTTCTTTTTAGCCCAAGCTGGGAATTACAAAACTTGAAAGAAGTTTTCTATCTTGTACATAATTCTATAATCTCAGGAAAACATAACAACAAAAACACTAGGCCACCTACTTTTTCCACTATGCTCAGTCAACATTGAGAAATCATTAGCACTGTCCAAACCACTTGTGTTTCCAGGATATATTTGTTTTCTACCTAGTGCATTTTCAAATAGAATTTCTGCAGCCAGGAAGAGCCTTCCAAGTGAAAACAAACTGCTTTTTGCTCACATGTATTCAAGTGCTAAAATGTTAGCTTTCATAAGATTTTGAACTTGAGATATAGATCACTTCATTATAATACGGCTTAATTTTAAAAAGAGTTGAATTTTACAGAGCTTAATTTTAAACAGAAGAATAAGATTCATCATTTTGAATAATTTGTCACTCCTATCACAGGATCCTACTAAGTAGCCATAGTTTAACTGTTAAAAAATCAGTAACGAGAGCATGAACATGCAGACCGATGAAGCAAATATCATAAAATGTTCAATTTTTATTCTCAGCTGTGAGTATGTGACTGTTTATTTTAGGATGTTTATGTTTCTGATTATTTCCAGTTCAGCAAAATTAGAAGGGGGAAAAAATTTTTAAATAACAAAAGGAGGCAAGGTGGCATTCATAAAATCCCATTTGGAATGAACAAAGAAGCAGAGCGCAAGCATGAACAAATGAAGCAGTCTCCAGGAAAACAGCTGCCGCTACCTGGGAAATGGTGACCAGGACCTGATGCCTGGCTGGGCTGGATCCTCTGTTCCTAGCTCACAACCTCTGCATTGGGGGAAAAGGGAAAAAAAAAAAAAAAAAAAAAAAAAAAAAAAAAGCAGTGCGATATGCTTCAGGAGAACAGGAAGAAAAGCTACCCACACCTACAAGGATGGAAGAATCGCTTGGGGGAAACAACACGTTTCTCCCTTGCTTTCTCCTGGGCTCTCCTTTGCCAACGTGAACTTTCTGATTCCTTCCCAGGAGATGAATTACAGTGATGGCTCCAGCAACATGCCGCAAATGAATCAAGAAGTGAGGAACCCTCTTACACCATAAAATCAAAACCACATGTAAGGATGTGTGTAAGAGCTAGAGAACGCTGCAGGGCTCTCGGCAACGGCCAAAGCTGCTCTCCCCACTGTACCCCGATCCCACCAATAACACATTTGGCAGAGAAAAAGAAAGACTCACGGAAACGTTGAGAGAATGAACACTGGGAGCTAGTATTTTTGAAAGTGCCCCCGAAAGTTAAAAGAGGATGCCTATTACTAGCATCTAGACCGGGTGTCACTGGCAATCGTGGACTTGAGAACTGTCACAGAGGCAGTTTGTGGGGGTAGAAATCAATACTCTAAATTTAGTACATTTGAAGTTTGGGGTTGGGGGCTAAGGCAGCAAGAAAGGAAAAAAAAGGCACAGAGAAATTTGTTTTCTTTTAAACTGGCTGCTTCTTCTGTATACAAAGAAATGTGGGTACTAAGAAATGCCCAATGATTGAAAAAGAAGTATTTCATATACTACCTATTGCCTAAAAGCCTCATCAGTAAAAATAGTAATGCACAGAGAAAATGCATGACTGTTTGCAGGATAGGACAGAAGGGCCCAGGCGTATCAGGGCCAGTATGTTGAGAGGACAGGATAACGTAATTGTGAATTTCCTCCTAGGAAGTGAAGAAGTCATATGGGGACTCTGCTCTTCAGAGAAGAACAGAAAGGGGAGTAAAAATCACAGGGTCAAATGCATTCTTTTGACACGAGGCCCAGAAAGATTCAAGGACTGTAGTTACAGTGAGAGGCAGAGCCCATCCAGAGGGAACTCGAACCCAGGAACCCTGCCTCAGAAGTCAGCAGTTTCTACTAGATTCTCACCTAAGAACTCAAGTCACATGCACAAAAGTTCTGGAAATCTACTGTTAGCAGCATAATGCCCATAGCTAACAATACTGCATTAAAATTAAGATGTAATTTAATTTGCTCAAAATTTGCTAAAAGGATAGATCTTAAGCCCACTTTTCTTACCACAAAATAAATAACAAAGAAGGGCAGGAGAAAACTTGTGCAGGTGATGAATAGGTCTGTGGCCTTGACAAAGGTGATGGTTTCACAGGGGTATACATATCTCCAAATTCATCAAATCATATACATTAAACACATACAGATTGTACAAGCAGGGTTAAGTAAATTTAAGTTTGGAAACTTCTACTGAACTAAGCCATGTACATGTTAAAGTAGCAGTTTGTGTAATTTTTATTTTTAATTTAAAAAAAATTTTATTGTGTTATTTTGTCACAACATCATTAGTTTTTGATGTATAATTTTAAAAAGTAAAAGTACTGTAATTTATAAAGGAAATGTTTAGATTTTCAGCAGGTGGAATATTTCTAATGTAACTCCTTTTCACAGGGAAATAAACCTATTTCTATAAAACTGGGTAATATAGAGAGCTAGGAAACTGAACATATGCTGACTCAGAGTTCTAGATCAACATGTTTCTACCAATTCATTACTTTTTTACTATAAGGTGCATTTTGCACCTTTGCAAGCAGCATGCTGGTTTCTCTAAGCACACACATTTTCCGTTCTTCCCCACAAGCAGCTAGTTTGAAGGAAAAAGCTCCTTTGTTTGAGAAATTCAAACTTACCTACGATTTTGAGCAAACTCCTACCAGAGCTGTATTCGTCAGCACCATGCTCAATGATGCCAGATCAATAAAATCGGATGTTTTCTCGAATTCCTAGGTAGTTCAGAAGTACCTTAGGGGCTTGCTGGAATTAGAATGCATTTTTAAAAGACACTATTTTCAGGGAATCTTCCAAAATCATGAATGGACAAATTCTTTGAGGCTTGGTTGTGGTTGCAGCTCTGAGCAAGAAGACATCCAGAGCAAGCAAGTGGAAAATCTAATTAGCAGCGGCTAATGGTCACTGCGCTCCCCTGGCGCCTGGCGCAGCTTGTGGGGGTCAATGCAGGCAGGCGGGGGGGGGGGGGGGTAGGGGTTTGCCATGCAGCCTCCGAGTCTCACAACAGAATCTGCCAGGTGAGCACCATCGCCCCTACTACGCCAGAGTGGAACGGAGTCACGGAGGTGGGAAATGAGCTAACCAATGTTCTGGAGTAATTAAGAGGTGGTAGAATTTTTGACAAAAAGGTTTGGACCAAAGGAATAGAAATATGAATTTACCATTGAAAGGATTCTTGGGACCATTTAGTCCAACCCTTTATTTTAAATAGGCTCTCTTTCTGTCCCTATTTCTGTCACTCTGTCCCTCTCCCTGTGTCTGTCCCTGTCCCTCACTCTATCCCTGTCCATCCCAGTCCATCCCTGTCCTGTCCATCCTTGTGTCCCTGTCCTTGTCTGTCCCCTCTATCCCTTTCTCTGCCCCTCTCCCTCTGTGCCTCTCCCTGCCCGTCCCCTACCCCATCCCTCTCCTTATCCATCTCCCTGCCCCTCCCCTATCCCTGTCCATCCTCCTCTGTCCCTGCCTATTCCCCTCTGTCTCTGTCCTTGTCTGTCCCTCTCTGTCCCTGTCCCTCACTCTGTTTGTCCCTCTCCATCCCATCCATCCCTGTCCTAGCCCATCCTTGTGTCCCTGCCTGCCCCCACCCCGTCCCTCTCCCTGCCCATCTCCCTCTGTCCCTGTCTGTCCCCATCTATCTCCATCCCTCTCTGTCCCTGTCCCTCACTCTCTCACTCCATCTCTCTCCCCTCCCTCATCTGTCTCTCCCCCCTCATCCCCCATCTTTGTCTCCCCCCCATGTATCCATCTTCCTCCCTCTCTGTCCATCTCTCTCTCTCTCTCTCTCAGTCCAACTCACTCTCTCTTGCTCTCAGTCTCTCTTTCTGGATCCATCTCTCTCTCTCTCTCTCTCTCTCTCACTCTCGGTCTTTCTTGGGGTCCACCTCTCTCTCTCTCCCCCTCTCTATGGGTCCATCTCTCTCTCTCTCTCTCACTATGTCCATTTGTGTGTGTGTGAGAGAGTGTCTCTATGTGTGTGTGTCTCTCTGTGAGTCTCTGAGTCTGTGTATGTCTCTTTCTGTGTGTGAGTCTGTGTGTGTGTGTCTCTCTCCGTATGTGAGTCTGTGTGTCTATGTGAGTCTCTCTCTTTGTGAATCTGTGTGTGTCTCTGTCTCTGTGTGAGTCTGTGAGTCTGGTGGGGTGGGGGGTAGGTCTCTATGTGTGTCTGTGTATGTGTGTAAGCCTGTGTAATCCTGAGTCTGTGAGCCTCTGTGTGTCTCTGTGTAGGAGCATTTTTGTGAGCCTCTGTGTGTTTGAGTCTCTGTGTGTCTAAATCTGTCTCTCTGTGTCCCTGTGTGAGTCTGTGTCTCTGTGTGTGAGTCTCTGAGTCTATATGTATGTCTGTCTGTGAGTCTGTCTCTCTCCCCCTCTCCCTCTCTCTGAGTCTGTGTGTGTGAGTCTCTGTGAGTCACTGTGTGAGTCTGTGTGTGTATGTGAGGGGGATGGGTCTCTCTTTGTGTGAGAGTCTGTGTATGTGTAAGCTTGTGTGTGTAAGCATGTGTGAGCCTCTGAGCCTCTGTGTCTATGTGAGCCTGTGTATGAGTGAGACTGTGTCTGTGTGAGTTTATGTGTGCGCGTGAGAGTATCTGTGTGTGTGCACGAGTGTGTCTACAAGTCTGTGTGAGTGAGTCTGTGAGTCTCTCTCTGTGTGAGTCTCTGTGTCTCTGTGTGAGTCTCTGTGTCTCTCTCTGTGTGAGTCTCTGTGTCTCTCTCTGTGTGAGTCTCTGTGTCTCTCTCTGTGTGAGTCTCTCTCTCTCTGAGTCTCTCTCTCTCTCTGTGAGTCTCTCTCTCTCTCTGTGAGTCTCTCTCTCTGTGAGTCTCTCTCTCTGTGAGTCTCTCTCTCTCTGTGAGTCTGTGTGCGTGAGTCTCTGTGTGCGTGAGTCTCTGTGTGCGTGTGAGTCTTTGTGTGTGTCTGAGTCTCTGTGTGTCTGTGTGTTTCTATGTTTATCTCTGCGTGTCTCTGTCCCTGATTCTCTCTCCCTGTGTGTGTGTGTGTGTGTGTGTGTGTGTTAGAGAGAGAGAGAGAAAGAGAAAGAGAGAGAGTGAGTCTGTTTCTCTCTCTGTGTGAGTCTCTGTTTCTCTCTGTGAATCTATCTCTGAGTCTGAGTCTCTCGCTCTTCGAGTTTGAGTCTCTGAGTCTGTCTCTCTGAGTCTTTCTCTCTGTGTCTCTCTGTGTGTATGTGGAGGGGGTCTCTGTGGGGGGGGGGTGTCTTTGAGTGACTGTCTCTGTGTGAGAGTCTGTGTGTGTGAGAGGGAGAGAGAGCGCATGCCTGTGTGAGAGAGAGCCTGTGTGTGTGTGTAAGAACCTCTGTATGTGTGTGTAAGAGCCTCTGTGTGTGTGAGAGAGCCTCTGTGAGTTTGTGTGTATCTGTGTGTCTGTGTGTGCATGAGATGAGTCTCTGAGTCTGTCTCTGTGTGAGTCTGTGAGTCTGTGTGTGTGTGTGTGTCTGAGTGTGTCTCTCTGAGGGTGTGTGTGTGTGAGTCTCTGCATGTGTGAGTCTGTGTGTGTATGAGTCTCTATGTGAGTCTGTGTCTGAATCTCTGTGCGTGTGAGTTTCTTTGTGCATGTGAGTGTCCTGTGTGTCTCTGTGTGAGGGTCTCTCTGAGAATGTCTGTGTGAGTGTCTCTGTGCATGGGAGTCTGTGTGCATGAGTCTCTCCCTCTCTCCAAGTGCCTCTCTGTGAGTCTGTGAATCTGTGTATATGTGTGAGATAGAACATATGAGTCTCTTTCTCCACGTGTGTGTGAATGTATGTGTCTTTCTACCCATGTGTATCTGTGCCTGTGTGTGTGTATGTGAGTCTGTGTGTGTGTACACACACATGTGAGATTTTCTCTCCCCAGGTGAGTGTGCATGTGTCTGTATATGTGTGTGTGTGTGTGTATGTATGTCTCTCTCTCTCTGGGTGTCTCTCTTTCCATGTGTGTTTGTGTATGTGTGTATGTGTGTGAGTCTGAGTTTGACTGTGTGTCTGTGTGTCTGTGAGTGTGTCTGTATGTGTATGTCTGTATATGTGTCTCTGTGTGTCTGAGTGTATCTCCCTCTGAGGGTGTGGTGAGTGTTTCTCTCTCTGTCTCTGTGAATGCCTCTGTATGTGTGTGTGTCTGTGCCTCTCTGTCCACGTGCACCTCTGAGTGCCTCTCTGAGTGTGTATGCGAAAGAGTGTCTCTCGTGTGCGGTGTGCATGTCTCTCTCTCTCTCACACACACATGCACACAGTTTGCCAAAGAGCCAGTGAAGGTTACTTGTCAGGGTCGGCGGGGGGCGGGGGTGATGGGGCAGAGAGCTGCCATGGCCCCTCTGGCCAGAGCACACACACTCACCAGTCACGAGCATGCACTCCAGGTCACTTACCGGTGACTTAGAATCTCAGCAGGAATCGAGAATGCAGATTTATACTTTCTACGTCTCAGCTGGGTACTGAGCCTGTCTATGTGGATCCTCTGATAGATCATAAAACCTGGACCAGCCGCTGCCCCAGTCCCTCCTGTTTTCATGTTCTTGTAGGTGGGAAGGCACCTAGGCTAGCAGCTGCTCACTCCGCTACCCTCACCACAGCCTAGTGAGGCCTTCCCTAGCAGCAATTCTCACTCTCCTCTTACCATCCTCCTCCACACCCACAATCTCCAGACTTCCAAAAAAATTAAAGACATTAACCTTTTCATCAAAGCATTAAAAATCCCCAACCATCTTAACCAAAAATCCTTCCCATCATCAACAGTACAATTCCAGACAATGCTCTCCCCTCAGGGCCTATAGACATTTCTAGAAAGAATGCACTAGATCCTAAACTCAAACTAATGTTTCCTTCATTAGGAAAGCAAAATAATCTGTCAAACTTAAATGTGAAGGAATTTTACTTTACCAGTAATAAAAGCAGACATTACTTCTCTACATCAACTAAGAAATTCTTAAAAGTTCAAATATATTGGGCATAATCAGTAAGAAAATTTTCAGTATTTTCTAGTTATAATCATGTAACTAAAAAAATGATTGGATATAGTCTAACACCCTGTTAGTAAATAAAATTTTAGTGTAAAATGCTGTGCTTTACCTTTGGTATAGGCTTTCAAAACATTTGTAAGAAATGTAAGGACTGGGGCACCTGGGTGACTCAGAGGGTTAGGCCTCTGCCCTCAGCTCAGGTCACGATCTCAGGGTCCTGGGATCGAGGCGTGTATCGGGCTCTCTACTCAGCCGGGAGCCTCTTACCCCTCTCTCTCTGCCTGCCTCTCTGCCTACTTGTGATCTCTCTCTTGTCAAATAAATAAATAAAATCTTAAAAGAAAGAAAGAAAGAAAGAAAATAAAAGAAAAGAAAAGAAAGGGGACCGCTTTATAAGTAGCCCAGGTCTTTTTTTTTTTTTTTTTTTTTTTTAAATTTTAGAGAGAGCACAGGGCACAGCTCAGGACGGGTAGGAGAGAATCTTCAAGGGGATTCCCTGCTGAGAGCAGAGCCCTACACTCTATCCCACAACTCATGAGATCATGACCTGAGCTGAAACCAAGAGTCAGACATTTAACCAACTGAGCTACCCAGGTGCCCCACATTTATTTGAGAGAGGGAGAGAGAAAAGAGAAAGAAAGGGGCACCTGGGTGGCTCAGTGGGTTAAAGCCTCTGCCTTTGGCTTAGGTCATGATCCCGGGGTCCTGGGATCAAGCCCCGCATCGGGCTCTCTGCTCAGCAGGGAGCATGCTTCACCCCCTCTCTCTGTCTGCTTCTCTGCCTACTTGTGGTCTCTGTCAAATAAATAAAATCTTAAAAAAGAGAGAAAGAGATGGAATGAGAAAGAAAAGGAAAAAGAGAAAAAAAGAGCAAGAAAGAGCGAGCAAGAGAAAAAGAGAGAGCAAGAGTGAAAGAGTGAGAGCGAGGATGAGAAAGAAGAGAGAGAGAGAGAAAGAGAACCTGTGAGCAGGGGGAGGGGCAGAAGGAGAGAACCCTCAAGCAGACTCCCTGCTGAGCACAGAGCCCATCAAGGGGTTCAATCTCAAGACCCTGAGATCATGACCTGAGCCAAAAATCAAGAGCAGGATGCTCAGCCGAATGAGCCCCCCACGTGCCCCTCATGTTTAAGCATTAATTTATGTCCCCATTTTCATAAACTCTTTTTCTAGATAATCATTCACTTCTTCCCCTCTGAACCCAGAAGACATTTCTTATCTGCATTATTCTTTGGCCATTCTTTGATTTTTTGGCAGACCGCTACTGATAGCCTGCATTTATTTGTTCAAAATAATAATCAAAATAATTTGTTCAAAATACTAATTTGTTCAATAATACTAATTTGTTCAAAATAATCTTTCCTAACGCCACAGACTAAGTATTGTACTGAGCACTGACGACACGTGGAAAAGCTCTCACTGCTTTGAACCTTCTGTTCTGAAAGCCACATGGGGCTTTGGATTGGACAGAATTGGAGAGGGCCATGCAAGCTTTCCCCCCAGCTTTACTGAGGTGTAATGGGCAGATAAATGTGTAATATTACTGAAGGGTACACGATTGGATAGATATCTACATTGTGAAAAGACACTCCCCACCACGTTCATTAACACACCCATCGCCTATCTACCCTTGTTTGGCTGAGAACAAATTCTACTCTCTTAACACTATTTTTATAACAGAAATTTGCTATCAACTCTAGTCCCATGTTCCACATTAGATCCTTAGATCTTACTCTTAACTGAAACTTTATGACCTTTTACCAAACTCCCCCTAGTTACCCCACACCTCAGCACCCTGGCAACCACTTTCTACCCTATTTCTAGGAATTTGACTTTTTTTTTTTTTTTTTTTTTAGATGCCACATATAAGTGACGCTAGGCAGTATTTGTCTTTCTCTGTCTGGCTTATTTCACTTAGCATAATATCCTCCAGATTCACCCACGCTGATGCAAATGTCCAACTCTCCAAGGCTTTACACAAAAGAAGTCTGTTTCTTGCTCACAGAGTCTGGTGTGGATGGGAAGCTGGGAGATTTCCACAGGCCATTTGTTTACCTGGTGGTCCTGCCATCCCCAGGGGCAGGGGGGCAGGGGGGCGGGCAGAGAAGTGGGGCGAGAGCCTCTGCACTGAGCTGGCTGACTTAAGAGAGACTTTCCCACAGGAGGTTAACTGGGACCGGGTTTAGAAGTAAGTATGTCACTTCTGCGCACTTCCCACCACAAACCCAGGCCCAGAGTCACACCCAGGTATAAGGGAAATGTACTCTAGCTACATGCTCAAGAGGGAAAAGAAATGGGTTTTGAAATGGATTTTGTTCTCTGCTAGAAGAACAAATTTTAGGATGTGATAGAGTAGAGGGAGCTGGGACTAGGGGAAATGAGTGAGGGTCCTATGGTGCAAAATGCAAGGAGTCACTCCTTCTTGGGCTTAGGCGAGCACACCTTGGATCTGTGCTCCTCACAGACCACCCCCGACTTGCCTCACCCTATCCTGGCCCCAGTGGGACAGTTTAACTGCGGAAAACAAAGAAGGCAGTGTGCTGCTTTAGATACAGGGACTAGAAAAGGAGCTTGTTATGGAGAGGAGGGAGAAAGATCTTTCTAGACAGAATAAGCAACAAATGCAAAGGTCCTGAGGCACGAAAATTGTTTAGAGGGTTTGAGAAAGAGACCAAAAGGCCTGAGATGTCAAAAGGAGAGGTGGAGATAGAAGTAGAAACCAATTCATATGGAGCCTTCAGATCTGAGCAGGAGTTTGGATGTTCTTTCAGGTATTAACAAAAGGCAGAATCAAAAGTTCTGACTTCTGTCATATAAGCAATCCCTCTGAGCACCCAGTGGAGAAGGGACCACAAGAAAAGCAGTTGGAAGCCCACCAACATGTTTTGGGAGAGAAACGGGGATAAAATGGTCAATAAAATGCCAACAGACTTGGAAGAGGGATTCGAAATATACAGAAGGGGCATAGAGAAATCCAAGGTACTGCACAGAAAGGAGAAATAATGGTTTAAGCAACCAAGTGGCTATTAATGTTTTGTGAAGCCAGGAAAAGAATATTCTATTTCAACAATGAGTTTCTTGGGGGGGGGGGAGGGAAGAAGAGGCTTATTTCTATTCGCAAAAATAATCCAACAAGGTGTTTTAAAGATATAGTTGAGAGAGCAAGCAAGCAAGCACACACATCCAAGCAGGGGGAGGGGCACAGAAGAAGGGGGGAGGGCTCTCAACCACACTCCCTGCTAATCACAGAGCCAGATGTGGGGCTCAATCCCACAACCCTGAGATCATGACCTGATTTTATTTATATACATATATGTAATTACATACACAAGTATATATGTACACACACACACACACACATATATATATACACATATATATATATAAATCTAAAGTTCAAGACAGTAAGCATCCCATCTCCCACCTAAAAAAATTAGCATCTGTGAAATATTCTGGAGAATTGGCAGTAGCATCAAAAGACTTAGCCTGCCATCTTGGTGAAGAGCATGGTGGAATCCAAATGCCTAGACTGGAATTCTAGCTCTGACATTTACTAGTTCTATGATCTTGTGCATGTTATTTACTCTCTGGGCCTCAGAGTCTTCCTCTGTAAAGGGCCTAGAAAAAAATAGAACCTACCTTACACGATCATTTAAGGGCTAAATAACGTGTAGAATAAAGAACTATGCTTGGCACAAAGAAAATACTCAATAAATGTAATGATTATAGTATATTATTGTATCCAGTTCTGTACGTGATTCCTAAGGAGAACAGGTGTATAGGATGTTCATACCAACGTTATTAACATTTCAACATTAAAAGTTTTCAGTATTGACTGCCCAAAAGAAATGGAGTTTTAAGTTTCATGGTGGACAAATGACAATACAGATGTTATAAATAAGGTCACTGAAATAGTTAGGAATAAGTAGGTGCTTATGATATAGATTTAAAATGTTGTATTTATGTAGATGGGAAGGAAACTTCTACAAGGATAAAAAACCAAAATGTTAATTGCTGAGTAGAAGTATTATTGGCCATTTTGTTTTTTCATTGCTCTATTTTCCAAATTTCCAACAATGAACAGACACTGGATTTATAGCCATAAAAAAATTCTGCATTTATTGTGGGGATCACTTCATGATGTATAAAAATAGCTCCTCACGGGGTGCCTGGGTGGCTCAGTGGGTTAAAGCCTCTGCCTTCGGCTCAGGTCATGATCCCAGGGTCCTGGGATCGAGCCCCGCATCAGGCTCTCTGCTCAGAAGGGAGTCTGCTTCCCCCCCCACCCTCTGCCTACCTCTCTGCCTACTTGTGATCTCTGTCTGTCAAATAAAAAAATAAAAATCTTAAAAAAAAAAAAGCTACTATGATGGACACCCGAAACTAATAGGATATTGTGTAGCGATTATACTCCATAGAAGAGAAACCTTCCATAGTTAGTGATTGTTATAGTGTCAAGTCTTTACCATGTGCTTCCAGGACAAAACAGCTGCCTATTCCAACAAGGCGGGGTTTATTACCAAAGTAACTTTCAAAACCAACTGAAAGGAAAATGGGGTCTGAAGGACAAGAACTAGCCTTAATGAGCAGATATGGCTCATTTGTTCTCTCAAAAACATACAGGTTGAAGGGGTAAAAAAAATCATTCTTAATCTTTCATTAGTAAAAGCAGCAGGTGCATTCCAGTTCTGTTCTCCTGGCTTGCAGTGTAGGCTCACAATACTGTCTGCGCTCTTCAAAGCACCCTAAAGGCACTTGACTTGGAAGAGAGGCGGGGATCTACAGTGTTCTCTTTCTCCAGCAACAGGCTTGTTCTTGGGAGCCATGTATTAAAGGTGTTTATGTTCAAGATTTCTAGCAGGCTTTTTTTTTAAAGATTTATTTATTTGACAGACAGATCACAAGTAGTCAGAGAGGCAGGCGGGGGTGGGGGGTGGGGCTGGGAAGCAGGCTCCCCGCTGAGCAGAGAGCCCAATATGGGGCTTGATCCCAGGACCTTGAGATCATGACCTGAGCCGAAGGCAGAGGCTTTAACCCACTAAGCCACCCAGGTGCCCCTCTAGCAGGCTCTTTAATATAATCTTTCTCACAGACATGTGTGAATTAAAATTTCAACTTCACTAAACTGTTAAGTGTACATATTACAGGCATCCTTCTCTGGGTAATATAAAAGGGACACCAATGGTAACTTGACTGGTAGCAATAAGCTAAGTTTTTAAATGGATATAGGAAAGATTCCATAATTAGAGCCAGCTGTAGCTCCTAAGTAGGAATGTTAATTTTTTTTTTTTAACTTTACTGCCACTTACCCACGGAAGACTCTAGACCCTTTCTTGATATGCCTGCAAATTCAAGACTACACAGCCAAAAACACACTATTTATTGACGGCCTTGGAGAGTGCATTCGAAGTAGCTAGCAGCCATTCAGGTCAAGCTTTGGGGAAACTTTAATCCTTCTCAGGTGACGTTACTTGTAGAATACAACATCCAGCTGATCTCCTCAAATATTTTCCTTCCTCCCTTTCTAAGCCTTACAGAGAGTGTTTAAGTAGCACAAAGTACTGTTTTTCTACCCAATGAGCCTCAGATTACACCAGGCTGAAGCTACTGTATGTTCACTTAGGAGTGTCTCTGAAAGCTGTTAACAGAAAACATTATCAGAAGATGTCTAATAGAATTCAGGTTTACAGAAGGCTTGCATTCCATTCCTGTTAGCAGAAGCCAAAAGGATTGTTTTGATGTCATTTGACCACTAATGTTTCAGTAGGCAGAAACTACTTTGCCTCTTCCATCTGACAGGCAACGGCCTGACACAAATCAAAGTCTTTTATTTGCTTGCAGTGATGTTAACCCACCGGCCAAACACACACCCACTCCTCTCTCTGGACTCCAGCAGTTCAAGGGGAAGAGTTCGGCACATTGCCTGCTTTTCCTGTAAGAAATGCTTTGGGGCGACTGGGTGGCTCAGTCTGTTAAACATCTGCCTTCGGCTCAGGTTATGATCCCAGAGTCGTAGGATCGAGACCCGTGTCAGGGTCTCTGCTTGGCGGGGAATCTGCCTCACGCTCTGCTTCTGTGCCCTCTCGCTCTTATGCACACACATGCTCTCAAAATCTTAAAACAAAATGCAAGAATATTAAAAATAATGTTCTACTAGCCCTTTATATATAGCAAAGGAGTATGAATAAAACAATACTGGATGTCAATCCAAATCAAAGGGAACTAATTTAAAACACCTCTACCACCAAAAAGAATATACCATAGACAATTGTAGTAATGTTCTGTCAAGGATACTCCCGGCTCTTGTAGTTCAGTCAACTTCAAAAGGAAATCAGTAAAACAGATTTTTCAACTTCAGCCTAACATTAAGAAGCCAAAATGAATCATGATTATTTGAAAAAGCAACACACTGAAGTGATTCTTTGGATTCATACAGTTTCATAGAACTTCAGAGGTGGAAAAGAATTTGAAGTTTCGTAGTCCAAACCCTATAAACCATGTCTAAAGCAGCTTCACCCTCCAGGGCCCCTAGGTGCCCAAGGCCAGGGCTGTCACTACTATCCTCCTGTATGTACAGGACATGGTCTAGGAGAGGCGGGATGGCCGCACACAATCATTCCACTTCTGTTGCCATGGATACTATTATTAAGGTATAATTAATACGACTTATTCCACAGGGTTGTTATGAAAATGAGCACATTAAGAACCTACATGTCTGGCACAGGTTAGGACTTGCTACAGACTGAAATGTGTACCCCCGCCAGAAGAGATGAAGTCTTAATCGCCGACACCTATGAGTGTAGACATATTTGGAAATAAGGCCTTTGCAACTCTAATCAAGTTAACATGAGGTCATCTAAGTGGGCCGGAATCCAACGCAACTGGTATTCTTGAGAGGAGAGGGGAGACAGCCTGTGAAGAGGGAACAGAGACCGGAGTTAGCCACCAGCTAAACAATGTCTGGGGCTTCCAGAATATGCAAGAGGCCAGAAAGGATTTTCCCCCTCTGCAGTCTCAGATGGTACATGGAGCGGCTGACCCCTTAATGCTGGGCTTCTAACCTCCAGAAATGCGAGGAAATTCAAGTCTAGTCTTTGCAGTCACCTAGTTTGTGGTACTTAGAGCAGACCCAGGAAATCAACACAGTATTCTAGTGTGTGCTGCCAAGGCACTCTTTAGAGTCATGACATCTAGAACACTGGTGTGGGCTGGGAACCTCCAGCTGCCCCACTCTTCAACCTAGGTAAATACTCCTCTTAATGTAGCACGTTCCTTTTTGCAACTCTATTACATCATAACCTCAGCAGGAGTCAAAAATCAATGATAACTCCTTGTCTCCAACATCCTAGTCCTCCATTGCTGTTTCTTTGATCTTAACAGAAAAGCTCTACTTTTCTGTTAAAATTTCATTTATAAATTCATTTTGTTATGCCCAGCCATCAGCATCTTTTTATAAACCATCAACCAACATGTAAATGTCCTGTTCAACTTCATATCATCAAAAGTGTGGCTGGTAATACCAACCATCTTCAACATAATCATTAAGAAAATATTGTTCCAGGGATGCCTGGGTGGCTCAGTTGGTTAAGCGACTGCCTTTGGCTCAGGTCATGATCCTGGGGTCCTGGAATCGAGTCCCGCATCAGCCTCCTCTTGCCCAGTAGGGAGCCTGCTTCTCTCTCTGCCTCTGACTGCTAGTGCATGCTTTCTCTCTCGCTCTGACAAATAAATAAAAATCTTAAAACAAAAAGAAAGGAAAAAAAAAATATTGTTCCAAAGCTGATGAAGAGTACTTTACTCTACCAGAGATGTTCCTCAAAGTGGACAATCCATCAGTCCCCACTCTGTCAAATATAATTCTGTAAGTAACATTTGAGGATATATTTGTATTTCTCTACCTTTCCCAACAGGATTTTTAAAGCCTGTGTGTTTTCCTAAGTGTAAGCTATTACTAACAAATTTTCAAACACTTATCTTCCAGTCTAGTAAACCTATACAAAAAAGTAAACTATTTGTATGGTATAACCCATGCAGGCTACAGCTGCCATTGAAACCTAGCCTTTTTTTTTTTTTTTTAAGATTTTATTTATTTGAGATAAATAAATAAAAGAGATAACAAGTAGGCAGAGAGGCAGGCAGAGAGAGAGGAAGGGATGCAGGGCTCGATCCCAGGACCCTGGGATCATGACATGACCTGAGCCAAAGGCAGAGGCTTTAACCCACTGAGCTACCCAAGAGCCCCAAATCTGGCTTTCTTATAATGAAGCATTCTAGAAATTGACTTACATGACATGCCCGTGTAAGAATTGAGAAATAGGTCTTCTCTCCTTTGTTAGAAATTCAGATTAAACTTCAGTATCTATAGTATTATTACAAACACTTAAAATGACTCAGAGGCATATGATGCAGAAACTAATGAAGTAATTTTGTTTAGTATTCTGCCTACAACCAGTCTTGTAATTTGAGTCAACAGTTGTCAACAAGAATTTCTATTTTAGTATCTAGTAGATGCCAGATGCATTACAGATGTGCTCATCGTGGTGTGAATGGTCCTTAGAGGTCCCTCTACAGTCAGTACAGTCCCTGGTTTTACAACACTCTTAAGAAACACCCTTTGTAAGAAAGAATAAAAAAGGAAAGAAAAGAAAAAAAGAAAAGACCCTGTTTTTGGAAAAAGGCCATTTCTAGTGATTCTGAAGCAAGGGTCTCTTCTATTAATAGTTTCCTATATACACCTGGAATTTTCCTATGAGCCTCCTTCATTTTGCCCCTAATTCCAAAAGTTAACATGATTTATCATATCTTTTTTTCCACATGACAGGCCGCAAGTCTTGAACAGGAGTGATCTTGTTCCTGTTCTTTCTTTCCGTAAGTCCAGGCTCTCCCATCTCTTCAAAACTTGGTCTCAATATTCAACTAAAAGGATTACTTGAAGCTTGCAAAAGACTTTACAACAGTTAGCACTGAGACACTTCCAAATCCAAATCATGTTCATCACCCACAGCAGTTGCAAAGGACTATTTTATTTCTACATAAGGGAACAACTACACTGCATCAAATTCATAATTTTGGACGATTTTCAAGGGACAATTTCCAAACCCTAGGTCACTTTATAGAATAGTATTATTTAAAGGCAGAACAAAAAACATCACTCATAATTGACAGGATTCAGTCAAGAGTCACATATCAGCCACTGCATAATTTATAGACCAGAAGCTGTGGTAAATGGCTTCCCAAACTCCACAACCAACCAACCTCAACCCACTAATCATGCTCCTGGGAACCACAGCTGTCCATTATCAAACAATATTTGAGTTTTTAAGTTACTTTGTCTCCTAACTTTAACAAAGTTTCTCTATTATACTAACCTGATGGAAGGACAGTGACCACAAGATATCTTTCACCAGTAGAAGGAATGCTACGGATAGGACAGCCCTAATTTCTCTCAAAATGTTAATGACTCCAGATCCTTAAACAGAAAATTTTAAGCTAGTTTGCTCATTCTGCTCACCCAACCTACAGGTGTTCTCTGCCACTTCCTTTTATCTATTTAGAAGAGCCAAGAACACACAAGAGTTCCTCAAAACTCCCCTGACCTTTAAACACATACACACGCACACACACTTCCAAAACCAAAAAAAAAAAAAACAAAAACAAAAACCAAAAAACAAAAACAAAAAATGAAAAACAAAACAAAAAAACCTCTAGAACATCAAGACTCAAGTATCAAAAATTAGCATTTTAACAAAGTGTTCTTCTACCTTCAAGGACTACCCAGAGGGCTTGACAAGTCAAAGACCAGAACTGCCTTAATTTGTATTTTCTAATGGTAAACTTGGAGCCCCGGTGTAATTCTTCTCAACCCACTGGGCTGCCAAGTGTTTTTCATTCAGTGCAGTCTCCAAGGACCAGGGATGGTGGTAGAAAAGAACAAAACAAAACGAAACAAACAAAACAGTTACTCCAAAAGGCTATGGTAGGGGACGCACAATGGGTACAGGATCCACCTCCTGGTCATAGGGATAGTAACTCCACTAAGATTCAACTCAACTGAAAACTGGTCTGGGGCGGGAGGGGGGCGGGGTGGAAAGCGTGATAAATATAAATATGCAAGGTCATAATGCTCTAGCAAATCCCCCACCATTTAAAGCCAGATTTTATCTACAGGGAGGCATTAGAACACAGCAGATCAAAAGTGAACAATGAGGGGTGCCTGGGTGGCTCAGTGGGTTAAAGCCTCTGCCTTCCGCTCAGGTCATGATCCCAAGGTCCTGCGATCGAGCCCCACATCGGGCTCTCTGTTCCTCGGAGAGCCTGCTTCCTTCTCTCTCTCTCTGCCTGCCTCTCTGCCTACTTGTAATCTCTGTCAAATAAATAAATAAAATCTTAAAAAAAAAAAAAGTGAACAATGAGGAGCCAGAGAATTTTTAAAATTCCTCTATCAGACTTCATTATATGAGGAAAGAGAACCTTTTAAGAAAAAAACTGGATTTTCAAAATAAGATCAGATAATTTTCATTATTCTCAGACAAAAAGGTAGAGATTCATTAAGAGAAAAGGATATTCTCCATAAAGATTAAAGAATTTGGCAAACAATTGGCAAGCATCAATTTGCAGTTGTTCTGGACAACTCCAAATTTTACCAGTTGTTTGAATTTTCAGGTGTTCACCTCATGGAAAACATTTTTTCATAAAACATGTTTTCCAAAGTGAACGTAGAAGTTGGAATCCACTGGTAAGTGGACACAAACTTTCTCAGATCTTAAAACTGTGAGATTGGTTAAGTTTGCCTTTCCGTGAGGCTTTGTCAAAAAGATTAGGGGCCGGAAACAGAAATTCCCCAGTAAGGCAAAAAGCTCTTTGTTCCTTTTTTCTCCTTCTGTGTGGATTTCAAGATGATCGCAGCACCACTCTTACTGGAGAAAGCACAGTAGTTTTCTCACCTGAACCAAGGGGACAAAGCAAAGTAAGCACACATCCTACAGATCATGAGAACAAAGCACAAGGAAAAGAATGCAAAGTGTGCCCTCTATCGGTGTCTGAGTTTTAATCGCCAAAGGGCTGGTTGGCAAGTTGTATCCAGCAATAGGTGAGACACGAAGGCCATCCTGGTAGAAAAATTATAAAATGTGCTGACCCAGCAGCAAACACCTAGCAGAAGCCCCCTTGACCTCAACTGAGGAGTGTTCAGCCCTGTTCTGATCAATGTGAGCCATCGGCACGATCCAAGGGAGTCCCGTCAACGCCAGCGTAGGTCATCAGTGGGGGACACTGCAACGGCAATTTCTAAAAATTTTATAGTCTATTATTAATGAGATAAAATTAGACCATATGAGAAAAGGATTTTAACAAAAACCCCTTATTCTGTGTATTTTGTACTTCTAAAGACTTTTTAGAGGAGTGGAGAGAATTAAGCATCCATTGTCCTCGAGCAAGGGATCATTAGCCAAGTAATTATTTACTGAGAGAAGTCTTGAGATTGTGCTTCTGATCCTCCCTCATACTGTGTAATACGTACAGGGCAAATGGCTGGAAACTGACACCTGGAAAATAAAACTTAAGAAAACCAATGTGTGTATCAATCTGAAGCAGTCCTTTGGCATCAGGCCAATTAAGAAGGTCTACCTCCTATTACCTTAACCAATGCTTCTTAACCTATTGAAGGAAACTGATGAACCACGGCCATTCTGAGACTTCAGAGAAAGCTTAAGATCCTCTCTCTATGCACTAAAAAGAAAGGCTTTGGCTTCTGGTTTCGGGGGGCTCACAAAAACCCTGGCTCCATATCTGGACCCTAAGTTAGGAAACCCCTGCTCAAAAGAAATGTGCTAAGAAAGCTAAACTCTGTAAGTGCCCCCAAGAGCCTTCAAGTGAGGAGAACTGAAAGCTTTTACATAAGTTTTAAGGGTTTTCCCCAAGCAACCACGTAAAAAGGAAAGCTACCTATAATTAGTTTCTCTACATTTTCAGAGTAAAGGAATATTTAATAGCTTTTCTCAAATCTTGATCGGTTATTCTCATTAAGATGGTATAGCATGTGAGTACACATAAAAAAAAAAAAAAATACACACAGGGGCACCTGGGTGGCTCAGTGGGTTAAAGCCTCTGCCTTCGGCTCGGGTCCTGATCCCAGGGTCCTGGGATCGAGCCCCGCATCGGGCTCTCTGCTCATCAGGGAGCCTGCTTCCTCCTCTCTCTCTCTCTCTGCCTGCCTCTCTGCCTACTTGTGATCTCTGTCTGTCCAATAAATGAATAAAATCTTAAAAAAAAAAAAAGAATAAAAAAATACACACACACACACACACACACACACACGTTGACAGGTGGACATGGGCACACACACCTACAGACATACCTATTTGTTCTGGCAATACAGAATTCCAATTCAGGAAAACAAGAAATAAGATTCCTAAAATTCATACAAAAATAATTATCTTTAAAAAAAAAAAACACAAAGAATGATCAAAAATGAGCAATACAAGTATGCAAAAAGAATTCTGTAACCAGATCCCACTTGTGGTCCTATACTTCAGCTTCCCCCCTACTCAGCCTTCAGTTACTTAATATTATTTTATTAGTATGATTTGGAAGTTGTAGAAGTTCTGAGGCTCAATAAAAGTCTGCATTTCAAAAAACTCCTGAATAGGGACACCTGGGTGGCTCAGTGGGTTAAGCCTCCGCCTTCGGCTCAGGTCATGATCCCAGGGTCCTGGGATCGAGTCCCCCATCAGGCTCTCTTCTTTCTCTCTCTGCCTGCCTCTCTGCCTACTTGTGATCTGTCAAATAAATAAAAATCTTCAAAAAACAAAAACAAAAAAACTCCTGAATACGTTCAAAGGTGATTTTTTTTTTTTTTTAATGAGCATTTATGCTGGACATGTCCTGGGTTCAGGAAAAGCCAGGGAACTCAAGAACTGCGTTCTAGCTCTAGCTACTTTCCACTTAACTATTAGTTTTTAAAATCAAATTTCACTTTCCAATTCTGTCAAACTCGTTGCACCTCATCCAAATAGTGAGAGGTCAATGCTCTCCCGGAAGGCACTGTACAAAAAACAACTAGGTCCTCTACTGACCCCTACAGAAGGGCTTACTGTGTCAGGCACCACGACCCCACCCCCAGACCCGCATCTCTCACTGATTGGTCTGCATAATTCTGGTATACTCAAGTCACAAAAACAGCAATGCAGGTTGAAGACATTTCCTGCACTATGTATGTTATTAATATCACTGCCTTTTAGGAAGAGAAATACCACTTTCCTTTTCCCCTAAATGGTTATTCCTCTGGAGAAACAATTTGGGGTGGGAAAAAAAAAATCCCTAGTGGACCCTTTCTCTAGAAGAAATGCTTTTAAAATATAGATTCCCCCACCCCAGAATTTTCCCTTCCCTGCCCCAAACTCCCCTGCCACGTGGAGGGCTCTATCATTCCAATAATAAACTGGCATGCAGATACACCGGTAGGCACTAGGGCGCTCTAGAAATTCTGGGGATTGTCAGAAGAGACTTCAAGTGAGAGCTGGGTGGGAGAGGCTTTTATATCTCAATAGTTTTTGTCTTTAAAGAATAGCAATAGTGAGATTATACCTATTACCTAAGAATGCATTCAAACTTCGACTATGTGCAAAGAATTGAGCAGAATTATTTTCAGGGTGAACAAAATCTCATAGTCAATGACTTTTTGTCCGGCCACCATTCATGGAGAAGCACCCTGTTAGGCCTGCTTTGGGGATACAGAGATGAGAGGAGTGTGAAGTAGGGGAAGGAGAAGACATTTGGCAAATAACTGGAATAAAGAGGAAAATAAGAGCGTGTCTGAAGAATCACACAGAAAGCTGAGATACCTGTGAGGGGAAAACGGTCTCTGCCTTCAAAAAAAGGCAGAAAATTCCGGTTGGGTGGGGAGTGGGGTAGGTGTGGGTGTTTTCCAAAGGCAGTGACTTCAGCTGGGCATTCAGATGCTCAACAACTTAAAAACCTCAGAACACAGGATGTGTTTGGAAATGAAGTAACCGGGTAAACTTCAGCGTGTAGCGCTTCCAGCGTGGTGAAAAGTTGGAAATGAGCTACCATAGGTGGTGGGGACAGCCTTGAATGCCGTGTGAAAGAGGCTGGCATGAATTCTGCAGTCGATGTGGAGACCTGGAGGGTTGGGGCTTAGCAACACAAGTCACATGATCAGATCGGAGGTTGAGAAACCTTCAACATGGCGGCATCATAAAGGTAGGAGTGAAGTAGATGGTGCTGGGAGATGAGGAGCCCATAGGGTCTGAGCGAGGAAGTACCTTTGGGAATGGGAAGGACGGGGTGGAGCTAAACCTTTCTGAGATAGACTAAGGCCAAATGAACCAATGAAAGAGGCAATAGGGAAGATGAAGCTACAGAGAGATTTTTAGCCTTGACTCATACAAACCTCATGAATAGAATAAGAAACACAAGTAGAGAACACACTGGGGAGAGGGCACAGAAGGAGGTGTCAAGTTTTCGTGTGCATGGAAGAGAGTATCTATCCATACAGCAGTAGTTAAGAAGTTAAGAGGGGAAGAGAATCTGAAGTTAAAGAGAAAAAAATTAATTTGAAGCTGGAGTTGAAGGACTTTACATGGAAGTAACAGTTGAAGATACAGGGGTAGATAAAATCCCCTGAAGGAAAAAAATAACAGAAAATAACAGCAGTCTACATCTCTGAATGAGGGGACCAAATAAAAATGGGCAGACTATGGGAGGCAAAACTAGAGTATGACGTCACGAGCCAGAGGAAGACTTTCTTTGGAAAGGAGAGATCTCTCCAGAGGAAGGAGTCCCAGAGGGCTGTCTCGACACTGGTGGCCTCCCAAGGAGGTGAATATAAATAAGACCATTAAGAAAATATTTAGTAAAGTGGTGGATGCAGAAGGCAGATTGTAACTAATTAAAGGGTGAATGGAACAGGACTGTTAATCGATAGGAAGGGTGCATGTGAAGAAAAACAGAAGAGATTGGAAAGCAATGTGAGAAAGAAGGAAATTAAGAATTTTAGGATTGGGGGAAAGCAGTATGCTCTAAAAGGGGGTGACTGGCATGGAGAGGTCCTAGGGAAGAGCAGAACAGGTAGGGGACAGGCCTTGGGAAAAATAAAAGCACACTTCCCTCACTCATTCCTTCTCCCCCTCTTGGTCCCACCAACTAGTCTGGGAAAGAGGACAAGAGAGTGCCTGGGAAAGGGGCGTGAAGATCCTTTTTAGTTTCAAAGATCTGATCTGCATACTCATACCATCCCCAACCCCTTTCTCTCAACACCCACGAATACACATACACCTATGCATATATATCCCTTCCTGAGCACAGATCTAATTATGTGCATTGTGTGTTCTCTTCAGCATTAATTAACACCTTCCATATTTATTCCATAAATTCCCATCTTTAGCACCTGCCATATTTATTCCAGCTAAAATTACGCAAATGTATAAATATGGACATGCAACACCGTACCTTTGATCAATCCTTGACTGCTGCAGATAATGCAAAAAATGACAACATTTTGGGCAGAAAAATAGGAAGTTTAAAACTATTTTCATCCCAGGGCTTATCGCCCCCTTTTAGCAGAGTGGTTATCAAGCATTATATAAAATGATCTGCCATTTATTTTCTGCACTTAGGAGGGGTAGAAGTGCTTACCCCCAAGGGGTAGGGGGATAGGGCAGAAGGTTTAAAAGGCAGGCATTTAGAAGGAACGAAGTAAAAAGTATCCTGGATAATCCATACACTGGCCAGTTAGTCTCTTAGTAAATCAAGAGGAGGTTTTGCATTAAGGAATTAGAAGTGTCATTTCCAACTTGTGATTTCTGCAAATATTAGATTCTTTCCAAGCTGGATTTATAAGCAGATAAAACCAGAATTAAATGGAGGCCTGGGAGAACATCACCTATTCTGAATCACTTCCAAATTTCAGTAGCTTAATAAAAGGTTGGTTGAAACACAGCAGTTTTTTAACCTTTGTGCCCTGGTAAGATACTAAGCAGAAAAACTCAGAATTATGCTAGAAGGACAAAACAGCCCATTAACAGAAGAGAAGAAAAGAGTGCATTTACATGCAAAGTTAAACATCACAGGAGATTTTCAGAAATGCTCTGGAACTTAAAAAATGTAATACACAAGATGTATTTTAAAACTTTCTCATTTAAGTGTAGGTAAATATGTTCCATGTGACAGATCATCTGCATTTTTGAAAGAATACCAATGAGAAATAGGCTATCATTAACAGTACTCAAAAAGCCAAATATCTCCACATCTCTGCATTAAATTTTAATTTAACCCTATAGCATTTAAGAGAAGCCGTTTAGGTTTTTCACCAACCTCAGTTACCAGAAACAAACCACACTGTTTGTGATAAACACTTCAGTTTCATGGAAGAAGCCAAATCTAATCTTAAAGAAAATGAGAGGTTACAGAGGGAGAAGCTGAGGCTTTACTATGGAAAAGGCTAGGCAGGAAACATTTGTCATACTATGCCCCCTACCATCCAAAACCAGAAACGCCAATTATGTATCTGGGAGACGTACTGCATCTTAAGGAGTTTTATCAAGAAGTTTTCAGAGATCCCTGGTTAAAATGTGACCAGGCACATAAACAGAATGAAGATAGAAAATTAAGTCACTGCATACCAAGCTCAAGAAATTCCAGAAACCATAATAAAGTTATGATTTGTCTATCCACCTTTCAGTAATTCAACCTGAAATGTGGCTTACAACTATTCAAATAAATGAAGCAAATCTACCCGGTGTACCACACAGATAAATCCTAAGTAGTTCCAAGACTAGTACAGGCAGTGGGAGTTAACAGTAGCTAATAATGACCAGGCTCTTTTTTTTTTTTTTTTAAGATTTTATTTATTTGAGAGAGAACAATCGGGGTGAGGAGCAGAGGAAGAGGGAGAAGCAGACTCCCTGCTGAGCAGGGAGCCCAATGCGGGACTCGATCCCAGGACCCTGGGACCATGACCTAAGCCGAAGACAGATGCTTAACCAACTGAGCCACCCAGGCGTCCCATGACCATACTTTTGAATGAGAGGGTGGGGTGAAGGAGCCACTGAGTTACAGCAGTATCACATAGCCAAGATGTGAGTTTTCAAGCAGCTTTTCCAAAGGCTGGCATGTGCTTCCTCTCTACACAATTTTCATTCTCTACTGTGTTTGTGCCTCATTAAAAATACTACCAGACCCTATTAATGATTATCAAATACATTTTTATTTTAGGATTTTGTTTTCTAAAGAAGGAGAAGAAAGAATGTACGTGTTGTTGTTGTTTAGGTTGGTCTTCCCCATACCAGATTTGGCCAAAATTAGGGAAGGTTGACGTTCTGTTCTCTCAATCCTCTGGCTCTATTTTGAAATAGAACATACAGTTAAATGATATATTTGCTCTCTATTCCAAATTGGATGCAATTGATTTTAACTGACTAAATTATCTAATCTCTGCCAAGAATTTTATTTCATTAAGAAAATGATATTATAGAGCATCTGAGATCATAGAGCAGACTAAACATAATGCCAAAGGAGTTCTGAGAATGTTCCACAGTGAAGGTTTGATTATTTACAGATGGAATATAGAAGAGAAAAAAAAATCAGCTCACAGGCATCAGCCTAACCAATCCTGGTATCACTGCTGCCTACACAGTAGCACAAAGCCAAGGAAATAACTGATCTTCGAAGCCACAACACTCTTTTTTTAAGGTCCTAATCACTTTTCTCCCTAGAAAGTAATATTTAACTGCCACTATCCAAAACAAAGGGAAAGGGGGAAATGTTGGTACCACAATAGGCTCTAGTATGTCAATGGTCACTGCTGACATGATTTGGCTAGTGGTCAAGCATTCACCAAGGAACTAATTTAAATCAATCTCCTTTGGGAAAGTCAATTGTTTGATTCTACACCAATTGTTGCGCATACCAATCAGTGGACATGAGATCAATTAAAACCAGCTTAAGTTTGTGAAGAGGGACAATTCACACAACCTGAGTTAGATCTCTATTCATTTCAATACTCTCACAATGCAAGCCTTAAGCTTCCTTGCAAAGCAGAAAAGCTACTATCACCCTCTGCTGTCTAGCCAGGCCTTCAAGGAGTTCCACTTTTAATTAAAAACACAGTACACCCTTTGTTGGCACAGATAGTGTGGTCACTTTTAAAAACCATAGTTATTTTAGCCAGAAACGTGGAATTTGGGAAGGGACATCCGTTAAGGGGGGGGAGGGGGATGCAACTTTTGATAAAAATTTTTTCTTTACACAGTTTCTTTACCAATTTACACATAGCGAAAGTAGTTGAATTTTATTACATCAAAAGGTTGGTTTGGCAAAAGTGACTACTGCACACTTTAGGACTGGGTTTCTAAGTGTCAGCACTTGGGGCTGTGGAGGGTAATTGCTGGGAGATTTTGCCAAAGCAGCTTTGAAATGAATAGGTTTTGTGTCAGATACCTAAGAAGGCCCAGGGCCAACTCTGGAGATGGCAATGCCGGGAAGAGCCTGCAATGCCACTTCTGGCCGCAGGGGTGCTGTCATGTCCTCTATCACACAGCTCCGCGGTGTGAAGTTCTCCGGCCACGCTAGGTTAGTTAGATTCCTCCTCGCTCTGCCACAATGGGACAGGCAGTGGGGATCAGAAAGACCTCACGGAATTGGTCAGTCATAATAAAGAACCAGCTGACAAGGCGTCTTAGGAATTTCTCTATTTGCACGAACCTTAAGCATCTCCGTTTTTCCCCAACCAAGTAGACAGCACCTTATGCTGGTAAGAGGTGATAAAGCCTTTCCAAACACTTCTGACTACAGTGTAACCAAAATTTGCCAGATCTGCGAGTAATACCTCAAAAGAAAATACCAGGCGGAGAAAGGAGCTAGCGGGGAGGAGGAGTGGAGATGATGATGGAAAGGGACCTTTTCAGGACGACCATTAGCATTAAACTTTCGTAGCCTCTGGGAAGAAATTTCTCTGTAGCATTTTTCTGCGAAACGATTTCTGAAAATAAGAATTTTCCGAATGCCAGGAATAAGAAAAAGAGAAAGGACAGACTGTTTTCTTTAAAAACAAAAACAAAAACAAAACAGATCCGTAGCGTCAATTGGAGAGCAGAGGTTACGGAAGTCTCACACCACTAGTCATCCAAGCTCGGCCCTCCGGCCCGCTGATCTCCAGCCCTCGGGGTAGTGGCAACAGCTTAAGGACGTCCTAAAGGGCTGTGAAAAGTTAGAGCAAGAAGAGCGTTCTCCCAAATCTGGGTGCAGGACCGGAGATTCCATAAAATGAGTTCCTAAACATACCCTATCACAGATCGAGTGCGACACTTATATCCGGGGGGGGGGGGGGGAACAAACAACAAGTTCTGTTAACTTCAAGACAAATTCTACCGGTCAGAAGTCCAAATTGCTAGACGAAGACAGTTCTAAGGGGCTGCTGGGCATCTTCCATGCTCCCAGTACAAGGACTGGATGTGTGTGTGCGTGTGTTGGGGTTGTGTTCAAATCCCCCTAGAAGACTTCATTGTGTGTAACAGCCCTTCCCCTAAATGCAGCTGGATTAGCTGCAGCCCCAGCAGGACTCAAATAGGCGCACAGTAAATCTGCCTGAAAGCTAGCTCTCTGGTATCTTTCTGGAGGCTTCCACTTGTCTCCCCCACAGCGCACACAAGTGATGGAGATTGAGGGAGTGGTTAAAAAGCCGCAAGGGAATTTCATTGAGAACAGAACCAGCTAGTTTTGAGGAAAGTTTTTGGAGAGCACAAAGTCAGGCCTGTCCCCAAAACATCACTCCGCACGCCAGCACTCCCCCCCCCCCCCAGAAAACTCGGGTACAAGTTGCTTCTCAATGCAAAAAGTTCAATAAACCATCCCACATAGTCTTGGGTTCCAGAAAAAGAAATCAATTTTGCCTTTTCCCTGTAAATGTAGGTCCCCCCGCCTTGACTTAGTACCCCTTCTCAGCTCGCTCGCGCGCTCTCTCTCTCTCACTCACACACACACACACAGATCTAGGCCGCGTTCAAAGCTATCTGGGGCGCACATAGATGGGGAAAGTAGACAGAGATGAGCTGCAGGGGAGATGGTTAAGAGGACTAAAAAGAGAGGACAAAGAAGAACAAGAAACAATGAATGCCCGATAAGCAAGGGGAGCGAAAGAGAGGAGTTCAGGAGTAGAAGCGGGGCAGCGAACCGGCTACAAACCACACCACTGAGCCCCGAGCGCCCTCCGGGCTCACCCGGCTCTCCAGCACGTCTCGCTCAGGCTCGCAGCGCCTTCCGAAGACAGAAAACACCGTTCGGCCGAGCTCAGGGGCCCAGAAAGTGCAGAGCGGTGGCGCGCGAGAGCGGGGTGGAGGGCACTGCCGGCCCAGCGGAGCCCGGGGCACCCCGGCACGAGCGCCGCGACCCGCCCCCACCCCGACCCCACGCCCCTCGGGCAGAGCTGGACTCACCTCGTTTACTGCGTCTCCATCGGTTGCCTTGGCAGTGGCTGTAATCCATACAATTCAGGATGATGAGGGCAAAGGAGAAGAGGCGAAACTGCATCTGGGCGGTCGGGCGGGGGAGAGGTGCCTCTCAAAGTCGGGGAACCGGATAGCTCCTGCGAGGAGCCGGCGTCCACCGCGCTGCCAGGAGAGACGCCGAGGGCGAGTGGCCACTAGCCCGGGGGGGCCTCCCGCACTGGTCAGTTCGGCGCGGCCAGCATCTCTCAAACCTTGAACCTGAGAGATGAGGAGGAAAAACAGAGTGGAGGGAGCCCCGAGAAGACAGCCGCCTCTTCGCGCGTCCCAATTTAAGAGGAGGAGGGAGCGGGGCGTGAACCCACCGCTTGGCACGAGCCGCGGGGCACTTTAACCCCGAGCCCACAGCTGCGGGCGACTTGGAGAGAGAGGTGATTTACAATCAGTGAATTAGCAACCCCTGCCGAACTACAGGCTCGGACCCGGGGGAAAGGGCGTTGGGCGGCCAGTCCAGGGAAAGGAAAGGGCTCCAAAGGCACCAAGGGCGCAGGGTTCAAGGAGCGCCCCTCGGCCCTCAGGTCCCACGGTGGGGTTACCCAGCGCCGTGGCCGCGGTGGCCGGACGCGGGTCGCCTACCGTGGCACTTACGTCTCGGACCGTGCGGCGTGCCTTAGGCGCGGCGCTCCATCCCGGGCAGGGGAAGCGAGGCGCCTCGCTAGCACGTGGGCCCGGGAAAAGTTTGCCGAGAGGCGCCGGTAGCGCCCGGCAGGTCCGGGATTCCGGCGGCCACCGCGGGTTCGCTGTGCTCTCACGGTCCTCGGGCCGGCGGTGCCTAGCAGGAGCGCGGCGGGAAGGCGCGTCTGCAGCCTCGGGGATGCTGCGTCCCCGCCGGTGAGTGCGGTCCTCGGGCGACCGGCACCACCGGCTCTCACTCTCTAGGTCCCTGTCCAACTGTGCGGTTTCCCGGGCTCAACTCCACAGCCACTTCACAGCTAGGATTTCTCCCTTTCCAAGCTATGGCAGACAGAACGCTCCCGCGAGGCCGCAGGGATGTGGCGAGCGCACTTTCCGACGGAGATGCAGCCCGGCGGAGGCGAGGCTCGGGATGCTTCTATAAGTAGGTGGTGCTGTGGTCCAAGGCATCAATGTCAGGCTGCCTCGGAGTTCCTGGGTCCTAAAGCCAGAAACTCTCCGGTTTCCCTGAGGTCCTAAAGAGCGCTGACAGCTTCCAGGGAGCCCAACCCCAGGCAAATTCCCTCCGGGCTTTCCTGGAGTGCACGGCTAAACCAAAAGGAAGCTGGGGGTGGGGGTGCCCCTGGACGGCACTGGCAGGGGGAGCCCCGCCGACTTCACCCGCAAGGCGTCTATTTCGGGTTCACCCCCGGTGGGTTCCAACCCTTGCCCTGACCTCCCTGCAGGAGGATCTGACTGACCCGTCCTAGCCCACACTTCCTGAGCTCCCTGCCGGGGCCGCTTCTGGCGGACTGAGTTTGAACTTGAGCTGCTTCCCGAAAGATACTACACCTCTGCCACTTTTTAATTTACGTCTCGGCTTTGTTATACAGAAGATGTTATCAAAGGTGAAATTAAAATGCGCCCTCAGTGTAGGGAGTGAGCGAAGTTTTCCAATAGCTTTTGCATATCCTCACAAGTGTTATTTCTTGACTTTGTTTCTTCTCCGGAAAAAAAAAAAAATTGCAAAAACTTGTGGTCCCTTGCTTGCAGGATTCAAGAAATTGGGACCTTGCTTCTTTAAAGAAAAGTTCACTTTCCACTGAAGTATTTCTCAGTCATAATCCTTCCCTCTCCCTCCACCCTCAAGGACCCCTGACTTAAACTTCTGGGTGCCTGGATTTGGGGACTACTGTTTAACGAAGGGTTACATGATATACACTTGATGCTACCTGATTATTATTATTATTTTTTTGATGGTACCTAATTTCTTTCTGATGAAATCTTCTGTCCTGCCCTCACTGCTGTAGGGATGAATGTATTTACTCCTTAGGCAAAAGATTTTTTATTTTTACTGCCAACCATGACAGTATGAATGTTTGTAGATATGACCATATGCTACCATATCATATGGCTTAAATTTCCTTTTCTATGCCTTCAGTTTCAGATGTTCAGAAGTTTAGAAACTTGACACAATCGTGTTGAAACAATATGACTATTAGAATAGTCATATGTTTATGAACTGTTCCATTATTGTCTATCCATAACTATTTTTACAGACATCACTATTACATAACAATATTTATGTGCTAAGAACTTCAGTGTTATTTCCTTTATGCATGCTTGAGAACATCCAAGATAAATCTGAGTTGAGGTCACTGGTCCCATTTCCTAGATAAGAAAATTCAGCCCCTGAGACTGGCCCACAGGGCACAAATAGAGTTGACAAAACACACTGCAGGAACAGTGGATCTGTTTCTCAGTTTTCAGAGTCTTTGATTTTTATCACAGAATTGGAAGCAACTGGAAATTTTCAGCTTAGGGAGTGGCCTAGCATTTAGCATGATGGCTGGATATTCCAGTAAATATCCCCCCATCATCTTAAATATATATACATATTATATACACACACACACACACACACACACACACACACACACACATATACACACACATGACTCACATAATGCACACACCAAATTTATTGCACTTCTAAAGAAGTCAAGTCCATGGTAGCATAAAGACTTCTCTAAATAAGTCCTTGGCCTTTCTATACAGTGCTAAGACCCCTTCAAGATCAGAGGTTATCAGTGTCTTTTGGAATATTTATTTACTTATTTAAAAATATATAGGGGCAAAATGAGCACAAGATCAAGTAGATCTAACTCTACCATTAACCCCCTTGATCCCATGATCCCTTTTGGTAATTTTCTGGATCTCGGTTTCCTTGGCAGTATTCTTAGAAAATTTGAACAAGATCTCTTCCAGCTTTGCCATGCTCTGGTTCACAATCAATTTTCTATTTCTATCAAGAAGTTTCTGTTTCAGTGGGGTCTAACTAGTGTGAGGACAAACTCATCGACAGAGTTTCAGTGTAGAAAGATGTCAATCATAGTTAAATTACAGACCACTTTCAACCTTCTGTCTTCAAAGATTACTTTCCATAATTTCAATCATTTAGGTTGCACAGCTGGAATTTTTTTTTAACCAGAGAGCCTTTTCAGTTTAGTGAACTCCTAGATAAATTTCCTGTTAAAAAAAAAAAAAAGAAGAAGAAGAAGAAGAAGAATTTTAACAGTGCAACTTCTGTTGAAGATTGGGTGGTGCTCTCAAGATGAGAATGGGCTCTGAGAGAAAGAAGAGTCTTAATTCCTTTGTCCTTGTGCTTGCTCCTGGTCTGTCTCTGCTTTTTAGAGGATACCACTGAACCTCAAAAATCTGTCACACTTAGTTCTTGGGGTACTGAGAGACTCACTCTTAATCTCTTACGGGCTACTTTGTTGATAATGCAGACTTTTTTTTTTTTTTTTTTTTTTTTTTTGCCAGTCACTGAATATTTTTCCTGATTTCAAGAACCCAGGAATGTTCTTGCTACTAAGAAATACAACCCAAGCAGATCCTAAACTATCATTAACTTTAATCCCATATTTCTGCTTCCTTTCATTTCTAAACTCTGAATGTGTTGTTGTTGAGCCTCACAGCTCACAGTTTCTCCATCTTGGAGACTCAGTGGGCTTTTTTTTCTTCAAACTGAGTTTAGATGGTGGTTTCATTAAAGTAGCTTTATAAATAGAGATGTGCCTGGTGTCTGTTTACAGAGAAACATACTGGTGAGATTGACTTCATACCACTCATTGGCTATAGAGAAGGTCAAGTGAGGGCGGTTGAGGAATGATGTTATAGATGGAAGGCAACTTGTGTACTTTACTTTCCTGACTTGTAACTCAATGATACAGCTAAAATTCAATCCTTAATAATAAGATACAGGGACAAGGCTCTTCCCCAGCCAGCCAATTCTCCTCTGAGACAACCAGTTATTTGGGTATAACCTTCCAGGTTTTGAATATACTTCCAGAAATATGTTGTGCTTATCAAGAAAATGTGTGTGTGAATATGTATATGTATGTGTATACACACACACACACACACACACACACACATATATATTCTCCCCACTTTTATGCAACTAGTGGAATCTAATCTGCATCTTGATTTTGTTTTCATGCATCTTAAAGTTCATTTGGTATCAGCTCATAAAAACGTTGTTGTTCTTTTTATACAATCGTATATCATTTCACTGCATGGTTGTTTTCAGGCAGCTCCCTACCAAAAACATTTAGGTTGTCTTCATCTTTTTCTGTTATAAGCAATGCTTCAGTTAACATTTTCATGGCTCATTTTACTTTTGTGTTATAGATTCCTAAAAGTAACAAAGTTGGATCAAACAGTTGGATATGTGTGTGTGTGCATTCTTAAAAGTTGCCTCCCACATAAATTCGTCAAACCACAGCATGAAAAAGTGCCCATCTCCTTAAATACTGGCCAACATGTTCTCATTCTTGATACTCCTAGGCAAACAGTGATACCTCAACAGTTTCAGTTTTTTATTTCTTTTAAATAAAATTATGTGTTTTTAATATGCTCAAGCTATTTCCTTTTCTATGAACTCTCCTAAGGTATTATTTACCTCTTTCTCTATGTTCTTGGTCATTTACTATTGTTTTATAGAATATATATACACACACACAGAATATGTATATATGTACATATGTGCACATACACATATAGTATTTTGATTTTTTTGCAAATATTTTGTCAACTTCATGATTTTTCTTTGTTTTTAATGTGTATAATTAATTACTGTGCTGCAAATTTTAAAAGATTTTTATCTAGTTATATTTGTAATCGTTGTCTTGTATAGACATGTTTGTGTCATGCTTGTAAAAGCTCTTACCCGTACCATTTTTCTTAAATTTTCATTTGGGAATTTTCTAATACATTTTTTGATGTTAAAAACTGTAATTTATTAGCGATTTTATGACTGCATGATATGACTACATTATAATGGATTTAAATTTTTCTGAACCTTTCTTAACTGTTTATATTCACAGATTTGGTAGACTTTGGCCCCAACTCTCATTTTCATTAGCTAATGGCCTTAGAGTTCTCTTATCTTTTATGCTATGAAATGTTCATATTCTTAGATTTAAAGTTTCCCACTATTTTGTTACTTACTGTTGAAATTTGTTGATGTTGTACCTGCCCTTCCAGTCTCGAATTTATCCATTACCTCAAAACAAATCGTGGCGTTTTTACCATTGTATCAATATGGATAGTATTTTTTTTCCCATTAAATATATGCTGAATATTTATTTTGCTAATTGTATGTGATAGCCTGTGTTCATGTATTATACTGTGTGTGAAATAATTAAATTAATTAATATGAAAGATCTTCAGCAAGGTCACTGACCAGTCCTTATCTAAGCTAATTTGTTGTTTTTAAAAGGCACACCATAATCACTTATTTAACATTTGAAAAATGCGTAAATATTTGACTTCTCCAAATGTTAATAATACTATGTTCTGCCACTTGAGAACTCTTCTGTAGACTGATGTGATAAGGCTTCTTTCTCGTTTTGTTCTCCATCCTCGTGGAAGAGATCCAGGAGGCTCTCTTCAGAGGAAGTCCAAGTCAGACCAGCTAGTAAGAGAAAACTCAAGATTTGACCTGACATTTTACAATTATTTCCTTTATTTAATCTTGGGTGCTCTGAACTCTTTTGAACTAAAGTTGTATGTGTCATTTCCATTCTTTTCTTTGCGAATGCGGTTGCTGGAATGAAGTGTTACTACACTTGGTTAATGACTAGAGACACAAAATGATTCCTAGCTATTTTAAGACTTAGACTCAGTTTCATAAATATGAAAAGAATGTTTTATTTGACACTCAATTAGCCATAGTAATTGGGACAAACAATGGAACAGGTAATGTCTGAGAGCAGGAAAGACCTTTCTGGGAACTCTTTTCAGATGAAGTATCCAAAACAGATACGCCTCTCCTAGACAATTGGTTTGTCTTTAACTTATAGTTATAATGAAATGCATTACTGTTCAAGAACAGATTTGTGGCTTACCATCAGCCAGTGTATAAGACAGGAAGGCACTTTATGTACTAGTCTCATTTCTTGCTCCATTTTATGTTTCTAGTCTTATTTTCCTTTTGCTGTGTTTTTCTCAATTTAATGTACTTAATTCATAGTATTATATGCATTTTTATAAGCCACTTTATTTCTTTAAGACTTTATTTATTTATTTGACAGAGAGAGCACAAGCAAGGGAAGCAGTAGGCAGAGGGAGAGGGAGAAACAGGCTTCCCACTGAGCAGGGGGCCCAACTACAACTACGTGGGGCTCCATCCCAGGACCCCACGATCATGACCTGAGCAGAAGGCAGATGCTTAACCAACCAACTGAGCCAACCAGCACCCCCCTTAATAAGCCACTTAAACTTTGAAACAATATAGAAAATTTAAAAATAGTAATACATACATTACATACATGATAATACAAAAATAATACACAGGTTAGAGAACCAACATATGGATGCTTCTAGTTGTTGAGTATGTCTGCTCTATTTATTCCAGAACAGGAAATATCCATGTGTGAATTTGGGCATGCACTAGGCCCATTGGGAGATACACCCAAGCCAAAATGCCATTCATTACCAGTCTTTTTTTTTTTTTAAGATTTTATTTATTTGACAGAGAGAGATCACAAGTAAGCACAGAGAGAGAGAGAGGGAAGCGGGCTCCCTGCTGAGCAGAGAGCCAGATGCGGGACTCGATCCCAGAACCCTGAGATCATGACCTGAGCCAAAGGCAGCGGCTTAACCCACTGAGCCACCCAGGTGCCCCTCATTACCAGTCTTCATAAACCCCTTCTCCTGATATTTTAGTTTTAATTTTATTTTGTTTAAATTCAATATATCATGTATCATTATCTCTTGACATTTTAGGTGTTAATCATTTAATGTCAGTCCCCCCAAATCGGGTTATTTCCACTTCCCTAAAACACAGTCATCTGAGTAAATGGCCCCAGGTCCTGTTGAGGAAGGAAAAGAGAAAGACTCACAGTGAGGATCCTTGTTCCAGAGTCCTGACCTCCTCTACATTCATGGAGCTCTGGGGCTGTGAGCTGGCTCAGGTCTGGGATTGGTTAAGGGGCTGTAACTCTGTATTGAGTGACTCAAGTTCCATTTCTGTAAGCCAGACCTAAAGGTTCTGAGTTATACAAATCAAATAAGACTTTCTTGGGCAGCCCATCTATTTCAGTCCTAGGGGAAAATGAAGTTATAAATGCCAGCTACAATCACATAACTAGTTGCAGAAATAGATAAGAAGCTTTTCTTCCTTGATTGGATATGAATATCAAACGTCGACATTTTGTCATCCCTTATTCCTCTGCTATCTAACATGTGTAAGTTGTGTCAACCTTCTATCACAGTATTAAACCACAAAATATGAAATAGTGAGTGTGACTTAGCTAAAAGAATGAATATCACCCCAAGATGAATAAAGGAACATGTGAGACTTTGTGTATCCTCTTTTGGGAAGGTCAGTATGTTTCTGTGTGGATAGGTGTGCCATCTTCTGTGGAAATACGTATTTGCTTGTCTTTCTCTGGACGTTAAATGTGGTCAACAGAAGTGTGTATTGGATGCCAGATAGTGAAGAGGATGGGTGCTTGTGGGTTGCTCTGTCTCCAGGGTTAAGTTGGGAACGGTATTTCTCAAATACCCTGTCATGTAATGATTTTGAGTTAGAGCTGGCTAAAAGAGGAATCTTGTAAGATTTAGGAGACAGAAGTAAGACAGTGGTCAAGACTTTCAGAAGGTCTTTTTGTAGTAAGATGTGATAATGGACAGAAGCTGAGGTACACAGTGGGTACCAGCATAAAGCTCACTTTTCTACCTATAGCCGTCTACCCTTCTTCCTGCTGGTGGCCCTGCTGACCCAAAGACCCCAGGACCACGACTAGACAACTAGTTGTAGAGACAAAAGATTTCCAGAGACCTCTCCTCAGATACTTCTTTGCCATAGTACTGTGGTGGTTGGGCATGCTTGGCTTGTCAGACACATTAGTGACTCCCCTGATCCTCCAATTCCCCTTCCAGATCTTTATTTCCTCAGTTTCTCTCACGATTGTGTGAGATCTAACCTCTGTAATAACTCCATCTGTAACACCCAGTGAATCTGTTCTCTTGACTGAACCATGGCCAACATAAATATTATCTATTAATTTTCCACAATTAAAAAAATGAGAATGTATTCCCCTTTTCTCCAGTTTCTTCCCTATATACCACCCCCCACCCCGCCACTTTTCACCTATGGTTAGATCAGTCGAGTGGTCACATTATTATGACTGGTGTTATTCAGAGCTGTGTCATGTAGTAAATTTTACTACAGTTACTTTCCTGTGTAACTTCTCGTTTTCTCTGGAATTATCAGTACCTTGTTTTCTCTTCTGTAGAGTTTTCTGTGACTTCCCAGAAATTCTGTGCAAACATTCTTCTGGTGTTCTTAATCACCTCTGAATATGTTTATTCATACCAAGTAGACCACCAATTTCAACTTCTTGAAGTTCCTCTTGAGGGCTCTGGCATGTTTCATCTGAACTGGTTACCCTCTGGGTCAGATACAAAGTTGTCATTCTGGAATGTCCTCTCACTATCTTCCTAGGAATTCCTTTCCCTCTTACCTCTGGTGGATTTTGTTTCCTGTGTCCCACATCTTCCTCTTTCTAGTCAGTCCTTCACTGTGGTGAGGGATATTCTCCAAGAGTTTCTTGAAAATTTATAGGGACTCCTGGGTGGCTCAGTTGGTTAAGCATCTGCCTTCAGCTCAGGTCACCCTAAGATCCTGGGATCTGCATTCAGCTGCATTAGGTCACCCTAAGATCCTGGGATCAACTCCTGCATTGGGCTCCTTGCTCAACAGGGACCCTGCTTCTCCCTCTGCGTGCAGATCCCCCTGCTTCTGTTCTCTCTGACAAATAAATAAGTGAAATCTTTAAAGAAAAAAGAAAAGAAAAGAAAAATTTTGTATAGGAGGACATTTTTTTGAGACTTTGTGATCTAAAAATATCCCTAGTCTACCCTCACAACTGGTTACTTGGGTGAATATAAAATTTTAGATTGAGATTATTTTTCTTTAGTAGTTTGAAGACATTACCCTGCTGTCTTTTACCCTCCAATATCACTTTGACAAAGTCAAAGCCATTCAAATCACTGATTCATTTTATGTTCCTGTCTGTAGACCCCTCCCAGAAGCTTGGAAGTCTAAAATACCACTGTCAGTACTTCATTGTGATCTTTTTTCATTATTCTTGCTGGAGGTTTAATGGCCCTTTAAACCTGCAAATTCATGTCCTTCAGTTCTGTAATTGATCTTTGGTTATTTTGTTGGATGATCGCTCTCCCCCCATACATGTTTGCTCCCCTCGTTTTTCTTTTTTTGAATACCTGTTGTTCAAATATTGAACGTCTGAGTGGTCTTTTAATTTTCCTGTATTTCTTCTCCTATTTTTCATCTCTCTGTCTTTTTTCTCTACTTTTTGTAATATGGCCTCAACTTTACCCTTCAAGTTATAATGAATTTTCCATCACCCTTCTCATTTTTATAAATTATAAGAACTCTCTTTTTTTTTTTTTTAATTTTCTTTATGGTACCTACTCTTATTTATTCCAGCTGCTTTTCTCTGTGTTTATTTTGGTCTTTTTCATCTTTAAGGATTTTCTTAATAGTTGACCGTTCTTGACTATTTGCTTATATTTTAAAATGAGAGATTAAAAAATACCCACATCATTTGGGTGATGCTTGTCAACTTGAGATTTACTATATAGGAAAAATGGGCCATAAATAAATTGATTACAGCATTCTGTGAAAGAAATAAAAATATAATTTATTTAGTTATGCTCACTAGGTTTCCCAAAGAAAAGTTCCCTCATATTCTGCCAAGAGGGAAGTTTGGGGGTTAGGCAGCAGTCCTCCTACTTTGAGAATTTTCCCCTTTTTTAGAGAAAATATTTTACCTTAGATTTAGTAAGGTTTCTGGAGAGTGCAAAATTAAGATGTAGAAGTGTTCTACTGTTATTTGTCTCCAAATATTCTTTCATTCACTCAATAATTATTGAAGTCCTATATACTCACACTACAAAGGATGCTGAGGATACAGTAGTGAGAAGGGAAAACAAGATCACTATACTTACGGTGCTTTTCTTATATCAAATATATTATATTATATAGATAGTACTGGGAAGGGATAAACAATAAAAAGTAAATAAACAAACAAGAGATTGTCCTTGCTTACCAACGTGTTTATTTGATTTCCGTACTTTTTAATTTTGATGCAATTTCCAAAAAAAAACCCAAACACCTTTCCCCAAGTCTCACCAATTATTTAAATTTCACTGCATTTATCATTCATTTTATCTCTACAACTATATATATATTTTAAGACCAATACTTAGTAAGTTTTAAATATGGTCTGTTATTCCTAAATACTCCAGTGTGTACTTCCTGAGAGCTAGAACATCCACTTACATAACCTCAACATTATCAAAATTAGGAAAGCTGGCATTGACATAATATCATTATCTCACTCACAGCCCATATATATATGTAAATGTTCTTAGCTAACATGCCCTTTACAGCTACTTGTTCCCCAGGTCAAGAAGGAATCCAGGATCACATACTACATTTAGCTGTCATGCCTCATTGTCCTCTAACCTGAAACTTCTTTCTTGTCATCATCCACGGTCTAGATATTTTTGAAGAACAGTCAATTCTTTTAACGTCCCTTAGTTTGGATTTGTCTGATATTTCCTCATAATTAGATTCAGCTTATGCCCTTTTAAGGAGGAAGACTATTAAATTAATGCTGTGGCCTCAGTAGGCCATCATATCAAGAGAACAGGATACTGATCTCTCCCATTACCCATTACTTGGCTAAGATACTGTCCGTCGGGATCTTATATAGGTAAAGTCGCTATTTCTCCTTTTGACATTAACAGTTAATTTATGAAAACCACTTTGGAACCATATAGCTATTTTCTCTCTCATCAAATGTTCACTCACTATTTTTGTCATCCCTTAATAGTTCTTGTCCAAATCAACAATTACTCTGACAACTCCTAAATGGTGACTTTACAAATACATTATTTCTTCTACATTTATTAGTTGTTTGTCTATTATGAGAAAGCCTTCTCTTCTCCCTGATCAATTAATATTAGTATGGACCCATGGATTCTCATTTTGTTATACTGTATTACTATATTTATTTTGATTCTCAATTTGTCCCAGATTTGGCCTGTGGGAGAATCTTAAGTGTGGTTCTGTGTCCTTTTTACATGTTCCAACATTCTTTAAGTATTTTTTAGATTTTAGGCACAGCCATAACTTTCAGACTTATCTTGTGTTTTCCCTGTTTCAGCCCTGCAATGAACCTTTTCTCCAAAAAGCCCTGGTTCTATTTAGCGGAGAATTATATTTTCAAACTAAGTTCTGGGTGCCAGATTTATGCAATGCGAGTAGTATCCTAGCTTCTCGTTTTTCTCAGCATCAGAGTTAAAACCATGAGTGAGTTCTTTATGAACACCCCATTCCAATCCAACACCACACAGTTTGTTCTAGCCTTCCCCCTTTCCTTGTTTGTAACTTGTTCTGCAACAGTGGTAAATGTAACTGGAAATAAATATAAAAGCAATTACTGCTATTACACTGTCATGTGAGTATCAAGAAAGGCTTTATAGAGATGATTCGTATATGATCTTGGTTTTGAAGGCTGAATAGGATTTCATCAGGGAAGCAAGAAAGGGCATTTGAGTCAAAAGTGATAGAAAACAGAGACATAAAGGGGAATAGTTGTCTAGTAAACCAGCATGCTACTGGAGTAGGATATGAAGAGAGGACAAGGTGAACTGCAGACAGACTGCTGATGTATTTTTTAGGTAGGAGATGTAACATACTCAATTCTACCCTAGGAAGATAATTATTTCAGCAACAGTGAAAATGCACCGGAGGAAAGAAGACAGTTATTATATATATATTTCATCATATATGGCATATGAGTATATTACATATGATATATTTATACATACACAACTGATTTTCATGGTAGTTGTGTTCTATAAAGTTGACATGAACACTAAACCATTGTTCTTAGGAAAAATACAGTATTCGGTTCCTGTAAGCCTCTGTTCACATTTTATCAACCAACCAATACACAACCTTGTTTTATGTTTCTGTTTAAAGACACTTCATTTAATATATATTGTTAATTCATTAACATCAAATTCACAGCAATAGCACTATAACTCACACTTGAAAGAGGTTTAATTAACACGTGTATTTTCTTCCCAAGGCATCACCTTCTTGCCTTGAGGAACACTACACAGCATTTCAACTATATGCTTGGTGAAATAACCAATAGAAAATTCCCAAGATATGAAAAATCTGGTACTAAATAGATTGCAAAGAGATACTTGTTCACAGTAGGAGAGCTGCAGCAAGAACGCAGAGTATCTTGTTCAAACTCAGCTGGAAACATGCACATCAGATGACCCATGAATGTGAAAGTGCCATGAATATTGATTTTGAGGTTTCAAATGAATGTTAGTGAGCTGGCAAATTTGCAAATACAGAATCTACAAACAGCGAGTATCATCCATATGTACATACATACCTATGTATGAAACCAGCCCAGTTCAATGATGGTGGAAATGGCAAGGAAGGATTGGTCAGTTAAATGTGGGAACAGGGAGAGGTAGAAGACAAGGAGGATGATGCTGGAGTTTCTATTTAGGAAACCTGGGTGAATGTTGACTATATTACCAAAATATATAACCCCAAAAGAGTCTGGAGGAGAAAGAACACAATCTTGGAAATGGAGACTTTTAGAACATAGACAACATCCTGGTATAGCCAGCAGGTGATCCGTGATGACAAGGAACTAGAACACCTTACAAAGGCCAGAGCTAGACACGAAATTTGATTATTGGGTACAACATAGAATATGACTGAAACTAAAGGAATAGAAGAGTCTGCCAGGGTAAGGAGGCAAAAATGCAAAGAGAAAAACTTTGGGGAAAAAAATGAAATTTAGGGTATATAGAGGAAGAGAACCAATGAACAAACCAAGGAAAATGTTTGGAGGGGGCGGGAATCAAGTGGAAGGAGATTACAAGATTAAAAACAAGGGTAGTAAATATTCCCGAAGGAGGAGAGGAAGTAAAGGAAATATGTATGTAATACAGTTCTAAACAGGTAACATTATCTGAGTATTTCATACCTCTCACCTATATCACTGTAATTCTTATCATGCTTTCAGATGGTAGAAATAATTTAAAAATTGGAAAGATAGATGTCCCAAAAGTATACCAGAGTCCACATGGACCAAGACGACAGTATCTGAGAGGAATCTGAAGCACCTTATACCATCAACTGCAAGACAGAGAAATAAAGATGTTCATCCAAGATCATAAGAAGTTGATCCATGACATCACATCAAAAAATGTAGGTTTGGTAACCACAGTCTATCCACAAGCCAAGTACAATGAAAGAATAGGACAGAAAACTGGGAGAGAACACAACAGAAAGAATCAGGAATGACGAAGCACAGACCAGGGTTTTCAGAGAGAAGACTTCCAGTTCCCAGCAACGGCAGGCTAAGTTATTTGAACCAACCCTTCTGCGGAAAACAACGAAAAAAATGCTGAATATAATAAATATCTTTCCAACAGCCACAAAGAGCTAATAAGATAGTAAGGAGTAACGGGCCAAAGAACCCAGGATGTTGAGTGAGCACAAAAACCACTTTTCATCCCAAGGCTATTTACCCAACATAAAAATGTGAATTTCCATTTCCTCCGGAAAGGGCAGGTTTCTTGTGGAAAGAGAAATAGAAATTCAAATTGAAGGTAGATATTAACTGAGGAATTAAATAGGAGACCCTCCTCACAATAACCTGATACCCCAGCTATACACTCAGAGTCAGGGTTGTTCAGCAGTAAACTGGCCCTCATCACATCTTGCATCCAGATTTCTATCACACCTGGGTGGTCTACAGACTCAAGCACTGAATTTGAATTAAAGTGATCCTGGGCTGATAGTCCTCACAGGTGCTGGCAGATGCAACTTCAAAACTTGCCTGGGAATAAAGTGCCCTCATCCTAAATTCACATTATTCCTACAAATGATTTTTCAAATAACCAGCACAGAATAAAGAGAAGCAGACACATACACCCAAAAGAGTCACTGTGGACAAGAAACAAGAAACAGAGAGATACCACAAAGACTTCAAATATGGTTATCAGACAAATGATAAAATAGCTATGCTTTAATGTGTTAAAGGAAAAAAACAAGCTTGACAGTATCTGTAGGGTATAGGACTGACAGTGAGTAGGAAGAAAAAGGTAAGGACAGTAAAGTTTTGGGGAGAAAAGAACAGATTCTCTTTGCCCCCATACATGCCTATATAATGAATAAAATCCATAACTACACCATCATCTTACCAAATGCATTGTTAAACCTCTACTACATAGCAGATCACTGTTGTTTTTGCAAGGCTATTTTCCATTCTCTCTTCCACTCAAAGAGCAAGTAAATTTTCTTTAGTAACACACAGGCTCTGTCCATTGACAAGGAGGGCCCACCTTCAGTGGTAGGTAACATGATGCCCCTACCCAACCATTTGAAACATTCCATTTCCCTACTGTTTTCCAAGGCAGACCGATGAAAGAACTTTTGCTGGAACTTCTGAGGTTGAGAAACTGGTAGGCTGTGAGTCTGTGAGGCTATCTCGGAGCCATGAGGAGGAGAGAGATCGCCTGTGAACAAAGCCAACAGCAAGAAAAGAAAAGCCAAGGAAAAGAAACAGATTCTAGAGGACATTTCTTTTTTTTTTTTTTTTTTTTTTAGAGAGAATGCCCGAGAGCCGGGTGGGTGGGGAAGAGGGGGAAATTTAGGAAGAGACTCTTAAGCACAGAGGCCTAGACCAGGCTCCATCGCACAACCCTGAGATCACAACCCGAGTTGAAATCAAGAGTTAGCCACTTAACCAACAGAGCCACCCAGGGCGCCCCCAGATGACATCCTTTAATGGGGTGTCTTAGTGGGTTAGTGTCTTTGGGGTGACTTAGTGGGTTAAGCCTCTACCTTCAGCTTGGGTCATGATCTCAGGGTCTTGGGATCGAGCCCCACGTTAGGCTCTCTGCTCAGCAGGGAGCCTGCTTCGTCCCACCCCACCTGCCTCTCTGCCTACTTGTGATCTCTCTCTCTCTCTGAATCTAATAAATAAATAAAATCTTAAAAAAAAAAAAAAGAGCCTGGTGGTGGGTATTATGGAGGGCACGTATTGCATGGAGCATTGGGTGTCGTATGTAAACAATGAATCTTGGAACACTACATCAAAAGCTAATGATGTATTTTATGGTAACACAATTAAAAAAATTTCAGGTAATAAGACTGATCTATTGCCAACCCATCCTAAAAATAATCTTCTCCTACTGAATTTCCATAACACAATAATTATCCTTTTCTGGCACTTAGAGCATTTTACCTTATATTGTAGCTGACTTTGCATATCTTTATCTTTCCTGCAAATCTGCATACCCCAGGGAACAAACAGTCATAGGATTTCAGAGTTATAAAGTACCTTGGACAGAATTTTCTTATTTCATAAATTGAGGTAGGGACCATGTCTGTTTTTATCTTGGTGTCCTAAGTGTATTTAGGAAGTAATATTAATTAACTGAAGGAATGAGTTAATGAAATTAAAAGAGAAGAGGGAATAGGAGAGAAATAAAATTATGAAAAAGTGAGAGATATAATAAATAAAATGTATATATCTCGGGAAGGGGAGAAGAAGAGAGATTGGAAGACAAAGGAAAAGAGAACAAGAATAAGAGAAGGTAGAAGAAATTAGGAGTATTGAGCAATATTTGTATGAGTCTCCAGTTGTGAGCTGTATTATAATGCTTATCTTTTAGAACTTGGACCCTTCTAAATTTTCTCTGCTTATGCAAATAATACAATTAATTTTTTTTTCTATCCTGAGTGCACAGCAAACAACAGGAAGAAGGAACTCTGGATGTATTCTTCAGGGCTGGGAGAGTTCTGATTTGAGTCACAGAAGTAAGAATGGATTCTGGAGGCATCCCAGACCCACTGGTAATAGATTTACAGAACTTCGTGATCATTCTGGTAGACTGTATTATGATTTTCAATTATTTGTCTCCTCTTTCCTTTAGAGTAATTATTCATCTTACCCATTGCCATGGAAACTGCAGTGATTTGTGGAAGAAGTACACCTCCCTGCCCCATTGATGTCACTCTTAGCCACGTGATTTGCTTTAGTCGACAGCATGTATGACTCATGCGACATCCAAGCAGAAGCTTTAAGAGTCATGGTGAGTATCTCTTCCTCTTTTCCTGTAGGCGTGAAAATGACACGTTTCAAATAAAATCTGCTCCTTTATCCAGGATCCTGGAATAAGAGGATCACAGGCTGCAAAGCCACGGCAGATCCTCAGACACTTTTGTTATCCTATTTTACCAAGATTGAGGAATCATTTGTTACCAAAGGAGAGCTGACTTACACACCAATAAATTGCCTCTAATGCACAAACAGCAACATTTTTAAAAATAAATTCCTAAGTTACTTTGTTTCCACTACTATATACTCTGAGATAAAACTCGTTCAGAAAAAAAAAAATGCCATGTTTGAAATACAATTTTGTCTATGCTTATAAACCTTTTTAATTTCTCAATACCTTTGCAGTACATGAAAGACAGCTATGAAAATTGGTCCATAATGTGTATAATCTCAGATCCACAATGCCTGAGGATGTAATAAAAGAAAATCACTGTAAATTCTCCCAGCAGAGACTTAGATTGCTTTGTTCTCATGCAGAAAAAATGGACTTTACTTTTAAATGTTTAAAAAAAAATTATAAGGCAGCCTGTGTATATAGGGAAGACCACCCTTTTCTTCACCACTACCACCATAAAAATATTTACAGACTATAAATATCTTGGTTTCAGGACCCAACTGGTCATCTGATAGTTCAGTAATAGTCTCGGTGCAGAAAGAAAAATATGTTTCTTGGTTTTAGAGGAAGGAAAAGGAAAACAACTCAATAGTTGCATTTTTTAATTCCAATCTGCAAAGGAAATGTTTTCTTTCATGAAAAACCAGTGAAGCAAGACTCGCCTGAATTTTTATATAAATCTTGAAAAAAAATGTACTATAGGGTAATACCACCTCCAAAAAGATGGGTTTTTCATTTAAAAGCCTGACAATAATGAGCAGGCATGCTACCAAAATACAGAATATACATGAGCACATATAGGTTTTGCCAACCTGCAATAGAGCCCTTCTCCTCAAAAATCCAAAATTGCTTTTCCTCTACATAAAAAAAAATAATAAATTTCATTTTCCCCTTTCAAATCACAGAAAAAGAAAGTAAAAACTGGAGAAAAAATAAAGGGATGGCTTTTATAAGTCCCTGGATTTTGAGTTTCAGAAACATTTTGCTATTTTTTTTTCCAAAAGGCTAGATACACATAAAAATAAGAGGAAAAATATGCTGTTCGCTGCATCTGAGTCCTCATCTTTCAAACTGGACCTGTTTGCGAGTGTCAGTTAGATCCTGCCAAGTCTAGAAGCTGTATTCCTGCTGGAAAGTCCTAACACGAGAATATCGAATTTCTTCTGGAGCAGACCTACTGTAATTTGCTAATATTCTTAAGGTGAGAGGTCCAATTCAGCTTGCCAGCTGCACCCACCAAGTTGGTTTTGGAAGATGTGGACTCTTGGGTGTTTAGGAAGAGATTTTTTAGGTTCCCAAATGTTTTCTATTTGTTTGTTGTTTTTTATTTAAAATACTCATCCACCAAATGAGTGGGTTAGATTTCCTTTCCTGTTTGGGAAAGAATCTGTTCTTACCCCCTTTTCGGTGGCAATTCATTATTTTTACAAGATTAATCACTGGCCATAAATCTCATGTGTCTAAGATACTTGGCCTGCTCTTTGCTGCATCATTGTAAAATATTAGTAAATCTAATATAACAGATTGTGTCATCCAATGTATGCATTTTTGAAAGTGGGAGCCAAATGTAAGTAAATTGAATTGGCTGACTTCTAAGAACCAGAGAGCTGTATGAGGTAGTTTGGACTGAGGACAATCTCAGCCTACCTCAACATTCTGCTTTCCCTCCTTCAGAAGCAAGTTGTTTCACTGTAAGCCCCTCACTGCTGGAAGAGTCATCTTTGTTGACCACAAAGGATCATTCTGCAGCCTGATGAACTGGAGCTTGGGATCTTCCATTGTTTCCCCGCCACCTCTCATTGCACAAACCCCTGTATCAGCTTTGCCCCCCAGTGACGCTGCTCTGTAGGTGTGCATTCTCTCTAACTCCAAGCACAACAGCTCCCCATCAGGTCCAATCAGACTTCTCATAGTATTTTTGGAAGAAGAGAAGGTATCTGCTTCTTCCTTGTGTGCCCCTTTCTACTCAGGTCATCACCTGGTGCAGAGGTCACAAACTCAAGCCGCTCTTCAGGATCAAGTAGGGAACATAAATGAGTAACATGAGTAAGTGGGGACTGTTACAGATTATGTATGTCCCGTCCAGAGAGGGCAGTCACTACTACCGAGTTCTTGGCCATATCTTTTCACATAACCATTTGATCTTCGAAGGCCAAATCTTCTTTTTTCAAGAACAATGGTGTACGGGCCAAGACTCAATCAAGAGAACTACACAAATTTCCCAGTTTCCACAGGTAGCTAACTAGCTTAACTTTTTAAATACACACATGCACAAGCACATTGTTTACTAAATTAAGACTGTGGGTCTCTACGTTGTGATCGTGAGTGGCATTTCTTCCCACATGTCAAGGGACAGAGTTGACCTCTTAAAGGATTTTGCTGAAGTTACAGTCTCAACTCTTCAGGGTTGCAGGACACATTCAGCTCAGTAACCTCAGGCTACTTGACTTTGTGACTAATCATTTATTTACCCATTCATCCATCAAACATTTATGGAGTGCCTCTGCTAGGGGATGGACGTATGAAGAGAAATAGGATACAGTATCTGCCTTCCAGGAACTTATGAACTACCCAGGGAGTCCAACATATAAACTAAGTTAACACAGATACAGGAGTTTGTTGAATGCAGAGACAAACTGTCATTGGGTTGTTTTCAAAATCAGTTCTCAAAACCACAGTGCCGTGCAATCTTCCTCCAACCTCCCGTGCCTACCTCCTCCAACCCACCCACTCTTCATGTCACACATGCTAATTACTGTACAGCTGAAGGAGCTGGGTGTGTCTACTGACCACCCCACGCTCACTAAACTCCAGGGCTCTACCAGATCGTTCATGTCAGGAAGTCAGTTATCCAGGCCACCTTTTCAGACACGTGGCACACGTGAACAAGCAAACACAACTGAAAACAGAAATAGTGTTTCTCGTTGCTCTCTCTTTTCTCATCCTGATTTCTCCCTTATCCTTTATCCCTCATTCCTCTTAACCTGGTATTCACTGCTCATCTGCAGGTAGAACATAGCAAGATGCCTAGCATAACTTCTAGCTGCTAGAAAATAATGCAATGAAAGTCAATCTCTCTGTAGAAAGGCAATGCGTGTGTCATTGCCCTTTGAGATGTCCCACCTTAAACCCTAAAATGTAGACAGGTATTCAAATATACTAGTACTGAGGAATGGCATTAAAATAGAAGGGTTTTCAGATGTCTTGGAATTATTCTCTCTCTGTACTTTACAGCTGACTTTTGGGGTCTCTTCATAGTTGAAAATCAACAAGTCAAGAGTTTTTACTATCTTCCAGAATAAATTATAAGCTATAGTTAAGGAATAGCTGGTGTTCGCTGAGTACCTTTTATGTTTCAGGTACTACATTAGAGGATTTATGCTGTCTAACTTAGTTATTGAATTCTCACAATTTATAGTGTTACCACATTTCCAGATGAGAAAAGAGACTTGGAGAAATCGAAGAACCTATGCAAAATCACACACTAGTCAGTGGTGAAGACCTTGGGCCCTTGCTCCTTTCCACTAAACCATACTGTTACCTTAAAGCAGACACGGAGCAGATCCTTGCTTACTCAGCTATGATTTTACATGTTTACATCTCTTAGTTGCCACCTGATCTTTAGACCAAAGAAGTAAAAATGCCAGAGAACAAACAACAACTTCAAGGACAGCTCTATCAGGCCAATGTCTCTTAACCAGGCTGCATGGCCCCAGTAAAGACACAGGGTAAATGCCTATGAATTGTTTTCCCTGAAAATAAGCAGGGCTTGGTAATAACTATAATCATGAGATCATCATGGGAATTCTCTTGTAACTCATTGCAGGAGTACACTGGCATCACTAAGACTGAAGATGCATGAATCTGACACATACCCATTTTACAATGAACACAGACAACGGTCATCAGTTATTACAAACATCAACCATCAACACCTCTGTACAGGTCAGCCTCTCCATACACCTTCTTGGCCCAGATGCCCACCTACTCCCTGTACACAGGTTACATCCACTGAAGTAGTGTATGTACTAATGCAGTTATATCTCTGCTGTATGCCTGATACCCAGGAAGCTCCATTACTCTGACAGATCGTGAATGCAAAGAGACCAAGTCTATACCACCTTCTCAGGTCCTTAGTTCTGCACTGAGTAACACAGATTCTACAGACAACCAGAGGGTTGGCTATGGATGAGATTCCCTCCCACCCATTTCCCATAAGTCCATAGTCTAGAACGCCAATGAGATAGGATGTAGGGATCCCCAATGCAACCACAGAAGGAAGTAGGGGAGAAATCACTAGGCCTTAATTTTCAGTGTGAAAATCTCAGCAGAAAAAAAAAAAAAAAAAAAAGCCAAGACAAGAGTGGAGCCTGGCCCTTTCCCTATGACTCTGAGCCAGTATCCAACTCAAGCTTTTTAACTGGATCTAAAAACCCTTCTATTCAACATTTCCTTCACTCTTTCCCCTGGAGCATATCCCCACTGATTTGCATTATTTGGAATAATCTTGCCACATGATGAACTCTTGTCTGGGATTCTCCCTGAAGCACACTTCTTCCTGCCTAGTGTGCCTACACTGGGTGTTGGACCTTCTGCTTCCAAACTTTGTGGATCTGCGATGGTGAAAGAGACCTAAATGAAATACTCCCCTGACCCATTATAGGGCCCCCATCCTTTGCTCCCAGCCTAGACCCTCAAAATTAGAGAATGCTGATAGCATTTTTTCCAGGGTATCACCATTTACTTTGTGAAACCATTCTACTTTCTTTAAAGGGACAGTTGTAACCCTTTAATATCTTCTTTTAATTTGGTCCCATCTCCAATGGATGTAGAAAAAATTCATGGAAGTTCATAAGATACGGTCTTCTTTCAAATTTTATGTGTATCTAGGGCCCCTGGGTGGCTAAGTTGGTTAAGTGTCTGCCTCCAACTCAGGTCCTGATCTCAGGGTCCTGGGATCTAGCCCCAGGTCAGGCTCCTAGCAGGCTCCTTGCTCAGCAGGGAGTCTGCTTCTCCCTCTGCCCCTCCCCCAACTCATGCTCTTTCTCTCGCTCTCTAATAAATAAATAAAACATTTTTTAAAAATTCAAATTTTATGACTATCATCTTTATTCTTTTATTCCTTTGGTCATTTCAGTTGAGGATGGGAGGATTCTATGACACTTGTATTCATGCTACCATTTTCCCCTAAAGCCTTTGAGATTTCTTCTGTTCCCTTGCTTACAAAGCCATACGTAACTGACCTTCCACATTTGGGGAATTTTAATTAAAACATCAATTTCCATTAATTGCAGTTTTTTGATGCTCAAAGAGGGCTTTTGTACCCAGAACATACTATTTGGAATTACAGGGAAATTGGGGTGCCTGGGTGGCTCAGTCAGTTGAGCATCTGCCTTCGGCTCAGGTCATAATCCCAGGGTCTTGGGATACAGCCCCTCGTAGGGTTCCCTGCTCAGCAGGGAGTCTGCTTCTCTCCCTCCATCTGCCTCTCTCCCAGGCTTGTGTTCTCTCTCTAAATAAATAAAATCTTAAAAAAAAAAAAAAAGAATTACAGGGGATTTAGATATTCAATATAATAAATTTCCCAATTTAAAACCAAAATTGTCCTGAAGGTTTTAAATCTAACTGAATGATTCTTTTATCTAAAAATCTAATACAGGGGCACCTGGGTGGCTCAGTGGGTTAAAGCCTCTGCCTTTGGCTCAGGTCATGATCTCAGGGTCCTGGGATTGAGCCCCACTTCGGGCTCTCTGCTCAGCAGGGAGCCTGCTTCCTCCTCTCTCTCTCTGCCTGGCTCTCTGCCTACTTGTGATCTGTCAAATAAATAAATAAAATCTTTTAAAATAAATAAATAAATAAATAAAAATCTAGTACATTTCATGTAAAATAAGAATGATAATTTTCAGGAGACTCTTTAATTAATGTTTGGTCAAATAATGTAGAATACACCCAATTCTACTTAAATCATTTAGTTTATGGACTTAATTCAGTTCTCTAAGCATTGTAAACTGCATTTCAAATGAGTGTATTTTCTTTTCCTTTAAGTGCTTGATCAGGCAGGTACACAGTATTTCTAGACAAATCCTTCCTGGCATTTACACAACTATTTTTAGTTTTTCTCAAATTCTTTTATTTACTTACTTTTTTGAGAGAGAGATAGAGAGCATACACATGAATGGGGAGGGGCAGAGAGAGGGAGAGACAGAATCTTAAGCAGGCTCCAGGTCCAGTGCAGAGCCCACTATGGGGCTCAATCTTACCACCCTGAGATCATGACCTGAGCCAAAATCAAGAGTTAGCTGCCTAACCGACTAAGCCATCCACATGGCCCTCAAATTCTTTTAGGTTACCTGGGTTCCCTAAAAGACTATTTCAATAGTCAAGTTAGCCAAGAAAATAAAACATAACTTTTCAAAACAAAACAAAACAAAACAAAACTCCAAAGTATGCAAGTAATAAATATACAGTATTTACCCAAGATGTAATAAATGAACGAACAAATAAATAATAGTCTTCTAGAATTCAGGCAAATTTTCTTAACAACTTTCAGCTTAAAATAACAGATCTAGTATCAATCTTTTAAAGTTGGAATCACAGGATTAATTTCTCAAATTCTCTAACATTTCCAATTCTCTTTAACACAACAAACTATATAGCAGCACACACAGATTATTCTGGGTTAACACAAAAGGAGTTAAACTATGGATTTGATTTCCTCATCACCTGAATAATATAATTAATAAGATAAACTCAAGAGCTACATATCAAACTCCAAACCCCCAAACCAAAAATGTACATTCTTTCCAAAACAGCTATGGAAACCCTGACAAAAACTGACCGTATATTAGGTCACAAAGAAATCAATACTTTCTACAAAATGGAACTTAATAGGCCATGTTATAGTTCCAAAAATATGTGGAAATTCAAAATGAAAAAATAAAGACCCAATAAAAGAAAACCATTGGTTTAGAAATTTAAAATTACTTTTCTAAATAACTTGGGTGATAAAAATCAAAACTGTAATAAAATATTATTTTTAATATCAATAATCGATACCAATACATAATAATCTAATAATATCTCTTACTGACTCCCCTTTTTGTTGTCATTTACCTCTTGCCCAAGCTTTTGCATTCATTAGTAACTTAAGTACCTGGGTGACTGTTTTCCTATCCCTTATTTTCATCATTCTTAGTGAATTTAACTTTATGTAAATAATTCATCCAACACCCAGGTGTTTTAATTTTTGACTTCCTCAACTGACTTCTGGGCTTCTTCCACCATTAAAAAAAGAAATTTCTTCTAAGTTGCATTGGAAATGCATTACAAGAGTATCCTTCATGGTATTTTATCATTCATCCCATAATAAGTACTACACTGAGATAGTTTAAATAGGTCCTATAAGGTTGCCTGACTCTATCTATTACCACCTAGTTATTGTATCTATTTTAACACTGGCTGCTGAAAGCACAAGTATTTTGTTAGCTAAATAAAATGATACTGAAATGTAACTGTAAAGATCTTAGTGATCATTTTTAAAACAAATACATTAAGAACCTGTAAGCACATACCTGAGTTCTAGCATCACAATAAAACTACTTCAAAACACAAACTCCTCCAGCTTCTACAGTCTCTATTATGCTGGATTCGTAGTTTCCATTATTACACAGTTTTTGGCGGACTGATGCAATCAACGTTTGGATGTCAGTTGCCCTTATTTACTAGATACTTCTAACAGTGTCTAAGAATAGTAACGAAAGGGGCACCTGCTGGCTTCATCAGTTAAGTGGCTGACTCTTGATTTTGGCTCAGGTCATGATCTCAGTGTCCTGGGATCAAGGCTGCTGTCCAGCTCCCTGCTTGACAGGGAGTCTGCCTGAGGATTCTCTCCCTCTGCCCCCCCCTTTCTCTCCCTTTCCCTCCCTCTCTCTCTCTCTTTCTCTGCTTCCCTCTCTAAAATAAACAAATAAATCTTTAAGAAAAAAGAGAATTTTGGTGATGAAATATTGATAAAGACATGTAAGATCATACCCATCTACAAGGAGATAACTAATTGGAGAGAAAAGAATAGCAAAGATGAAAAATAAAAGAATAAATAATTGATTTATGGCATGTTGACTCTAGGTATATGAGGGCTTTAGGTAGGGGTTCTATTAATCTGCACACATCAATCACTAACTTAATTACCTAGAGAGGGGATTATTTTTCTTATACAAAAGAAGAAATATATGGCTATAGCTAGGCAGTGCAGGGCTGATGCATTGGCCCCATTATGTTATCAATATCTCAATCTACTTCTCTCTTTAAGCTCTGCATCCATTCACTCCTTTGATCATTTTATAAACACAGGATGATTGCCTCATCTGCAACTTCTAGTCCAAGTTCTAGAAAGATGAAAGAGATAAAACTCATAGGATTATATCAAGATGCAGAAAAAAGTATTTGACAAAATTCAACATCCTTTCACAATAAAACTCTCAACAAACTGAATACTAAAGGAATTTAATAAAACCCATATGTAACAAACCATAGCCAACATTATACTTGATTTTAAGAGGTCATAAACTTTTTCTATAAGACCAGGAATGAGACAAGGATGCCCTTTCTCGTTACTGCTTTTCAACATAGTACTGGAAGCCCTAGCCAGAGCAATTAGGTAAGAAAAATAAATAAAAGGATCCAAATCAGAAAGAAAAAAGCAGAATTTTCTGTCTGCAGCTAACATAATCTTATGAGAAAATTCTAAAGATTCTACCATTAAAAAAAAAAAAAAAAAAAAAAACTCTGCCATAAAAACCTGTTGCCGTGGCCAGGGAACTGGGGATAAGGAAGATATAGGGAGTTGTTAGTAAAAGGCTACAAGGTATAATATGGGTAAGGTCTGAGGATCTAAGATACAACCTGGTGACTAGAGCTCTCACTCTGTATTGTACAACTGAAATTTTCTAAGAGAATTTCTAAGAGAGTAGAACTTAAATGTTCTCATTAAGAAGGAAGAAAAGAGGGGTGCCTCGGTGGCTCAGTGGGTTAAAGCCTCTGCCTTGGCTCGGGTCATGGTCCCAGGGTCCTGGGATCGAGCCCCGCATCGGGCTCTCTGCTCAGCAGGGAGACTGCTCCCCCCCTCTCTCTGCCTGTCTCCTCTGCCTACTTATGACCTCTGTCAGTCAAATAAGTAAATAAAATCTTAAAAAAAAAAAGAAGAAGGAAGAAAAGAAGGCAGGCAGGTAGGGAAAGGGAAGGGATAAGAAGGGATGGGATGGGATGAAGGGAAGAATACATTTTACATGTATTATACATCCTATGTATACATGTATCAAGTCATCATGATGCACACTTTAAATATCTTATAATTTGTCAATTCTACTTCAAGAAAGCTGGAAAAACTTTTAGAACTAATCAGTGAATTCATTCACAGGATAGATATAAAGTCAATATACAAAATCAGTTGTATTTCTCTACAGTAACACTGAACTATCTGAAAAAGAATTAAGGAAAACAATCTCACTTATAACAGCACCAAAAACAATAAAATGGTTAGGAATAAATTTAACCAAGGAGGTGAAAGACAGTACACTGAAAATTGTAAAACCTTGATGAAAGAAATAGAAGATACTTATCAATGGAAAGATTTCCCATGCTTATCAATCAAAAGAACTAATATTAATATTGTTAAAATATTCATTCTATCCAAAACCATCTATAGATTCAATGCAATCTTTATTGAAATCCAATGACTTTTTTTTTAAAGATTTTATTATTTATTTGACAGACAGAGATCACAAGTAGGCAGAGAGGCAGGCAGAGAGAGAGGGGGGAAGCAGGCCCCCTGCAGAGCAGAGAGCCCGATGCGGGGTTCGATCCCAGCACCCTGGGATCATGACCTGAGCCGAAGGCAGAAGCTTTAACCCACTGAGTCACCCAGGTGCCTCCAATGACGTTTTTCACAGAAATACAAAAAAGCAATTCTAAAATTTGTTTGAGGGGCACCTGGGTGGCTCAGTGGGTAAACCTCTGCCTGAGGCTCAGGTCATGGTCTCAGCACCCTGGGGTTGAGCCCTGCATCAGGCTCTCTGCTCAGCAGGAAGCCTGCTTCCCTCTCTCTCTCTCTGCCTGCCTCTCTGCCTATTTGGGATCTCTCTTTAAAAAAAAATTAAATTAAATTACATTTGTTTGGAACCACAGAAGACCCTACATAGCCAAAGCAATCTTGAGAAAGAACAACAGAGCTGGAGGTATCACACTTTCTGATTCCAAACTATACTGCAAAGTTATAAGGACTGACACATAGATCAATGAAACAGAATGAAGAGCCCAGAAATAAACCTATGCATATACAACTAATATTCTACAAGGGAACCAAGATTATCCATACAACTCAATAGCAAAATAATTATAATAATCTGATTAAAAATTGGGCAAAGAACTTGAATAGACATTTTTCCAAAGAAAGCACACAAATGGCCAACAGATACATGAAAAAATGCTCAACACCACTCATCATCAGAGAAATGCAAATCAAAACCACATTGAGGTATCACCTTAACCCTGTTAAAATGGCTATTATGAAAAGAGATAAGTGCTGATAAGGATCTGGAGTATGGGAACACTGGTGCACTATTGATAGAAATGTAAATTGGTAGAATTATTATGAAAAACAATATGAGGTTTCCTCAAATTAAAAATAGAACTATCATATGATTCAGCAATTCCACTCCTGGGTATATTGAAGAAAATGAAATCACCATCTTGAAGAGATATGCACATTGCCACATTAGTCACAACTCCTGAGACACGGAAACAACCCAAGTGTCTGTCCATCAAGAGAATGTATAGAGAAAATGTGATGTGCATGTATATAAACAAGGGAGTATTATTCAGCCGTGAGAAAGAAGTAAATTCTGTCATTTGCAACAACATGGATGAAGCTTGATGATGTTATGTTAAGTGAAATAAATCAGACAGAGAAAGAAATATACTGTATGATAACACATATGGAATCTAAAAAAGCCAAACACACAGAAACAGAGAACTGATTGGTAGTGATCCGGGGGTGGGGTTGCGGTGGGGAAATGGGGAAATGTTTGTCAAAGAAACAAACTTCTAGTTATAACACGAATAAGCACTGGGGATTTAATGTAGAGCATGCTGTTTATAATTTGACTATTATTATATACCTAAAAGTTGTTAAAGAAGAGGATTGTAATTGTTCTCACTATACACACACACACACACACACACACACACACAATGATACTTATGTGAAGTGATGGATGTGTTAAGTAACCTTATGTGGTAATCATTTTGCAATACACATATGTAATTATCACATTGTACACCTACTTGCAAGATGTGATGTATCAATTATATATCCCTTTCATCTCAATAAAACAGGGGAAATGAGGAAAGAAGCACCTATGACGAAAAGATGATGTCGTACCTGTATCACAGAATTCTAGAAATTCTTTCCTTTCTGACTGGCAAGAATATTAACACTTCTTGCTCCAAAAGAGCTGCTGAGAAAAAATTTCATTTCGATTGGGATTCTATAAAAGAAAAAGATAGGAAGAACAGATGTTGGTGGATGACGACTGGTTTCTGTAATATTGAGAGTAGAAAGAGGGAGAAAATTCTTGGAAAGGATCTCATGGAGAAAATGAAAAAAGAGCTTGATCTATAAAAATGGCAGGAGCTGAGTATCCATACGAAGACCGAAGGAGTTTACTCCAGTGTCTTGAATAGTATGAACAGAAGTGGAAGACAGATTTGAACGATTAGCCTGACATATTCCGAGAACAGATTAAGACAAAGACTACTCTGGGAGCAATGAGAGAAGGCTGAATTGGTGGGACTGGTGGAAGGAAGTCAAGTCGTGGAGCTCTTTGACAGGAAGGTTTTTGACTTGACGTGAATCATATTAAGGATCTACTGGAAGTTTTAAAGCAAGAGGAAGAATGATTTAACTAATAGTTTAAGAAAACTTTCTGTGGTCGCAGAATGTGGTACAGATTAACGTGAAAAGAGATTGGATCTACTTGCTTATGAAGTCACTGAATAACATCCAAGTGCTTTCACTGCAACAATCATGGTTGTTGTCCAGCTGAAGGTCTTAGAGTTACCCTAACACAAGTGCTTCCTGACTAATGGCTCACAAACCGGCAATCGCCCACAGCGAACTCCCTAACCCTCCCAGAAAAAGCTATTCGTTCTTAAGACTTCACTAACAGTCATTACTGGAACAAGACTGTCACTAATATTTTTCAACGTATGAGACATTCTCTACCTTGGACTGTAGCAATCAAGTTTCTGAGCAGGAAATATAAATGGTGATTTTTTTTAAAAAAGCAGGCCAGGGGCACCTGGGTGGCTCAGTCAGTTAAGCGTCAGCTTTTAGCTCAGGTCATGATCCCAGGGTTCTGGGATGGAGTCCCATATCCCTCTCCCTGCTCAGCCGGGAGCCTGCTTCTCCTCTCCTCCCCGATCATGCTCTAGCTCTCTCTTTCAAATGAATAAAAACAAAACAAACTAACAAAAAAAACAAAACAACAACAACAAAAAAAACTTTAAAAATAAATAAATAACCAGGGTGGGAAATTTCAGGCCATGGTTAGTATTTGAAAAACAAAACAAAACAAAAATAAAGCAGGCCATTTTTATTTTGGTCCACATGCTCAAAGTTAAGTGTTGACAGTATCCATGTGTACAGAAGTGTGTGAAAACTAATTTTTATGCCAGTGTCCTTTTCAAACACCGTGCCTCGAAACCCTGGATTAATAGCTTGCCTGGCTCACTCTTCTCTTCCATCCCTCTGGCAATGCAGATCTCCGCAGTAGGCTGGAGTTCAGCCCCACCCCCAGCTTGGGAACTGATCTTCCTCCGCACTATTAGAGGATTCTGGAATCATAATCAAGTAGCTCAGTGACTCAGCAAACCAGCATGAATTCAGCCTTGCTTCGGGACACAGTTAACCTTGGATCCTTTTCTAATGAGTAGGTCCTTATCATGCTTCTTCTTGTTGAACACTCCATTGTGATGCTTGACCCAATGCTCCTCCCTCCAGAACTGAGGTCTTCCCTGGGTCCCATCAGTCCTCCTGATGGCCAGTGTCCTAACCCTGAGCACCAGTGCCCCCCACCTTCTGCTAAGCCTTCCCCATGCTTCCTTCTTGTTGACATGTCTAGCTATTGCTAATTGCCAAATCCCCAGCAGCTCACCTGCTAGTACTTACTTCCTCCTGTTTCCCATTGCTTAGAGTGGTCTGGTCTCCTGAGTTGAGCTCCTGCAGTCACTTGAACAACTGACTACAATCCTGATTCAGGCATGTCCTTTATTTTTATAAATGTTCATATCTTATCAGTAGTCTTTTAGCCTTTTGCTTGTGGAAGGATTTTTCCCAAAAAATATTAATCCATTTTTATCCTTTTTATTTTTTCTCTTCCCTTACCATTCCCAGTAGGTAACCAGGCTCATAGGATTCCTTGATACAGAGAATTTTGCTAAGAACTCAGAAGCCATCCGAAAAGATAGTTTTGTTGTTGTTGTTGCCTTTTGGAAAAAATTATTGAAGAGCTTATTTCAAGTATCCTGAATGGGTAGAACAGAGAAATGTGTATTCTATGGGAAGTAAGAGGAGTGGGGGCCTAGGCCCATCCCAGGGGAGTACACTTGGGAGTTGACAAAGACCTCAGAGTTTTGGCTATATGAATTACCAAGAAACTTGGGCCTGGGAACCCCCAGTGCCTAAGGTCCCCACACCCCACCCAACTGTGGTATAGAGGTGGCACAGACTCAGAAAATTAGAAGGACCATTCCAGGTGGGATAAAGACATCCTAATGGCAACACCTTTAGTAACAGTGATAGAAGGGGAAGCAATAGGAATGAGACTGATCATCCCTCCAGCCTATGTGATCGGGGTTCAGAGAGCAATTCAAGTTGGCTTTTTAAGTGATCCCAAACAACATTAACTAGAAATATGACACAAACCCTGCCTTCAAGGAATTTTAAGATAAATGTGGAAAATCAGACAAGTTTGTCTATGTAGTATGTATACATATCACAGTGTACATAATATGTCACAGTACATAATGCAACAAAACATCTGTACCTTTAAAGATATTTAAAAACTTACCCCTGATTGGAAGATTCTGAAACATCTTCATAGACACCTAAAGAGACTGGTAAAATTTAACGTAAGCAAACCCCCTCAAGTTGGGAAAGAATAAAGACATTAAAACAAAATTCAGTGGGAAGTCCATTTGGATGGAACTTATGATGTCTGAAGTGTCATGGGAGGCAATAAAGTTGGAGATGAAACAGGACATGCTGACACTCCGTTCTGCCAACAGAGAGAAGAGAATATGTAAGTGATCAGAAGAACCGTGTTAACCAGGCGGGAGGCTAATTCCAGCCAGTAGAGCCATCCTGCACTATGCCAAGAATTAGCTAGAACAGGGCACCTGAGTGGCTCAGTCGTTTGGGCCTCTGCCTTCTGCCTTCAACTCAGGGCATGATCCAGGGGTCTTGGCTCCGAGCCCTGCATCAGACTCTCTGCTCAGCGAGGCGGTCGTCTTCTCTCTCTCTCCTCTCTCTCCGCTGCTTCCCCTGCTTGAGCGAATTCTCTCTCTGTGTCAAATAAATACATAAAATCTTTTAAAAAGAAAAAAAGAATAAGCTATAACATAAGTACACACTAGTGATCTTTTTATTATTATTATTTAATTTTTTTAAAGATTTTATGTATTTATTTGACAGACAGGGATCACAAGTAGGCAGAGAGGCAGGCAGAGAGAGAGGAAGGGAAGCAGGCTCCCCACTGAGCAGAGAGCCCAATGTGGGGCTCAATCCCAGGACCCTGAGATCAGGGCCCAAGCCAAAGGCAGAGGCTTAACCCACTGAGCCACCCAGGCGCCCCAACACACTAGTGATCTTTAACTCATTTATAACCAAAGGTAGACTCAATCAACATAAAATAAGATGGGCAACAGCTAAATTGTGAGATCTTCAATCTGATCTGGGAAAGCTAGGCTCAGGGAAAATAGAGATCAGAAGGGGACACAAAAATTACAAATAGAGAAAGCTAAATTGGCATACTCAATATAGACCGCCCCCCCCAAAAAAACCTCCTAAACCCTAGCTAATGAATCAAATTTTAACCATTAACTCCAAACCATCTAAGATACCTGTGTTTATGTCATGGGGACTCTTTGGCTTTCTCCCGATCTCCACGTGAAATCACACCTATTGGACATGTTATCTTGAATCCCCACCCCACCCCCGTCTTTGACCTCCTTTCCTGGAGGGACATAGAACCTTCCATTTCCACTAATGATACCACCTGCACAGGGAGTACCTGGCTTCCTCCATCTTGCCCCCTTCTGGACTGTGGAAAATTCTGCGGCAAACTTGGGTATCACAGTGGATGGCATAGACACTCATGACTGGTTCTTCCTTACTGAAGAGTCACCTTTCTGTGCTGTCATGCACAGGACAGCCTGTAATAACTGCATTCCTTTTCAACCACAATAGTATATGAACCACATCTTCACAGGAACGGGTCAGATAAGGACAGTAAAATATCAAATATTCATCATATCTGCTGGGGTTGGGGGTAAAATCAAATCGGGAAAAAAGGTACCCTAAGCCTAACATTCCTGTTTGTTCCCATCTTTTGGTACAACCCAACTAAACATCACTCATATTCTTGTGCTCTGAGGGCTGAGGCAGGGATCCCGGTCAACCTAGCTAGGACTTGGGGTGGAGATTCTGCCTTAGAACAGATTACTAACCCTCTGGCCCGCACTAAGAGCAGATTATCTGACGAGCTTCTGTGAGCATCCATTACACCCGTCCTGCCCTGGCCGCTGCCGCTGCTAGAGCTGTAGTCGCGTTTTCCCATTCTGTTCAACAGCCCATCACATGAACGGTTACCTATAAAATGCAACCTCTGAAGTGATCCCTCAGACCACAATGAATCAGGAAATCCTCCAACGCCTGGACGCATTGGAAGTGGTGGTCTCCTGGCTGGGGGAACACCAACACGCCCTTTCGACCCTTTGGGTCAGGACATTCTCTACCTTCAAGGTCAATTACATGAACAAATAGTTCAATCACGTGAAGAGGCACAAATGCCATGCTTGTCCACTGCCAAATGGCTCATTGGCTCAACCCTCAAAACTAGATTTCAGGACTAGACCTCTGAATATGGATTCTCATAGGTCTTCTGTGTTTTCTCACAGCGCTGAAGGCCCTTGGCCACGTGTTTCATACAACTCTTGGCGCCGAAGCCAGGATGACCCTCCCGTGGCAGTCTCACTACCAGCCAATCCCCGAACCACCCCCTCGTAACCTGCCCTTCCAATTTGAATTTACGTAAGCCAAAACGGAGACATGTGGGAGAGCAGGACCTCCATGGGTAAAAGACACAAGAACAGGAACACGCGGAAATGGCAACAGTTCCAAGAGTGTGGCAAAAGCCAATTATTCCCGTCATGGGTCGGTGCAAGAAACCAGAACATAATGGAAACAGCAATGATGGTGGATAAGATCACTAGGCCTGCTGTGGTCAGTGCCCCTAGCCCCTGCAGCCCCTTAGATAATGCCTCATAGGACCCATGCTAATAGTCATGTACACAGTTCCCTGCTGCCCCTCACGTGATTGCTTTCCCGAGTTGTTTTTCCCTCCGTGCTTCCACATACTTTACATTCTACGCTATGATAATAGGTAACAAAACCGAGAGTCCACCGGACTCCGGGCTTCAGCTGGGTTCCTGTGTCTCTTGCCCGGGCCAGGCAGTGCAGCCCCTTTGGGCCTCACTTTGTTCCAAATTATTGGAAAGTAAGGAATCATTCATCTCTGGACAAGTGCGCTATGCATCCTGTCTGCATTTCGCAAACCAGGACTGTAAAGGATTTGGGGGGTGGAGAAAACAAAGGAGGGGATGACACCAGCTTTGTTCTCTCTCTCTCTCTCTCTCTCAGCCCTTTGCTCCCATTTCCACCATCACCAACTCTCCGAAATCCCAGCTCGCCCATATAACACACATCCGCAGAGCACTAAGGATGTTTGCCGCTGAAGACAAAACACACCTATTCCTCTTCTTCCTCTTTGTCAAGGGCATCTTGCCACTGTGTGTGTTGGGGGGAGTTTGGAGATGGAGGTGTGCTCCAGAGCTCCAGGGAGGACCTGTGAGACAGCCTGGAACCTCAAAGTTGGCCCATCACCGTGATCAGGGTAGTAGTTAAGGTGCACCAGCAAAGCAATTTAACAATGATCCCCCCCTTTTCTGTTTTCTTTAATGAACTGCCACATCACAGTGCTTGGCAGGGCCAGAATATACCCTTTATTAATCCCATTACCAAGACTCAGTCCCTTTAGAGCAAGACTTAAATCCCATCCCAGTTCTGACACAATAGAATTCTCAGAAGCAAAAACTTCTCAGGGAAAGAGCGATAAATCAGGATGCAGCTCCTCCCGGGGTCCTTGCCAGCAAATGTATTTTCCAGGCAAATAGGAGCTGGCGGCAAAAAACAAGCGAGCTCAGGTTTCCCTGTGATGCGATTACTACCTTGCGGGAGGGAGAGAGGGGTGGATGGAGAGAAAATCTGACCCTACCTTGGACTACAAAAAAAAAAAAAAAAAAAAAAAAAAAAAAATCTGGCATTTTGGCAGTCCCTCTACAAGCGCTTTCTGAATGCCAAGTGCATGGTAGAACCCAGCCAGAAACAGAGACCTCCGGTGCCTCGTGATAAGCCACTGTTTCGCTCGCTCGGCTTCTCAATAGTGTCAGGTGAACAGAGTCTTGCGCTGCAACCTTAGACCGGGCGAGCAGCAGCGGCAGGGCAACCGAACACCGGCCGGACCACAGAGCCGCACGGCCAGGCTGGGGGAGGAGGAGGCCGGCCTTTCTTCTCTTTAAAGAAAGATCTTGCTACTGTGCCCTTTTTCTTAACCTTTCCTTTTCTGCTGTGTCCTCCAGTCAGGTTTATCAGTCCCTGGGCCAAGTTGGACCAGCGAACGCCACACCTTTGCCTGGATGATTGCACCCTGGGGGGTTTCCAGGACGAGGAGCTTGCCTGCCCCACCGCTCACCATCTCTTTATCCTCACGGAGGGTCAGGAGCGCCCCTCTGGAGCCAACATCCTGGCCTCGGACCTTGGCTGTGTGTTCTGGAGCACCGCACGTCACCTCTCTGGGCCTCAGTTTCCTTATCTGTAGACGAGGATCATTGTACTTGCCCTTCAGTGCTTTGTTAGAAATCAGTAAGACAAGACATAAAATACTGACAATCGGGTCTAGCACATCCAAAGCCCTTGAACGGCAGATGTTTAATGTAGGAATGTGCAAAACAGATGTGGGAAAACATGGCTTTTATTTTACCTGGAATGTGCTTTAAATACCTTTTTGCTCATTTGGTCCTTGCATGGATCCATCAGGAGTCAACCCCTCTGCCTCTAAAAAAATCGTGCCCAACTTCATGGAAGGCAATGCTTCTTGCTCTGTGTCCCCAGAGCAAATTGAGCTACACTGCAGCAATTGCTACACTGGTGAATGTAGTCATTGCCCTGTCTGTCCCCCTATCGTGTCACACCCTTAACACCTGAAAGGGGAAGGAGACACTCTTCAGTGACAAGAGGGTTACCAGCCCTTCTGTAACCAGACTGCTTGTCTGGACTGGATGTCTATTGATGGCTGAATGGATAAGGAAAATGTGGTGTAGACATACGATAGAATACTATTCAGCCTTAAAAATGAAGGAAATTCTGTCATTTGCTACAATATGGATGAAACCTGAGGACGTTATACTGAGTAAAATAAGCCAGTCACAAAAGGACACATCCTGTATGATTCCACTCATCTGATGTATCCAACATAATTAAACTCACAGAATGAGAAAGTAGAGGGGCTGGGGGAGGGGGAAATGGGAAGTCGCTCTTCGATGGGTATCGGGTATCGAGTTTCAGTCAGGCAAGACTTTGAAAAAGTTCTAGAGCTTTGCTGTATAACAATGGGCATTGAGTTAACAATACTGTTCTGCCCACTTAGAAATTGTTAAAAGGGTAACAAAGCAAATATAAGTCATGTATTCCTTACCACAATAAAAAAAAAATATAGATTTAAAGCCAAAAAAAAAAAAAAAGAAGAAGAAGAAGAAGAAGAAGAAGAACTGAATTGGACGTATCAAGCTCAGCACTACAAGCCTCTCTGTGCCCAGCCCCACTCTGAGGTAAGGGCTGGTCTGCCCGGGGCAGTCAAACCTGACACAGTCATGGCTCCTTCTTTATGAGGTGAACCGCTGTCTCCATGTCTGCACACAGGTAAACAACTTCGTGTTTTCTGCTGAATGCCCACTAACATCATTTAAGAATGCCTCAGGCATTTGAGTGGAAGACTGTACAGAATAAGGGATGTCTGGAATAATAGAATAATGTTCTAATTTCTGTCTACTCAAGTAGTTTGCTTTCCAAACTAGGCTTCTGCTAAATAGCCCACTTTTTCCCCCCTTCATAGCGCTTATCTCCACTGGCGTTATATAATATAGCCATTGGTTATTGGTCTATGGCCTGCTAGTAGAATATAACTCCATAAGAGCATAAAGTTGGTTTTGTTCACTACTATATCCCTGGCATATAGTGAGGCAATAAACATTTGTTGAATGACTGAATGAATGAGTCCCTTGTTAGGGAAGCAACAGGAAAAAGATAGATCATCCTTAGTTTGGCTGTCAAGGTTAATACGCTTATGTTAAATAGGAAATTGTCTTTGGAAGGACAGAATCCTTTTATCTGTTTGCATTGTATCATTTTGCCCCCTCTAGTCAGACCTCAGTGCCACTCTGCAACACAGTAAATATGAACTTAGCTGTGGTTTTTTTAACTAGATATGCCCAGGACACACTGTACTTTATAGACTTTTATGAGCTAGATAATTACAAAAATTGAACTGAGGGACAAGAACTCATTAGACACAGGGGATGAGAGAAGGAGAATCACTTAGGAAGGGCCAAGAAGACAAACATAATTACACTGTCACCATTTCAACAAACTCGCGGCATCACTTGAAACTGGGTTCGGGAGCAAAACGAGGGAGGTGTCTAAAACATACGGACTCAGAGCAAGCCAGTATTCCTTCAGTCAGCCTTCGAAAACTGAGTCCTCACCCTGAGTTAAAACTCTTCCTCTTTATTTCTTTTCAGAGTAAACCAAACGTTCTACCACAGACATCTGCTAAGTTTAGAAGGCTTAAAATCCTGAGGTTTCAGTCACTCTCTAGCCCGAAGCCTGCTTCCCATGCTAATTAAGAGGATGAACCACATCTTCCTCATTCTGACCTGTGGACAGCCATCAAGAGGGTACTGTCCATCCCAAAGCTCCGTTCCTCTGAGCCTACATTTCCATCTGGAGCACCTAATGACATCCCTCACCCTGGCCCACCGAGGATTATTTCTACTTGCTTCATTTGGGTCTTCTTAGGAAATTCTGGGCCAGAGCCCTTTAATGATCACTGGAGAAGCTACCAAAGCTTCTGAGGTAGAAGATATCAATGGCATTTTTTCTCTTTATTTTTCTTTGGAGCAGTCCTGCAGAGAAGATTTGGGGGAACTTCGGTTGGGCTTAGGATCCTCCTGCATCAACAAACAGCAAACTAAACTGTCAGTAGCTGACTTTGCAGAGCAGTTTCAAAACCAGAAACCAAAATAACTGCCATTGAGAACCTACTGACAGCAAGATTTCACGGCATTTTTCCCTGTTGTGTAACCCAGCCTCCTTCCCACCTTCCCTCCCAGAGATCATTCTGTGGCGGGGGATTGTTTCACTTTTCCTCCCCCAAGCAAGTACCCCATGAGTGCATCTGTAGTTTATAAGATTCCTCAGTCATATTGGATGTGGCAGGAAAAAACTGTGGAAGAATGAGAGCAGGAGACGAGATCCGAGACTGGGAGTTCCCTCCTAACCTCACTCTTGATCCGAGTGGCTCAAGGAGAGTCCAGGGTCCAGGAACTACCACAAAGAAGAAATGGGTATATACAAGCAAAACCCAGATCAAATGCAAAAATCTGTTGCAGTGTTCAGGTATGGAGTCAGGAAAGGTCGGCAGAAAGCTGCCAGCGGATGTGAGTGAAGAAAGGAAAAAGATTTTTGTCTCAGAGGTGGCAGTGGGGAGACCCACGGAAGAACGGTGTCTATGTGACACTAATGTTAATGATGACAATGACAGTGATACCAGCCCCCGTTCATCAAGTCCCTGTGCTGCAGCGCCGTGGTGACTCCCTTCTAGACATTAACTCACTCAGGTACAAGGTAAAGTGGGAAACTGCCTTTAACTCCATTTCTCAGAACAGGGTCTGGAGGGTTAGAGAAATTAGTGACTTGAGCACAGTCATTTGGTCGCAGAGAAGAGGTAATACTTCAGCTCCAGGGCTATCTGAAGCCCATGTAGTTATCCCTGCTCCTGGGCAGAGCTGCTGTCCTGGGAACCTTTGGAAGGAAATCCAGATGGAATATTCAAGTTCTGACTTAGGCCCCCCTTCTTCCGGCTACCTGCTTATTAAGCATGCGCAGGGAGGAAGGTGCGTAAACCCAGGAAGCCATTCCATTCCTGCCTATTTCTCACCTAGGGGTAGCTCTCTGCTGCGATTCCTGGAGATAGTATAGCCTGACCCCTATAAGGGGGTGACAGGTGACAGCAACACAAGGTTCACAGAGGGTCAAGTTGCCTATCCCACACTCCTGCACAGTATTTCTGCCTCAAGATTGCTAGGCCGGTCGGTGCCCACCTGTACTCAGTCTTGATTGCTTTTTAACTTCCCATCTGAAAGCTCAATTTGTCAGTATTCTTCTGTTTCTAATAACCCTCTAGTCCCCCTCAGCTCTTGCTGACTGCTCACATGCCCTCCCATGAACACTGCTCCCTTCACCTCCAATGTGGAGAACAGCTGAGTGGGAACGCTCAGGCGAAGCCAGCGAGCCCCCAAGCAATGCTTCCTTGGCAGCAGACTCTGATTTGGCAACAGGCATGTAAAGGCTCCAAAGAACACAAATATTCCCTTTTTTTTTTTTTTTTTTTTTTTTTTTTTTGGCAGCATTAGTGGATAAGTGCTTTAACAAAGACAAGGATGGAATGGAGACCAGGAAGAAAGGAGTGAAGAGGAGAGACTTCTGACTAGGGAAGAACACCACGTTGGAGCTCATCCTCTGGACTGTGAGGACGACTTGTACTTGGTCCTTTAGACTCGCCCAAGCAAGGGTCTTAGCCCTACGTTCTCAGCAGCTGCTCTCACGTGGTCAGAGCTCCACACATTTTGGTTCTGTAGTGAGAAAAGAAACCATTCGTCTTCCCAAAGCTACCTATAATCATGACGATGGTGATGACAGCTATCAGGTATCCAAGTCCCCGTGCTACACTTTACATGAGGATGATGACGAACGATGAGGAGAACTCAGTTTCATAGTTTACTAGGTACTAGGCAATGTTCTAAGTGCGTTATATATATTAACCGATATACTAATATATCAGTTAACTTATAAATCCTTACAGCAAAATTATGAAGTAGGAACTATTATTATCATCCCATTTTATAGATGGAGACACTGTAGAGTGAAGATTTTAAGTGATTTGCTCAAGGTCATGGCTGTGAAAGGTAGATAGTTATCTCCCAAGAAACTAAGGTTCAGAGAGGTTTAGTAATCAAGGTCACACAGTGAGAAAGTGGTGAAGATGAGTTGCCAACCAAATCTGCTAGACCCCAAAGCATATGGTATTAGCCACTATGCTTGATTAACTCTAATTCTCTCTATAGATATAAAGATGTAGATATATATACACATACATGTATACATGTGTGAATGTGTATACACACACATATCCACACAACCTAGAAAACTAGAGGGTTGATGAGGCCAAACATAAAATTGTTTCCATCGAAGAATTTGAGTGGAAGACAGTATGTGACAGTATCTCTTACTGCCTTCAAAAATTTCATATCTGGGTCTATATAGAGAGGAATTCTTTTTGGAAGTGACTTGGGCTACATGCAGCTGAAGCCCCCTTTGACCCTGCCCCGCCACGTACGAGCTGAAAAGATCAACGTTTTTGCACACATGAAATCCACCCGACTTGGGAAGCTCTGCCATAGGAAATTTTCTAGGCAGGTAAGCAGGAAGTGAATTGAGAACCTACCTTATCTTCTGTCTTCTCCCCTTCTTGCCTCTTTCACTTCCCTGCTCCTTCACCTGCTCCAAATTTCTGGGTCCCCAGGAAGAAAAAGAAATGTGTTGAATAAAGTCAGAAAAACAAACATGCCTTACCACCTGAAAGACCCCAGTCATAATTTTCCTTATTCTTGCTTCTTCCCGGAGGAAAACAGAACAATAGTAATTAAAATGGAAACATTAGGAGGCCCAGAGCATATTGCAAGTACCATTTGCCTCGAAGACTGCCAAACTGGGGAAGTCACACTCCCCCCCAACACACACACACACACACACACACACACACACACACACACACACACACACACACACACACCAGAACTCCCGTCTTCAGGGCTGTTGACAAAACCTGTCTGCTAAGCTCTGCGCAGGCGCGTGAGGCGCGGGGGGTGGGCCTTGGAGCCAGAGTGGTGTGAGCTGCACACTTGGGGTATTATTTTTTCCAGAACAGAATAAACACTGGCGTGCATATCATCATCGGGAGCAGGCGTGCCCTGGCAGAAGGGCACGCTGTGTGATTGGCAGCCAGTCCTCTTTGGCTTCCAGTTTTATGTTTCTCAAATTCTAATTGACTTGCAACCACACCAGGAGCAGTTCTGCTTCGTTTCTGGGTTACATAAGGCTACCGGCCCTGGGGCCCATGGCCGCGGAGCTGTCTGCAGCTCAGGCTGGGAGCGAGTGCACGCAGACCCAAAAGGGGCTCTGTGCACCAGAAAGGGAGAAAAGAGGACAGATAGTTGAGCTTTCGCCTCCCTGCGTTTTCTCCTCCCAGGCCACGTGGTGAGAGATGCCCGGAAACCCTGCTGCTCCTTATGCCAGATGCAATGTACATGTGTTGTCAAACTAGGATTAGTTTGTTATTTCTCCTTTAAGTAGGTTAAGCTTTTTTAAGCAGGGGTAATTAAGATTAGGACTAGAGGAGCAATGAAAGAAGTCACGGGGCTTAATGAGGGTACGGTAGTTACCCTCAAATGCGAAGGAGAGTATGTAAGTTCGCTTTTATTGGTATAAAAAAAGGAAAAAGAAAAGAGGGCAATAGAAGATACCCAGATAGACATCGCCATCCACTATCCCCCCGTAGGACAGAGAGCACATGCGAGCACTAAGGGAACTCGACGGTCATGTTTGGAACAATTTTGAAAAGGGTCTTCTCCCTGCTGCTCATTGGCTCCTTCAATCCTCTGCCGTTACTGATTTCAGAATACTAGAAACAAAGAGCTTTACCCTCAAAGACCAAGTTGGCACAGACACCTTCTGCTCATGGGTGCCAGCTACCTGCTCAAGAGAACGTGGCGGAAACCAGAAAGCCCAGGGCCATGGGGGGGGGGTGGTGGCGGTTAAGCCACCAGACTGATGGCTGTTGAAGGCCCACTTGCTCCTTGTGCCCTTCCCCTGGTGACATTCCTTCCCCGGGGGCACAGAAATGCCACCCCAAGGGGTATCTCCTGTAAGTAATACTTGCACGTTTCCAAAGATGAGAATCTTCAAATCAGCACTGGGTACTGACTGGCAACACACTGAATGTCTATCATTAGTGGATTGGTTAAATAAACCATGGTTCAACCACATAATTGGAAAACATGGTGCTGTAGAAAAGAAGGAGACAGACCCGAATGTGCCAAATGTGCTGATAGGGGACAATCTCAAGACGCAAGTTTGTATCGTACGTTCCTGTGTGTTCAACAAAGGGAGAAGAAAGAAGAAACTTAGACATAGAATATTTCTACGAAGATACCCAAGAAGTTGGTGATCATGGTTATTTCCTGGCAGAGGGGTTGCGGAACTGAGGATCTGTGGTGCCAGATTTTCTTTTCACTGTATGCCATTTGCAGATCTTAAAAGTGTGTGTAGACATTATTTGTGTGATAGGAAACACTAACTGAAAGATCAGGAACAAAGCCCTCACGTACAGCGCTCCCTCACCATCTACTGAAGGTCCTTCATCACCCGGCCCAGCCTCCCTGTGATGCCTTCTCTGCTGGCTCAGGTCGCACCACGCGCTTTGCCACTGCCTGCCATGTGCCTGCTACCCTGGAATACTCCGCACGCCGGCCCACAGCTGCGTCTCCTCATCTCCGTGTGGAGAATAATAACAGCATCCATCACGTAAAGTTTTTCAAGAATTAAGTAAAACATAAGTGCTTATAACAGTGTCTCGCAAACAAGTTCTCCATAAATGTTATTTGTCATTATTTTGTTTTATCCTAGGGCAGTTCTTCTCTATAGAAAGGCCTTTGTTCTTTTCTCTGTCTGGGGAAAGGCTGCTTATAGTCTCTGGCCTAGCTCGACTGTCATCTTCTCTGTTCTTCACAATGTCTGAGCGCTTTGTTCATACCCTTTGTGTGGTGCTTTTCATCGTCGATCATATTAATAACATACATGTCTGCTTCAATTCATACCTTATGGGCTAAACAGAGCGAGGTCTGTGACATATATCATTTTCTATAGTCTCATGTAGTTTCTCTGCAATTACTTAGAGAATTTAGTGTAACGAAAGCAATACGAAAATCCCCAGAAGATATAGCATGTGTGTATTGCAGCAATCAAAATCCTCTCAGAGCATGTCTGCTAAGGGTTTCCCCACTGTGGGACACTAGAGGAACCTTCCGAGAAATGAGGATCGGCATTAGTGCCAGGAGTCCCCCCAAGGCGATCTGAGCACTTCACACCATTTTGGTTGTCAGGCCTCACTGTTCACGACGCATTCCTTCTTGCCAGAATGCTGGGCCAGGTTTTTTTACTTAGTAATATAAATTGCAAGCTAACGCTTGGCTGATGTTTAATTTAAAAGACTGACTGTGCATTAAAAGCCATAGAAGGAAAAAAAAAAGACTTGAATAAATCATTATAAGAGAAATCTCTTGGCTGGTGATCATCTTGGAGTTGAGTTTCTAATATTAACACAATAACATATTCAATTATCTTCCATGCTCATGTGAAAAAGAATATATTATTCAGAAATATAATACACATTTCCAAGGTAAAATACCAGGAGAGGAAAGATGTCTTGGACTTATATATCTCCATGGATAATGTGTTATCATAATTATCATCATCATCCGGAGTACACGTCTTAAGTCTCTGGCTCCCAAGTCCCACCCAAGGAGGAATCTCTGTCAGGGAGGCCCTTAGAATCTGCTTTTTCACACAGGACACCTTGTTCATTCTTAAGCATATTAAACCTCGGAGAGCCAGTGATTTATATTAGCATTAAGACAATTCAGCTTAAATTAGAAAGTTCAGCAAATGTAAAGATCTTATGAAAAGTCAAGCTTCACCAAGTCCCCAAACTCCGACTGTATGCAGGTCCCCATCTTACCTGCTCCTGAGGAGTTCTGTATCGTTGGTTCTGCCAGGCAATTTGCATGACGTCACGCTTACAAAGATGTCAGGTGTGTCGTCTGGTTCAGACAACTGTGGGGAACTGGAATGTGGCCAGCTAGCAGTTGCTTGTCTTTCCCTTGGGCTCCATATTGAGTTTCCCAATTCTAATTAGAACTTCTCTTTTCTGGACTTCAGGCCTGACTGAGGATAATGGGCATGAGAAGGAAAAGGGAAAGCAATGTTGTGTGGCTTGGGTCTCAAGCAATATGGGACACAAATAATGAGAATTAAGTCACAACTGTACTTGACCTTTGCACCTGTTTGTTTTGCATTTTTAAATGTCTTTCTCTTGAGTAGATCCAGTTGCCTTTTTCAGTCCTTCTTTCCATAATCCTGCAAGCACATAGCATAAAGATAATGATCAAAAGCAGCACACTCCATTCTGCTCATTCCTCTTCCCCCATAGTAAATAAGTCAGTTCAGTATGATTTGAGAGTCATCGTACTTTCTGATTGAATCTATATGTTAACGGAGATTTACTATGAATCTATGGTCTCTAGTGGAAAGAGCATTTGTTTTAGAGTCTGTATCTATGTTTAAGACCTACTTCACCTCTTCTTAGGTGTACAACCTTAATAAACCAAGTCACCTCTACTTTCTGAACCATAGTTCTCTTGTCTGTAAAATGAGAGTAAGAATTCCCACTCCAGATTGTTGTCATAAGGATAAAAGAAATAATATTGCCAAAGCACCAAGAATATTGTCTAGTACCTAGTAGGTATTTAATAATATCTCATTAATTCAATCATCAAATGACAAAGCATCCATGATTTCCTGCTACATGGTATTAAGGGACAGTGTTGCTATGAGAAATACTAAGAGTAATATAGATCGTGCTTAAGCTACCTTGGTGCTTGTCCACAAGATAAAACTGAAACCCACAAACTATAGCAATATTGTATAGAAGTTATTCAAGTAATACAAAATACATCATAAGGCAGTATGTGATCAGTTGCTAGAATAAGGGTTTAGCTAAAAAATCCAACAAATAAGAGCAGTGAAGAAATAATTCAGAGACCAGAAAATCAATTTGCTAAGATCACCTTGAATGTTACTGAGACATTTGTGAAAGTATATCTTTAGTCACTCAACAAATATTTCCTGAGTGTCTACTACACCAGGCACTGTAGGCTCTGGAAAGCAGTGATAGATAAGACAGAAAGATCCCTGTCACCATGGAGTCTATATTTTAATGGCAGGGAAAAGATAAAAAAAAAAAAGAAAAGAAAAGAAAAAAGAGAGAGAGAGAGAGAGAATAAATTCATGTTCAAAACTAACATAAGGGGCGCCTGGGTGGCTCAGTGGGTTAAAGCCTCTGCCTTCGGCTCAGGTCATGATCTCAGGGTGCTGGGATTGAGCCCCACATCGGGATCTCTGCTCAGCAGGGAACCCGCTTTCTCCCCTCTCTCTGCCTGTCTCTCTGCCTACTTGTGACCTCTGTCTCTATCAAATAAATAAATACATAAACAAATAAACAACAACAACAAAACTAACATAAGTCTAGGTAGTGAATGATAAATTCTAGAGTAGGGCATTACAGAGATAGAGTCAAGGAAGACCTCTCTCCTCAGGGAATGTTTGATGAATGAAGTCAGAAAGTGAACAAAGAAAAGACCAGAGGAAAGACAAAGGAGGGGCAAGTGCATCAGCAGGGATGAACTTGGCATACAAGAGCCTGAAGAAGTCCAGTGGTACTGGGATGAGATGAGTCTGGGGAGCAGCAACAGGAGACACAGTGAGAGAGGAAAGGGGAGGCCAAATCACATGACACCCTCCCAGCCATCAAGAGGGGATTGGACTTTCATCTGTGAGGTGAGCCCATCATAGGATTTTGAGCAACGGAATGGTATAGTTTAATGATTTCCTTTACAGAGGAGGGAAATTATTTCCTTTACATAATCATGGGTGGAACACAGACTTATGAGGGAAAGAGAATAAATATGAGACCAGTTAGGACGCTAATACATGGCTCTAGGAAAGAGGACAGGGACTTATGCTGTTGGAGGTGAGAAAGGGAATGAAAACCACAATAATTAAAGGAAGAATTGAAGGAGATTATCACAAGGAGAAATGAGGAAGAATATGGCGAGCTGGTGGACAATATAGGAAAAGTAAAGAGGATACAGAAGAAATGAATTAAAGTGGGATGAGAAGTAGGAAGTTCAGAAAGAGATTATTATTTGGGTAATAGGGTATAAACACCTGGAATCTGGAGCCTGTGCTCTTGAATTTGAATCCCAAGTCTACCCCTTACTATCCATTAGCCTTTGAAAAGGTTACTTACCACCACTAAGCTAGTTTCTTCATCTGTAGAGTAAGAATAATGGTGTCAACATCATAGAGTTGTGAGGGTCAAATGAGAAAACTTCTATTTCCTAGTACATGGTACGTTCTCCCAAAATCTTTGTTCATTCCCTTATACCTCAAGTTGAATTTAAACTTTATTCATCTCCTTCTAATAGCAAGAAACCTCTAAATATCATGTAACTTCTTCATGGAAACTTAATTGCAGCGGATCAACAATTATATTTTTGTTACTTACTCTATTCACCAATAATCCAAGGAGAGTTCTAAAAACTGGCTCGCTTGATGGCGAGATGGGAGGTTTCCAGGCAAACTGTGTGGTGTTGTCAGATCACCTAAGGGGAATCTCTGTGCCAAGTCCTATTTACCAGATGGCTCATTCTTGGGCCCACTGAAATTGTGAACTGTTAGCAAGCACACTGCGGGGGTAATTTTGATTGTCTCGGACACTGTATAGGGGGAGGCAGGCTTTAAGAAAATCAAAGCATAAACTCCATAGGGCTTTATGGATTAAGGTCACAGCCCCTCAGCGAATACATAATGCCCTAAAGATGATTCCCATTTGCTCATCCAAAAGGAGAAATGGACCAACAGAAGGGAGGTGGCTTTTATTTATTTCCATTGTGCTGTACTAAGTGAATCCAGGACTCAACTGCAATTTCCTGTTGGGGCCTCCCGTGTAGTACAGCTTCCTATTCATGCAGCATGTAGGAAAATGGAACAGTTTTCTAAAAATGAGAATGGACCCCATTAAGCAGTTGAAGATGAAATGTTGATTCAGTCTCCCAGTACTAGATACAGCTCACAGTTTGGTCCTTCATACTGCTGGAAGCACTTTATTTAATACTGAACACAAGGCCAAACCAAAACAGAGAGTACTGTTAGTATAATATTGATGTGAGATGCAAAAAAGAATTTGGGACGGGCATCGTGGAGAAGGGAAGGTGAAACCACATATGCAAGCTCTCACAAGTCAGCGATGAAGCAAGCAATCATTTCTAAATCCATCAATAGTTTTTTCATCTCCCCCAAATATACTAATGTGTAACTGAAAATAGTGGCCATTGAATCAGACTGAGAAAGGATCACCACAATGTGTCTAGTTACCATATTATACATACCTACAAAAATTTTTACTCTTGTTATGAGGACTCTTAAGATTTACTCTTAGCATCTGTCAAATATGCAATACAGTATTATTAATTATAGGCACCATGCTGTACACTACACCCCCATGACCTTTATACCTGGAGGTTTGTGGCTTTTGATCCTTCAGCCATTTCACCCAGCCCCTCCCTTCTCTGGCAACCAGCAATCAGATTCTGTCAGATCTCACCACGGATCATACTTTCTATAGTATAAGTGATAGACTGAATCATGGCAAGAAGCAAAATATTTTCTTCCTGACCCTTAGGTATTTTGATTTAAACAGTGGACTTTCAAACCATGTTCTTGATTCCTATGATTTTTTTAATTAATTTATTTATTTTAATAAACATATAATGTATTTTTATCCCCAGGGGTAAAGGTCTGTGAATCACCAGGTTTACACATTTCACAGCACTCATCATAGCACATACCCTCCCCAATGTCCATATCCCCACCACCCTCTCCCGTCCCCCCTCCCCCCAGCAACCCTCAGTCTGTTTTTTGAGATTGAGTCTTTTATGGTTTGTCTCCCTCCCAATCCCATCTTCTTTCATTTTTTCTTTTCCTATGCCCCCCAACCCCCCCACATTGCATCTCTACTTCTTCATATCAGGGAGATCATATGATAGTTGTCTTTCTCGGATTGACTTATTTCGCTCAGCATAATGCCCTCTACTTCCATCCACATCGTCGCAAATGGGAAGATTTCATTTCTTTTGATGGCTGCATAGTATTCCATTGTGTATATATACCACCTCTTCGTTATCCATTCATCTGTTGATGGACATCTAACTTCTTTCCATAGTTTGGCTATTGTGGACATTGCTGCTATAAACATTTGGGTGCACATGCCCCTTCGGAGCACCACGTTTGTATCTTTAGGATATATACCCAGTAGTGCTGGGTCATGGGGTAGCTCTATTTTCAGTTTTTTGAGGAACCTCCACACTGTTTTCCAGAGTGGTTGCACCAGCTTGCATTCCCACCAACAGTGTAGGAGGGTTCCCCTCTCTCCACATCCTCGCCAGCATCTGTCATTTCTTGACTTGTTCATTTTAGCCATTCTGACTGGTGTGAGGTGGTATCTCATTGTGGTTTTGATTTGTATTGCCCTGATGCCGAGTGATGTGGAGCATTTTTTCATGTGTCTGTTGGCCATCTGGATGTCTTCTTTGCAGAAATGTCTGTTCATGTCCTCTGCCCATTTCTTGATTGGATTATTTGTTTGTTGGGTATTGAGTTTGCTAAACTCTTTATAGATTTTGGATACTAGCCCTTTATCTGATATGTCATTTACAAATATCTTCTCCCATTCTGTCAGTTGTCTTTTGGTTTTGTTAACTGTTTCCTTTGCTGTACAAAAGCTTTTGATCTTGATGAAATCCCAATAGTTCATTTTTGCCCTTGCTTCTGTTGCCTTTGGTGATGTTCCTAGGAAGAAGTTGCTGAGGTTGAGGTCAAAGAGGTTGCTGCCTGTGTTCTCCTCAAGGATTTTGATGGATTCCTTTCTCACATTGAGGTCCTTCATCCATTTTGAGTCTATTTTTATGTGTGGTGTAAGGAAATAGTCCAATTTCATTTTTCTGCATGTGGCTGTCCAATTTTCCCAACACCATTTATTGAAGAGGCTGTCTTTTTTCCATTAAACATTCCTTCCTGCTTTGTTGAAGATTAGTTGACCATAGAGTTGAGGGTCTATTTCTGGGCTCTCTATTCTGTTCCATTGATCTATATGTCTGTTTTTGTGCCAGTACCCTACTGTCTTGATGATGACAGCTTTGTAATAGAGCTTGAAGTCTGGAATTGTGATGCCACCGACTTTGGCTTTCTTTTTCAATATTCCTTTGGCTATTCGAGGTCTTTTCTGGTTCCATATAAATTTTAGGATTATTTGTTCCATTTCTTTGAAAAAAATGGATGGGATTTTGATAGGGATTGCATTAAATGTGTAGATTGCTTTAGGTAGCATAGATATTTTCACAATATTTGTTCTTCCAATCCATGAGCATGGAACATTTTTCCATTTCTTTGTGTCTTACTCAATTTCTTTCATGAGTACTTTATAGTTTTCTGAATATAGATTCTTTGTCTCTTTGGTTAGATCTGATCTAAGGATTGCCACCCTAGCTTTCTTCTGATGTCCATTAGCATGGTACATTGTTTTCCACCCCCTCACTTTAAATCTGGAGGTGTCTTCGGGTCTAAAATGAGTTTCTTGTAGGCAGCATATTGATGGGTTTTGTTTTTTTATCCATTCTGATACCCTGTGTCTTTTGATTGGGGCATTGAGCCCATTAACATTCAGGGTAACTATTGAGAGATATGAATTTATTGCCATTGTATTGCCTGTAAGGTGACTCTTACTGTATATTGTCTCTGTTTCTTTCTGATCTGCTACTTTTAGGGTCTCTCTTTGCTTAGAGGACGTCTTTCAATATTCCCTGTAGAGCTGGTTTGGTGTTTGCAAATTCTTTCAGCTTTTGTTTGTCCTGGAAGCTCTTTATCTCTCCTTCTATTTTCAATGATAGCCTAGCCGGATATAGTATTCTTGGCTGCATGTTTTCCTCGTTTAGTGCTCTGAATATATCATGCCAGTTCTTTCTGGCCTGCGAGGTCTCTGTGGATAGGTCTGCTACCAATCTAATGTTTTTACCCTTGTATGTTACAGACTTCTTTTCCCAGGCTGCTTTCAGGATTTTCTCTTTGTCCCTAAGACTTGTAAATTTTACTATCAATCAGGTGACGAGGTGTGGACCTATTTTTATTGATTTTGAGGGGTGTTCTTAGCATCTCCTGGATTTTGATGTTTGTTCCCTTTGCCATATTAGGGAAATTCTCTCCAATAATTCTCTCCAATATACCTTCTGCTCCCGTCTCTCTTTCTTCTTCTTCTGGAATCCCAATTATTCTAATGTTGTGTCATCTTATGGTGTCGCTTAACTCTCGAATTCTCTCCTCGTGGTCCAGTATTTGTTTGTCTCTCTTTTGTTCAGCTTCTTTAGTCTCTGTCATTTGGTCTTCTATGTCACTAATTCTTTCTTCTGCCTCATTTATCCTAGCAGTAAGAGCTTCCATTTTTGATTGCACCTCATTAATAACTTTTTTGATTTCAACTTGGTTAGATTTTAGTTCTTTTATTTCTCCAGAAAGGGCTTTTATCTCTCTGGAGAGGGTTTCTCTAATATCTTCTATGCCTGTTTCGAGCCCGGCTAGAACCTTGAGAATCGTCATTCTGAACTCTAGATCTGTCATATTACCAATGTCCATATTGATTAGGTCTCCAGCCTTCGGTACTGCCTCTTGTTCTTTTTTTTGTGGCGAGTTTTTCGACCTTGTCATTTTGTCCAGATAAGATTTGCTTTCTCCTCCTCTGGAATTCCACTGTTCTTGGTGAGTGAAGTTGGTCTTGGCTGGGTTTCTTGTTGATCTTCTGGGGGAGGGGCCTGTTGTAGTGATTCTCAAGTGTCTTTGCCCCAGGCGGAATTGTACCACCCTTACCAGGGGCTGGGCTAAGTAATCTGCTCGGGTTCGCTTTCGGGAGCTTTTGTTCCCTGAGCGCTTTCTGTAGAGTTCCGGAGGACGGGAATGAAAATGGCGGCCTCCCAATCTCCAGCCTGGAGGAGCCAAGAGCTCGGGATCCCGCTCCTCAGTGCACCCTCAGAGAAAAGTGCCCAACCGCCCCGCCTCCCTGGCCTCCAGTTGCGCCCGGAGGAAAGCGCTCAATTGCTCGCACTTGGAGAAAAGCACCTGGTCGCTTCCGTCTCCGTGGCCTCCGGCCGCGCTCCGAGCCCACCCAGCCTACGACCGGCTCAAGGTAACCCCGAGCTGAGAGCTTACTCCTCGGCTTTGTTGCTCTAGCCGGCTTCCCCACTCTAATACCTGCAAGCTCTGCGACACTCAGACACCCCTGGTCCTTCTGTGACCTCGTAGGACTTGGGGTTACACTGACCCCACGTGGGCTTCCCCCCGGTTTAGCCTCTGGAGTGATGTCCCTCCGTGGAGCAGACTTTTAAAAGTCCTGGTTTAGTGCTCCGTTGCTCCGCCGCTTGCCGGGAGCCGGCCCCTCCCCCCCCCCCCCCCCCCCCCCGCAGTCTGTCTTCCCGTCGTTTTGGAATCACTTCTCTGCAGGTCCTACCTTTCAGAAAGTGATCCATTTTCTGTTTCTAGAATTGTTGCTCTTCTTCTCTTCGATCTCCCGTTGGATTTGTAGGTGTTCACAATGGTTAGATAAGCTAACTAGCTGATCTCCTGCTACCCGATGTCATCTCAGCCTGCTACTTATCCGCCATCTTGACTCCTCCCCGATTCCTATGATTTTAATGAAACGATGGAAAATACAAAAGACTGTTAATATCTTATTCAAATAGAACTAGATTTTGCTTATCTTCTGCATAGTCAGCAGATATACTACACAAATGTAAATTTTGAAAAATTCTACTCAGCCTATAAACTTATCAAAGAACATGAGAAAATCTTACCTGCTAAATGCTCTACACACCTTGCACATAACACGACTTAATAAAAAAAGAGTAAGGTCTGCTTACCTGTAATATTGAGACTTTCATAATGAAAACATTGGTCACTTTTCAAAATACAAAATGTGTAAAATACATAAATGTATGAAAGCACTTAATGAGATTATTGACTTTATAGAAATGGAAGAAGATTGTCTCCTTAGACATGTGCCTACAAGTTAGGTATCACTATTGCCAGCCATAGATAAGATGTTAAAATATTAGCTTGCCATAAAATCATATTTTCAAAGTGTGGCACAAGGAGAATGTCCCCCAGGGGCAACAGAGTGGCTTAGTCAGTTAAGCATCTGACTCTTGGTTTAGGCTCAGGTCATGATCTCAAGGTCCTTGATTTGAGCCCAGCCTCTGTTCCTCCCTCTCTCTTTCTCTGCCCCTCCCCACTCATGCACACTCTCTCTCAAAAATAAACACATACATTTAAAAAAGAGTGTCCTCTAACCTGTAAATGCTTTGAGGGTGAGAATGGAAAAAAGACTACAGTCAAACAGAAATGTGTATTCCGTTCCTTCAAAACTGTTGGATGATCTTTGGAGAGGCTGTAAGGGACCCAGGAAAAACCGAAGTGGGCACAGGAATTGTTCAATGTTACATGTAGATTGCAATGAAATTCATACAATGAAAAAAAAAGGGACTTTTTTTTTTTTTTTAAATAAGACTGCTTTAGAACTCAGAAGATGGCAGCCAAGTTAAATAGGACTTTCTCATTTCTTCCTTAAAACTGTACCTTATTTGGAATCCAAATTTATTTGACAAGTTCAAACTATGTCTATACTTTTAAAATCATTTTCCTTGAGAAATAGAGGTTTCAGTTATGGTGACATGACTGAGTGTTTTAAGATGATAGACAATTTAGATATGGATAGCCAAATGATTAACTTCTAAGTGGTTATCCGGTTAATAAGCAGCTGGTCTATCAAAACATGTCTGTAGATTCAAACTGAATGGATGTTTTGGGAGAGCTAGAAACTAATTCTTACAAGTCTAAAAACCTGGTGATACTAGTGAGTAAAATCCCAAGTATTCAATGCTCAGATTCTTTTGTTGAAAATATTTAGATCATCATGTTGGACTGACCTCAGGAATCAATGTCATGTGGGTTTAGTAAGAGCAGAGCTGCAAGTCAAAGTGAATTTTACATTTGGCTATTTTTACTTTTGCTGCTACATAAAAGAGGAAAAAAAGAATGCCCTAAAGAAAAGCTTGCAGGCAGTTCAGAGAAGTATTACTGGAAAAGGAAACTAGAAAGAGTAAAAATACCCTACTTGATCATGAGATAGAAAGAAACATCTCAACGTTATTTTTTATTAGGTATAGGTAACATCTGTTTAATTAGTATGGATCTTACAAATACACACTAATATAGCCTGAAATTGTTTAATATCTAATAAGATAATAATTAAATCATAGTATCAGGCAAATAAATATTATCAAAATACTCTTTAACTTTTTCTCACACCTATCGTTTTTTAACTCGCCCTATCATTAGTTATTAATTACATTAATTAGTTCTGTTGCTTTAGTTTAAATAATAGCATTTATATAAAGAAAAGTAAATAACACAGAATTAAACATAATTTCAAATCAACACACATTTTCATGTCTTTATGTTAAAGTAATAACAAATTATTTATTATATACTAAATATGACTATAAAAAGTTGCTCACCATCTCTCTCCCAGCTAAACAGTTGTCCCCGCACCCACCAGGTGCTCCCAGAAGCATTCTCCAGTCATCCTTCTTCACACAACTCCCTGTCAGTCAGATTTCAGACAGCCTGTTGATCAGCACAGAAATGGCCCCCTCTTCCATGAACTTACAGACTAGCAGGAAAGAAAAGCATCAACCATGTAATTACACAGAAAGAGTGTGGAGAGGAAGAATGGGGCTATCCAGAGGACGAGACAAAGCACGAGTGCCGGGGAAGGCTACCCCGAGGAAGCCACGGCTAGTCAGGTCCCTGCAGGCTGGAGGGAAACCCATTTGCAAGCCCAGATCTCCAGCATTGGAATGCGACTAGGATTGCAAACCAGTTACCTGCAGGACAGATTTAGGCTGAAGGCATTCTGGGACCATAATACTGTTCTCAAAAAACTCAGAATATATATACATATTTATTTTAATCAGGAGATTTTTACTTAAAAGCCTGATTTCTAGCCTCTTTTGAAAAATAAAAAAATTAGTAACAGCGGACCTAAATCCCACATGACAGTGATCAGCTGGACACAAGCAGCCACTGCCTGCTTTGGATGACTTTTCCAGTTCACAGGCTCCTCCTCACACTCTAGGGCTGCCCTGCATGGAGACTGAGTGGTACAGGTCCCATCCCTTCCTGAATGCCGTTACTTACAGTAGGAACGTATTTCTTTTTTTTTAAAGATTATTTATTTATTTATTATTTGACAGACAGATCACAAGTAGGCAGAGAGGCAGGCAGAGAGAGAGAGAGGGAAGCAGGCTCCCTGCTGAGCAGAGAGCCCGATGCGGGACTCGATCCCAGGACCCTGAGATCAGGACCTGAGCCGAAGGCAGTGGCTTAACCCACTGAGCCACCCAGGCGCCCCAGGAACGTATTTCTTATCACGATGAGAAAACAGAAACACTGAGTGTCCATGTGTATCTGGCTCACTTCATTTATTGAGGTCACTTCAGGCATTTGAGTTTACGATGTCCATCATAAGCCACTGTCAAACAGAACAAAGATCTCTTTATATTTAAAAGTTAGAGGACATTTTTGGAGGCGAGCTGTAGTTCAGAACCCACATGGCATCTCCTTCTCCTAACTACTCCTAAACCATATCTAACTAAATTCCTTTCTTGATGTGTTTGAGCTGGCTGACCTTGAGCCAAAGTGGAGGTCTCCAGCTGTAACTCCCTTTCTTCTAGCCTTATCCTGTGTTCCATTCAGCTTATGTCCCTGACCCTAGACTCAGAATCACTCTGCCATCTTCTGGGAAGTATCTCCTGGTGCAGTGACCCCAGGTGTCTTGAATGTGTGGTTAGGCCACTGAGATAATCCAACGAGGTGTAGAAGGACAATGTTAGCTCTTTCATGTATATTTATTATGATCTTAAGAGGAAGAAAGAAATGAAGATATGTAATCATTAAACATACAGCTTCATGCTGGTATCTTCATTCCTTCCGTATACCAGGCTATTAGGGGTCTAGGTATCCTCTCGCATTTTTTCAACTTCAGTACCTTATGATATGTTGCAGGTGGTGAAGTATTGCCCAAATTTCAATGACAATTGTAGAGGCAAAAATAGTACCCTCACTGATGTCTTAGGTGGCTAAGTCCAAACTATGCTGAGTCTCCGATCTGGAGACCCACAGTCACTCTTCCTGTTGGTTACAATGGCGCTGTCTTTCCCTTTCCCTTACGAAGCTGCCACCCCCTTATACTCACTAGTAAACAGCCTCACCTCCCAATCTTGCATTAGTTTAGAAAGACTTACATATAGGTATACCGGTCCTAGATATAACAGTCCGGGTAGAAACTACCCTTCTGCCTCTCTGAACAGCTTTGGTAACATTCCTGTTAAAGTCTTTTCCTTCTTAAGTAACTAGTTTAATCACTATCACTTTTGCTTTATGTTCAGTTAGAACTGAGTTGGTATCCTAGCTTCAGTCTATATTCCTGGTCAAATTATTTAACCTCACAGAGCCGCGGTTATCTTATCTAGAAAAAATACCATTTTTTTCAAGGTTGTTGAGAAGTGATGTGAAGTGTCTAGCACTTTACATATAACAATAAAATAATTATTATAGCAAAGTAAGATTTATCTGCTGCAGTATCCTACTACTCCTCTTATTTAAGCCTTGGACACCTAACTTGTTCTAGAATAATTTGAGAGAGAGAGAGAGATTGATTTCCATTGAACCCAAATAGCACAGAAATACTTCCAAATATCCAGGTCTTAGCTGGCTTACCATTAGAAGATAATAAGGGTCTCGGAATGACTTTTTCCTTGCTGGCTAAAGTCTAGAGACATTCCAAAACCGTGTTAAACTTATTGATTTTAGTTCCCACCCACTCAGCTTGCATCTTATTTCCTTGACAGGGGGATTAAAAGAAAAAGAGCAATGAGTAATGGAATGTCTGGGGCAGATTTCGGACACGGGAGATAAACTCCAAGTGTCTAAATTTGCACACATATTAGCCTATATCTCTTTCTGATCTTCCTAGTAGAAGTACATTCCTTTGGTTTATCCTCACTTGATCTCTTCCATTTTCCCACTGAGGACTTACCAGACTCTACTTTAGTCATACCCTTGATAACAGAATTAATTCCATCATCTCTCTTGGTGGGGTGTCATTTGTCACCTGGAATAAGGGCCTCAATTGTGCAGAGGAAGCCCTGAATATCCGTAGACAACCCCTTGCTATCAACGCCTAACTTTTGCCTTGCGCCTGATACCCCCGTCCGGCTAGCTAGGTGTCAGAGGTAACATTCCTCTTGGAGGTTTCAATACCCTCTGGTGTGACCCCTTGACTCTGCTTGATGACTTCCATGACTTGTTTCGATATATTGAGGAAGGTGAGATTTTTAAGCTTACAAACGGGAAAAAGCAACCAACTGGATACCGGTTAGCACTCAAAAAGAAGTGGATTGAGTATCAGTTAATTTGTTTTAATTCCGCTATTCCACAACTTATAATATCCTCTGGTTGGGCTGGCTGACTTCCTGACTCCATTCACTCTTACTTTCACTTTTTATTGTGAAATACGTCATCCATAAAAAGGGTATGTAAAGCTTGCATGTACTTAAAAAAAAAAATCTATTGTATAAAGCACATACCAAGCTCCCTCATTCTCTCTCTCTCTCTCTCTCTCTCTCTCTCTCACACACACACACACACACACACACACACACACACATGCCCATTAACAAACGATAGAACATTAATATCTCAGGGGACCTTCCTTTCTCTTCCCTGTATTAACTACTGTCCTAACTTTTGTGATAACCATTATTAATAGTTTCATCACTTACATATGTTATCCCTTAACGAGGAAATTTAGATTTGCCTGTGTTCAAATTTTATATAAATCGAGTAACAGTGGCTTTTATTTTGTGACTTGCTTATTTCATGCCATATTCTGTTTGTGAGATTCATAAACATTGATAGGGAGGTATAATGAGTTAATTTTCTCTGCCGTGTTGTTAATTCATTGTATTACTTTACTATGTTGCAGTTTCTTGTATCTATTCTACTGCTGGTGGAAATTTGATTTGCCAAGGGTACCTTGCTCCACTTCTGCCTCTATGTCATTGTCCCAGCCTACGAGACACGTCTTGTCTCCATGTATTTAATTCTCTCAAAATATGAATATTGTTTTTCCTGATTCTTCCTCCCAGTTCACTGTACATTCAGACAGATCATAGACGTTGAGGCCAGACATATTCAGTTACTGAATTACTAATGGACACCTTCATTAATTAATCAAATATTTTGGGTATTTAGTGTTAGGAATTTAGACTCAAGGCTATGCGATTTAATATTCAGTAGAACTTACAAATATTTTCTTTTACCAACACTGTTGGACACTTAATAGTTCTCAGTGAGTACATGTAAATCATTGGTTGACAATAATAACAGCATAAAGTAGTAAAAAAGTAAAAGTAAAGTAGTAATAATAGTAACAGCTAACATTTATTGTGTAAGGCACTGTTCTAAGAGTTTTGGAAGTATTAAATTATTTAATCCTCACAACAATTCTATGAAATAGCTACTACTATGCTAATCCTCATTCTATAGATGAGAAAACTAAGACCAGAAAAATCATGTCATATGCCCAAAGTCATACACTAATGGGTATTAGAATAGAAGGAATAATAGAAACTTTAAGATAGTCAGTTTAGTGATTCCATGCTGATTTACAAAGGTATAATTGTGATAATAACAACAAATAGTAACAGCTATTACTTAGTATCTTCACTATGCAAAATACTAAATTGAGCCCCCACATGATCTCATTAATTCTCTAATAATTTATTGTGATAAGTACTATATTTCCAATTTAAAAGCAAAGAAACTGAAGCTCATAAATGTTAAGTGATTTGCCTAAATATCTAGTAAGTGGTACACTGGGATTTGAACCTAAGTACATCTTACCTGGACATTTAGGATATACCCTAACACCCTGCTGTCTCTCTGTAGATTTTTTTCCTCAGCCTTTGACATTGATTCTTTTCCATATTAAATCCTAATTTCTTTTTCTTTTTCATTTTTTTTTACTGCCTCTCACCATAGGGTGTGATGGAAATAAAACATAAAATTCAACATTCAACTTGCATTGGTGTCTGGGGAAGAGAGGTCATCACTGGTTGGGGTCACAGTATTGGACACTCCATAGATATTTTTTATCCATTCTCTTCTGATCTCTATCTCACCATAAGTGATTGGATGTAGTCCAGAAAGAAAAAGTGAGTGTGACCATCAGTCCTGCTCAGTAAGACTTTGAAGAATATCAAGACATTCTCTTGTCCCATTATAACCTCTTGGATGATTCACTTCTTGCTTGTTTTCTGAGAAGGAAGTTACCAGTTGGATCCCTCTCTCTTCTCTGCTACATTGATGGCTCTGATTAGTGAAAGCTATACACCACACAATGCTTTATTTTAAAAGCATTGTACAGAAAATACAATTATAATAATAAATTTTTTTTATTATGTTCAGTTAGCCAGCGTATAGTACATAAGTTTTTGTTGTAGTGCTCAGTGATTCATTAGTTGCACATAATATCCAGTGCTCATCCCAAGAGGTGCCCTCCTTAGTACCCTTCACCTGGTTATCCCATTCTCCTACCCCCTCCCTTCTGTAATATTCAGTTTGTTTCCCTGGAGTCCAGAGTCTCACATGGTTTTGTCTCCTTCTCTGATTTCTTCCCATTCAGTTTTCCCTCCTTCCCCTGTGGTCCTCCATGCTATTCCTTATGTTCCTCATATGTTCCTCATATGAGTGAAACCATATGATAATTGTCTTTCTCTCCTTGGCTTATTTCACTTAGCATAATCCCCTCTAGTTCTGTCCATGTGGATGCAAATGGTGGGTATTCATCCTTTCTGGTGGCTGAGTAATATTCCATTGTATACATAGACCACATCTTCTTTATCCATTCATCTGTTGAAGGGCATCTCAGTTCCTTCCACGTTTGGCTGTTGGGGATATTGCTGCTATGAATAATGGGGTGCATGTGCCCCTTCTTTTCACTACATCTGTATCTTTGGGGTAAATACCTAATAGTGCAATCACTGGGTTGGAGGGTAGGTCAAATTTTAATAAATCTATATTATTTTTATAGTTTATAACATAGATTAATTAACAGTTCAAACTTTGTATTTTTATTAAGATTTACTATATGCAGCTAAATCTTGGCTCCCAAAGTGGCATATAGTTATCCTTTTGTTTATTTAACTACAAAGCAATTTGTAAACTGAAAGGGTAGATGAGACTTTGAGAAACTCCCTTTCTGAATCAGCCAGAGAGAAGCTAAAAAAATTAGTATGCACAGAAATGACCAGGGGATGGTACAAGTTAAAAAATGCATTTTTTTCTTCTTACTTTAATTTACAAGCAGTGAAATTCACTCCATTCAGTGCACAGTCCTATAAGTTTTGACAAATGCACAGAGTTGGGTAATCATCCCCCCAAAACAAAATACAAAATAGTTCTATCATTGTTAGATAGTGATATCTATCCCCACAAATCCTGTGGGTTACCTCTGGAGTCAAGATTTCCCCTAACCTTAGTAGGGGAAAACCACTGATAGTTTTACCTATAGTTTCACTTTTTCAGAATATCACTTAAATGAAATCAAATGGTACATAGCCTTTGAATCTGGCTTCTTTCAGTTAGCATAATGCATTTGAGATTAAACCATATTGTTGCATGTACCAATAATATATTCTTCTGTATTGATGAGTATCATTTCATTGTATGGGTGTACCATAGTTTATCCATTCCCCAGTTGAGGGACATTTGGATTATTTGCAGGATTTGGTACTGGGAATAAAGCTGCTATAACATTCTTATACGGGTTTTTATGTAACATAAATTTTTGTTTGTTTGTTTTTAAAATATTTATTTATTTATTTAAATTTTTTATTCTGAGTTTATTTTTTTATCTTGTAACATAAATTTTTTGTATTTCACTTAGTTCAGTGTCTATGAGTGGGGTTTCAGGGTTGTAATGTGTGTGTTAAACTTTGTAATAACTGCCAAACTGTTTTCCAAAGTACCAGTTTGCCTTCCCACCAGCAAACTACAAGAGTTCCAGGTGTTCCACACAATCCTATACACGTGGAATGGTCAGTCTTTGATTTTAGTCATTCTAATCAATGAGTAATGGTATGATGTTGTAACTGTAATTTCTGTGTCCCTAATAATTGGTGGTATTGAGCATATTCTCGTGTGCATATTTACCATCTGTAAACCTTCCTAATGAACTGTCTGTTCAAATCCTTGGTCTATTTTTTAATTGGATTGTTTGTTTTCTTATTTTTGAGTTTTCATTATATAGTTTGAATGCAAGGTCTTTTTCAGATATGAGATTTTCTCCAACTCTATGGCTACTGTTTTCATTTTCTTAACGGTGTCATTTGCAGAGTAAAATGTTTTTATGAAGTCCAATTTGTCAATATTTTTCTTTTATAGATTGTGATTTTAATTTGTATCTAAGAATTCTTGCCCTAACTCAATGTCACAAATATTTCTCTCTGTTTTCTTCCAAAATTTTTATAGTGTTACCATTTACATTTATGCCTATGATACATTTTAAGGTAAAGTTGGTGTAAGGTTTGAGGTATAGGTCAAGGTACATTATTTTTATGTGTTGACGTTTAATTGTTACACCATGATTTTTTTAAAAGAATATCCTTTCTCTATTGAGTTGTCTTCATACCTTTGTAAAAAATCACTCTACCGTATATGTAAGGGCCTATTTCTAGACTTTCTATTTTGTTGCATTAATCTGTGTACCTGTCCTTTCATGAATACTGCACTGTCTTGATCATGGTAGCTTTAAAGTTAACCTTGAAATCAGTCTCAGTTCTTCAACTTTGTTTGTTTGTTTGTTTTAATTTAATTTAATTTTTTCAGTGTTCCAAGGCTCATTGTTTCTGTACCACACCCAGTGCTTCTATTCTCTCTTTTCTTTTTTCATCCAAAAGCATTCAGCTCTTCTAACTCCTTTGCCTTTCTATATATATCTTAGAATTGACTTACCAATATATACAAAATATCCTGTTAGGATTTAAACTGGAAATTGCATTAAATCTATAAATCAGCTTAGAAAAAATTAACACCTTGATAATATTGAATTTTTTAATCTATAAACACAGTATATATATCTCCATTTATTTAGGTCTTCTTTGACTTCTTTCACCAATAATTTGTAGCATTCTGCATACAGATCCTGCCTGTATTTTGCTAGGTCTGTAACTAAATATTTCATTGTTTTTAGTGTGATTCTACAGCATGTGGTTTTTGTGGGGTTTTTGTAAAATCTACAGTTTTTTAAAACTTCAATTTCCAGTTGCTCATTGTTATTACATAAAAGTAAAATTGATTTTTGTGCGTTAAACTTGTACCTGCAACCTTGATAAACTCATTTAAATAAAGACAACTTGTTTCTTCCTTTCTAATCTGTGTGCCTTTGATCTATTTTTCTTATCTTACTGCACTGGCAAGGACTTCCAGAGCAGTGTTAAACAGGATTGATGAGAGGAGACATCCTTATTTGTTGCTAAGCATTTGTCTTTTACTATTATGTCTTTAACTATTATGATGTTAGCTGTAGTTTTTTGTATATACTCTTTATCAAGTTAAGGAAGTTTCCTTCCAATCCTAGTTTGCTGTGAATTTTTATCATAAATGATTTTTGAATTTTTTCAAGTGTTTTTCTGCATCTGCTAAGATGATTGTGAATTTTTTCTTTGATCTGTTAATATCATGAACTATATTGATTGGTTATGGGATGTTGAACTGGCCTTATATTACAGGGATAATCTCACTTAGTCATGATACATAATCATTTTATAAGTTGCTGCATTTAATCTAATAACATGCTATTGAGGATTTTTATAATTGTATTCATGAGATATATTGGTCTATTGTGTTTTTTTCTTTATGCCTTTGTCTGCTTTTGGTATCTGAATAATGCTGACCTCATAAAAAGAGTTAGGAAGTGTTTTTCTCCTTGTCCATCTTCTAAAACACTTTGTGAAGTTGTCATATGACTTCCTTCTTAAATGTTTTTTAGAATTTGCTAATGGAAACAGTTTTCTTTGTTGGAAGGCAATTTAACATATAATTTTAGTTTCTTTAACAGATACAGGGCAATTTAGGTTATCTATTGCTTTCTGAGTGAGTTTTGGTAATTAGTGTTTTTTGAGGAATTTGTCAGTTTAATCTGTTATAGAATTTATAACCAGAGAGATATTCATAGTATTCTTTTCCTCTTAATTTCTTTAGGGTCTGTAGAGATACCCCACCTTTCATTCCCAATACTAGTAATTTGGGTTTTCTCTCTTTCTTTTCTTGGTCAGTTTTGCTAAAGATTGGTCAATTAGAATGATGTGCTCAAACTGGATGCATTTCTCAAGAATTCTCAAAGACTCTGATCTTAATGATTATAGATGGGTCGATAAGAATCCCCAATCTATGACATACAACATACTCAGTATTAGTAAGACTTAGCAAGCTCAAAGTAAGATTTATATTTGAATAGAGCTCTCATGATTTTCCTAGTTCTAACCTATCTCATCATCTCTCACATCATTTCACTTTGATAATTTAAAAAAAATCATTTAATTATCAGAACAAACTTTACCTGGAAAACACAATAACCACTTGAAATCAGTAAATCATATGTTTTCATATTCCCCAAACAAATCTTTGTAAATCTCACTTTATATTTCAAATAGTTATTGACATAATATTTATATATTAAATATTTTAATTATTAATTTTTCTTAATCAAAAGAAGTTACTATGGTTCATGTGATCCTGAATTTAAAATAAAATTATTTCAGGAGGTAACAAATGCTTTCCAGATGTCCTTTAAAATTTATGTTGACTTAAGAAAAACAAAATATTTGTTAGGATTCATGTTGACTTAAGAAAAACAAAACAGGGCTTAGGAAATGATTCAAACATCTAAGCTATTAAAATTCAGAAGTCAAGGGACGCCTGGGTGGCTCAGTCGGTTAGCCTCTGCCTTCGGCTCAGGTCATGGTCTCAGGGTCCTGGGATCGAGCCCCGCATTGGGCTCCTTATCCAGCAGGGAGCCTGCTTCTCTCTCTGCCTCTGCCTGCCACTCTGCCTGCTTGTGCTCTCTCTCTGACAAATAAATAAATAAAATCTTTAAAAAAAAAAAAAAAAAGTCAGATGCCAAAATAAAGGAGTTGAAAATGTGCAATGCTCATCTTCTTTCTGGAGGCCCTAAAATTTATGGCTAAGTTATTTCTATAAGTCTAGGAACAATTACTGCTGTTTCCATAATGTTTAAAGCAATCCTGCCACAGTACTGGATTCATATGGATTAATCTCTATTTTAAGCGATGGCTGTAATTATCAAAATCTAGCTTACTAAAATACAGATGGTGGAATAAAGGAGATTTTAAGAAATAGTTATTAATATTTCACTTTTTATTTTAATAAAAATATTTTTCATAAATAAAAATTTACCTTGAAGTCCTCTAAAATCAAATTAATTTTTCTATCCTCTTACCCCATTTCAAATATTCTCAAAGTATCTACATGCTGCCTGTAAAACCATTTCTCTAATACACCATGTAAAGTTAGGGCAATCATATATTCCAGCTCAGATAATAAATTATAATGTCAGCCTATCTAAAATGAGTTTGAGTCAAAGCTATCAATATGAAATTAAATGTTCATTAGAGTAAGCACTAACTTACCAACACGAAATGCAAAGCAATTTAAAGATAAAAACAATAAATGCCTTCTACTTTTAATGAAATGACACATCTTAAGTTGGTCTATATAAGCACTATCAAATAACAAGATGGAGTTTTTTTTTTAAAGTACTATTACTAATATGTTTAAAGGATTATAACTGAAAGAAGAAAGTTGAGCATAAGCGACATTCCACAGCACAAGAACCAAAAGATGTCTGTTTTGGTCCTTACTCTATTCTTGGCACCTAGCATGGCACCCAGAATAAGTTTTGTCTGCTAACTTTAAGTCTAGTAGTTAAGGACATGGGTTTGGAGGTCAGAGAGATAGAGGTTGAAATCCTACCTTATCTAGGTAGATATATACTAAAACTTTCATTAAAGAGAGTATTATTCAGTTTATTTTTCTTTCTAAGTCTTGAGACATGAATTTGAAAGATCCTAGTTCTAAAAATCAAATCTGTTCTCAAAAGTTAGGATTACCACATGAAAACCTCTAAAAAGTCATGCTTTAGGCTTTAACAGCAACTCATAAAGAGGAGTTTCAGTATTTGTAGCATGTTACATAAGCAATTATCTGTTCACCCCAAGGAAGATGGTACTTTGGGATATATAAGCTCTCATATATTTGTTTAAATTTGGTCTCAGACACTGGTTGGAGAATAAATTTAATAAAAAGTGGAATTATATATCAAAAGCCTTATTATTACTGTCTGTGTACTTTGACTCATTAATTCCACTTCTGAGAATATACCCTAAATCAAAATATAGAGAAGTTCATCGAAACATTACTTGAAACAATTGCAACAAAAGGAACAACATAATACCCAACAATAGAAATATAGAACCAACATTAATTATGAAAAGATTTTTGACAATGAAAACTGTTTTGTTACATTGCAAAATCAGAAGTGTATAACAAAAATTATGTATCTAGTATACATTCAGCTACATAAAAATATACACAGAACTAGCATTAAAACTATCTCAATTTAAATATAAAAACTGTCAGATCAGGTTAAAATAAAAGGCAAATACTTCAGATAAGAGGAGCAACTAAAAATAACAGACTGGTTTAAAAGCAAAAGACACCGAGGCACTTGGGTGGCTCAGTGGTTAAAGCCTCTGCCTTCGGCTCGGGTCATGATCTCAGGGTCCTGGGATTGAGCCCCATATCGGGCTCTCTGCTCAACAGGGAGCCTGCTTCCCCCTCTCTCTCTGCCTCCCTCTCTGCCTACTTGTGATCTCTCTCTGTCAAATAAATAAATAAAATCTTAAAAAAGAAAAAAAAAGTAAAAGACACCTTAGAATGTATTACATAAACACAAATAAAACAGGTGTCAAACATTAATTTCATACAAAGGACAATTCAAGGACCAAAGCATTAAGTGGAATAAAAAATACAAATACATGTGTACAATAATATATTATAAAAACCCATAACAACTGTATAAAAATCTATGTTTCAAATTACCCAGTTCTAAAATATAGTCATTAGAGTATATGTGAAATACTTGGAAAAATACTTTACATAGAAATTTCAACATGCTACTATAAATTCTGATATATCAGATAGAAAAAAACAAATAAGAACAAAGAGATTTGAATAATTAATGATTAAAGTAGTGATTAAAATAATTAATGATTAAGTGTTTGCACTCTGCAAACACTTCATATAATTTGAAAAGCACCTAGGTAAAATTAATATACTGACCTCCACTAAGCCAAAAAGAAAATATAAATAAGTTCTACAAAAATAAATTATAAAAGGCTAATTTTTAAATTGCAAAGCAATAAATTCAAAAAATAGTGGAAATTTAAACAAAAACACTTCAACTTCAAAATTAACAGTGTTTCTCCTATTTGGATCACAGGCTGTGGAATATAGTCAAAGTTGTCCAAAGGAGCAATTTCATAAGCCTAACTATTTAAAAAAATGAATAGAGGTAAATGAACATTTTAATTCAAGAAGCTATAAAAATAAATACCTATTAAATTTTGGACTTTCCCAAGGCTAGACTCTGTTCTCATTCTGTTGCAAGGCAATTTCATCCATTCTTAAAGCTTCATTTGTCATTTATATGGCAATCAAAATAAAATTTTAAAAACCCAGAATAGGAATTAATCTTCAAAAAGAAAGACAATGAGTAAAAGAAAACTTTAGAAAGAAGAAAATACTTATAAACAACTTGGTCAGAAGGAAAAGAGAAAGGTAAGAAAAGTCACTATACTTGGGAAACAATTATCATATGCCACTACAGATGATAAAAGAAAAGAAGAGATCTTAAAATCCAAAACAGAATAGACAGAATAAAAATTTTAAATGGTAGTTTAACTAAAAGACAGCCAGCACTTCCAATCTCTGCTCTGACATGCAAAAAGGATTGGAAGTCATATGTCCCACCCTCATACCTTCATAAGAAGAAAAATTCTGAACAAATGGTGGCCACCATGCCATGAGGATACTCAAAAAGCCCTGTGGAGTAATCCATGTAGAGAAGAACGAAGGTCCCTAGCCTACAGCCAGTGCCAATTTGCCACCTTGGAAATGTATCCTCCAGCACCCTGCAAGCTCTCAGATAACTACACTCTCAGACAACATAAAACTTTAATCTCATGAATGACCTAGAATAAGAACTAATTAACTAAGCTCATTCTGAATGTGACCTACAGAGGCTATAAGAGATAAATGATTTTGTTATTTTAAGCCATAAAGTTATGGGTTTATTACACAGCATTGGGTTATTAATGCATTATTTTGATAGGTGTGTGACAGAAACATAGGAATATTTTGGGGAAAAATCACATTATGTATAGAGAAAAACAGATATTGGCAGAGAATTTTTTCAAAACTGATGAATGTCATCTTCTATTATCTTCTACTGGCTCAAATAGTTCAATGAATTTTAAGTAGGCTTGAAAGAAAAAAATCACTTCTAGACATCATAATAACACTACAGAACATCAAAGATAAAGAGATCTCCAGAAAAGCCTAAGAGAAAAAGAAAAATGATCTTCAAAGGATCAAAACTTAGACTGACAGTAGACTTTTTCATAGCAACAATGGGTCCCAGAAGTCTATGAAATGATGTGTTCAATTTTGCTAAGAGAAGGGAATTATCAGAATCTATACCCAGAAAGACTATAACCAAAAAGTCATTAAAAATGGAGGTAAAATAAAAATGTCTTCAGAGAAGGAAAAAACAGTGAGTTTTCCACCAATAAAATATTACTAACTGGCACAAATATAAGCACATAAAACAGAGAGCCCAGAAATAAACCCACGTTCATATGATCAAATAATCTATGGCAAAGGAGGCAAGAATGCATAATGGGGAAAAGACAGTCTCTTTAATAAGTGTTGGTGCTGGGAAAACTGGACAGCTACATAGAAAATAATGAAACTGGGCCACTTTTTTACACCGTACACTAAAATAAACTCAAACTGAATTAAAGCCCTATATGTGAGAGCTGAAACCATAAAACTCCTAGAAAACATAGGCAGTAATTCTTTGACATTGGCCATAACAATAGTTTCAATCTATGTCTCTTCAGGCAAAGGAAAGAAAAGTAAAAATAAGCTATTGGGATGACACTAAAACAAAACAACTTTTGGTGCAGTGAAGGAAACTATCAACAAGACAACCTACTGAGTGAGAGATCATATTTGCAAATGATATATCCAATAGGGGATTAATATCCAAAGTATATAAAGAACTTATACAACTCAACACCAAAAAAATCAAACAATCCAGTTTAACAATGGGCAGAAGACCTGAATAGACAATTTTCTTAAGAAGACATACAGATGGCCAACAGACACATGAAAAGATGTTGAACATCACTCATCATCAGGGAAATACAAATCAAAACCACAGTGAGCTATCACCTTACACATATCAGAATAACTGAAATTAAAACCACAAAGCAGGGGCGCCTGGGTGGCTCAGTGGGTTAAGCCTCTGCCTTCGACTCGGGTCGTGGTCTCAGGGTCCTGGGATCGAGCCCCGCATTGGGCTCTCTGCTCGGTGGGGAGCCTGCTTCCCCCCTCTCTCTGCCTGCGTCTCCGCCTACTTGTGACCTCTCTCTGCCAAATAAATAAAATCCTTTAAAAAAAAAAAAAACACAAAGCAGAACAAGTGTTGGTGGGTATGTAAAGAAAATGGAACCCTCATGTACTGTTGATGGGAATGCAAATTTATGCAACCATTGTGGAAAAACAGTAGGGAAGTTCCTCAAAATATTAAAAATTTTAAGATTAAAAATTAAAATTAAAAATAATAAAAATTACCATATGATCCAGTAATTCCACTACTAGGTATTTGCTCAAAGAATACAAAAACACTAATTCAAAAAGATATATGCACCCCTATGTTTATTGCATCATTGCTTACAAGAGCCAAGATATAGAAGCAACCTATGTTCATCCACAGATGAATGGATAAAGAAGACGTTTTATATATACATACATCTATATGTGTGTGTGTGTGTGTGTGTGTATACACACACACACACAAATGTAATGTGTATATAAGTATATGGGGGTGTGTGTGTGGTGGAATATTATTTGGTCATAAAAAAGAACAAAATCTTGTCATTTGCAACAACATGGATAGACTTAGAGAATATTAGGCTAAGTCAGAGAAAGACAAATACCATATGATCTCACTTATATTTAGAATTCAAGAAACAAAACATATGAACAAAGAAAAAAAAGAGACAAACCAAAAGAACAGACTCTTAAATACAGAGAACTGGTGGTTGTGAGAGGGTAAGTGGGCAGGAGGATGGGCAAAACAGATGAAGGGGATTAAGTGTACACTTATCAAAATGGAGAATGAAAAATGTATAGAATTTTTAAATCATTATATTGTACACCTGAAACTAATGTAACACTGTATGTTAATTATAATTCACTGGAAAAAATATTACTAAGTAAATTCCAAAATATGTCCCTTAGTCACATGGGAGGGGAACTGAGGTGGAATGTTTAAAGTACAAGAAGGAAATGGATGAATTCAATTGAATCTTGATGGTATAAAATGACAAAACTAATGTCTTCCTGGATTGAAATAAAAGCAGGAATAAGTTAGAATTAAAATGCATGACAATAATAGGACATAAATGGGAAGCAGGTGACTGGAATCAACTGTGCTAAGGTTTGTGTATTGTTCAGGAGGGGAGTAAATATTTTTTATTAAACTTAGATCTTAATAACGCAACATTCATGTTACAATTTCTATGAAAATCCTTGGAATAATACCTTTTTTATTATTTGATAGATATGTCATCTACTATAAGACTAATGCAAAATAACAGAAAAATATCACTTGGGAGAAAAGACAAGAGAGAAAGAAACAGGAAAATAGAATAAGGAAACAAAATAAATGTTAGAAAAAATATCCAAATATGTATGTGCAGTAATTTAAAACATACATATCTATGTGAACAGATATTTATATATAAAACATACACTTATATATCATACATACTTATATATACATTTATGGTAATTACATTTACATATAGTAATTAAAATAAGTTTAGATGGACTAAATACAAAGATCATCAGAATACATTTAAGAAAAGAAAAATCTACATCTAAAACATGACTATGAAAAGTTTAAAAGGAAAAAGTTGGAAAAAAATACTAGGAAATAATGACCGAAAGAAAACTGTGGTCATTAGATTACTGTATTAATAACAGACACAACAGATTTTATAATTTAAAAACATTATTATAATAAAGAGGTTCACTACATGCTCATTAACAGAAAGTTAACAGTTCTAGACTTCTATGTACCGAATATTATGGCCTCAAAACATACAAAGCAACAATTAACAGACTTCAAGGAGAGAGAGGAAAATCTGCCATAACTGTGGAAGATTTTAACAAAACTATTTCAGTAAGTGGAAGATTTAGTCGAAAAAAAAATTAAGGATATAGACAATTTGAATAACACAAGTAATAAGATTCATCTTATGTTAGTCTAGAAAATTCACCCAACAACTGCAGAAGGCACTTTTTCATCAGGTACACATGAAGCATTTACCGAAAGTGACCACATCCATAAAACAATTCTCAACCAACTTGAAAGGATTATACTCAAGGAACTTTTTCTCTGACTACAATGTCAGTAAGTTAGAAATCAATACTAGAGTGATAAGGGAATAAAGACCTTAGAAACAAATATCTTTCTACGGTCATTTGCTATATGATAGGGGTGTTGCTGCAGAACATCCATTCCTCACAACATACACAAAACCCATTCCAGATGGATTTCACAGCCACGTGTGAAAAGCAATACTATAAATTTTTTAGAAAACAGTATAGAAGAATATTTTTATGATCTCATAACACAGAAGAATTTCTTGAACAAAACACAGAAAGCACACATCAGAGGAACAGATTAATTAATAGGAAGGCTAAAATTAAGAACTTGTGTGTAGGGGCGCCTGGGTGGCTCAGTGGGTTAAAGCCGCTGCCTTTGGCTCAGGTCATGATCCCAGAGTCCTGGGATCGAGCCCCGCATCGGGCTCTCTGCTCGGCAGGGAGCCTGCTTCCTCCCTTCTCTCTCTGCCTGCCTCTGCCTACTTGTGATCTGTCGAATAAATAAATAAAATCTTTAAAAAAAAAAAGAACTTGTGTGTATCAAAAGACTCCATACAGAAAGTGAAAGGTAGATATCTGCAAAATATATATAACCAACAAAGGATGATATATCAATAATATATAAAGAACATTGTACTTCAATTTTAAAAAGAACCTAATAGGAAAATGGAGGGGAATAATGAATTTCACAGAAGCAGAAATGAAAATACACATACAACAGAAGATGTCAATCTAATTGGTAAATTGGAGAAATGCAAACTAAAATCACAGTGAGATAGTATTGACACTAGACTGGCAGAAATTTAAATGTCTGATAATACCAAGTGCTAATACGAATCCAGAACAAAAGGAACTCTCATCCACTGCTGGTAGAATTAAAAATAAATACAATAACTTAGGGAAAATTTTGGTATTACCTACTAAAAAAGAACATACACAAAGACTATATGCCCCCCAGAGGCCCTATAAGGAGCACAAGAAGACATGTATAAAAATATTTATAGTGACGTTGTAGTAATAATAAAAACCTGAAAATAATTTAAATATCTATCAGTGGTGAAATCAAGTAAGTTGTGGGATATTTACAAAAGGGATCACTGTAGAGACTGAAATGAGGCAAAGCTATGTGCACCAATGTGGACATAATCTCAAAAATAGTGTCAAAAAAAAGGAAAGCAGCCATAGAAAAATGCATACGAAGATTCATTCATATGAATTTCACCGAAGGGAACAACCTAACAGTGTCTTTTTTAGTGGTGCACGTGTGGGTGTAAAAACATAAAAGAAATGCAAGGGGATGGGGTCAACATAAATGTCTGAACAAGGAGAAGTACAGATAGCAGGAACATGGGAAATATCTGGTCTGTTTCTTGGCTCGGGTGATGAGTACATAGAAATCTGTTTTATTATTCTTGTAAATCTTCACACTTGCAATCTTTTTATACTTTGTTCTTGTTTAGATATTTTTTATTTTACAAACACATACACAAAAATCCTTCCTTCTTTTTCTTTTCTTCCTACTCTCCCTCCTTCCTTCCTTAACTTCCCTTTCCTTAACTTTCATTTTCTTTCTAAAAAGCAAAAACCCTGAATAAGTCAAAGTATCCACGAGCGCTCTTAGATGGAAACAAAAGAATTCACTCCAAAGAACTCAAGCAAAAAATTAATGTGTTAGTTATATTATGTGGTCACTGAATTTCTTCTTTTTTTTAAAATTTATTTGACAGAGAGAGAGATCACAAGTAGGCAGAGAGGCAGGCAGAGAAGGGCGGGGCGGGGGGGGGGAAGCAGGCTCCCCGCTGAGCAGAAAGCCTGACATGGGGCTCGATCCCAGGACCCCGAGACCATGATCTGAGCCGAAGGCAGAGGCTTAACCCACTGAGCCACCTAGGTGCCCCTGGTCACTGAATTTCTTAGATGAGCAACTATCCCACCTTGGAGACTATGCAGACAGACATGATGCCCATGTTATTCTGCTAGATGGTTCCTGTGGAGCTGCTACTTTAGCAGCCACAGCAGGGTAGAGACTGTAGCTGGTCACACTGGGCAGTGCACATTGTCACAATATTCTGTCTCTGGGAGTTGCACAGTTCTGTTCCCATGAGCACTGGAATGGATTTCTGCAACAGCTGCCTCTTTGTGATGGCAGTTTCAAAGTGATGCAAAATAATGAACCTAAGTCATATGCTGGTCATTGAACCAAGTAAAACTCTGCAAGGAATAATTCACATAATGGTTTATGTGAATGTTATCTTCCAAAGCTGTGTGGCACAACTGTAGGAGTTTGTAGAGTTTCTGGTGCATGTTTGCAAGTGAGTTTCTGGATTCTAGCATTTAAAGGTGTGAACTCCAGAAGTGCTAAATTCCCCCAAATACAAGAAAGGTATTAGAAATTGTCAGGAGACTTCTAGGGACTGAATTGTGTTCCCCATAGAATTCATATGTTGAAGTCTTAACTCCTAGTACTTTAGAATGTAGAGGTGATCATGTGCACTGAGTGTTATACTGAACTGATGAATCACTGAACATTGTATCAAAAAGCAATGATGTACTATACCTTGGCTAACTGAATTTAAATAAAAATAAAGAAATAAAGAAATAAAGAGGTGACCAAGTTGAAAAAAAGCCCTTAGAGCAGAGCCTAATCCAATATGACTTGGTCTCCTTATAAGAAAAGAGATTTTTGACACACAAGGAGCCACCAGGGTTGTGTACCCATGGAGGAGAGACCATGTGAAGACAGTCATTGCAAGCACAAGAGAGAAGCTTCCAGTCTTAGTTTCTCCAAAGAAACTAAGACTGCCCATATCTTGATTCCAGCCTCCAGAGCAGTGAGAAAATAAATTTCTGTTGCTTAAACCATCTTTGGTATTTTGTTATGGCAGTCATAGCAAACTAAAACAATGGCCAAAGAAGGCTAAATGTTCACTGAGACCACTCCCAAGAGGGAAAAAAAGGAAATAAAAATTATTTTCAAGTCAAAATAGTGATTAGCTTTGGGATGTTGGAACTATTTGTATCTTGATTTGGGTAGTGAATGCAGAGATGTGTATGCATGTGTTTGTATATGCATACAATTTCATTGGGCTATACTTTAGGTTTGTGTACTTTACCATATGCATCATTTACCTCAAATAAAATTTAATTTTGAAAAAATGACCACAAAAATGCTTGGCACCAGTTTTACTGGTAAGGTCTTTCCTAGTTTTTAAAACCAGGTATTTCTCAGACTATACAAACTGAGGAATTTGTAAGTAAATTTGTCACAGATTTTGTGACAGAATTTATAAGAAAAGCTATTGAATTAATATTATGAAATTGGCATAACTCTGAGACTGAGACCAAATAAAAAACTGGACCAATTTCCTTAGAAATGAAGATTTTTAAAATAGTAAATTCATAGTAATACATTTCATCAGCACCTTAAAAAGTAAATCTTTCCCCGGGACAATGCAGAATTTATTCCAGGACTGCAGATAGCTCACTTTCAAGAAATTTATTAATGTATTCTACCACATGTCAGTAGATGTCAAATGGCATTCCACACAGCTTCGTAATTTTAGAAATGAACAAACTAACAAAACTAGAAATAGCTGTTCAAGATTAAAAATAGATACAGTAAAATAAGAGACTGAAATGATACCCACATCATTACTACTGGTTAACATTGCATCAATCGGGGATTCCGAACAATCAGAGAGCAAACAAAAATTGAGTTAGCAGAAGTCAATGCTATTGTAAATAATACAATTATATGCTTAGAAAACTAGTGAAAACCAACTTTACAAAGTTCTAAAATTAGTAGGTTTTCAGCAAAGCAGCAGAGAAGGAAATAAATATGCTAAAATAGCTTTCTTTTCAATCAGCTAAAAAATAATTGACAAGCAGATTCCATTTGCACTAGGAACAAGAAACATAGAATAATTCTAATAGGAATTATGTAGGGCTCTCATGACAATTTGTAACACTTTCCTTATGTAAAATCAGATTTAAATGTAGAAACATACCATGATTCTGAATGGACAGGCTAATTTTGAAAAGCTATCATTTCTTCCCAAGTTAACTTAAATTGGGAAGAATATTGGCGTGTGGTAGTTTTGTAATGTGTCAACTTTCTATTTCTCACAGGAGTGGAAAAGAGAGATTTGGGGGGGGGGAGACTTGGAGTAGAAGTGAAGCAGCAGCCATTTTGTAGGGTGAACATGTTGTCACTGACCCTGTTTCATCTGTCTCGGTGTGATGGAGTGGCTGGGCAGGCAGCGTTCCGCCTTACCCTGTATCCTCCTTCAGCTGCTCTGACTCCTTCTGGGAAAGAGATGTGTTTGGCCTCGGGACTGCAGGCAGACATCTACACCACAACACCAAGGGCAGAGGCAATTTGAACAGGCACTGGTAACACTCAGTGCCCAAGGGACTCAACTCATGATTGTGGCTGCACCTAGTCCTTGCTCTTCCCATGGTAGCCCCATCTTGTCTTCCCACCTGCTTGCCCTCTGGACCTCAAGCTTCAGGATCAGTTGCAAAGACAGCAGCCTTGCAGATACTGCTTACCAGCTCCTACAACCGCGTAAGATTGTATCTGTATGTGTGTACCTCCTAGTGTTTTTGCTTCACAAAAACTGAGAAGTATGATTACATACAAATTAAAACTTTTGAATGTTAATTAAATACATAAATATATTTAAATGCAAAACAAAAACATGATAAAGTTTTAGTGTTTAATACATAAAAAGCTCCCTATGAATAAATTCTTAAAATACTAACTATATAGCTGGAAAAGGGGAGAAAATAGAATTAGGTATGTTAAAGAAATATGTAATTGGCCATTAGACATATAAAATCAACATGGACTATCAATTGTACTTAAAGAAATACAAATTAAAGTAAAACTTGGCATCATAATCTACCCACTATAATTCACTAAACTGTTAAAAATGAAAGTCTAATTTCACCAATAATGAGAAAATAAATTGATATAAGGTTTTCAGAGATGAGTTTGGCCAGATCTATCAAGAGTCTTGGGGGAATTATTAATTCCACTTCTAGAGAACCCACCTAAGAACACAACTAGCATTTGAATAAATAATAAATAATACATAAAGATGTTCACTTCAGTGTGAACATCTTCGTTCATACTGCTAACAAACCACTGCATACAAAATTATTAGGAAATAACAGGAAATTGTTCAAATATATCATGGTACATTCATAAGATGGAGTCATAAATCTTCATTAAAAACTATGTACTTGAAATATTGAAGATAGAATATCCATATATAATGCAACGTGAGAAGAATGGTCTATAAAACATTGTAAAGTAGAAGTTTTGTTAGAAATTATAAATTAAGTTAGATGTTAAAATAAAGGGCCAGAAGAAAAATACATCAAAATATAAGGGGTGATTATGTAGAAATTTATGCTGATTATGTAGAAAATTGTGGAACTTTTAACTTCTTTTACTTTTCTTATATTTTTCACTTTATACTTATATTTTTCTCTTTAATACTTTGCTGTATTTAAATCTTTTATAATCATAAAAATAGATGTTACTGATACATCAAATTATTGTCTCTGGTGGGATTAGAAGCAGCTGTCTGGTTTTATGGAATCCCATTTTTTTATCTATTAAGTTTATAATCTGACTTTTTATAAAAATCATCCTTTTCACATCAACTCAGAGGTCAAGTGAGCACAATTAAAGGTCTCACATATCAGTTTTTGCAAAAAAATGAGCTACCTTTCCTTTCCCTGAAGGTGTGAGGTCTCTGAGTTAGAAGCTGGGTACAAACAGTTAAACTGTGATTGGTCAAAGTCTTGCCATTATTTTTCAGAACATGATTTTCCATGGCGCGACAGTTCTAATTGTTAGAAAGCACTCATCTCATTGAGTCCAACAAATGGTTCTAATTCTATCCTCTTGGGCCACACAGAGTATATCTAATCCTCCCTTCATATGCAAGCCCTTCAAATATTTGAAAAGTTTTCATTCCCCCTGGGTCTTCTCAAGGCTAAATATCTCCAGATTCTTCAACTATTTTTCATAGGTCATGGTTTTGTCTCTTCAACTCAGATGTCATCCTTCAGACACATTTCCTTTATTCAGACAATTAACAAATGGGAAAACCTTACTGACTAGCCACAAAAAAAGACAAAAAGTCAAAGGTAAGATTTATTTTCAGATTATTTATTTTATTGCTGTTTATTAGAAAACAATTTATTTTCCCTCTTAAAAGTTGAGTTTCCAGACACTGTTCATTTTAACTCAAGTACTCAGAAATTTCCAAGTTAAGGACATACTTTACTAAATTATTTAATTACTCCTAGAAGCAGGGGGCAGTACAGACTAGTGTTTAGGGGTACAGGCTTTGGAATCTGGCCATCTGGGTTCAAATCCTTCTCTACTGATAGCTGTATGACCTGAGCATAACTCTGTTTGAGTCCTTCTCCGTAAAATAGATAGTAATAATAGTAAATATCTCATAAATTACTGAGAATTACATAGGATATTGTATGAAAGCACTTAGGTCACAGTGCCTGGCACACAGTAAAGTCTTTAAGTAAAACAGTTTATATATGTTCTCAAAGAAATTTTAAAATCTTCAAAACAAGTCTATATGAAGACAGTGACTATAGGAAGCATCTATAATGAAGAGAGAATACAATCAGAAAGCAAAAGCATAAAATAGTTATTAACAGTGGTTTTTGCAATATTTCACTTGCCAATCCTAAATGCATGATTTCATTAAAAATTATACTTTCACAAATTCAAATCAAGGATATAGAACTTTACTGTGAAGGACATAGATAAATAGGGCATGAGGACTAGTTAACTAAATTCAGTTTCTCAGGGGAGAAATGATGAGGGCTTGATTCATGAAGACAACAATAATGAAGACGATCATTTTGTTGAGAGCTAACCCTGTGCTAAGCACTCACTCAAAGAAGAAAGGCAGGCAGAGGGAGGAAGGGGAGCAGAAGAAAGGAGGATGTCGAGAGGAGGCAAGGGAGGGTAAGGAAAGGAAGGGCCGAGAGAAGAGTGAGTGGTAGCTAACATGCATTCACTGGGTTAATAGTTTCACAGGAATTATTTCACTTAATCCCATAAACCTACAAAATAGGTACTAGAAACAATCTTTAGAGAAGTGAAGTAACTTGCCTGAGGCCATATAAATTTAATAACTGGCAAAGGAGTCAAACCTAGTTCTTAACCACTAAGTTATTATTAAGGGGGTAAGTGTTTTAGGTTAGGGCAGCAAAGGACAGGGAAGAAATTATGAAGGTCTGTTGTCTAAATGACAGAATCAGTAGTGTTAAGAAGTATGGATTTGAGTGGAGATGGTAGGTGAATAAAAGGAGTAGACAGTAAATCTTTGGTTTTTGCATTCTGAGGCAATATTCAAGATACTCTAAGCAAAGAAAATGGGAATATTTCAATTACACTAAATCAATTTCACACTGTAAAGGAATCAAACACTAAAGGTCAATAACAACATTTAAAAGACTAGCTAACATTCCTTTTACTTAAATCTGATTTCTGGGAAAGTAAAATGAAACATGAAAGAGTAAAAAAACACTTTCCTTTTTTTCCCCATCAAGTTGGTTTTTTAAGTTTGGTAACTTTAGAAAGGTCCATGTTTGCCTCAGTTTGATAAAATAAAGTTTAGCAATGGGGAATGGCTTTAGCCACTATCTTCTTAAATCCTTACACCAAAGGAGACCTTTCAGGACCCAGCAGTATGTTTCAGTCATGCCATGTTCACTTTCAGAGAGATGTGGAGAGTCTGGCTGGTGATATTCCTATGCCAGTGCTTTTTTCTTCTAGACACACACCTGATTAAAGGCTACAGGATCAAAGAGCAAACCACTTACAGCAAAGTGCTACAGACCCAAAAGCTCATCTGTGAATGGAATCACTTAAAACTATTTTAAAGGGTCATCACAAAGAGGGTGCTTATTTTTAGAAATGAGTTTTCTTTTGATACAAAGAAAAATGTTGGCCATTTCCCTTATGTTTATAACAACATTCCAATTTAATCTTCAGTTTAAAAATTCTTTAATTATTGCACAACAGTGTTTTGTTGATTGCATAACATTCACATCTCTATTTGATACTAAAATCTAGACTTTTCTACATGTGTGAGTGTGTGCACATGCACATTCTTTTCCTTTATGGTAATGGTATATGTTAAAGCTATGGTTTATAAATTTAATTCTGCTCTCAGGGGAAAGCTATAAACATGAATGATGGAAAAAATATCTGTTATAAAAACATTATATTTCAACTTATTTCATTATGACTTACCCAAATCTTTTTCTGGTAACAGCATTGGGGCTAGAAAAGAGCATGGTATTGTGCAGGTATCTATTTCAAAAGTTTATTTCTCTGAATTCCACGTCTCTATTCTCTTCCACTTAAAGTCATTGACGCATATATAAACATAAGGTCTTCAAGCAAAAGTAACCAATAGGTGTTAGAATTATTCTTACGGTGACGATTAGAATCTGGTACAGAAAAAGGACTTCCAATCTAAATTTCCTTTGTTGGTTATCATGACTATCACTGAAAAAGCTGGAAGAACATATGCCAAAACACACAACCACATGTTTTTTTTGTCCAGTCATACATAAAAATCCAACATAATTATTCTTGAATTAAAATCAAAAGCAAGTTTTTAAGATCTATGTCCTTTTAAATACTGAGATTTCATCTTGCATTCAGTTGATAACAATCATTGTATTTACTTCACTTTTGTTTATAGTGAAACTAAAAGTTGAAATATAAAAAGAAGTCCTACTCAACTGAATAAATTATGTGAAAGAAAACACTGCAAACCACTGTATATACCTTTATGAGCTTTTGGCATTTCTATTCTGAGCAAATATATTGTTCTAATGTAGTATAACTTTTTAATTTTCCTTGTCTTATACCGTTTTATAAAATTGGAGTGACCTTTTAAAAACAAACAAGCAAACAAACAAAAAACAAAAGAAGTTTGTCCGCTCCTAGAAGACAGAACCAAAAAAACATTGGGCAAATTTAAACACACACACACACATTAGCTTTGCTTCTCTACAATTTAGTCATTATAGTAGAATATAAGTTTCAAACACACAAAACCTCGAGTCTCCTGGTGCATCTTGTGTTACCATCTCTTATTCCACTGGCATTCTTATGTTGGAGCAGAGTGTTCTTAGGATAATTTAGCTTAAAAAAAAAAAAAAAAAAAAGCTACAGTTCTTCCTTGTCTATTCAAATATCCAGAGATGCCAAAGAGAGTTCTTCCCCTCGCCTTTTTTTCCTTTGAATGCTATAGAAGAGAGCAAACTATTTCAATAAATTTTTAACCTAAATGTTCACTCTGTTTTCTGATAAGAGAATGCAGCATCTTATAAATGTGATAATTTTGTCACCATGGGATTATATTTTTTGTTCTGTTTTTACTTTAGAGTCAGTTATTCTTTCCAGAGTTCCTTCAGTCACTCATGTCAGATAAGAAAAGTTTACCAGATGATCAAATGGTAAACCTGAAGAATAATGTTCAACTTACAAGGTCCTTTTGAAACTCACTTGAAATAATGTGCATGATTGTTAAGTAAAAGTGAAAATATGAAGCAAAAAAGAGGCATTTTTATTGATTGTTGGTGAAATTTCATTTGAGTCCTACAAATCTTCAAAGAACAGGCCCCAAGTCCCACGGCAAGGGAGTTCTTACTAGATAACCAAGATTGTTTTCTAATCACGTCATCTATTAAAACACAAGGCATAATGGTTGTGTAGAGTTCTGGACGATTTCTGAATCAATGAGACCACATTCTACCCGATATTTTCTAGGACTAGTTATACTAACTTGTCAGTAGAAATGTAATTTTTTAAATAAAATTGATATGAAAAGTTCTAATACTTGTTTGTCACAGCTTCTTAACTTTTGTCCCTATCACGTAGTGTTTACTCTGATAGCAGCACATATGGCAGCAATGTACTGACCTTTGACTATACCAAGATAAAACCTCTGATCTACCATTATGGGATTCATGCTTTATGCTTTGTTTGTTTTGTTTTTAAAAGCTGTGATGGTTTTAAGCTGATATATCTGCACTCTTTTCAGGTCTCCCTCACATCCAATGGCATGTACTTAGGAAACAGCTGGCAAAGGTTCAAGGTGCAATCTGTGGCTAAGAATGGAGAAACACGAACTGGCTGAGGGACAAATGGACCAACAGCTCTGGCCTGATTAGCTAACTGAACAAAGATACAAAGCTAATCATGTGCTTCCTCTCTATACAAATCATTTGTCTTTAAAATCAAGTGAAAAGTTGCATACTCCGTAAGGAAACCAACCAGAGAGACTCACAGCAATGCCCCGTCTACTAGGCTGCTGCTTTAGTACTTCCCAAGCATTACTTGTGTACCAAGATGAATGAATGGGTGGTAAAGGAGTAAATATCTACAGTATCTATTATCATGCCTACTGTTTGGGGAGTACAAAGATGAACATATTTCATGGCTACTGTGCTTAAAGGGCAATAGAGAAGGCAAGAAAAAATGGCCACAAATAAATGTAATTCAATAGTATTCTATTCTCCTAGGAGAGCTGCCAGGTTTCAAGACCTGATTAAATAGGACTGTCTTTCTGTGATCCAGTTTTTTCTCTGTGCTGCTCTGAATAAGCTTGCCTCCGATCCTCCAATAGCTGGGTTCTAGCACTGATCAACATGGCATCTTAGATATATACCTTTAAGCAATCAGACACAATTGTACACACACCTGGAGTTGTGCCTAAGTGCCCATGCTGTTTCCCAGTTCAAAAGAGTAACTTCTCCTAACCCCTCAATTGTCCTCACAACACTTAAAAACAAATGAATCAATCTGGCATTGTTCTCCCAATCCTATCAGACTAAATGGAAGCCAGCACAAAAACCAGAGTTTCAGAACCAAAATAGGAGATGCAGATTAATGTTATTTCTTGCAGATTCTAAGAGTCAAACAGTTTATTAAATACATGAGATGGAAAAATTAACAAAGCATAACAGTGTTTGTGCTACCTCTCCAGAAAGTTAACACTTTTCCAGATGATGGCTTGATCTCTAAGGGAACTTAAAAGACACGGGAGTAAATTATGCATGGAAAACACAAACAACAGTTTAAAGCAGGCTATTTTGTAAGAATCTAATTAAAGCCTCATTGAAAATTTTAAACATTTCACCCTAGCAGATAGTTTGACCTTGGCCTTGATTGCTTTTCTTACTGATGGTCTTTACAGTTCACTATTTTACTTCTGACCTTTTTACTGTGGAGGTGAATCTGATTTGGGTTTTCAATTGCTCCTGTTAGTGGTGGTACTAGAACCAGAAGTATTTAGCTTCCAAGTGACCTCTTCAATACTTGAAGGTATTTGAGGATACCTGTATCCTTTGTCCACACATCTACCAGCTGGAAAAGAAAACAGGGGTCATATGTGAGGATCAACAGTAGGCTGGAAAACCTGAGTTCACAATATTGCGAATTTGAAAGTCAACAGTTTTGAATGTTGTCCAGCTATTTTCCTGACCACTGGGAAGTAGAGAGGAAGGAAAACATCTGAGGTCATTGGTGTATCTGTCTCTCTTTTCATTCCATCAGTACTAAGAAAGGGCCAAGATCAAGAGAAAGATGTTTTGAAACATTTCATAAATTGTAGCTAATGATGATTTTTGCAAGTCTTCAATTGACCTTAACTATTAAAAAAGTATCTTTCATAAGTCTAAGTGTTTTCACATAGACTAGCTCTTACCGTATAGTATTATGTTTGTGTGTCTGTCTCAGACATCAACTGAATATTCATGAAAACAGGTGGGAACAGGGGGTCAGGAATAGTTATAGGGAGAGTAATTTAGAAAATATATTCTTTAAGGGATGGATAGCCTGGGTAAGAGTGGTGCACAGAAGCAGATGGATTCAAAACACAGAATATATAATAAATTCACAGAATATAAGTTGGCATTGAAAAATGGTAAAAAAAATAATAAGAAGAAGAAGAAACTACCAAAAGTGAAATCATTGAAATAAATTCCATGGAGGCTTAAGAGCAAATTAGATACAGTTTATGAGATCACTAACAAACTGGAAGAAAGAACTGAAGAAATTATGCAAAAATGTAATGCAGCACAGGTGGCAGAGATATAAAGTATGAAAGAGAAGGAGGTTTTCGGGGGCAACTCAAAAACAAACAAAAACCTGATGAACCAGGGAGAATTATCCGAAGAGTTAACTTTTCAGAACTAATGTAAGACAAAAGCTGTTTTCAGAATCAGAAGACAAATGAATCCTAACCAGTGTAAATAAAATTCACATTAGACACATCACAGTGAAACTTCAGAACGCTAATGAAAAGATCCCAAAAGCAACCTAAAAGGAACCTGCGGAACGTTGCATTACAAAAGGAATGAATAAGAAAAAAAGGCATTATTGTACAATGTCTAACTTAAGATGTTATAATAAAAACAGAATGGACACAAATAACTGGGGAGGAAGATCACTGCAGTAAAAATTTTCCTTATATTGTTAGAGAGGGGCAGAGATATTAATTTTAGGACATTAAGTTAAAAAACACATGTTAAAATTTCTAGGATGATCATTAAATAGAAAGAGAAGATTTAGTTGCCCAGCTAGAAGAGAGTAAAATCAAACCATAAGTAAGTCAAGAAATAGGGGGTGGGGTTAAAAAAAAAAAAAAAAAAAGCCAAAATGGGACAAACAGAAAGCTTGCAACGAGATGGTAGAAATAAACTCATATAGGTTAGTAATCATAATAAAAGCAAATTGATTTAACTCACCAATTCATAACACAATTGTCAGACCGGTTCCAAAAACTCTAGATAAAGGAGAACATGGAAACACATGCGTTTGCCAATATTTGGCTGAATATAATATGGCATATTCAGACAACAGAATACCACAAGGCAGTGAAAAAGAATCAACTACAGCTGAATACACCAACGCCAATATACCAACGTGGATGAATCTGTGTTGGGAAAAGCAAGCAATAGATTACTAAGCATAATTTCAATTAAACACATGTCAAAAACATGTTAAGTATATATGTGTGTCCATAAAACCATACAGAAAAACAAAGGAATTATTAACATTAAGGTCATGGTAGGGGTCGCTTCTCAAGGGCAAAGAGGAAAATACTATCAACAGAGGGCCCACAAACTTGTCAAAGTTTCTAGGACCATTCTATTTCTTAAGCTGAGTAGCAAGGAGGAGTATTGGGTAAATGAGCATTGGTTTTTCTTTTATGTATTTCATATTTTAAAAAGCATAAACATATATGCTTAGGAATGCATAGAAACTTTTTTAAAAATACACAAGAAACTATTTACTTAATGTAAGCCTCATGGGCTCTTGCTCTTCAATGTGTTCCCAGTGCCTGTAAATGTTACTGACACATACAAAGGTCTATTTATTGAATGGAAATAAGAGAACACAAAAAAGAAAATGAATCACTATGTCATTTGTGCTCAATATCTTACTGGGACAGTTTACCTGTTATCAAAAGTTATGATTAAATCCAGAACGAGGTAATTTGTTTCCATGCAAATTTCAAGAATACATTTTAACAACAAACAAGTATAGGTAATGTGTAAAAATAGTCATTATGTATTTTTTTCTCATTGATACACTAGTAAACTATAGTGGTATCATCTTTCAAGTTCAAAGGGCAGCAATATGTGAAAAGCAAAAAGTGGCAGAAAAGTGAACATTAATTATTCATATAATGGATAACCCTGACGGAGTAAACCATAAATAGAAAAAAATCAAAGAGATGTTCATCAAAGTTTTGTCAGTTCCAAATAGATTTTTTTTTGGTGGGATCACTAGTATCCAATGATTATACTGGTGGAAAAAAAATAGAACATCTTTTACTCTCATTTGAAGATAATGGTGCCAAGAGACTTGAACAGTTTTATGGATCAAGATCCTCCTTTACAACCCACTTACCATACACCACTTAAACCTTTGTAAATTTAAGGCAATAATGATGTAAGAAGGGGCAGTGTGCTATAACTGAAAAAGCCTATATTCAATTTATTGCTTTAACATTTAGTACGTGGGACATAGAGTAACCATCTGTTTCTTCATCAATAATATACAAATATTAACACCCAAATTTCAGTGTTTCCAGGCAAAAGTGAGGCACTCAAATGTTAGCTTTCATTCTTAAAATTTTTCAGATATATAAATGTGAAAATGCCTGACACACAGTAAATGCATATTAGCTTCCTATCTTTCCTCCTTGGGTTTTTTCCTACTGGTCCACTAAAGCACATCAAACAACTGTTAGACTTGCTTTTAACCGCCATGTAATCACCTAGAAATCCTTGCCATTAATGTGGTTTGGTTGAGCTATAGTCTTAAGATAAAGTCATTAATGATGCTTCTAAGAACTTTTTGTCTTTGGATCACTGGTGAAGAAGGAAACAGGCACCTTAACATACTTCCTATTTCTGTATAGCTCGAATAACATGTAATTTTATCTAGTTTTGTGTAACTATTTCTTATGTATCTATACTTCTGATTCATGTTGTTAGCTATTGTACTCAAGGTGAGATGGGCCTGTTTTGATCTAGTTACGGATACGCCCCTTTTTGGTACTTCCTCTATGAACCTTGACCATTTTGTATTATAGATGATCCTTTGAAGTTGGCATTTTCACAACACTGCCTAGATAGGAATAAAAAAAATCAGCATTTGGCTTACCGTAACCAGCAACCCTCCCCTTTACTTCAGCACATTTGGGCTAGTTTAGTAGAACCAATACCATAAACCAGGGATCTGAAACCACAGCACATGGACCAAATCTGGTCCATATTCTCTAAACTTAACTGCGGGGTGAAGGTGACCTGATCAGATGCCAAATAAAAACCCAGTATGCACGCATCTCCAACCCTTGTACCACTTTTTGAGTTCAGAAACAGAAATGTTGTCTGACTAGGTTTTAGTTCAACAACCAAAGTGAAAATCAAACCACTTCTGTGTAAAGGAGACCCAACCAGAGCTTTATATATTTAAAGATCTTGGGTATCCAGTAAAACGTGTTCAAGTGTGTGCATGTGTGCGTGTGCATGCACGCATTTGCAAGATTCAAGAAGTCATCTATAAAGTTTAGCTTATACTCCTTTTAAGTCTTTGTAGTTGCCCACTTTAAGAAATTAAGAAACAGCAGCTTTATTTGTGCTAGCCCCAAACTGGAAACAACCATAATCTCTAAAGGTTCATGGTTAAACAATGTGGTACCTCAATACCATGGAGAAAGACTTAGCAATAAATGGGAAAAAAGTACTGATATATGCAACACTTGGATAGATCTCAAGGTCATTATGAGTAGAAAAAGTTAAACTCAAAAAAATCATACATTGTATAATTCCATTTCTAAAATATTTTACTGATGACAAATTATAGAGATGGAAGACAGATTAGTGGTTGCTAGGGGTTAAAACTAGTAGAGGTAGGTATGACCACAGAGGGAGAAGTTCATAATGATGACAGTTCTTTATCTTTTTTTTTTCCTGAACAAAATGTCTCACATATTGACTATTGAACCAACCTACTGGTGCAGAAGTAGTAACAGAGAAATCATTTCCCCCATAAAAATGTCTATTGTTCAGGTAGCAGTGATGTTAACAGAGTGACAGGATATGAGCATGTGACCTTCACTTAACATAAATATGTGCCACCTCATGTGTGATCCCTTATAGACCCAGCCTGCTTCTTTTCCAATGCCTCCTCTTGGAGTTGTACCTGATTTTATTACCAATTGAATCCCATGGGGAATGTGATGATTCTGCTTTTGTTCCTTGGCCAGGAATCACTTGATCTGAGGTCTTGTGAAAAGACATGGTGAGGAACAGCCGAGCCCACACATCATGATGGTGGAGAAAAGAAGATAGTTCCTTATCTTGACTGTACTGAAGGCTACACAAATCTACACAAGTGATAAAATGGCATAGAGCTATTTACACGCAATGTCCCTATGTCTAGATTCTGATTGTGATAATGTATTACAGTAACACAGATACAAACACACGTAAAATAGGTTTAGGGTTCATGACACCTCTCTCTCTTATTTTTGCAACTTCCTGTGAATCTACAATTATTCCAAAACGAAAAGTTAAAAAACCACAGTCTTGGATATACAAGGAAATTCACAGCAAGATAAAATGAAACACAGCCAATTTTATTCAAATTCCCCCAAATTTATGCTCTAATACGTTAATTGTTCATAAATGTAGGTAACCCTTTATATAATGGTTTTATTAATTCATCTTTATTTTATAGTTTTTTCATTTTATCGTTACACAGTTCTTCAGTAGAAGCCAGAGTCCTGAGTTGCCCAGTTAGGAGCCTAGAACACACAAAGAGAAATGTACAAGGTGAGAAGAAAGTACTTCCTAAAATGCTAGCTTAGAAAAAAGTGATATTAGCAATTCCTTTTTACTATTCTAGCCCAAAACCACTCTCTAAGATTTTAACAACCTCCATAATTTCTAAATGTCAATTATGCTACTTAGAACAACAACCAAAAAAACACATCAAAATACCATCTAAACCAGTTTTTGACCAATTATAAAGTGTAACAATGACAGTATCACCAGTACTGTAATGAAAGTCAATACAAATTGATCCTCAGGCATACAAAAAAGAACATTATATAAAAGCTGTTTTAGGTTGAATTATTTTGGACTTGGTTGGAAAAGGCATAAACATAATTTCCCAATTCTTCCTCTCTTTAAAAATTGAAGAACTATTCAAAGGACACGAATCTTTTGCTAAAACTTTAATCACATGAGGTCACTGAATATCCACCTATTTTAGGAAGAAGCTGTTTTGTCTCCTAAAAAAAAAAAAAACAACTTCCTATGCTCTAGTTACACATAATCATAATGGCTAAAAAGAACTAAAGCTGGTCTGGGATTCCAAAATTACAAGGCCAATCAAGTTCCTTCAAGATCTAATATGCACGGGGAGCCTGGGTGGCTCAGTGGATTAAGCCGTTGCCTTTGGCTCAGGTTATGATCTCAGGGTCCTGGGATCGAGCCCCACATTGGGCTCTCTACAGGGAGCCTGCTTCCCTCTCTCTCTCTGCCTGCCTCTCTACCTACTTGTGATCTCTCTCTCTGTTAAAAAAAAAAAAAAAAAAAAAAAATCTAACATGCACAATTAACCAAAGTGGGGATATATTTTTTTGACATAGTTAAATATGAATATCAGATAAAATCAAGTTTTTAAAGATCAACACTAATAGATAATAAGACCAACATTTTTGTAAAAGTATTTCTTCAGACTTAAAAAGAACACAAATTTCAACCACTTGAAAGAACTCTACATATATAAGTTATCACATGCTAGTATCAAAATGATGTGCTGTAAACCCTTAGGAAAGGAGTCAATGAAGTCACACAGGCAGAATGAAAGAAAAGAAAAACAGATATAATAAACTAGGAACACAATTTTCTCAGTTTCCTTAACTAACACATATAATACACTTAAGAAAAATTCTTTTCAGTTTAGTAATATATCTTTAAAAAAATGTTCACACCCCCAATTAGAAATACAAAATCAGGAATAAACAATGTATTAGTATGTTCTCAAATGAAGTCCAGTAAAATACTTATGTCATTGCTAAATTCCAGACAAAACAGAAAATGTAAGGTTCTTACCTCTGACCTACTATTCTGATTAAGTTTCTTCTCGATATTCATGGCCAACATCTGGCTTCTAAATGAAAGACTTTTGGTTTTTTCAATCACTTGCTGATAGGGTGAGACTGCATTGTTACCCATAACCACATGACCCTAAAATGAGACAGAGGGAAATTGATCCTGTAATGTTACAACTGAGTTTCCCAGGTAGGTCATGAGCATGACACTGCAATACTACATGACTACTGCACACATTTTCACGCACTATACAGAGATGACAATATTCATCCAGCAACAACAACAAAAAGGTGGCTGCTGCTGCCTTAACACAAAGCAAAAATTATTAACAGAAAAGAACAAAATGTCCTAATGAAAAATACCCAGAAAAGTATAAAAGAGTCAGCAACTTACAGAAGTAGTATAACTAATTTAATACTCACTAATTTAGAATCAATCTTGGCATCCAGTCTTGCATTTCTAATCAAATTTACAATCCACCTTTCAGCTTCTTCTGGAGTCATGTTCAGTTTGTCTGCCAACATGCTGATGAAAAAAGTAAAAATACTGTCAATGGAGTCTAAAAACTTAGTTTCATGTACACAGTCTTTGAAGCACACTCTGCATAGAGACTTTCAGGTATTTATGGATCACCTTCTTTCGAATACTAGGACTCAATAACGGCACTGTTCACGTTTGCGCTATTATGTTGTACCGTGCAAGACCTATCCCGATTCACCAACCAGACTGTCAGATCCTTGAGGAAAGGGGACCATATTCCACATTTACAGAAATCTTTGGCTTCTAGAACAGCACCTTACACTTAGCAGGTGCTCCACTAATAATGATTTAAGGGAGGAAAAGGTTTTATGATGCATAATGATTACACAAATTAAATCTACTACAAGGAACATCAGTGATAAGTATAATACAATGAAATAATCAAATCTTAGGGCTAGTGTATATATTTATGTTGCAAACTCTGAGGACACTCTGGGAATTGCACATTATATAACCTAAGTGGCCACTGAATTTCCAAGGAAAGAGAAAGACACACATATACACAGAATGAAAAAGAGGGAGAGTGGGAAAGGAGCAAGGGAGATGATCTGGTTGAAAAAGAGGCCGTTACAGGCCTCTTTTAATTTATCAGGACTAACAAAGGCACCCCTCGGCAGTAGTAAGTAAATCACCCAGCTGAGAGAAGAGTAGGCATGCATAGTATTTAAGAGTATACAGTGTATATGTATGCATATATGGGTGTTTCAACATTAACTGTTCTCTTTTCACCTCTCTTCATTGAAGACATTATACACTTATCAGGCCCTCTAATGTTACCATTCATTTGATGAAGAGAACTAGAATATCAGTAACAAAATCTTTCCTCAGAATATTATAAACTAAAATTCCTCATCTGATAGCCTTTCTGATTTTAAAATGTAGTCAAGACACTGGCAATCACATAATTATGTAATTCCAGAGCTTCCAACCCAAATAACCTAGTTAATAAAAAATACCCTTATGTGAATAATATCTATGCTATTCCTATTTTATACATCTACTGAAAAAGAGTTAATAGAATTTCACTCAAAATGTAAAAATTAAGTTAGGTTATCAATAAAATAATTACAAACTAAGTCTACAAAGATATAGTCATTTAAAATTTATCCTTAAAATATGCTTTGAGTTAAAAACATCTTGATGATGAATACGGGCTAACTCAACCATAAAACTCCCTAGATTTATGTGATCAAAATTTTGTTCTCTGTGTTTTTGCGATCAATTTTGTTCTAAGTACACATTCTTAGCAAAAATAAAGAACAATTAATCCGTGACCATTATTTCAATTTCATGGATTTCATTTTATTCTCTTTATCACTGTTCTCCACTAGACCTCCTTTTATTTAAGCTACTAAAAATAGAGAATTGTGTCAATTTACTTGAACAAGAAGGCATTTTTTTTTTTGACTGGTAAAAATTCCCATAGGGGTGTTTCCTGCTAGTGCCTGACTTATTTTAAAAATGTGTAAATTTCATTGTCTCTGCACTGCTATAGTTAGCAAGTATCTGATACTCTAACCTAAAGCTCAACTCTAAAGGTAAGGAACAGATTTTCCAAAATATACTCATTATTTTAACACGTCCTATAGCAATTTATCTTTTGTGTGTCTCCTACATCCCTCCAAAACACAACTCTTTAAAGTGAGGTCAGTTTTTACTCTGAAAAACACAAAAGAAACTACTAAATATATTAAAACTCCAATGTTTAAGATCATTATATTTTGTTTTAAAGAGCAGAAAAAGTATTCCCAATAAGCTACAAATTATGTGGAGTTGGTATTATAAATGTGTTTTTTAATTATAATATAAAACCTGTTTATGAGGGTTGTTAAGAAAGTAATATTTTAATGAAACATTTAGTTTTGAAGCCTAGGTCATCTGTTGGATTCCTCTTCTTGCTGCCATATACAACTGAGAAGACTTAGAATTTTCTTTAAGCCACTGCCTCTTATCTAATCATTCTACTCTTACAAGGAGGACTCCTCTCCACCAGCCATACTAAACCTCTCTGTTCATTAAACATGCCAACTTTTTAATCACTTTGGGGCCTCTGCATATACTTTGTCATCTGCTTAAAAGGCTCATCCACCTTCTTCTTCATTTAGCTAGCTGTTAAATGAGTCTCTGCTAAATCAGTACCCTCATAAGCCTTCCAAGACACCTCTGCAAATGGTAACATATCTATTTGATACTTTCACAGCCCCTCTATTTTCTTTGGAGCAGTCATAAAAGTTGTAGTTTTTTCTGTTGAATCTGTTTTCATGATACACTGTATATATAACTGAAGAGCATGAACGATAGCTTCTTTGTTCACTGCTATCTATCCAGCAATCAGCACCAATGCCCAGTTTACAGGAGGCAAGTAATAAACATTTACTGTATGGTTCCTAAATTGGTCACTCCCTAGTCCAGGCTCCACTACTATTTCCCAGTTTTTTAACTAATCTACCTCTTTAGTCTCTCCTAAATCTATTTTACATAATTGCCAACTAACCAGTTTATGCCCAAATTCCTTTCAAAACTTTAACAAAGCCCTTCTATCAAAACAATATAATCCAAACTTCTAAATTTCTCATTCATGGTTCTCTACAATTTAGCTACAACCTCACTTTCCAACCTCTCATTATTCTCCCCCATGAGTACCACATGCCAGCCAAACCAAATCAATTGTCTTTTTTCCTTGCCATTCATTCAACAAAATATGAACTGTTAGATACTAATGACAAAAGACAGCCTATTCACCACTGTTATAAAGTTTACGCTGGGGGATGGGGAATAGAGGACAGTCACTTCATCCCCGAAATATATAAACTATTCTAAGTATAAAGATAAAAAAGTAGAAGAAGCTATGTGCGATGCAAAAGAGTTTACTAATTCTAGTCTGGAGGCTTGGGGAGATATTATTTAAGGAAATATTTAAGGTCAGATTTTTAACATAAAAGAGAGAAAAGTCTATTGTGCATAATAACTCCACATAGAATTCTTCATCCTTCCTTTCTTTACATCCATACTTTGTCTCATATTCCAACATGGCTGGGGCAATATGGCAATATGCATCAAGGACCATAAATATCTATATGCAAGCTCTGACCCATAATCCGACTTTGGGGATTTACTGCTTTGCATTGTACTTGTTGATCCTTTATGTATTAAATCAGGTCAAAGCAAAACCTGAAAAAAGGTCCAAGAAGTATTAGTAAATTATTGATGGCATCTCAGGTTATCTAGGCTACCAATCATTCTGAGAGTGAATTAAAGAATGTGGCAACAGTCCAGTTTCTTTTAAATAACAGGAAAATACACAGAATAAAAGAAATTAAATGACAGAAATCCTCAAAAGTGACATTTCTTACAGCCTACTGATTTTATGCGAAAATAGTAAAGATTTAAAAATAAAAATAAAAATCCTATTAAAGCTTAAAGAGCAAACGTTGGCTTATGCTACCCTGTTAATGCTTATATTTAAAATAATTCAGCTTATCAATAAACTTAAAGACAGAATATATCAAAATAAAGAATTTTGAGAAAAAGATCTATTTGATCAAGATCTTAAGCACAAAAACAATTTCCTGATTATTCAGATTGTATAGAAAATCTCAACCTTGTCTACAGGCAGCTTAAAACAGACATTTAAATATTTTGTGTAAATATCCCTTATACATATCTTTAAGTTGATGAGCACTCCTTTCTCAAGTGATGCAACAAGATATTGAATATGTTAAATAAGAAATATATATGGAACCACAGAAGACCCTAAATAACCAAAGCAATGTTGAGCAAGAAGAACAAAGGTGGAGGTATCACACATCCTGATTTTAAATTATAATACAAAGCTATACTAATCAAAACTAATTAGTATATTATGGTACTGATAAAAATAGACAAATGGAACAGAATAAAAAGCCCAGAAATAAACCCATGCATATATGTTGAATTAATGTACAACAAAGGAGCAAAGAATACAATGGGTAATTGTATATTCTTTGATTATATATTCTTCAATAAATGGTGTTGGGGAAACTGGACAGCCACATGCAAAAGACTAAAATTGGGACTACTATCTTACACCATAAACAAAATTAACTCAAAATGGATTAAAGACTGATTAAAGACTTGAACGTAAGACTTGAAACCATAAATACCTATAAGAACATGCAGGTGGTAAGCGCCCTGACATCAGTCTTGGCAACAATTTTTTTGATCTGACACCAAAAGTAATGACAAAAGCAAAAATAAACAAGGAGAACTCTATCAAACTAAAGAGTCTGCCCAGCAAAAGAACCTATCTACAAAATGAAAGGGCAAGCTACCAACAAATGGGAAAACAGATTGCAAATGATAGAGCTAAGAGGTTAATACCCAAAATATATAAGGAACTCTAACAACTGAATAGCAAAAAAAACCCCTAAGTAATTTGACTAAAAAATAGACATTTTTCCAAAGAAGACGTATGGACAGGTAACAGGTACATGAAAAGATGCTCAGCATCACAAATATTAGGGAAATACAAATCAAAACTAAGTGATATATCATCTCACACATATTAGAAAGGCTATTATCAAAAAGACAACAAACAGGGACACCTGGGTGGCTCAGTGGGTTAAGCATCTACCTCCAGCTCAGGTCATGATCCCAGGGGCCCGGGATCTAGTTCCACATTGGACTCCTTGCTCAGCAGAGAGCCTGCTTCTCCTTCTCCCTGCCACTCCCCCTGCTTGTGCTCTCTCTGACAAATAAATAAAATCTTATAAAAAAAATAAGAAAGAAAATATGATACGGGTAGCATTTCAAATTAATGGGGGAAAATATAATTTTTCAAGTGAATACATGAATGATAAGAAGTGAAAAGCCTCATTGCTGATAGGGAGAAATTTTCAGTGGTTTTAAAAAAAGATCAAAATAGGCACAACAACATTCCCTAAAGCCAAAACCTAATCCAAAGCAAAGCCCTAACTCTCATCAATTCTATGAAGGCTGAGAGAGGTAAGAAAGCAACAGAAGAAAAGTCTGAAACTAGTAGAGGTTATTAGTTCACGAAGTTTAAGGAAGGAAGTTATTTCTGTAACATAAAAGTACCCAAGATGAAGCTGCTAATGTAGAAGCTACAATGAGTTATCCAGATTACACCAAACGACAGATTTTCAAGGTAGAGTAAATAGCCTTACACTGGAAGAAGATGCCACCTAGGACTTTCATAGCTGGAAAGGAGAAGTCAATGCCTGGATTCAAAGCCTTAAAGGACAGGCAACTCGCTTATTAGGGGCTAATGCAGTTGGAGACTTTAAGCTGAAACCAATCATTTACCATTCCAAAAATCCTAGGGCCCTTAAGAATTATGCCAAATCTACTCAGCTTGTGCTCTATAAATGGAACAAGAAAGCATGTCTGATAGCAAATTTGTTTACAAAATAGTTTACTGAATATCTTAAACTCACTGTTGAGATTTGCTCAGGGAAAAAGATTCCTTTCAAAATATAACTACTCATTGACAATACACCTGCTCACCCAAGAGCTCTGATGGAGATCTACAATGAAATTAATGTTACTTTTGTCCCTGCTAAAACATCATTCTGCAGTCCATGGATCAAGCAGTAATATCTAGTCTTATTACTTAAGAAATACATTTCCTAGGGCTATAGCTGCCACAGATGTGATTCTTTGGATGGATCGGGGCAAAGTAAACTGAAAACCTTCAAGGAAGGATTCTCCACTAAGATGCCATTAAGAACATTTGTGATTCATGGGAAGAGGTCAAAATAGCAATATTAACAGGAGTTTGGAAGAAGTTAATTCCAAGCCTTATAGATGACTTCAAAAGGTTCCAGACTTCAGTGGAGGAAGTAACTGCAGATGTGGTGGAAATAGGAAAAGAATTAGAATGAGAAGTGGAACCTGAAGATGGGACTGAATTGCTGCAATCTCGTGGTAAAACTAACAAATGAGGAGTTACTTCTTACGGATAAGCAAAGAAAGTGGTTTCTTGAGATGGAATCTACTCTTGGTAAAGATTATTGGAAATGACAACAAAGGATTTAGAATATTACATAAACTTAGTTGATAATGCAGCGGCCAGTGTGAGAGAACGGACTCCCAATTTTTAAAGTTCTACTGTGTAAAATGCTATCAAACAGTATCACATGCTACAGAGAAATCATATGTGAAAGGAAGAGCCAATAGATATAGAAAACTTCACTGCTGTCCTAAGAATCTGTCACAGCAACCCCAATCTTCAGCAATCGCCACCCTGATCAGTCAGTAGCCACGAAAATCGGAGTAAGACCCTCCACCAGCAAAAAGATTATGACTCACTGAAAGCTCAGATAATGGTTACCATCTTTTAGTAATGAAATATTTTTAATTAAGGTCATGTTCATTGGTTTTTTTAGACATAATGCTATACTGCACACTTAAAAGACGGCAGTATAAACACAACTTTTATATGCACTAGGAAACCAAAAATTCCATTTGACTAGTTTTATTGTGATATTCACTTTACTGCAGTTGCCTGAAACCAAACCCACAACATGTCTGAGGTATGCCACATACTACTTTATAGTTAACACAGAAATAATAAAAGGCTTTTGCAACTATATTATCTCCATCTGGAAATGTACCTTTATTTCTCTTTAATATCAGGAAGTATAATTATGAATATAAATTGCTATGTAGTAGTAAGAACTTTAAGAAAAATAGGAAGACCTAAAATGTTACTTAATAAAATAAGCAAAAAGTAGAATGACTTCATAACTTAAAGAAACGCAAGAGTTGTTGGCAAATACATTCATTTGTGAAAAGCCAAACTCACTAAAGAAAAGTTAATATAAATGTATGCTCCAACATGTTTATCACACACATTCAAAATATTACTTCCATACTTTGTTTTTATCTATAATTGAAAACCGGTCCAAGAATTATTCTAGAACAGCTTTTACATTTCAGACACACACCATATCTGATAAACTATTCAGCTATACTAAATTAAATCCCATCATAGTAATCTTTTTTGACAGATGTTGCATACTTTATGGTAAACAGATTGGTAACTTATCCTACAAATCTATAAGGTTGTATATAAACTGATAAAAACATTCTTAATATGCATTTTTATAAAGATATGACTATCATATGTGCTTACGGCCGTTAGTCAAGAAACCTATCAACTGAGAATGTTCCAAATCACAAATAGAAAGAGTTGTTCAATAAACAACCATTGGTTTTATAATATGCACTATTCTCTTCAGAATTTAAAATGTGTCCACTGGTTGGACAGAAAGGAGGACAGAGATAAACCCTTCCCTCTTTACCCTCCAAAAGATAGAATATCAAATAATTTTAAATTAATTAGAGGCAAAGATAGGTCAGCACAAAATAATGAATAATTTGTCATAATTAGTATATAGTAGAAAAAAGTGTACTCTGCAGCTTAAAAATATTCCATTCAGTGGGTTATCAGGCTTCACTGAAGCTTCAATCTAAATTACTTCTCTGATTTTCCAACACACAAATTATGTCCATGTCATTCTAATTACTCTATATTTTTCTTCAAAATATCTATCATAATTTGTAATTTTATCTTTATTTAGTATGTTTCTTCTTCTGGACTTAAAGCTCTGAGAGTGTGCTCCCTACCTTCTAACCAGTGCTTGGCCAGAAGAGCCACTCATTCACATTTGTAATATTCCCTTCTTCGAACACCTGTACCTGTTATACTGCTATTACTAATTACATCATAATCATGATACATATTGTATTTATCCTCTCTGGAAGGACGAACATTAGCTTTTTAAAAAGTTTCTATATATTCTTAAAAATGACAAAATTACAGAAATGGTTAATAGATGAGAATGTATCAATGTCAACATGCTGGTTGTGATATTTTACTATAGTTTGCGAGATGTTATTCCAAGATGTTATATTGGAAATGTGAACTGTGTAAATGGGAAACTGTGTGAAGAACAAAGGGGATCTCTTTATTATTTCTTACAACTGCATGTGAATCTATAACCATTTCAAAATAAAACGTCTAATTAATAAAAGAGGTTTTACATTAGAATTATTTACAGACACTTTAAAAAAATAAGAGATGCCAGTCAAGATTTCTTTCTAGAGAAAATTTCAGATTTTTAGGGATTGGGCTCAGTCTTCATTAATTAATTAATTTTAAGATTTTATTTATTTGAGAAGGGTGCATAGGAGTGGGGGGGGCATGGTGGCAGCACTCGGGGAGGGAGAGAAAATGTGAAGCAGACTCCGCCGTGCAGAGCTCAATCCCACAACCAGGAGATCATGACCTGGGTGACATAGGTTGGCTGTCCAACTCTTGGTTTCAGCCCATGTCATGATCTCAGGGTCATGAGATCAAGTCCCGTGTTAGGGAACTCCGTACTCAGCACAGAGTCTGCTTCAGATTGTTTCTCTCTCCCTGCCACCTCCCCTCTGCTTGCAAGCTCTCTCTCAAATAAACAAACAGAACAACAAATCTAAACCCTGGACTAAGTTCTACTAGATACACCCTCCCCCTGCCAATAACCTTACAGAGATCTCATTGTTGGTCTAAGATGAGTACTTCTTTTTTCACCTGAAGCTATATATTCTGCTTTGCCCCATCTTCCTCATTCTTTATACACTAAAAATATTAAATCACTGATTTTTCTTTTCATTACTTTAATAGGCTGTAAATATGTGACCTAGAAATTGGCAATCTGATGCAGGTTCTTAAATCCCGGATGTGCTTCGCAATAACCACTCTGAAGGTAGAGTATAGGAGCTCTGTTACACATCATAGCAGAGCATACTCAGAAAATCTGACGTAAAAAGTCTGAGGTGGCTTCAGGGAAATCTATATTTGTAAAACAAAACTCTATAATTGATTCTGAGGCACAAAGTTAAACAATGACTTACGGTTTCCATCTTTATCCTCTGGCTTTCAGTGAAAAGACTAATGACAAATTAAGTCTAAATCTGATATTTCTAAAAATATCAATTGTGCACAATGAAAAAGAAAAGAATTTATAGTGATGTACAATACAATGAATGTCAGAGACCTATTAGTCCAGGTTCTGTCATTAAATAAGACCTAAGCAGCTTACTGTCTCTGAGCCTTAAGCTTCCCAGCTATAAATAAGGAGCTACAAAACCACTAGAAAACAAAGAAGTTGTACTGGATTTTTTTTTCTTTTTTTTAAAAACGGTGTTTCCAGAAGTCTTAGGGGTCCACAGAAGTGCTTTGGCCATCAGGAGGAAAGCTGAACAGAGATATAGGTTGAACAGCATGAAGGGGCTCTGAATTGACTTACACAGATGTACACACATACAATGCCACATCCGAAAACAAGTTGTAACACACACACACAATTTAAAAACTATGGTTCTAGAACTTGAAACCTGAGCCACACTTAAGTGCTCAAAAGCCACAAATGACTATTGGCTACTACGCTGAACGATGTAGATATAAAAGCATTTCCATTGCTGCAGAAAAAACTCCTATTGTTGATTCAGTAACTGTGCACTACTGGATCAGAAACTCTCTAAGATTTCTTCCAACTCTAAAATTCTTTCTTAATATTTGAAGAAAATGCATTAATACATGCATTCAAAATCACCTGAGTTAGAAAACATTCCAAAGGTAGCTAAAAATATTTAAACAACTAAAATAAAAAGGAAACACTATCATTGGAAAAGAGAAAAGATTTCTGGACTTTGAGAAAGTCACCAGAACTTTAGTCTGAAAATGCTTTAGACTTTGTCCAAAACTTTGAAAAACTACAGGAATCAAAGAACTACAGCAATCAAAGAAAAACAGAAAAACTACACTGATACCAGCTTTAAAAAATTCTTAGGTAATGATAAAGTCACATAAAAGCTTCTGGAAGCATTATCCACTCCATTAACCTCCTTTGAGCTGTACTTCTCTCTTGAGTACACAGGACAAATACTTTATTTTACTGTTAAACATGGTAAACTGAATCTCATAAACATAAAATAATGAATACAAGGTCCAGGGTTAAGAAAGGGAACAAGTCAGAACTGGAACAAACCTTCTTCCTCATGAAGCAAACACCAAAGTGAGAAAGCATTATCATGGACAAAAATACAAACTCACTAATATAAAGAAAATAATTTATTCATTTAACAAATATTTACTGAACACCTATACTGTACAGACTTAGTATACTAGGTGCTAAAGATATAAAAAGGAGAATTTGCTTTCAAAAGTGTCACAGCAGGGATAATTAAATAAGTTCTAGACAAAACAAAACACCCAAGTGAACATATTGTCCTAAGAAGTGGGGGGAAGTCCACAAGGAAAAAACAAAATATTAGCATCCCTCTTTCACAAGGTTGAATTATATAACTTAAAAAAAAAAAGGCAGTGCATGAATTCAGTTATCTATTGTCCATTAGCATCCCACATATGATTCATCTCTTTATTTCACAACCAATGACATACTAGGAATTTGCATGTATTCTTTAAGAGAATCAGATTTTTTAAATTATATGTTTGCTAGCTATAATAAAGTACTAATAAAACTGCTCAAGGCTTTAATTCCCATAGGAAAAGCCCCATGATTGCACTATACTTCTAACTCTAAAAAACCACTTCAATAACAACCCTAAAATTAGGCAAACAAGTACGGATGCCTCAGCAAAAACAAATGGCACTGAAGAAAAACTCTGGTCTACACACAATTCCAAAGAGGCAAACATTAAAGTAATTTTTTAAACACTTATGGAGCATATTTACTGTTTGACTTCATCTGTGGCCAAAAGGGCGCTAGTTATTTTTCAAATTCTAATATGTAAAATTAGTTTCTAATAGGTTATATAAGTTTCACAATTTTTCCGCCAATAATTTTCTCACACAACAAAGAAAATTTCAACTGAAATTCACCATACTTTCCATGTTTCAACATTTTAGGATGTCACAGGAGTTTACTATATGAGAATTCAAATATATAATTAAATAAAACAAACTCAATTAACTGAAATGATTACCAAATGTGGTCTTTCAACAGTATTCCTGATTCACTAACTTCTTCCTTATTTGAACTCCTGCTGAAACCATTCTAAAACTGTCTATTTCATTTTTCTCTCTACACAGGGCATAACAGTACTCTTCAAAAAGGTTAAGTGACAATCATAATACTGCCTTGAAGTTACCATTTTCAAAAATCATGCTTTGCCACACACAGAGAAGCTAAAGAAGGTATTTCTGAGTCTGAAGCATTCCCAAATAAAAACAAAAGTTAGGATTTTTAATAAATCACTATCAGATTGTTTTCTTTTTCTTCTAAAGCAAAGGGAAATAAAATAAAAATCCAATTAACTAGAATCCTATTAAGTATAATTTTATAGTCAATGGAAATTTCCAGGAATTTAAAAGTAGAAAAATACAAATCAAATCAGGGTGTTCTTACTTAATGCTGATACACTGGTGGATGCGACAAAAAGTCTCAAATATGAAGAGACGAGCATTTTCAATGAAATCTTCAAGACAAGCCACCAAGAAGAAGTCATTCACAAGTACCTACGTATGTAAAATATAACAAAAAAAAATTAATAGCACAGACAAGCAATTTTCAAAAATGTGACCCAAAGTATTTCCTGTATGCTTTACTTATTGTTCCAGTTACTAGAATTCTCTCACCTAATATCACAAGTTCTATACACCATAGCACTTTCTAGAATACTATGTTCAAGTCTCTAACAATTTAAAGTAGTAAATGAATGCTGCAAGAAAAAACCTGAAGCACTGCCATGTTTTCTTGTTCTACTGATGACTTGGGCAACCTTGTGACAAAGGAGCTTTGTCCTGTCCATTACCCTATATAAATTCTTTGTAGATAACATATCTTTTCTAGCTTCTTAAAATAGTTACAACAGACTAAAAATAAGCATATTTCTGTGAAGTAAGTAGACCTGGGAGTAGACAAAGGAAAACAAATTCAAGGGGTGGCTCCTACTCCACAGACGGTATCATAATTAAAAGAGAATATTTTAACTTCATTAGTGTATATTTAACAAATATACACCAATATATAGTAACACCGCATATAACTATATGAACACAAATTACCACATTGGAGTCCATTTTATATTTTGTCCAATGTGTGAAAGTCACCTCTGAAATTATACTTACATGATAATTTTCTTTTCCTTAGAGAAATAAAATCTTAGTCCTTCAATAAACTCTTTATATTTGTGTTAACGTTTGGGTTCAAAAATGAAACTGACAACTAACAACTGATGGATTTGGTAAATGTATTTAAAAGGTAAGTTTTTAGTTTAATTTCTTAAAACTTTGCACTCTAACATAATAAAACCCCAGAAATCTAACTCTTCAAGTTGCTCAAGTTCTACCAATCAACAGAAGACATTATTGTTACAAAATTCATGCCCTTATAACTTTACTGGTTTATAGCAAATGTTAAGTACAATCGTGTGAAAAATTCTAAAGATAGGTGCACTTATGAAACAAATTGAGAATCACAGTTAGGATGTGCAATTCTATATGATCTTATAAATACATACTTCACACATTTACTCATATAGGATAAGACATGGAATTACGGGTGTATGTGTGAATATATAATGCCGCCAAAGTTTTAAAAAAATACTAACAAAAGGGATACACATATGGCAATAACATTAAAAATGTCATTACCCCAGCACATTTCTAAACAATCATTTTAAGACTGTTTGATATATAATTCCTTTAATAAAACACTGCAAGTTAACTTACAATATCCAAACATTAAAGAATGTTATTAATTTATAAGTAAAAATTCATACTTACTGATTCACATTCCCTCAGCTTTTTCTGAGCCCCATCAAAGTCAAAGTTAACATATAAACATTCAACAAATTCTGTAATTGGGTCTTTATATGTGTAAGACTCCTGTAAAATTAAGCCAAAGGTCAAGCTGGATCAGATTCAACACGGTTTGGTAGACTGCCCTTAGACTATCTCAATCTTCCTGTTTTCTCTTCCTTTACCATTAATTTCTAACCAATTACCCTGTGTCATCTCAAAGCAACTGCTCATACCCTGATTCCAGGTGACACCTTAAGCTTATAATACCTTCCAGACTGAGTTCTCTAAATTCTCATCCTAGAGAACCATTCTAGGATGAGAACCATTCCAAAGGCTTTCAAGTTTCTCTATTACCAAAAGTCTCCCTTAGTCAATAAATACTGAAGAACATCTCTAAGTATGAGGGTATTCATACACTGCTGAATTTGTCTTTTTGTATTTAATTCATTCTTAGGTCAAATAATTTTTTTTCTAACCCACAGTTATTGCTGAGAAGCTCACTAAAAACCAATCAGTAGGGCTGCAGCTTTTGTACAACTTGGGGACTACTATTATTGTATCCTATGTAAAGATCATTACTCTGAATTATGTAGGTAAGCCATCTCCCAACAAACAGTGCCAGGCTCCACATCTCCTTCACTCTTTGCAATAAAGACAACACTAATATACAGTGTATAAAGTATCCACCTCGCAAGGATCAGTATTCATTCATACCACATCTAATGTAAGTATATCTTAGAATTAAAGAAAGTAAATGCCCATCTGAGTATCTTGGGTTCCTCTTTCTCGATGTATCCTTTCTCCTATTTTTCAAACATTTTTACCTTAAGAATTATGAGTGTTACTCTAGGAACAGATACTACATCTAGCTTGGACAGACTTATAAAACGCAATAAAGATTTTAGTTTTTACCTGCTGAATAACTTTAACAAGATCTTTTAGCACCTGTCGGCGTTTCCGAACATCTTTGTTTGTTATGACGGCTGTAGTCAAATAGCGCAGAATATGTGGACACATTGTCTGAATTGCATTAAGATACCTAACGTAAAAATATAAATAACTTTAATATTTTTTAAATTTAATATTAGTAATTTACCCAGTTTCTCTAAATCTGTAATTAACCACATGTGATTTAAAGAAACACTTGAACAGCCCATTACACTGCACTGCTTCAGTAACGTGTAACTGCAAACACTTAATGATATTACAAGGACTATCACTTTCAAGGAAATGAAAAAGCAGAAGTCTGCAGAGAATGCCAGCTTGTAACCCCCCAGTATGAAGTGAATTGCCAGACTCACTTCAGAGGTAAATAATCCTATTATTATTGTTGAGTAAAAGGATTTTGGAAGGCCCCTATATGTGCTGTCTATCTGTTCCAAAGACTGCTAAGCTATGGCTTTCAGTCATTCACTCTTTGGAAAAAATGTGTCAAAACCTTCTGTGTGTAAATCAGTCATCATAATCAGAAAATGAGGCACTTAAATAAAGATTCTGATGATGAAAGACTGAAAACTACAGGAAAAAGTAAACTGTTAAAGTATTATAAGGCTTTGGTTAACTTGGTAGCACTGGGAATTAGAAAAGAAGGATTATATGTCAGACAAATATCAACAGGGCCATTGCTAATATTTAACAAATCCTGCTAGTCTGAACATCAGCAGCTGGCCATCCTCTGTCATTTGGTGTTTATGTTGTATTCCTCCCGTTCAATTCTTTAAATAGCTCCCTAATTTTTATCCAAGAAGTACCTCTGAGTGTCAGGCACTATGCCAACCTTGGAAATACATGTCAATAAAGTCCATTTCTCTTGACTGAATATATAAACCCCAAAGTACCACCCAGCTTCATCTCCCACCAAACCATCATTGACTGCTTCTCATTTTTCTCACTTAAAGCTCACTCCATGGACTGTTCTCCCAAACACATCCCTCTGAAAGCCTAAACTCTAGCCATCTTCAAGATCCAGCTTAGATATCGTTATCTTCCAGATTCTTCTCAACTATGGTATTAATAAACCTTTATATTTCATCACACTGTAGATTCCCCATAAAATGTTGTTTGAACTCCGTATAAGACACCAGAATCTGACAGTAGTCCAACAGCTAATGTTTAGTCTCTCCTTAAATTCCCTCTAAATAAGGCAGGGAATAAAAAGAATCAACACCCACTCAAGAATAAACCAATTTCTAGGAAAAAATGACTAAATAAATCAGCCAAACTTTCATTATCTGAAATATTATGCCTGACTTTCAGGTAGAAATTTTTAAATTGCAATCTTCATTCAGAATAATTCTTTGTCTCAATACTCTCTTGCCAGAGACCTCATGTGCAAGCACAGGAAAGGCTAACTATTTTTCTCAATACTGATTTTGAAGTAAGTAATTTTAGTAAGCATTTCTGGAACTCATAAACTTATCCATACGGTTTAAAAAACTAAATTTATTGTATAAAATGTTAAACATATTTTACTTATCCTAGATTTGTATCACTGCATCACATGTATCTTCACTGTTTTTAATGGAGGATAACTTCTTGGGAATCATATCCCACTCTTTTTGAGAGTATATGGTAGGGGTTAGCAAAACTTTTGTAAAAGGCCAGATAATAAATATTTTAGGTTTTGCAGGCCAGGGGGCATAATTGAAAACATTGCACAAGTACTTATATGAAAAGAAAACAAATTTCCAAAACATTTTATTGATAAAACTCAAAATATTAAGAGTGGAGTATGATTTTTTTATAATTTATCTACTAATGAGAAGAACAGCATTTATCTACTGGGGACAATTTTGCTTAATTGCATTCAAAGTTAGAAATTCTAACACTAAAATTTATTGCAAATGTTTCTCTTAATGCTGTTCTATAATGAAAATTTACATACTCAGTCTTTGTAAATGTTTTTCATGAACCTAGTACTACCAAAAACTGGTATCAATTGATACAAATATGATTTTAATTTATCATACTTATCACCTGGAAGGCATTACTGAACTGTTCATTTCTTCTTTTCATATTGTCCCTCAGGGTATATTACACTGCAGATAAATCACTTCCAATTCAACAGCACAGTTAAGTGAATTTTGAAATATGGAAATTTCCCTTGTATTTACAATGAGGTCTAAAACTTTCTGGAATTATAATTTGAGCTTAAAAAATATATCTGCGGCAAATCTGTGTGGGAATGAAGGTCTCCTTTCTTGTTCTACCATGTGAAAGAACAGAAAACATAAAGCAGCTGGACATTTCTTGTTATTCTATGCTATGTTAATTGTCACTGAAGTGATTACTGCAATATAGTTTTCCATATAAATACTATTTTGTTTAGTAATTTTAGGGTGAATTAAGAAATATTAACAAGTTACAGCAAAAGTTGATTTCCAGAGCCACCCAAGGCTTGAAAATAATGTCTGAGGGCAATTTTTCTCATTCAGAAAAAATCCAATCTTAGCCATTGCTAAGGCTAAGCCACCTACCTGTTGTTAAGTAGAGAAAGCCAAGATATTCTATTTCTGACAAAAATTCATGGACTGATAACAGTTAAGTCCACAGGAGCAAAAGCAGCTCACTGTTGACAAAAATGGTTCAAAAATATACCACATGGGATACCTGGGTGGCTCAGGCAGTTAAGCGTCCAACTCTTTATTTCAGCTCAAGGCACAATCTCAGGGTGGTGAGACTGACATGGCTGGGCTCCATGCTGGGTGTGGGGCCTGCTTAAGATTCTCCTTCTTCCTCTTCCTCTGCCCTTCCCCCCTGCTCACTCACTCTCTTGAAGGAAAGACAGACAGAAAGACTGAAATAACACACCACAGATTCAAGTATTTTCCACAAAGTACCTGGTGACGAATAATGTAATGAATAACCATAGGCTTTTAACAACCTTTTTTTCCTCCACACATATTTGCCACCAAGTTTTAAGACATCTTAGCAGCTTCCACTTCGGGTTGTATTAAATTAGTGTTTTATCAACTTTGAAAATATTTTCACCTGTAGCTCTTCCACACAGACTATTTATTCATAATGGCATATTCTTTAGTCACTTCAAATCCAACACTGATTTCTCAAATCAACAACTGGGCCACATTAGTAAAATTTGTTGACTCCTCAAGAGCCAAGGAAAATCACTAAAAATCATGTGCCTTGTTTTTTAATTGACTGATGTTGCTCCAGATAACTCAACTCCGAGTAACTGTCCTCACCAAAAAGCTAATATTTTTAAACAAGTTCATTTTCTCTGGACATTATTTCTTTGGCTGCTGCAACCGAACATGATTTAGACTCACCACTGGTAAATGGCTTTCCTTACCTGGCTAAACAAAAGCCACTTAGAAACTTATCTGCTTGAAGCCTCATTTTCATTAATTTTTGTGGGGAAATTCTGCTATGATGAAATATTGTTTTAAATTTCTGATTTTCCTAATAGTTGCTTTGCTATCAGTTGGATTATAATGGGGGCTTACAATCTTGCAATGTGAATTAAACTGTATTCTTTTAGCATACCTATAGTGTCAATTCAGTGCTTTGCTTTCTCGTTCAAACAAAATAATCTCCACTCCACTTTGCTTTAAAATCGTATCTGAAGTCCTATTTTCTTGTTCTGACATGATGAGTATGCACTGGTGATAAAGTGGTGCAGTATGGCAATACACAGAGCCCTTGAAACATCGGCCAGGCATAACGGTGCGATGGCATCACTAAGTAGCAGTGTGAAGCAACAAGGGTGCAACATTATATGATCCCTGTCACAACTCAACTCTGCCCTTACAGTTTAAAAGCCGCCAAAGACATTATATAGATCAATGATGCTGGCTGTGTTCCAATAAAAATTTATGGACACTAAAACTGTAGTGTCGTATTTTACATGTCACAAAATATTTTTCTTTTTTCAACCATTTTTTTTTAAGATTTTATTTGAGAGAGAATGAGAGACTGAGAGCACAAGGCGGGGGAGAGAGGGAGAAGCAGGCTTCCCACTGAGCAGGGAGCCCAAAGTGGGGCTCAATCCCAGGACCCTGGGATCATGACCTGAGTCAAAGGCACTCAACCGACTGAGCCACCCAGGTGCCCCTTCTTCAACCATTCAAAACGTAAAAGCCATTCTTAGACAGATAACAGGCCTTAAGAAAAAAGGCAGTGAGCCAGATTCAGCTCACGGTCCAGATCCCTAATATATAGTATTACCATGGGTCCTGACTTCTAGACACAGCAGGGACTCCATACCTAGTGGAACAGAAGTGATCCTTCCTATGTATGCACCTACATAGATCAATACATAAGGAAGGGGAGTAGGGATTAAGAGTGACTCTTACGAAGTTATTTTCATTCACAATCTTGTAGGATTAGTGATGATGTATTTTTAGTTCAGGTCATGGTCTCAGGGTCCTGGGATCGAGCCCCGCATCGGGAGCCTGCATCCTCCTCTCTCTCTGCCTGCCTCTCTGCCTACTTGGGATCTCTGTCTGTCAAATAAATAAATAAATCTTTAGTTCAAATACAAGCAAAACGACAGATGTGGTTTAACAGTCTACATATGAGTGTTGTGCTCTTTTGTTCTATTTCACTCTTACCATCTCCCTTCCTGTCAACTGAAATTTAAGGGTCAATTTTCATCTTTACTGGACTCTTCTAACCTTTGCAGATCTTAACTGGTAGTTGTTATACTTATCCTGTGTTTATAATGCACAATACTATCAGTACTTAGTTAAATATGTTCTCAGGCTATTTCTTGTATTATTTGTCTGGATTATAAACTATTTAAGAACAGAGGCTGTAACACCCCTATTTTGAAATCTAATTTTATTATTTTTTCTTTTTTTTTTTTTCCATAGGCTCTGTGGAGCCCAACATGGGGCTTGAACTCAAGACCCTGAGATCAAGACCTGAGCTGAGATCAAGAGTTAGACGCTTAACCAACTGAGCCACCCAGGCACCCCTATTATTTTTTAAGGGGGGGGGGGGTAAGAGCATTGATACTTACTGTGTTCTGAAGTATAATTTCATGATAGATCCTTAAAATGTTTAGCATATTTTTTCTCTAGTACAACCCTGCTCCAATTATACAGTTTTACGGAACTTTTTTACAGGGTTTTCGAATTGCAAGTCAGATGATTTAGTAATCAAAAGATAAAATACCTCAAAATGAAAAAAATACTTTAAGTAGCCATCATGTGCCAGATGCTACAAGAACATAGAGAATAAAAATTTTGTCCTCAAATATGCTTATACTCTAATAGGAAAAATAGCAATTGTAAATTATTTATTTTAAAGACATTAAAAAATTAAGTATCAAATATAAAGTAGGCAAAATATACAGGACTTCATGAAAGATGACGTTAACCTGAACTAGATCTTCAAAAAGAGGCAGGCTTGGATAGGTTCAAAAAAAAAGAAGGGCATTTCCTGAAAGACAGGCTAAAAGAAAAGAAAAAGAAAAAGAAAAAGAAAAAAGAAAAACAAAACAAAAAAACAAAAAAACAATGCAGGACACTTAATAGAACTTCAGAGGATACATCTTTATTTTATTTTATATTTTAGACAGAAACTGTAAAGGTCATCATCCTGAGCTAAAATATAGGTAAAATACCTATATGAAAAAGAATTTTCTCATCAGTAACAATTAGAAAATAGGAAAGATAAAGATGGAAAGGTCAGTCAGGACAATTTCTGACTACTACCCAGCTGACTATTAACAGTAAAACTTGAAATTTCTTAGGGTGTTTGTTATTTTTATTTAGAAAACACTCAATGGAGTGTTTTTTTTTACAGCTGTAGAGTAATAACCAGGGCATTCTATTACAAATGCATTCTATTCTCTAATAGCATCTACGTTTAGTGGCAGCTGTAGAGTAATACAGCTGTAGAGTAATAACCAGGGCATTCTATTACAAATGCATTCTATTCTCTAATAGCATCTACGTTTAGTGGCAAAGCCTCATCTCTTTAATATTCTATGAACACTTCTCTTACACCTGATACCTTATCTTTATATATAAAGTTACAGTTAAAAGTTCAACATTTTTCAAATATGTAAATCATCTCCATTTTGGATTCAGAATACATAACTGCAGAAATGGTAATATATATGATGTAAGAGACTTTATTTAACCTGCCCTGGCACATAAACTTTCACTTCGAGGACAAAAGTATAAATTATCAACAAAGTACTTTTTATTTTACACAAGTCCTAAAGTCCACAATCTACATAAACTATCAATTTAACAATTTTATCAATTAATATACTCAATAAACCACATTTAATTGTATTACTGTGCTATTAGAAATTGAAAGCAGGAAAAATATAACTTCACCAGTAACTTCACCACTTTTTACTATTTATCAAAGATAACTGAAAAGCACATACTAACTACAGACAAATGCAAATTACTCACTCCTTACTAGTAGCTATGCCACTTGAAGAATATACAACCTAGAAAAATGGCTGAAACAATGATTTGTCAAGCCAACTAGGTATATTCTATCTAATATGAAAAAAGTCAGAATCAGCAAAACTCAAAACATGCCATGGAGACATTTCTATTGAGGAAGACTACTGATGGTAACCTGACCTTACAGAGTGAAGAGGAAGCACAATATTTTAGTGAAAAATGAAAGCTGTAATCCTACTGGAGCAGTTTATTTTCCACATTGTGCTAAAAGGCTGTTTCTGTTTTAAAAAAGTTCCAAAGCTATAAAGATTCTTATTGGGCAGTTGAAAATGTTCAAAAACTGATCTATGGTGATGATGCCAATTCTTGGCAAAGTTACTAAAATTCACTGAATTGTAAACAAACAAACAAATGACACTCTGAGTACCTTAGAACAAACAAGGATAATGGCATTATTCTATGCTGGTAGTAACTGGTTTTTTTTTTTTTTTTTCACTACACACTCTTGCAATTTAAAAAAAAAAAAAGCAAGTTGCAACTACGCCCTTGATTAGGCAGTACAGATTGTTAATTAGAAAAAAAACCCAACCCCTGCATACTAATCTTTTTAATAATATGTATGATTTAATGGGAACTATGTGTAATGCTCTTCTGCTATATACTTCTGTGTCACAGTTATCGTAATGAAAAGCACTTGTACAACTGAGTTGTAAGCTTTTTTTCACAGAACACTATTTTTACTTGAAACAATGAACCACAGATAAACCAAAGCTATTCAGAACTGGGCATCTGGCAGACATTTTCTAGAAAATAAAGTGAGCTGAAACTTAAAAACAAATGGTAAAATTAGACCTTTCCTAAAAAAGAAGAATTTTGGAAAATATGTCACCAAGAGCTTGACTACTAACCAGTATGTTGAGGCTTTTCTAATAACATTTAGTGGTGATACTAATGGGTGTTTGTTTTTTTTTTTTTTTTAGTATTGTATGTATGTCAACATAGTTGGAATACCTGCATAGCTCATGGATCTAACATTTCCCAAACAACCAATGGATGATATTATATAGGCACGGGTACAAGATCCATTAAGGTGTAATACTGACCATTATAGTTCAGACTACCAGTATCACTGAGATTCAAAAAACTGAATAAGGTTTCCGATTCCACTTATAATAACTTTTAAAGTACTGCTACTTGTTGACTTTTGTTGGATTACCAAAAAAGAATATTCACAACTATCTGAAAAGGCTACTAAAACAGCTTTTTTGTAACTCTGTATGTGTAAGGCTAGGTTTTCTTCATATCCTTCAGACAAAATAACATCAGGTAGGAAAAATGTATTTTATGCCAGAAATTGAAAAGTCTGCAAAAATGTGAAACAATGCCACTCAATAGTCACTAAACTTTTGTTTTTAAGTTATTCTTTAAAAAATTAGTCAACTATAATCAATTTACTACTTGTCAATTACCAAATATATTTTCAATTTCCCAGTTTTAGGAAATTAGACAAATCCCTATAACATCTAGTGCCACCCAGGTGCATAATCTACCTTTCTGTATTATTACCTTTTGCAAAGTTTATTTATTTAATTGAATTTAAATTTTTTTTTTTTACATTTTAAAACTGACTTCTAAAGTTTCTTTTCTTTTAAATTTATTTTATTTTTAAAGATTTTATTTACTTTAGGGGTGCCTGGGTGGCTCAGTCATAAGAATCTGCCTTTGGCTCAGGTCATGATCCCAGGGTCCTGGGACTGAGCCCCACAATGGGCTCCCTGCTCAGTGGGAAACCTGCTTCTCCCTCTCCCACTCCCTCTCTCGCTGTCTCTCTCTGCCAAATAAATAAATACGATCTTTAAAAAAGTTTTTATTTATTTCAGAGAAAGAGCATGAGCTAGAGCATGAGTGGGGGGAAGGGTGGCAGGAGAGGGAGAAGCAGATTTCCTGTGGAGCAGGGACCTGGGATCATGACCTGAACCTAAAGCAGATGCTTAACCCACTGAGCCACCCAGGAGCCCCAGTTTGATTTTTATCTTAACACTTTCTGCAATCTCAACTGAATTACCTTTGTATTTCTAGTATCCAGAACAAAGGGTTCTACTAATTAATTAAACATATTCTATATGCCTTCTAAATTTCATATAATCTATAAGGTTGTAAGGAATTGATCCATTATCGTTACCCTCTTGTATTACAGAATTTTCAGTGGGTTTGAATATTTTTATTTCCCTTGTTTGCATGCTTCATTACTTGAAAATATTCAAAGAGCCTGTTAAATTTAATGTTACTTCCTAAATACACATGTAACTGCAGAAAACACGGAAGAGTGGGCCTACTAATAAGTAATATCATGGAAAGCCAATTTCTAATGGTTCCTATCAGGTAGAGCTGTCCTTATTCTTAACCCATCCCCTAAGTATCAAGATTACAGCCAGGTGTTACCGGCAACGCCTGAGTCAAATCTGCTCATTCAGGAAAGGCTCTTCCTCCCACACGGAATTTTGGGGATATCAATCAACTCTTATCTTACAGAATTTATTAATCAGAACAGACAAGACACTAACATTAGTGTTATTTTTAATCTCTTTTCATTTGAATGCATGTTTGGTTAATCTCCATAAATACTGAGAAATGTATCCTTAATTCTTTTTTAATATTCTCAGAAAACATCTTTTCTGTAAGATACATAGATAGTTCAACATTAAAGACAGGTATTTAACTATTTTACTAACCAACATTTCCAAATTTCTTGCAATGATTTATTAGTCATTTTCCTGGATACTCCAGATTCAGCCAATACTGGTATGTCTCAACTATTGCATGAGATTGTAATCATCAGTGTCACAAATGAAAAAAGCCTCTCTAAAATGTAATGGCTGCATAAAAGTACTTTTCAAAAGGGTGCTTCTCAAGAATCACTGCCTTGAGAAGATTAAATAAACAATGCAACACAGCAGAAAGAGATAAATCAATTTAATCTCTGATAAGAGAAAGCTACCAGATCCGGAAGACTTAAGAACTTGATAAAAGACATTAACATATTTAAATTAGAATGGGGGATGGGGGGAAGAACACAGTGAGAAGTATTGATCTGAAATGGAATCATGAAAAGAGAAATAAAAAAGCAAATCTTGTAAATGCCCATCCAAATGTTTAGGGTGACAAGTCAAAAAATGTTCATTATTGGGGCGCCTGAGTGGCTCAGTGGGTTAAAGCCTCCGCCTTCGGCTCAGGTCATGATCCCAGGGTCCTGGGATCGAGCCCTACATGGGGCTGTCTGCTCAGCAGGGAGCCTGCTTCCCCCCGCCCTCTCTCTGCCTGCCTCTCTGCCTACTTGTGATCTCTGTCTGTCAAATAAATTAAAAAAAAAAAAAAAAAAGTTCATTATTTGGTCCTAGTGAAAGAACAGTCCTACTGTGAAGATAGATAGGTTAGGCCAGCTTAACCTGATGGGGCCGTTAACAACAGTACAGTCCAAATTCACTTTCCATTCTGATTCCAAGTACTTTACTTTTGTAAATTTTTTAAGATTTTATTTATTTATTTGACAGAGAGAGAGAGAGATCACAAGTAGGCAGAAAGGCAGGCAAAGAGAAATGGGGAAACAGGCTCCCTGCTGAGCAGAGAGCCCAATGCAGGGCTGGATCCCGGCACCCCAACACCATGACCCGACCCAAAGGCAGAGGCCCCACCCACTAAGCCACCCAGGTGCCCCGATTCCAAAATCTCTAAAGCAGCTTCTTTGGCTTAAAGGTCGATTTATGAAGAACAAAACTGAACCAGTCTCAGCAAGACTGATTTATAAACCAGAATACTTCATAATGAGAAGTGTAAGTGGTAAGAGTTCTGACCCTGTAAGTTTTACACATAGGAAGCCAAGAGAAGGAAGGCTGCTTTAAGAGTACTTGGAATCAACTGAGTTTACTATACTAAAGCCCAGAACCAAGTATTATACCCTTGGTAGGATCTTACTTTAGTGTACAATTGTTTCTGGTTTTTTAAATTTTTCCCACTAGCTTTTACTTAATTCAACATACAGACTTTGATTTATATACCTTTTCAGATTATAAACAATTTATCATGGCATTCAGCAAATGGCAAAATATATAATAAATACAATTTAAAAACTGTATATATATAATTTCAACAGTGAATTTCCCACAAACAGGATTTACGGAATAAAAACTCAGAATGAGGCTATATGTACGCATCAGTGAATAATGTGAATCTAGAAGGCATACTTAAGTACCATAAAATACCTCTAATAAAAAAAGAAATATAATGTAAAATTATAAAATTTCACCTCTTATCATTTATACTTAAAATAGGATGCAAAGATCATGTATTGTCTTTTATCTTACCTAATGCCATGTATTTTTTTTTCTTTTTTTTTGAAGAAAGAAAAGCATAACTTCCTGCTACAAAAACTCTTCTGCCTATGTTTGATTTTAACATACTGGGTCATCATGTTGTTAAAATACTATTAATACTGAACTTACATTGCCATGTTAACATGAAAAATAAAACAAGACTACTTCTGTGTAAGACTGCTTCTTTTTAGCAGATCCAGGGGAATATTTAGCATTTAATGCAGAGAACAGAACATATACCATTCAAAAATGGTTCCCTGGTTCTCCATAAAAAAAATACTGGTATTTCTCAGCTGGCTGGGTATTTTTCATCTGCATTACCACTAATAACTTAATTTCTCTTATTTTTCTTTTTTTTTTAATTTTTTAAAAAGATTTTATTTATTTATTTGAGAGAGAGAGAGACAGAGAGAGAGCATGAGATGAGAGAGGTCAACGGAAGAAGCAGACTCCCTGCTGAGCAGGGAGCCAGATGTGGGACTCAATCCGAGGACTCCAGGATCATGACCCAAGCTGAAGGCAGTCGCTCAACCAACTGAGCCACCCAGGTGCCCCAATTTCTCTTATTTTTCAAAGTGCTATTGGTTATGTTAACTTCCTGAAGAGATCAAATATTTTAGTCTTAAAAATCTTACTAAAATGAACATTTAATGTACATTTATTAAAGTACATTAATTAAAGTCACATTTATTTATATGACTCAGTTTAGGATATCCCATCAACTTCTCCAAAAATATTGCCACAGATATTATTTCCAAGACTTTGAAAACTACAAAACGACTTAAAAACAGGTTATTCAATCTTCACTGATATTTAATGCAGAAGGGTATTATACCATCTATGTCTAAGCTATACCTTTATAAATTAAAGTATACATGCATTTTAGAGAAAAACATTAAAATCATAATTTGACAGAAAATAATAAGCAGAAATCAAGTGAAATGTAACAACTATATCTTCACTTAGATTAACATTGAACAAATGTACGGCTCAAGAATGTTTATATGAAGTTTATTTACCTAACAATATAGTCAATATAAGCCATACCATGAACCAAATGCTAGTTATTCCAATCTTGAACTATGTTTATCTAAGCACACATACAGGTCAAGAAGCTAATATTGCCCCTGTAATCTATAAAACTCAAGTAACAATCTTAGAAGTTTGAAGATCTGTATTTCAAGATGATTATGGATAAACTGGCAGTTATCTAAGAAGGGCAATCAAAATACTAAAGAGTCTGAAAAATTACACACTTGATAAAATCATAGATATTTAGCCTGAAGGAAGAGATAAAGAAAAATTATCTTCAATTATCTAAGTGTTTCTACCAAGCAGTTTTGTTTTCTGTTGTTCTAACCAAATAAGGAATTAGAAAATTCAAAGGCACTTTAAGCTCAAATGGAAAAATAAATTTTTAAAAATGATTTGTAGCTAAAAACAGAGTAGTCTAATTCATGAAGTAGTTAATTTCTTGGCACCAAAGGTTGGATAATTGAGCAATGATATAGCGGATTCTGGGATGTATACATTTCTTCCATGTAATCTGGCCTGGAGCACTAATTCTAAAGCTTTCATTAATATGTTAATTACCTGGAATCTTGTTAAGATGCAGATTCTTATTTAGTTCTTCTAGGGTAAGGCAGAATCATGAGATTCTACGTGACGCCTATTCTGCTGGCACAGGAAATACACTAAATAGCTCTTCAACAGACTTAAAATACACTTTTTTCAAATAATTTACTTGAGTTACACAGAAGTTTTTTTTTTTTTTTAAGATTTTATTTATTTATTTGAGAGAGAGAGAAAGAGGGAGCATAAGCAGAGGGAGTGGCAAAGGGAGAAGGAGAAGCAGGCAAGCCCCATGTGGGGCTCAATCCCAGGATCCTGGTATCATAACCTGAGCCAAAGGCAGATGCTTAACTGAGGCATCCAGGCACCCCCATGTAGGCTTTTTCAATTAACAAGCCAATCTACCATGTACAGGGGGAAAAAAAGGTTGACAACAAGTTCAAATGTTAGAGAGAAGTACATTTTTAAGTTAAAAAAAATCCATGTAATTTCATATAACAAAAGCCAGAATTATGCAGTGAAATAACTTACTGTGGCTGGTAAAGGAAGAGATCAATTATGTTATCACGCCCTTTGGGGTGGTTGAAGAAAACGAACAGAGACCAGTGGATGAGCCACGTTCGCTGCTGAAGAGACTGAAGTGGAGAACTCACAGACTAGAGGGTTAAAAAATATATGCACAGGAAAACTTAATATATGAGAAAGAGGCAAAAGAATAAACATCACTGATCTCCAAATTTGAGTTAGAAATGAGAACCTTCTGAGGCATGCTCTATGGCCATTATGATGTAAGTCCTATCCCGTAGACCCTTTGCACATACCTCAACATTAGAAATTACCTCCCTGCTCTAAGAAATAGATTCAATAACGACTGCTAAGTCATTTTTACAGAAGCCATAAATTATACTTATTTCAGAAAACATTTTAAAAGGACTGAACTAAATACTCCATAAATAGTTTTATTAGATACAACTGTAGGTGAAAACTGTTACCTTCTACACAGGACTTTACTGAGGACCTATCACTGAGCTGGTACTAATAGAATTATGCCATTTTCACTGTACAAATAAAAAAGGTGCAGTAGCTGTAAGAGATATGAAAACTTGAGTTCTTGTCTCTAAGAGCCAAAAACAGTTTGACAGCTTCCTTTAGGGAGATTCAGTGAAACGAGTCAACCTACTACTAACCCACTGTGATTTTTATGTCAAATCAACAAAAGCTAATCTGAACCTTTTTTCCCCTTCCTCCCTCCTTTCACCCTTCTCCTTCTTTTTTTCCATCCCCCCCTCCCCAACAACCCCCCTTTACAAAAAAAAAAAAAGTACACAGTGTTTTCCTTATCAGAAAGTATGAAGGTACACAAATATTTCAGAGAATCACCCTGGAAAAATGTAACTCACATTATTATCTATGGTCTCTTTTAATCGTGTAAGGTCTTCCATAGCTGCATCCCAATTCTGCATTAAGATTTCAGAGGCCAGTTTTCCCCAGAGTGAACTCAAAGCATTTCTATCTGTTGCTGGAACCTGTTTAAGCAATCACAATTAATTAAATTCTAAATATTCTAGGAAAAAAAGATACTGTATATTTTATACCTTACATACCCACCTAACCTACTAAAAGACCTCTAACTTTCTATCCCAAGCAGTAATTATCTAAGTCCTTACTGGATCGTGCTGGTTAAACTGATTCAGTTTCCATTTAGCTCAATTTACTAAAAATAGCAGCTCAGAGTACCTGGGTGGCTCAGTCGGTTAAGCATCTGCCTTTAGCTCAGATCATGATCCCAGGGTCCTGGGACTGAGCCCCCATCAGGCTCCTTGCTTAGCAGAGAGCCTGCTTCTCTCCCTCTCCCTCTGCCTGCCACTCCCTGAGCTTGTGTGCTCTCTCTCTCTTGCTATCTCCATCAAACAATAAAATCTTTAAAAAAAATTAAAGAAAAAAGATTTTATTTGACAGAGATAGCAAGAGAGAGCACAAGCTGGCAGAGTGGCAGGCAGAGGGAGAGGGAGAAGCAGGCTCCCCACGGAGCAGGGAGGCCGATGCAGGGCTAGATCCTCTGACCTGAGTTGAAGGCAGACGCTTAACTGACTAAGCCACCCGGGTACCCCTAGAAGTTTTTTTTTTTAATTTATGTTTCTAAATCACAACCAATTCAAGACACATTCCAGGTTGATATTAAAATGTGATAAACTGTGCATCTGAAAATCAATATGAAAGACATCTTTTATACCAACATTATCAAATAGGGCACATCAGACCCAAAACTTCCAAGAGTCATCATTACTTAAGCTTTCTTCAGTCAAGGAAAAGTACGTTCAAATCAAATGGCATGTACTTAGAGGAGATAAATTTTAAATTCTGAGTGAAAAGAATAACAAAAATCACACCACTAAAATATGATCACCAATAGTTCTAGCATCTTAAAATCACTTTTATTTCAAATATCTCCTGGATGAAGGGAGAGTTATATTTTGAGTCAGACCAAAGGGACAGAGAAGGCAGATTTTAACAAAATAATTAAAAAACAGTGTTAATCCCTTTTATTTATTTTTGTAGTAACTTTTAAAACCAAAACGTTCAAAAATCCTTACCAACTCTTCTCCGCTATTTCATTCCAAATTAATTCATTTCTTAGAGCACAATCAAATAGGATGCATGTAAATATTCCTTGATGTATTCTAAAAGCCATCAAATTTTTAAAAAATAAAGGTACATTCTGGGGTCACACAGCTTTAATTTACACAAAACTGACCTACAATAGGTCACCTGGAGAGTCAAATTCTAATCTCAGATCATAGTTACAATGGTTCTTTCATAGCTTATGTTTCCCTAACTATAGATTTAAAAGAATAACCAACCACCAGACAAGCATTTAGAAATGAAAAAACTGGTATTACAAAAAAACCAAAGTAAATAACTAATATGTAAAACACAGACATTTTTCATCCCAAATCCAATTCAGGATTTTTAATCTTTACTACTAACAATATTTTGAACAAATACATAGATTTTAGTGCCTATCTAAACAAAAGAAAAAGAGAAGTAAAATTACCCCTTGTTTTAAACTTAGCTTGGTTAGCCCCTATCAATATGCCAACTCCCAGCTATTCAAATGTTTTGTCACACAGATGGGACATAAATTTAAAATAAATTTCACATAATTTCTAAGCACTACCCAATCACTAGATTTTAACTACTCTTAATGTAAAACATTGATTTTTGTGTTCAAATCATGGTAATCAATCATCCAACCAAATGCCCTTTGAATTTCAACACAAGACCTGTTAGGCAATGCAAAAGCTTAAAACTGAGAATTTTTCTTAAGTTAGGGAACAAAATAGGATCTTCATATTTAAAAAAAAGGAAACAAAAAAACTTCACAAACCTTTAAGTATATATACCTATCATTTGTAAACATTTTCAGACTAATTATAAAACTATACTACATAAATATAATATACTGTTAAAACTAGAATATGTTGTATTTGTTAGGATAAAAGGTTTTTGTAGCAGCACAGCAAGTTTTTTAATCCCCCAAAGTTTCATGCGTACTACTCTGGCTCAAGTCCATGTCAGTACAGTTGGCTCTTCATACCAACCTGCTTTCAAGGGTGGATATGCTAGAAGAGTTTCAGTATCTGGATTTCCAGCAGTTACCTTAAGTTTCCATGTCTTAGCAAAATGGCACATTCACTCACCAACCAGCAACAATAAATTTACTGTGCTAGAACTCTAACATGACACTAAATCTTCATTCTCAAAATTCACTCCCAGCATTAACAAATGATATGAATAACCAACTCTTTTCATGTAGCTGTAATCATATCAGGCTTCTGATTTTACAATCCTGGTTTAAGCTGTTTACATTTCCAAAGTAATCAACTTTTGCTCTCCTAAATCCTTCATAATATTCAAAGTAAAACTGATGGAATTTTCTGATAAGTCACTACAAGTTTAGCATCACTGATTACCTTCAATGCACTTGCAAGCTAACCACGGCTAATCTGTAAATTAAGAATATTCACAAACGCAAGTAAGAGAAAATAAATATTTTTCAAATCAAACTTTGAAACAAACTGAGAATCTTTATTTCCTTTTGAAGGAAGGATGGTAGCTTTAAAAAACGAAGTTAACTACTTTTTAAGTGTAGGAATTAGCAGTATTAATAAAACACCAATCTCTTCCCTTCACAGCTCCCCCAAAAGGGCATATTTAAATTTCCAAAAAAACAACCAAAGATAGAAGCCATAAGTCTTTTCTTTCTGGCAGGTATATGGGGCTAAGAGAATAAAGGCACCAGAAAGCAGAGACAGAAGAAACAGACTCTTCCAAGGTTAGAAAACAGTAAGTCCCTGTCTTTAGAGGTCATTTCCCAACATCTAGGATTAACTAGATAAATCAGAGACTTAGGTACTTGCTGACTAATCCAAAATGAGTAACAAATTATAATTTCTCAAATAAGAAGCTAGTTAAAACAAGGGCATTTCGATAACTGATACACTGATACAATTACCTACACAGAAGGTAGAATGAGAAAAAAATTTTTTCAGTTGAAAGCCTGATTTTGGGGCGCCTGGGTGGCTCAGAGGGTTAAAGCCTCTGCCTTCAGCTCAGGTCATGGTCCCAGGGTCCTGGGATCGAGCCCTGCATCAGGCTCTCTGCTCAGCAGGGAGCTTGCTTCTCCCTCTCTCTGTCTGCCGCTCTACCTACTTGTGATCTCTCTGTCAAATAAACAAAATCTTAAAAAAAAAAAAAAAAAAAAAGAAAGCCCGATTTTTTCCTTTGGCTTCATGTAATTTTCCTTTTTCCCAAATTAAAGCACTGAATCTAGGAGCTTGTCAGACAGGCAAATGAAAATAACAAACAGGGTTCTTTATGGCTAGAAATTTGCTCTAATAGTACAATTCAAACTCACCTTCCTCTTACATTATTAAAAAAAATCATTGAGCTTTATTTTCTAATAGCTAAGGGTAGAAGTAAATGGAAAAAAGCTACTAATAAGGCATAATTTTTTTTCAAATATCATTAGAACTTCATAGTTATTTGAAACAAACTCAGGGGATACATATAGCTTGAGATATTTAATTAAAATTAGGAATAATGGGTTTATTCAAAAAATATTTATTAAGCATCCACAACGTGCTGCTCACTGTGCTACAGAGTAATTTAACAAACTGATCACGACAGAATTTTGCTAATGCTAATCATACAATTATACATAACGTAATAAATTAGCAGCCCTTACGTTTTGTATTTCAAGGACAAGTTAAATCTCCCTCCAAATTCTGAAGTCCTGATACAAGCTTTCCTATTTCTATTTGTTCTTTGTTGAGGAAAGTTTTTCTCCTTTCACCAAGGATTCTTGAAAATTTATGTACAGACCCAAATCTATAGACATATTTTGACAAAACAGGAGAATCCTACAAAATCTGAGAGAAGAAAAACAATTTACTTACCAATACTCTAAAGAAGTAGAGATATTCTGCAGCTCCAGAGTAATTCCCACATTCATATTGGAATTTCGCATACCTGTAGAGTGTATCTAAATATTCCTGCCTAAACTAAAAAAAGGAAAAAAAAAAAGCATCAGTTATATTTTTAACTCTGAGTTTTAAAATTCAAACCATTTACTACTTTAAATATCCCCAGACATCAGTATTTTCAGTGTATCCCAAGTGTCACAAAAAAATAAATAAATAAAACAAAAAGCATGAAGAAACACATGAATCTTAGAACACAAATTATCAACTGACGGATTTATCATTCATAATTCTGGTCTCAAAAGAGTTATGAACTGTAACAATATCTAATTTGTTGCAATGAGCATTTGAATTGCAGGGAAAGGTCTGAGGTGTGAGGTTCTCAGTTAGTGACTGAGCTTAAACAACTACCAAGTGCATGAATCCCTGTAAGGGTTTGTGATTCTGTACAATAACATGTACAAGTAAATTTCAGTTCTCTGTGAAAACTAGCCCCAAATTACAGCAACTTTTAAAGCTAGCAATGCAAGCAAAGTAAAAGTAATGTAAGAGAAAGGCTATGAACTAGAACACTGTCAAACATACCAAACATTGTATTTGGAAACCAGAAAGAATAATTTGCACAGTGATCAGCATACCTCTTGTTACAGGTGTTAAATGAGAAATAAAACTTGAATGCAAGTAAAGAATTAATTATATGCAAATCCTCATACTCTGAGTTAACACAAAGAAAAGGAGAGTGGGAAATGACTACAGAAGGCTATAATAAAATTCCTTTACTGGGGATTTATGAAGACCTTGATAATATCAAGAATTACTATATTCCACAAGGCAGCCAAAATATTACCCAATTCTACTGCTCAAAACATTTCTAATTCAAATTTAGTTCTATCTTTGTTAATCCATCAGAAATATAAAACAGTACCTATTCCTTGGTTATTCTAGAAAAAATAAAAAGTTTTGAACATTTCTATGATCTAAAGTTAAATATAAGCACCTCATTTTTCCATCAGCATCAATTTTTAAAAACTGAAGTTTCAAAAACATACCAGGTCTTATATTTAATAAATTAATCTAGAAATAATACTCTTATAGGCTTCAAACCTTTCTATGCAGCACTATTCTTTAATTAGCCTATTAAAACAGCATAACTAAAGAAAATTTTTAAAATACCACTTACACCATGCTTGTCCGCCAGGTAATCAAAGAGCATCCGACCATCTCTTAATTAGAAACAAAAATTATATTTTACAGGTCACAGAAAACAAAATAAGCATATTCAAAGTTTATCCTATTACCCACATAAAGCCATTTAAATACCTTAATACTTAAAACACTAGAAATAAGACTTTCAGAATAAAATAAACAGAACACTACAAAATTAATCAATTATGCTTAACTTACATAACGATGCCACACACCCTACTGTAATTATTATCTGTATCAGTGTCAACCCAATTGAACCTTTCTTAAATTGGCTTTGCATAATAACTAAGATGTTGCTAGGCAGGCTGGTGAAAGACAAAGTGATCAACAACGACATCAAGGAACAAGTGATAGATGGGCACAGCTTACTGGGCATTTTCAAAAAAGAAAACATTCTCTTAATGCTTATCAAAGAGGGAATGCTATGGCATGTTCTTCCAGAGCATAATTTTACCTGAAGATTTAGTGGGGAAGGAATATATCATCACCAAAATTACATGCGTATAACATAACACTGAATATGAAAGATGCATGAAATTTTAACCTAAGACTTCAAAAAAAAAACTTAACACTTGTGGATCACAGTGAGTAACTTTGTGTTACACTCCTTGTATCTTTCAGATACATAATCGCTGTTCCTTGGTTGACTGGGTATTTCCAGGAAAGGTATGAGAGGTAAAATGTTACATGTTCAGTGAAATTTAGGTATTGGAAGGAAGAGGTTATTCCTTTGCAAGTTTTTAAAACACAATTCCATCCTTTCATTTATCTCAATGCCATGCCTGTTAAACTGCAAGGAATCTTCTCTAATAATTGGTGAATAAATCTATATTCATCTTGATTCATACTGTAATCACATTAGTTTCTAGTATTTAAGTGACTAGACTAAATTTAGAATTGAAATTCTAAATGTTGTGTTGTACCCTAACAGCCGGATTATGTCAGCTGTTCCTTTGTGCGCACTTACAAGTGATCTGAAGGTTTAAGCCATTATATTCTAAGTGTAATAAGAAGTATAGCACACATACGCATAGCTATATATTATTGCTTTGTAAGATACAGCTATCTGTGTATATAAGTATATATCTACCTGTATAGATAGATAAAACATGGTGTAGTTAGTTATGTAGTAGATTACATTATAATATGGTATAGTAATTGTGCACTATTTGGTGTTTTGCTTAAAATTATCTGGTTAACACTTCCCTAAATCATAAATGAAAACTTGAGCTCATCTCCCTAAAAGTTTGTTTTGGCCACATATTGTATGAACTAAAGACACAACATGGCAAAAACTTGAACACTTTCTCTAGTAAATACACTGGCAGCTAAGATTTACCACAACGGCAATATTCAGTTTTAGCAGATTTTGTTTTAAAGATTCCTAATAATCCAAAGGGCTTCAATTAATGATAAACATTAAGTCAGAATGAGGCAACATGCATTTTTTGGAAACCAAGCAATAGGTTTATTTCTAGTTAAAAGGAAGTTAAGAATAAAATAACCTTATCAGCTCCACACTACCCTCCCTTCCTGGGCTGGGCAATGAGGTTGGAAAGATACTAGAGAATGCAGCCAAGTGATAAAGTGAGCTCAGGTTTCCCTCCTGGTACTGCCCAGGCACAGGTACATCAACCTCAGTACTACTGACACTTCTGGGCTGGATAATTCTTTGTTGGGGTAGGGTACTGTCTTATGCATTGCAGGATGGTTAGCAGCACCCCTGGCCTTTCCTTGCTGGGTGCTAGTAGCACCCCTTCAATTGGGATAAGTAAAAATGTCACCAGACATTGCCAATGTCCCCTGGAAAGAGAGGAAGAAGGCAAAACTGCTCCAGCATAATCAGATCTGGATAAATGGTAAAGAAGTTAAAAATAAAATTAGTATTACTATTTACTAAGGAATTCCTGGTCCCTACACCATAAGGATAAGTGAAAACAAACAGATAAAGTATCAATTAAGCCATGAATTTTATGATGGAATATTAGATAAAATTTGAATTTTTAAAATTTTTTCAGTGTTCCAAAATTCATTGTTTGTGCACCACACCCAGTGCTCCATGCAACAGGTGCCCTCCACAACAGTCACCACCAGGCTCACCCCCCCCCCGCCCCCCCAAAACCCTCTGTTTGTCTCTCAGAGTTCACAGTCTCTCATGGTTTGTCTCCCCCCTCTGATTTCCCCCCAACAATTTGAATTAACATTTGTCTTAATCCAGAAAAGAGAATTTTCAGAACTCAAATTAAGGGAGGTTACCTGGTTGACTGCATCTGCCTTGTAGTTTCTGGATCCTCAAACATCTTCACAATTGGTTCTGTTTCTGCCTGAAGCTGTTTCAGTTGTGCAACAACTGTGGTTCTTTTTTCTCTCAAAGCTAATTAAAAATGCAAAGGAGTACTCTAATGTTAAACTATACTGCTCACCATGAGGATGTCTCTGGAAAATTTTCAAATTATTTAAATTATGCATAAATTTACTTATCCCCAATATATTCATATGCCAGCAACATCAACTCAGTAAGTCTCCCAGATCCATTTTTTTTTTTCTTTCTAGTAGTGCAAAGGCACATAAAGAGGGAATCTTCTTCTAACTCTTAAAGAAAACTGAGGAATATGCAGATACAGCCTGGGGGAGGGGTGGCTGCTAAGGAACAATTATCTAATTCCACATTTCAGAAGCTTCATGTTTTTATATTTGTTCTCACTGAATGTTCTCAGATGAATATTATCCCAGATTTTCTGAACAGAGACTCGGAGGGTTTACATATGACTACAGATTTTCAACTAGGCTGAATGGAATTTAAATCCAGTCAGTAATCTCTTTTCACTATAAATCTAATTCTGTAATCTCTCAAACCCAGTTCTAGTTTCTTTTAACTGCATTATGAAGAGACAGAGAAAACTTGCAGATAACCTACCCTGCAGACGTGTTTTAAACTTTCACTAAGAAATAGTTACCTTTTTCATCACAAACTAAAATTTAAAGAGCTACTGTCATTTACTATAATTAAAAAAGGTGACAATATTTACTGTAGTAATTTGTGTTATATATTAAGAAGTATTACTACATATTAAGAAGTATTACTACACAGATACAGGGTATCTGTGATCAAATTTTGGAAAATGTCAATTTAAACAAAGTAAATTGTATCTCTATTGAAAGCATTCTTAGAATTTTTTAAAATACCAGGTTCATAAGAGAAATAATACATTTTTCAAACTTACGGGAAAACTTTTTTTTTTTTTTAAGGAACATCTATTACCACAGAAAACAAGAATGTAGAAAACACCATACCAGAGTAGTTCTCCAATTTAAGTGCTGGGCCTCAGCCAACAGTTTCTGATTAAGTAGATCTGGGGTATGACCCCCAAATTTGCATTTCTAACAAGCTCCCCAGGTGCACTGATGATCTGGTACTGGGAACAATACTTTTGAGAACCTTGGCTCTACCCAGATGCTTCAAGATGAAAAGAAATCTCTAAGGCACACAGATACTCAATGAAAAAGTTAGCAGGCCAAAACCAGCAACATTCTCAGATCATTCCTAAGGAGACAATCTAATTCATAAGCCCAATTCTGATGTTACATACTATGAACTGAACATATTTGAAAAACACTTTTTAAAGAAGTTCCACACCTTTTGTGGTGAGAAAATAATATACTTTAGATGACATGTAACCTTCGTGTTAACTTTCATTCACAGAACTTTTAAACCATTCAAATAGTTATTAAAGACTTTTGACTAAAGCTCTTTTATAAATCATAAAACTTTAACATACATCCTCATTTCATGAGAGAAGCTGACAAAACTTACCATGTGGAATATCATCAGAATAAAGGTTTTTGTATACATCCATAGCAAAGTCCACCATGTTGGTATCACTAAGGAGATCCAATTTCCCTTGTAATAATTCTTTTTCATTATATATCTGCAAGAGAAAATTGCGTTCTAATGAGTATGCTGAAGTTCTCCCATACAAACTGATAAACCACACCAACTCTTATCGACAGGCACATGTAGTTGTTTTCTTGCCACACCAGGTAATTAGAATCTAAATTTTTTTATCTTCTCACCATCTCACATCCACATGATAGGCACTCATCTCTCCTTGGGGTGGCCTTTTGTCTATCCCCATATATATTTTTCACTAAATCATTTGAATCCTTTATAATCCTTTCCCATCCATACCACTAAAACAGAACTAGCACCCGTTCTCTAAGTCAACCATGTCATACCAGGTTTTTGCAAGGACGTCAGGAAACAATTTAACCTACAGGTCAAGGACCAAATAGATACACCAGCAAACTCACATAAATGTGAAGTTTAGGGCAATGAGCAATATGTAAGGATCCTATACAATAGTATTCAAGGAGATAGTAACCAAAACTTAAAAAAAAAATTTTTTTTAAATATGCAGTCATCAGGATAAAGCTTCAGCAAAAGATTTGCATACTAAATCCAATTTTGTCAAGGAAAGAAAAATGTAGGAAGATTCCACATTTCAAGCCTGTGAAAAGATGAAGGTGATCAAATGGTACAGCCATGAGATCAAAACTGAATCTTCCAAACTCTACGAAGAACTCCAACAAAATAGTAAGAAAAGAGAGAACTGAAAATGGCTATAAAATTTTAATGGCCACTTTACAAGAGTATAACCAAATAGCCAACAAACACCAAATGTCTCAACTTCATTCATTATACAGAAAATGCAAATTAAGCCATATTAAAAACACAAACCAAAAAAAAAAAAATGGCAATACCAGTGTTGGTGTGGATTTAGAGTAACTGAACACCTACTCTTCTGGCAGAAGTACAACTGCTTTGGAAAACTGTTTTCATCTCCTAAAATCAAAAATAATTTTTGACCCAGTAATTCTGCTCCTTGATACCCAAGAGAAATGGGTGCAAATATTCAAAGGACATTTCCAAGAATGTTCATGGCAGTACTACTTGTAATAGCCAAGCTTATCAACATTAGAATGGTTAAACTGTAATATACTCCTATAACAGATTAACATTCAGCATTCGAATCAAAGAACTACAGTTATCCTACCAACTTGGATGACTCACAGTGTTGAATAAAAGTCATACAAAGCAGTACAATGCTTAATTTCATATACGTAAAAGCAAAACCAGGCAAAACTATTCTACTTCAGACTAGCGCTTACCTTTGGGAGGTGTGAGTAGTGACTAAGAGGGATCAGTCATAATATCACAGTTATGATATTTGTAATGTTTCATTTATTGATCTGGATGGTGGTCACATAAGTGGGTTCACTTTGAAAAAAGGTGCTTATATTTGGCACTTTTCTGTATGAATGTTATATTTGATAAAAAGTTTACTTAAAAGAAAACAAAACAAAAAAAGCCCCGAGGCTTCCTTTCAGTATACCGTATAGAAATCTAATCTTGTGAAAACATCTTTCCCTAGCATGCCAACCTCTTCTTGCCACTCCATTAATAGCTTTTAATTTGTATTGTCTCTTATCTATTGTAGATTCAAAGCCCTGCTCCTCAGCCATCAGATCTTACTGGCCTCTTAAATCTGTAGCTGCTTATTATCACCTTCCTTAAATTCTGCCTTATACCCACAATTACTCTGTAAAGGGCAGACAGTAAATATTCTAGACTTTTGAGCTAAGAGGCAAAAATCTAGGAAACTAGGGGCACCTGGGTGGTCAGATGAGCAAATGGACTCATGGTTTCAGCTCAGGTCATTATCTCAGGGTTCTGGGATAGAGCTCCACATGGGGTTCTACACTCAACAGGGAGTCTGAGATTTTCTCTCTCCCTCTGACTCTGCCCTCCCCTACCACAAGTGCTCTCTTGCAAGCCTTCTCTCTAAAATAAACAAATCTTTAAAAAACAAACAAACAAACAAACAAAAACAAGATAGTATAAGTACTATAAGAGTTTTCACAATTCCTTTTCTTTTTGAAGCAAAAAATAATTGACTAAACTTTTTTGTAAGAGAACTACTCATGGAAGTATGAAATTTGGGGGGGGTGGGAATTATTTCTCTTAATTGGGGTAAAAAGTTAGTGTTCTATAATTGAAACTGTTTGCAAATGTTCATCACTTAAAAATTATTTTTAGGGGCACCTGGGTGGCTCAGTCAGTTAAGCGTCTGCCTTCGGCTCAGGTCATGATCCCAGGGTCCTGGGATCAAGCTCCACATTGGGCTCTCTGCTTAGCAGGGAGCCTGCTTCTCCCTCTCCCTCTGCCTGCTGCTTTGCCTACTTGTGGTCTCGTTCTCTGTCAAATAAATAAAATCTTTAAAAATTAAAAAAGGAAAATATTCTTTTGACATTTCTTCCTGCTGTCATCCTCTACAAATCCAACATCCATACTGATGATTCCTAAGAAACTCAAGTCTTAAAATTTCCCACAACTTTCCACAACTTCCATTTAGTACCTCATCTCTAAGATTTCAACTTAAATTCATCATCTCTTTCACCATTACCATTAAAATGCTTCATTATACCCTCTGTTCTTTTTAATTTTTAAATTCCCTTTTTTGGTTGTCATTTACCACATTAGATCCATTTTTAGCTATTTCAAAGATCTTCTCATTAGTAGTATCATCGACTCCATCCATTTTCTCCAACTAAACACAATTCAATGTCAATCTTTATTTCTGGAAAAAAGTCATCTGTCTTCTATGTTCTAGCTAGGGACGACTATAAAATGTTTCGGAAACAGGCAATAATGCTACTTAATCACATCTGTGCTTTTCTCTGCTAATAAGCAATCTCTAAATGACATGTAAGTCTACCTCCAAACATTTCTACACTACTTAAATAAACTTCCACTGCTCCTATCACTTACAGAGTGATTGTCATCAACTCTTACAAATGTATAATTTTCAATCTCAGTTGGGCCATCCACACTTCCCAATCCTTATACTTTGGTCAGTTTTCTCAGTCCCCATTTCCATTCCTTATCTCACTCTACTCTCACACAGGATGGCCTAGCCTCCTAATGGAAAATACTCAGGAATTCTCACTTTGTCCCAGAAGGCTAAGTGCTTTATATGCATTATCTCATGTAATTTTTCGAACCCTGAAAGATTTGTGGCAGTATCAACACTTTACGCATGAGACAGGCTTACTTAAAATAAAAAACAGCTCTGAAATACAGAGATATTAAGTAATCATTAAAAGCCTTTAAGCTCCTCTGTTTTACAGCTAAGGACACAACAGAAAATAAAACAAAGATCCTGCTCTCATAGAGCTTACATTATCCAGCATATTACAAATGTATCAAATTGTTACTCTTAGGAATCATGATCGCTGCCTCCAACCTAACCATCTAAAACTCAACTTAAAACCTATCCTCAAGGGGCACCTGGGTGGCTCAGTGGGTTAAAACCTCTGCCTTCGGCTCAGGTCGTGATCCGGGGATCCTGGGATCGAGCCCCACATCGGGCTCTCTGTTCCTCGGAGAGCCTGCTTCCTTCTCTCGCTCTCTGCCTACTTGTGATCCGTCTGTCAAATAAATAAATAAAATCTTAAAAAAAAAAAAAAAAAAAACTATCCTCAAAGTCCTTTTTGCCCACTGAATAGAATCTCCAACTTTGATAGCACTCTGCCCTTACTTCTCTGACCTTTTTTTTTTTTTTTTTTTTGCCTCATATGTAATTATAGACCTTTATCTCCTCTAAAGGATAGGTAAGTTTTTCAGTGGTGAGATGTCTGGGTTTTATCCTGGATTTAACACAACTCCATGATAGGCCTATACTTAGTAACTGCTAAGTAAATCTGTCTTCCTCTTGGTGTATTCCAGCCATTTTACCAACATTATCTACAAAGAGGCAAGTACTGAGCAGTTATTTTCCACCGATTCTCAGCTGCCCTTCATGGTTTTGCTCTTACCCTATGAAAACCTAATTTATACTCACATATTCCTTCCTGTTATGTATCTGCCTTGTAAGACAAAAGTGTAAAGAACACAGTACAAGAATATGAACTTTGGCTGATTTTGAAGCAGTTCTGTAAGTAGCTGATAAAGGATTTCAAATATGGCATTTTTCTATTCCTTGATCTTTGGTGAATTATCCTCACACATCCAGAAAAGGAAAAGGCAGAATGTACCGTTTTATGCAAGCTCTAAAATACAGGTGTAAGTACATCCTACTTAAGGAGAAAAAAACAAAAAAACAAAAAAACCTCTCATGACAAAGCTTTATATTGCTTTATTTTTACATTCCTGAAATTTATTGAAAATAAACTTTGCTTGTTCCCTAACATCACAACTTTAGAATCCCGTTATGTGTTTAGAAAAGGAGCAGATAAATTTGAGGATTAAACCTAATGAACAGTAAATTCCAGGAAGATCTGACGTTATCAAAACAATTTAATGTTTATTTGCAGAGCTTTTCTGTTTTACTGTTGAGCCATAAATCCACTCCCCAAATTAGAGTTCCCTAAGTAGGCTTATGTTGTAACCTGCTTTCAGATACAGAATTCATTTACTTTTCTGGCCAATAATCGAATCCCTTCAACATAGTAACATTATTGTAATTACTAAAACGTACCAACTTCCCAACAAATTCAAGGTGTAACTAAGCCCAGTATTTCAAAACTTTCAGGATTGACATTTGGAAATGAGGTACCAGAACCACAGGCTAATTCTAGGTATCTTGAGTAGCTAAATGAAAGTTAACCTTCGTGTTACTCGAAGTCTGTATATACCGGAAAACCACTTTTAAGTTAAAAAAAAAATTGTCCAATTTTTTTTTTGTTTTGTTTTTCTTTTTGGCGGGGGTGGTGGGGTGGGGGGAGCCGTCCCCATCCGACAAAATATGCCTCGCTTCTAGGAAGTGGCTACTTGCCGAAAAACCAGGAAAACTCTCTGCGAAGAATTCACAACTTAATGTAAATTAAAAGACCAGGTATTTAAGTGTAAGAAAATTATTCCAAAGATCGGAAAACAAAAACAAAGCCAAGCACACCCTTCCCACAGTTCCCTTAAGAGCAAACAAGATCTGTAACATTCCAATTTGCTTTTAGAAGCAAGCGTTACTGCAGGGAAGCGGTGAATGGCTGGTCAACTTGCGAGAGGAACTGACGCGGAAGTCCCTCTGGCACTGTCACCTCCAGTAGTGAAGCAGAGACCTCTTCCTCTCCTAAGTTGCCTGCTGTCCCCTCACTTCTCACCACAACCAAATTCTGCGGTGCTAATTAACTGGGACGATGCTAAATTACCAGCAGATCCTTACTCCCCAACGCAGGACCAAACTCGCGGCCGCCTCACACGTGTATCAGGCCTACGGCTATCGCCACCGCCTCTAGGCCTCGCCCCGCGCCTCATACGCTCCCACGCCTTCCTCGCGGTCAAAGCCCCCCTCACCTCTTTTACGGAGAGAAACTCAAGCAACGGAAAGACTAGATGCCGATCCAAAAAGTGCGCGATGCGAGTGGTCAAGTCGTACTCCGCCATCTTGCCAAGTAAAAAGGGAGTCTGCCCACTAAAACTTTATTGACAGCGCCGACAAAAGAACAAACAGGTCCGTGTTGCGCAGGCGCAGTAGTTAAACACGCCAAGGGTAAGGGGGGGTTTCTGCCCTAAGCGCTCAGAGAACAACGGCGCATGCGTGCGGGTCCTCCCTTCCTTTGGGCAACTCTGGGATTGGGCAGAGCCGCGAGCGCAAGTTCTTGTTTGCAAGTTTGCGGGTTACTACCTACTCTCCGTTCGGCTAATAAATTTTGCAAAAATCTGAGAATTGACTGCTAAGGGATAGTCGGTTACATTGGGACGCGGCAGAAGACGAGATAATGAAGCCCTTGCTGTCCGGAAAGTTGCATAGAAGGAATTCCTGAGGTTTTATTTGGCATATAGTGATCGTTTTTTAATCTTTTGCTAAATTAAGGTGGACGGGTTTCTAGGCGGGAAACAAGTTAAGTAATTATCGATTATGGTAAGAGCCATAATTGGGTGGGGGTGGTCGGGCTGGGCCTATTTAATTAGGGGGGGGGTTAGAGAAAAAACTCAGAATAACAATTTAACTGAGAGTTGTAGTGACAGAGAGAAGCGGCTAAAATTGGAGCCAGGGTAAAACCAGGGCTGGTGGATGGCTTAGCAAACAAAAAGGTCACGAGACAGGAAAGGACTTGGTATATTCCAAAAGCTAAATATCCTGTGTGACTAGACAGTGAGATGAAAGACGTTGAGAAGGGCCAGGTCATGATTAAGGTAAGGAGCGTGGATTTTATTTTAAGTGCTCTGAAGTCTCCTTTGCTAGTCCGTTTTCATCTTTCAGGCCTCTTCATTTTGGACTGCCTCAGGCTCTTGGACCTCTTCTCTATGTAAGTCAATACCCTAGGTGATATCATTCAACCTGGGGGCTTTAAGTGTAGTCTATACATTGACAACTTCCAAATTATAAGCCAATACAGAATATTAACCGCAGATGCACATATATCTAGCAGGCTAGTCAATATCTCAATATTAACATGTCCAAAACCAAACTCTCCCATGTAGGTCATCAGAACCTGCTCTTTTTGTACTCTTCTCCATCTCAGCGAATGCTAATTCCATCTGTCCAGTTGCTCATACAAAACCTTGGAGTCATCTTTGACTTTTCTCTTTCTGTTACACTGTGCACTGAATTCACCAACAAAACCTTTGGCTTTAACATCTGAAGCATATCTAGATCCAATCAGTTCACACACCACCTCCAAAGTCCCTAGTCCAAACCATCATCCTACCTTGCATTGATTATTGGAGTAGCTTCTTCACTAATTACCTTGCTTCCCCTCTTTTCCACCTGTGATTTATTCTCACAAAGCAGCCAGCGTGACTTTTAAAACTCAAATATGCTTGAGACTATCCACGCTTTGTTATCTAGCACTGACCTCATCTTCATTTTATCTCTTCTTGTTCACTCTGCCCCAGCCCTAAGCAACGCTATTTTTCTGTCTGTATAGATTTCCCTATTTAGGACTTTCATATGAATGGAGTCATATAATATGTGGCTTTGTCTGTCTGACTTTTTTCACTTTGCATAATATTTTCAAAATTCATTCAAGTTGTAGCATTTCATTTCTTTTCCTGGCCAAATAATATTATATGGCTATACCACATACGGTTTATCCATTTATCCACTAATAGACATTGGGGTTGTTCTCTCTTTTGGCTACTATGGATAATGCTGCTGTAAACATCTGTGTACAGATTTTTGTGTGGACATACGTTTTCAGTTTTCATGGCTATATATCCAAAGATGGAATTGGTGGGATATATGGCAACTATGTTTAATCACCTGAGGAACTGCCAGACTACTATCATTTTGCAAGATGTTAACACTGGGGGAAATTGCATAAAGGATACGCAGGATCTTACAAGTGCCTGTGAATCTACTATCTCAGAATTAAGTTTGGGTTAAAAAAACGATTCCTAGACTTTGGGCATAAGAAACTGGGTTCCCACTGGTGACTCGTAGATGAAGGGAGAATGATAAAGGAATAGGTATGGGTACTAAAATCAGGAATTCTGTTTCAGACAGAATAAGATCCCTATTAGATAGCCAAGTGGTGATGTGTAGTATACAAATTGAGATACTATTCTTGATCAGCTGATATAGTTGTTACCACTTACCATGCATGTAACCTTGTACAGTAGACCCTCCCCCCTTATCCATAGCAGGTATGTTCCAAGACCCCTAGTGGGTGCCTGAAACCATGGACAGTACAGAACCTTATATATATTATGCTTTTACCCATACATACATACTTACATGATAAAATTTAAATTATAAATTAGGTACAAAGTTTCCTGGAAGCCCAGAAAGTAAAGTTGTAATAGAATATAGACAGGAAAAGAGGAAGTTAAAGAAATAGCAGCCAAGGCTTCCAGCAGAAGTGAGCTGGAGCAGAAGAAGAAAGCAAGCAGGTACAGTATGGAAACTTACCAAAAAAGGAACAGAGGACATTCTTGAGAAGCAGAGAGAACTAAGATGCAATTCAGTTTGATTAACATTTTGAAATTTTACCATATGGAAGGTATTAAGCTAAGTGTTAATGGGAATATATAATCAGTAAAAGCTATATAGGAGCTTTCAAACTAATAGGTGGGAATTATTTATTCATTCTATATAAATCAAATACAATGTTCTAGGTCCTGGGAATATAAAAATAGAGTACCTTCTCTAAAGAAGTTTATATTCAAGGGGGAGGAGATGGATGCAAACAGATAAATACATACTGTGTCCAGTGGTGGTGAATACTGTGAGGAACAATATACAAGGCAGAAGTTAGACAATTGTGGAGAAAGACTTCCGGTTTATATAATGTGATTAGGGAAGGCCTCTCTGGTAAAGTAGAACGTGAAAAGAGACCTGAAGAAAGTAGGGAACCTGTGGCTCTCTAGAGAAGAAAAATTCCAGGTAAAGGAATATTAAGTATAAAAGTACTGAAGCAAAACTGAATGCATATATATAGAGAAACCAGTTAAGAGACTATTGAAATAATTCAAGCACGAGATGATGGTGGCTTAGACAAGAGTGATAGCATTGAAAAAGTTGTGCACAGTAACAAAATTCTGAATATATTTTAAATGCAGAGCTATCAGTCAAATAAATAAATAAAATCTTTAAATGCAGGGCTATCAAAATTTGCTAATGGATTAGATAAGAAAAAGAAGGGTCAAAGATGACACCAAGGTCTAGAAGAACTGAGAGGCCATTTACTAAAATGAGGAAGGGTGTGATAGATGCATGTTTTAGAGGAGAGAAGTCAAGAGTTTAGTTTTGGACATACTATGTTTTGGATGCCTATTAGACATCTAAATACAACTGATGAGGCAGTGGTGTATAGGAATCTGGAATTTAGGAGATAGGTAAAAGCTGGAGACAGAAAACTAGATCTTGTTAACCTATTGGTGAAATTTATAAACATGTGACTGGATGAGATCAGAGTATGAGAGTGTTTGGAAGGAAGGCTAAATCTTAGGCACTTCAATTTATAAAGGTTGTGACAACTTAAATCAAGTAAAAAAGCTAGAGTAGAATGGGCCAGCAGGTGGTGGAGAGAAGAGGAGAACCAAGAAAGTGGTGTCCCAGGCCCCAAAGGAAGAGAGTGGTTCAAGCAGCAAAGAGCAAAGAACTATGTCAATTGGTGCTGTTGGTTCAAAAAAACAACTGAGTATTGTCCTTTGGCTTTCAAAAATATGCAGGTTATTGTTGATCTTGATAAAAGCAGTTTCAGTGAGTAGCAGATGAAAGCTTACTTTGTGCAAGCTCAAAAGGTGGGAGAAAAAGTGAAACAACATATATAAACATATCCTTTGAGGAATTTTACTAGAAAGGAAGGCAGTGGAATAGAGCTATAGATGTGCAGTCTAGGGAGGGTGTTTTAAAAGTTGTGTGTATACTGACTGAAATGATATAATAGTTCTGTATATAACCATAACGGGAGGATAGAGTATTAGCAGAAACTGTAGGGAATATGAAAAGAGCATGGCTTCCAGTCAGGCTGATCCCAGAGATTGACTCTCAATGGGAGTAGAGAGAATGGAGAAATCTTGGTGGGTTGGATATCTTTTGTATTTGGACTGCTGACTTTTTACAACAGCTATGGAAGAGAGCCTTGCAGGTGATTGAGGAACAATTTGAACATTGTATGTAGAGATACAAAAACAGAAAAGTGGAAGAAATATTTGAGAAAGACAGCTTGGGAAGGTAGCTGAAGATTGAAGTCTAGGGGAGGATATGCCAGAAAATAAGACAGGGGTCAAATAGTAGAAAGCTTATATGAGGAATTTGAAATATATCTGAGGTCATGAGGAACCTTAAAGTATTTTTGAGTATGAAAGTGAATAATTCTGTGTTTCAGGAAGATAATTCTGACAGTTGGGTGGACCGTGGATTAGGTAGGTAGTGAAATACAGCCAGACTGTAGAAGGTCTTCAAAACCAGACTGGGAAACTTGGATTTGATCAGATAGGAAATGGGAGCCACTCATTTAAGTTCTTAAATTTAAAAAAAAAAAAAAAAAAAGTTAAAAAAAATGAAGACAGTGGTGTTTTGTCCTTTAAAATTAAATTAGAAGTGATTTACAAGTTGGATTAAAGTGGTGACAGATTGGAAACTCTGTTGATTTGCCTGGCTTTTCCCCTGGAATTTTCCTTGCTGGTTTATGAAAATATCTTGTTTCTTTTTATAAGAGATTTAGCCCCAAATATGGAAAATCTGACATTCTTGCTTTAGTCTCTTCCTAGTGTTTTAGATAAAAAGAGATATTACAGAAGAACAGGCAAGGCCTCACCTGGTACTCAGTGGTATTTGATTCTCATTCATTTATTAGATACTGATTAAATACTTTCCATTGGCTATCACCAAGTCAGGCTCTAGGGAAACAAACAAACAAAAAGAAACCAATCTCAGCCCACAAGGAGCTTATAGTTAATGGGTGGTAGCAGGTGTGCAAAATGTAAAATAATTGTGGCATAGTGTGAGAGAGTCCATGCACAGAGGGCTCTTGGGGGTCCAAGGGGAGGGAATGATTTGCTGCCAGAGGAAGTTGGAGCTTCATGGGGAAGGTAGTGTTTGACTACCTCTACCTAAATAGATGTAGCTAAGAAAAGAGGAAAGAATGTTTCAAACAGAGAGATAAGCAGGAACACAGGCTTGGCCTTGAAAAAAAGCTTAGCGTGATCAAAGATCCCATTGGGAAGGTCTTTATGCCTAGAGGGTGCCATGTGTGATGTTGAGTGACAGAACATGAGTCTGCTTTGAGGGATCATGGCAAAAATGTCAAGGGCACTGAGGATTTTGCTATTAAGTTCAAATTCTAGCTTACAGACCAGTCTTCCTGATGACTCTTTTAAAATCTCCCTTCAACACATCCTCTTCCTCTGCCTTTCTAGTTCAGTCCCTGATCATCTTGCATATAGATTACTGGAAAGTCTTTCAGAGGTTCCAATTGCCCCAGATCCTGCACTTATCTAACCTGTCCTCCCTCTACTGTCTGGATGACTTAAATATGCATCTAACTTTGCTATGAACTGAATTGTGCCCCCCCAACTATCAAAATTCATATGTTGAAGTCCAAACCCATCACAGCTTAGAATGTAACTGTATTTGGAGATAGGGTCTTTAAAGCGGGTCATTAGGGCACCTGGATGGCTTAGTTGATTAAGCATCTGCCTTCGGTTCAGGTCATGATCCCAGGGTCCTGGAGTCCAGTGCTGTGGCTGCCTCCCTGCTCAGCAGGGAGTCTGCTTCTCCCTCTGCCCCCCACCCCCCGCTCATGAGTGCATGCGCACGCTCTCTCTCTCTCTTTCCTTAATAAATAAATAATTTAAAAAATAAATTTAAAAATTAAAGGGGATAATTAAATTAAAATTAGGTCATTTGGTGAACCCTAATCAAACATGACTCATGTCCACATAAGATGAGGAGATTAAGATACATGCATGTATGGAGGAAAGACCATGTGAAGAGACAGAGAGAAAATGGCCATCTACAAGCCAAGAAGAGAGGCCTTTAAAGAACTCTGCCAACACCTTGAACTTGGACTTCTAGCCTGTTATTAAGCCACCCAATCTGTGGTACTTTGTTATGGCAGCCCTAACACACTAATACACTTTGCACTTCCTATGTCATATAGTAAAAGTCAAAACTTCTTAGCATACTATATCAAGTTCTTTAGAAACTTATCTCTTCAGAACCTTGGGCCTTTCCATGCTAAGTTCTGCTCAAACCACCAAGTTTATTGTTTTTCTACATTAAGAAGCAAGAAAGATCCCAAATAAACAACCTAACCCTACACCTAAAGGAACTAAAGAACAAGCCCAAAGTTAGTATAAGGAAGAAAATAATAAAGAACAGAACAGAAATAAATGAAGTCAAGAACAAACATTAATAAAAAGATTAACCAAATGAAGAGTTGTTTTTTTGAAAAGATAAACAAAATTGATAACTCTAGCTAGCCTAACCAAGGAACAAAACAAGGGATGCAGATCAACAAAATTATAAATGAAAAAGACATCACAACTGGTGCAACAGAAACACTAAGGATCATAAGAGGCTCTTAGAACAACTAAACACAAACAAACTGGACAACCTACAGGAAATGGAAAACAAATTCTTAGAAACATACAACTTAACCAAGACTGAATCAGGAAGAATCAGAAAATCTGAATAGACAATTACTTGTAAGGAGATTGAATCAGTAACAAAAAATCTCCCAATGAAGAGAAGCCAGGACCAAGTGGTTTCACTGGTGGTTTTTACTATTTAAATAAGAATTAACACCAACGTTTCCAAAATAGCAGAGAGGAAGGAACACTCCCAAACTCATTTTATGAGGCCAGCGTTATCCTGATAACAAAACCAGAAAAGGATAGGACTAGAAGAGAAAACTACAGGCCAATCTAGATGGAAATACTCTCAATAAAATACTAGCAAACTGAATTTAGCAGCACATTAAAAGGATCATTCACTATGCTCAGTGGGATTTATCCCTGGGATGCAAGGATGGTCCAACATATGCAAGCCAATCAGTGTGATACAGCACACTAATAGAATGAAAAAATAATCATATCATCTCAACAAAGTGTGTCTATTACACATCCACATCTAGGTGTTTTTTAAGTCTTTTTTTCCCCCAATATAATTATTTGACAAAATTCAACAACCATTTATGATAAAAGCTCTTAATAATTTTGCTATAGAGGAGCACATCTCAATATAATAAAGGGCATGCATGACAAGCTGAGAACTAACATCATGGTGGTGAAAGGCTGAAAGCTTTTCCTCTCAGATCAGGAATAAGACGTGTGTCCACTCTCACCACTCCTATTCAACATAGTCCTGGAAGTTCTACCTAGAGCAATCAAGCAAGGAAAAGAAATAATAGATATTAGAATTGGAAAGGAAGAAGTAAAATTGTCTCTCTTTGCAGATGACATGGTTTTATATAGAGAAAATCCCTAAGACTCAGCCCAAAACTCTAAGGTCTAATCAGTGAATTCAGTAAAGTTGCAGGATACAAAATTAACATATAAAAATCAGTAGTGTTCCTATACACTAACAACAAATTTTCCAAAAAGGAAGAAATCAATCACATTTACAATAGCATCAAAAATAAAATACTCAGGAATAAATTTAACCAACAAGGTGAAAAATCACTACTCTGAAAACTACAGGACATTGGTGAAAGAAATCAAAGAAGATACAAATAAATGGAAATGTGCCTCATGTTGACAGAATAAGAGAATATTGGGGCATCTAGGTGGCTCAGTCAAACTTCCAACTTTTGCTTTAAACTCGGGTCATAATCTCAAGGTTGTGAGATCAAGCCCCATGTTGGGCTTGCACAGAATGTGGAGCCTGCATAAGAGTCTCTCCCTCTCCTCTGGCCTTCTCCCCCCGTTAAAAAAAGAATTAATATTGTTAAAATATCAATACTGCCAAAGCCATCTATAGATTGAATGCAATCCCAATCAAGATCCCAATGGAATCTTCCACTTTCTACAGAAGTAAGGAAAAAACCTTCTAAAATGTATGTGGAACCAGACATGTCATTGTTTCATTACTTTCTCTCCAGCAGGTCATTCAAACTAAAATGCCCTTCTACCCCCTCCCACCTCATTGTCCACTTTTTCACTTTATATATAAAGTGAAATATATATATATACATATATATATATATATTTCACTTTATATATAAAGTGAAATATATATATATACATATATATATATATACACACACACATTTTTTATTTTATTTGACAGAGATCACAAGTAGTCAGAGGCAGGTAGAGAGAGAGAGAAAGGTAGAGGTAGAGGTAGAGGCAGGTAGAGAGGGAGGGGGAAGCAGGCTCCCTGTAGGGCAGAGAAGCAGAGAACCCGATGCAGGGCTTGATCCCAGAACCCTGTGATCATGACCTGAGCCGAAGGCAGAGACTTGAACCCACTGAGCTGCACAGACGCCCCTAACTTTTCACTTTTTAAGTCTCAGATGAATCATCGTCTTTCCCATTCTGTGTTTCCCACTAGCGGGGCATATCTGAAGTAATCAGTCTCTCTGCGCCCTTTCTACTGGCACCAAACTTTTATCTCAGCCTATAACAGTCTAGCTCACTTTTTATTTTTTTACATTTTTTTTTTCTCCTTTTACACTGAAGACTACGTGTGTATAAGGACCATGAATTTCTGTCTTTATAGTCCACATTCCTGTCTTAGTGCCTGGCACATAACAAGTACTCAGTAGCTGCTATGGAAATGAATAAATGTGTGTAGAGCCTGGATATCCAGATCTACATGTGCTTGGAAGAAATTCAGCCATATTTTGGAAAAGTTTAATAAATACCTATCACTACTATAGGGGACACATTTTTTAAGATGCTTTTGTGATTTAATAGCTCTTATTTAATAGCTCTCTTAGATATTTGTAAATAACACTACATAACATTATTTGTAATCCAGTTACCCCTTTTATATACTGCATGCAGATGCCTATTGCATTTTTTTAAAAGATTTTGTTTATTTGAGAGAGAGAGAGAAAGAGAGAATGAGCAGTGGGAAGGGGACGAGGGAGAGAGAGAGAGAGAGAGAGAAGCAGACTCTGTGCTAAGCAGGAAGCCCAATGCGGGGCTCCATCCCAGGACCCCAAGATCATGACCTGAGCCTAACGCAGATGCTTAACCAGCTGAGCCACCCAGGCGCCCCGCCTATTGCATTTTACTGTCTGCCTTCTTTAGTTATATTTCCAGTTCATTTATTCAAAACACATTTGTTCCTATTTTGTGCCAGACACAGTGCTAGATTCTATGGGTTAAAAAAAAAAAAAAAAAAGACTAAAATGCTGTTTCTATTTAAAGGAACTCATACTTAGGTAGAAGGGACGTAGACATAAACCAGTAGTTATACTTCAGCGTGGTCAGTGCAATGATAGAAATGTACATGAGGAATTAATGCACTAGTTTAATTAGATTGAAAGCACAGACATATCTTGCATCTAGGTGTTAAGCCTTTGCCCCCCCCCCAAAATAATTATTGCTTCTTGGAGTGTGTATCTGCAGAAGATAACTTTTTCTTGACCTTATTCTCTTGCACTGGAGGAACCTTTTTGCAACTCCTTATGTACTAATTCCACCCAATGCCTGTGTGAGAATTTCCAGAAGCCTCTGTCCTGCTGTCCTCCTCATTAAAGTATCAGAGAGAAAAGGCGCCTTTGGAGGACTTGAATCCCCTTCTTTCTTCACTTACCACCTCATATAAAGCTGGGATTGACAGCTAATTCTATTCTACTCTGAGACCTTGAAATAAGAACAGTGAAGGGTATTAGGCAAAGAGAACCATCACTGCTCTTATCTGTCTCCAACACCAGGACCTGGAATGTGGCTACCCCATTCTTGAGGCAAGTAGCAATTACCAGTAGTTGGGAGTATTTCAGAGGAATCTGAAAGAATTGTGATGAATCTAAAAGAGTTGACAAGCTAATATAAACCATTAGCCACTTCAAAACATAATTAAAATACCCGTGTATCTGTTCAAATACTTCTAATTCTGTGTGTCTTTTATAGAATATTCTGTTGGTATTATCTGTCTTTAAAAATTCCTGCAGTCCAAATAAATGCTTACTGCCTGATTACCAGACCGATGTGGTTGGTTAACACATTAACTGATAGAAATAGGTACTGAAATGTAGTACAGGCTTCTGATAATGGCATTTGCCATTTGAATACATTCTCTTATATGATAACAACCAGCTCCAATTATCTGCCTACAAGTCCTATTTAGCATTTATTTGGAAATCTTGATGCAAAAAATGTGGACTCTTAAAGAAAGCAACTTTTAAATAAAGTTTCCATGTGACTCTAAGTTACATATCTCAGGCAATGCTGGGATCTACTGGCTATGAAGGAACTAAGCTAGTACTGCATGCCAGTCCAGTTACTGCTGATCTAGCCAAAAAATAAAAAGTAAATATTGACATGCTGTAGGGAGCCAGGCAGAATTTTCAGCCTGAAACGCAAACAAGAAAACACAGTTTTCCAGGGACTCCAGCTCCCCAAGCAGAAGAGTTAAGTAGAAGAACAGTAACACTGTTCATACTTGTGGTATACCCTTTGTCATATGTATTTACTTCATCTGTTTACATGTCTGTCCCTTCCACTGAACTGTGAGTTCTACAAGGTCAGGAATGAGGCATATTTATGTCTATACTCATGTACCTTTCGGAGGAAATAAAGAAAAGTTGGTGGGGGGAGTCCTGTAGGTAGCCCCGAAGGAGAATAATAAGAGGGATTCATTGGGAGGCACTTAAATATTTTAATATTATCAAACTAACCAGATGATAAGAGACTATGGATGTCGTTAGTGAAGGTCTCCCTGACTTTCTCATTTAGAACAGCTTTCTCCAGCATTTCAACACCTTGCTTATTTCCCTACCAGTGCTTATCACCATCTATAATGACATTGTTTATTTGTTTACTTGTTTAAATCTTTCTCACCTCAAGGTGATTTCAAGAAGGCAGGAAGCTAATCTGTGGTCTTGTTCATTACTGTCTTATAACTATTTGTTGCTTAATAACTTTGCTGAGTGGATCTCTGAATGAATTAATATGTGTTATTTAGGCGGAATCTGTTTGTGTCCTGAAAATTTCTTACGTGATACAAAGAGCTTATACACCAGGATACAGTGGGCACAAGGAGAGGTAGGACTATTGAACAAGAAAAGAATATGAAAATGCCTTGATTCCTGGTATTTGATCTCTAAAAGAGAAATCTCCCCTTTTTATTCTCCTATATGAGAATGAAAAATGAACTCAATGCCATGGTGGAAGGGCGCTGGGTTAGTGTTACTTTCAAGTATCAATCTTTCAAGGCTTCTCTGAGTCCTAGAGATCAGGAATGAGGGAGTTGTTATAGGCATTAAGCTCCATTTACTTAGCAAAAGTATTCTGTACCTGTTTTGTGACAAGAATTGAGTGGGGCCACAGGATACAAAGATGGCTAAGAGGAAGGTTGTAAAGCAGCAACAGGTAAAAACCAGAGCTCCCAGTCTGTAGCTGCTGGAGAAGATCTGTGTCCTAGCTTGACAGTTTTGTTTTGTTTTGTTTTTTAATCTCTTTCTTCATTTCTTTTTAATTTTTTAAAATAATTTGTTTTTTTTTAAATTAGAAATTTCCTTTTTCACTTTCTTTTTTAAAGCATTAACATATTTCTTTTTAATTTACAGATTAATCATCTAATTCTTTTCTGAGTTCTGTCATCTCAATGCTGAGCTTTTCTAATTCTGATTGATGATGTTCTCTCACATCTTGAATCACTTTCTCAATGTCTTTTAGGCTTGTTTTGAAATGTTGGTCACAGTTTGGAGCTGTTTTGTTGGCACATCTTTCTGGCCTGCTTTCCTTGTCTGTAGGAATGTCAGTTTGCTCCTTATTCCCATTTCTTATATTTTTATATGGGATTTTCCCTCGATACTCTCCTCGTGCTCATTTCTGTGGGAAATTAGTTTTTTTTCTGAACATTTGCAGTGAGGCCGGTGGAGGAGAAGCTTTTCTAACTTCCGCATGCTCCCTCTTCTGTTCTTGCGTCGTGGTCAAAACCTTGGTGGCTTGCTGTCTGGAATTCTCTGACCAAGTTTCCTCCCCCTCTGGGCCTTTTCTGTCCTTTGTCCCAGTTGTCCAGCTGTTGCCGAGATTTATTTTACACTCCGCAGCTTCTCTTCAGTGTGGAGCCAGGCGCCAGATCAGAGCCCTGGAGAGTCGAAGGTTTTGGAGTCGCAGGGAGCTCTCCTGCTCTGGCCCCCGCCCTTCCTGGGGAGGGAGCGCCGCCCCGGCGGGAACCGACAAAGCGCTGGTTCCCAGGCGAGCTGCGCGCCACCGGCTGCTGAACCTGGAGCTGCCGCGCCTGCAGCGGAGGTGACCGAGCTCACCTGCCGGCACCTGCTTGCACCTACCTGAGCTCCCCTGCGAGCGCCTATGGCAGACCTCTGGCCTCTTCGCCGCCGCTGCCTGCTGGCTTCCTTCTTCCTCCCGCCCTGACCCTGAGAAGCTAATGGGGGTTTGGCTCCATTGGCTTTTATTTGGGGTGCCCTAGCTTTGTCATAAATTTTGCCCAGGCGTTTTGGCTTTACCACCTAGTTGCTGTGTTTTTGTTGTTGTTGTTTCTTTTGTTTTGTTTTTAGTTGTTTCCTCGCTTTTTCTTTTTTTTTCTTTTTTTGGTAGGAATTTAAAGATTTAAAAACTTGGGGTTCCACCAACTCCCCCCAAATCCGTCAACTGCATCTAAAGCTGAGAGAATTCTGAGATGAAGTAGATATGACTTCCACACTGGCTCTTTGAATTATAGAACGGGGCTAAGTGTTTATCAAATGTACACTTCCCCTTTTCCGTACCATCACTCCCCATGCATATAGCAGTTTTTTTCTTATTGCTACCGATTAAACCCCCAACTCCTTGACAAGGCACACAAGACTCCATAACTGGGGCCTTTCTCTCTTGTCTGACCTGCTGCACAACCTTCAAACTCCGTGTGTTTCTACCACCGGCCTGCTTGCAATCACACACATATGACATTGCTTCAAGCCTCCGTGCTGCCGTGCTTGCCTTTCCCAACTTTCTTCTTCCTGCTAATTCTTATTCGACTTTCCAGATTTCATTACCCTCCTCTTGGATCTTAGAGCATCTTGTGCTTCTTGTCATTTATCAGGTAAGATGTATATGGTCTGCTAAAGTGTCTGTCCTGTCCCCTTGGCGGTAAACTAGGGACCATATCTTACCTCTGTGTGTTCCACAGCACATACAATGCCTTGCACATAGATAATTTTAATAGTTTCACTGCTTCTTGCTTCTACTTGTCCTTTCTGAGTCACTTTACCTGCTACTTGGTAGTAGCTGTGCCCTATTTCATTTATTGCAGTGGTATGTTAAAAGAAAAAAAAAATCGAATTTCTCTCTGGCTCAGGTACTTCTTCTGAGCTTCAGATCTTTTATTTATTCACTGCTTGGGTAGCATCTGCACTTGTATGTCCTCCAGGAATCCGAAATCAAGATCCAGATGTCCACTACTGTTCCCTTTCTTCATCAGTGGCCCCTTACTGATCATGCTGGGAAACAGGAGTCATGCTAAATGACTGTTTTCTCAACTCTCCAGTCATCAAGTCCTATTGATTCTACCTTCCAAGCCTCTTTCAGCTCCAATTCTCTTCTAATCCACTGTCACTGCACCCCTCAAAGCCATAAAATCGCTCACCCGAAGCCATTTAAAATAGATTCCTAACTCTATTCCTGTATCTACTCTTAACTTTCTCTCATCTATTTTACATATGACAGACAAAATTAACTCTTTGTGAAAATCTAGTAAGTTTGTCCTCTGCCTAAAATCACTCAATGGCTTTTCATTGTTTTTAGCATAAAGTCTGAAAATCCTTAAAATGGACTCTAAATTCCTGTTCCTTTTGGTCACTGATTTCCTTTAAATTTCTCAAATTCAGTCAACTCCTTCCTATCACCTGGTCAAGCTATTTCCTCTGCCTGGATCATCCTCCCCACCCTTCTTCCCCCTCCACCCCTTACCAGGCCAAACTCATCCTTTGGCTTTAATATGGTAATACTTTTCTGCTCTTTATAGTTATATTCACTTATAAATGTATCCCTAAAAATAGTTTGCATTTGCTTTAGAACTTTACGTAAGTGAAATCAAATTTCATAAATCTTTTTATGACTTGTATTTTATATTCAACATTATGTTTGAAGGATCCATCCATCTTACTGAATGTATAATCTGTTTATTTTTGTAATATTCTACATTTTCTTAAAGTCTGTTCTAAAATCAATGAACTTTAGGGTTGTTTCAGTCTGGGGTTGTAATGAATTATGAGTAATGCTGCTATGATCTTTCTTATACATGCATTCTGATCTATCAGTGCACCCATTTCTTCACGGCATACACTTCTGGCCTTTGACAGTTAATGCCAGATTGTTTTCTGGAGTGGACATTCAAGATTATATCCATACCAGGAATATATGAGAGTTACTACTGCTATACATCCTTGCTGACACTTTTTAATTCATGCCAGTCTGATGGAGGAGTGTTTTGCCTACACTTTTTATAATAAATTGGTACTTTAAAAGTAATATAGCAATATGTGGTTACTTGTTTCCAAAGCTGGCCACAACAATGCCTCCAGTCGCACATGCCCTTCTGCAATGTGATTTTGTAGTTTCTTCATTAAAAAATGGAGTCTGTTTCTCTTCCCCCTAAACCTGAAACGGTGCCATGACTTGTTTTGACTTCTAGATCTAGGTCTTATGAAGCCTGGTAATATCCACTTTAACTCTCATGGAATCTAGCTGCCATATAAGTTCAGGAAAGACTAATAAATGATGAAAGATTACATAGACAGAGAGAGGCCAAGCCAGCCCCTAGCTATTTCAACTATCTCAGTAATGTGCCAGACCCATGAATGAAGTCATCTCAGGTATTCCCACCTCAACTGAACTTTCAGCTGAATGCAACTTGATGAGTGAACCCAGCCAATATTATGTACAGAAATAATAAATAGTTGTTATTTCAAACCACTTGGTTGTGGATATTTTGTTACACAGCAATAGATAGTTGAATGGTAATAGATATCAAAAGTATTAAAAATGCTTATATCCTCCATATCAATTTCTTTCTTTTAACAATCTATCTTAAATGTTTTAAAATGAAGGTTTAAGGTAGGTACAAAAATGTTAATCATAGTGATATTTCCATTTTTTTTAAGTGGAAAAAACCTCTATGTTTAAAATTTAAAATGTGGAATAATTAAATTATGATGCTTTCATGAGGTAGAACATTCCAGAGGCAAAACTTCACTGAAGGGATTTTTAATGACTTCGGAAAATCCTGAAGAAAAATATCAGGTGGTGGTAACGGCAAGATCGTTATATATTTATACATATATTCTTGTTTAAAAATTGTGCATTGAAAAACATTGGGAAAAAACAAATCAATATATTAACAATAGTTTCCCCCCCAGTCTTTGAAAGTTTTCTACAGAGAAGATATATTACTTATCTAATAGAGAAAAGATGCTAATGCCATTTTTTGGAACAGTAAAAAATTTGACATACTCTGGTAGAGAAAATTCCCCTACTTTGAAAGTTGTACAGGCTGTGGCACTCTGCCTCCCCTGGTGCAGTGAGTTCAAATTTCAGGAGTAGACCTGAAGGCTTGGTAGCCCAAATTTTTGAAATTGGTAGACAGAGTTTCTAACTCTTTATTTTTCTAAATTAAAAGTGAACGCTACTATTTTACTGTTAGAATTATTTCATAAAATAAATAACATTTCAAAGTCCTGAATGTAAGAAGAATGTCATCGCAAAATAAAAGACAACGTTTCAAACATATTTAACTTCATGAAAAACTCACTAGGGACTTTGAAATTTTCATTTTGCCGTGGTCTGGTGGAGACTTCATTTGGGAGACGGGCTCAAAGAAAGAAAGAAAAAAAAAAACACTGAAGTTAAGACTACACAGGATATTAAAAGTCCTATATATTCTTACTCAGTAGAAAATGACCTAGATTTCCTAATAAAATCTTCCAAGTTGAGAGGGTCGAAACTTCTAGAGTCAAAGAGTCAAGTTCAGCTTTCTTCAAGGGCAGAGTTTCTCTAAATGGAGGTGCTTACTCAATATTCAGCTTCTAGGGAGCTCTCCCAAGCCTATTGATAATGAATCTCTGGGAGTGTGACCTAGGAACCTACTTTTTTAACAGCATCCACAGGGAAGTTTTATACACATAACATTGAAGGAGACATTGTCTAAGGGTTCTCTATCTTGATCTGGTTGGTAGATCATGACTATAACATATAAAAATTCATCAAGGTGTACACTTAAATTTTATACTTCATGGAAGTTACACCTCAGTAAAAAGTAAAAAGAAACAAAAAACAAGAGGATTTACATAACTGCCTTAGCAAAATAAATTTCATAAGTTTTAATTCATACTAGCAGTCATAGTTTATATATTTCTGTTGCTCTGAAGCAGACCGTTTTGCATTCTGTTGGCAAATTTAGGCACTGGTTATTTTAGAAACAATTTTTAAATAGCTTTAGTTAAAATAACTATTTTTTTAATGGAAAAATAGTTCTAGTGTAGAGCCAAATTTATTTGAAAAACAAGCCATTAATTTGTTCTCTTTCATATAGATAACATTCATTATTATAGATTGTTTAAAGTTTGTCTTTCTTTAGAAAGTTGATGTTTCAAGTAAATGGTACATTTAAACCCTAATGCTTTCTGTTTTGTGAATATGTGGAAATGAAAACTTCTGTAAGAAGGAAGAGATGAAGAGAGGGAAGGAGGATAGAAAGAAGACAAAGGAAAAGCAAAGAAAAGAAAGACAATAGAACAGTACCCTAAGGACAAAATATTTCTGCCCATCCACTCAAAATAAATCCCCTCATAGGGCTAAGACATTTCACATATCTTGATTGTTAGTTTTTAAATATTTTTTTAAAGATTTAATTTACTTGACAGAGAGAGACAGAGATCACAAGTAGGCAGAGAGAGATGGGGGAAGCAGGCTCCCTGCTGAGCAGAGAGCCCGATGTGGGGCTCTGGGGCTCGATCCCAGGACCCTGAGATCATGACCCGAGCCAAAGGCAGAGGCTTAACCCACTGAGCCACCCAGGTGCCCCTTGATTATTAGTTTTATCTTAACTATTCTCTGAATCCCACTTAGAACAGCTTCTTAATGCATAATACCTTATTGTAACACTTTATGCTTGAACATATTTTGTAGTTGTTTACTGAAGTGTATTTACAAGCTTTGTTATTATTTTTTAAAATATATGACCATTTCTGTGTTCTAAAGAGAGGAGCAGGGACTCACTAAGGGACAGGACTCCTTAAAGAATTTGTGGGTTCTCATTCTGATGCCTGATTTATCACACACCTTCACAATGTTACTCGAGTCAGAAGGAGGCCTGTTTTCTCTTGGAATGCTACATTCTTTGGGGAATGAAGTGTTCAGAGTCTTTAACACTATACTGGAGTGTCCCCTGAGTATTTAGCATCTGGATATGGCCATCATCACAGTAATGAAAGATAGCGCAGGCCAGAACTCACTCTGTCCAGGGGAAAAGCAGGATCAACACCAAGTCTATCATGGCTTTTCCCAGTGTTGCAAAAATAATGGGTTATGGCATCTATATAAAATACTTCTGCAGTCTTGCATTTAATTTGTATTATTGTCACCCAGCCTACATATGATTAGGAAATAATAGTTAATGATATTACTGAAAAATTTAGGGGATTATAAGTGATAATTTTTATAACAGCAATTATAGGCTGTTAGTGTTAACTCTGTTTTTCTCATACACATATAATAGTGTCTTTCTCTTTTTTTTTCAATAATAAATAGTGCTAAAAATTTTAGAAGGATTTCTGAAATATAATAACTAACCCACATTTGTTCAGAAATCATTTCCTTAGTACTACCAGGAGAGAGAAACTTCTAAGCTAGATGGCTCTTCTAACTTATTTTGTATTTATTTTAAAAATTATATTGCTTAATATAAAAATTATATATGTAATAAAAAGATTTAAAAATGCAGAAAAGTCAAGAAGAAAATAATTAAAATCTCCAATAGAACAACCACTTAGAGATAATCCCTGTTAATATTTGTATGGAAGACTACATCAAGAGTGCGACTTTTAGGTCACCACATTTACTTAGCACAATGTACTAGACCTTGCTTTACATGTATTAGTTCATCTGATTCCAAGAACAATTTTGTAAGGTGGTCTTATTATCAACTCTATTTTACAGAAGAGAAAGCTATAGAATAGAATTATTAAATGACTTGTCCAAGGTCAGACCACTGGTAGGTGGCAAAGTGGGGATTTAGGGCCAGGCAGCCTGACTTTGGAGTGTGTATTTTTAGTCACTTGCTAAATGTACACTTACCAATGTATTTTTAAAATAGCTTTATTGAGGTATAATCGACATGCAGTAAACTGCACGTATTAAAAATTTTATAATTTTAACCATCTTTACTGTTTTAAGTCTACGGGTTAGTAGTGTTCAATATATTCACATTGTGTGTAGTCAGTCTTTCCACTTAGCAGAACTGAGACTAACCCCTACACAGCATCTCCACCATTATTCCTCCCACTCCCGAGTGTTTGGCAACCACCATCCTACTTTCTGTTTCATCAGTTTGACTACTTTAGGTGTCTCATAGGAATGGAATCACATGGTATTTGGTTTTTTGTGACTAGCTTATTTCACTTAGCATGACATCCCGAAGTTTCATCCATGCTATAGTGTATGACAAGATTTCCTTCCTTCTTTACTTTTTAATACTAAATAATATTCCTCTGTGTGTGTGTGTGTGTAAGTACCACATTTTGTTTATCCCCTCATCTGTCAATTCCGTGTGGCCTGCTTTCACCTCTTGGCTATTGTGAATAATCTGCTATGAACATAGCTGTGCAAATATCTCTTTGAGATTCTGCTTTCATTTCTTTTGGTTATAAACCCAGAAGTAGGATTGCTGGATCATATGGTAATTCTGTTTTTAATTTTTGGAGGAAGTGTCATACAGTTTTCCATGGCAGCTGCACCATTTTACATTCCCACCAACAGTGAGCAAAAATTCTAATTTGTCCTTGTCCTTGCCTACACTTATTATTTTCTGTTTTCTTTTTTCTTTAGTAGACATTCTAGTGGGTGTGAGATGGTATCTCTTGGTGCTTTTGATTTGCACTTCTCTAATAATTAGTAATGTGAGAATCTTTTCATACTTTTTGGTCATTTGTATACCATCTTTGGAGAAATATCTAGTCTAGTCCTTTGTCCATTCTTAAGTTGAGTTGTTTGTTTTTTTTCTTGGTGAAGGAGATCTTTATATATTCTGGATATTAATACTCAATATGTTTTTTAAGCAAACATGGAATAATAGTTCTACTGTGCAGGCTGTTTTGCAAAGTGCTTTTTCATGTTATGTACTTTGAATATGTTACCTAATATTACTCTCTTGTTACTTTGCTATGAAATCTATATTTTGGCATATGTTTATAGGATAATTTTTAACAATCCTTTTATTGCAAACATGCTATTTTCATTTTTTTCATGGTAAATTAAACTATACTAATCATATTTATTGATTTTATGATAGTTTCTATATTAGTTTTTGGAGTCCCTTGTTAAAAATTACCACAAACTTCGTGGAGATAAAAAATAGAAGTTATTCTCATAGTTCTAGGGGCTAAAAATCTGAAACCTGGCAGGATCACACTGTGACCCTAGGAGTCTATGGGATAATGTTCCTTTCATTTAACAAAAAAAAATTTGAATTTCAGATAAATAATGCTTAATTTTTTTATTATAAGTATGTCCCAAATATTGCATGGGATATACTCATATTAAAATATTCATCGATTTGGAATTATTTAAAAATTTAACTAGGTGTTGTGTATTTTATCTAGCAAATCTAGCTTTGGAGCATATAAGACATACACATTACCATTTCAAACCCAGGCTACCAGCCAGTATGGCAGAACTATTTACAATTCACTAAAAAGAGTCATACGTTCTCTCACATTTTGCAGCTTTCTTGAAATTAGGCAGAGCCACATGACTTGTTCTGGCCCATTGTGCTGTGGTTCAAAGTGATGTGTGTCAGTTGATTGATGTACTTAAAAGCCAATGTGCAACCAATCCCTGTCCTACACCCACACCCACCCCCCAGCCCCCATCACCCTGTCCCTGCTGCAGTGAACTAGAACTAGAAGCCATGTGTTCAAGACACCATAGATGCAAGATGCAGTACTCTTGTATCCCTGAAGAAAAGCTGAAATTGAAGTACCTCCGAGAACCACTGGACCCACAGCATACTTCGCGTGTATAAGAAATAAACCTTCATTTGTTAAACCACTGAAATTTTTGGGTTTGTTTGTTACTGAAGCTTGGCATAACCTACCCTGGTGAGCCAACTGTGTATCATTAGATAAATAAATGCTGTGAGTCTAAGTTTGCTGATTTTTTTTTTCTTAAGTAATCTCTACACCCACTGTGGGGCTTGAACTCACAACCCAGAAATCAAGAGCCACAAGCTCTACCAACCAACAGGAACCCCTGCAATTGTTGTTTTTTAATCTTTATGGAGTTGCCAACAATTTTGCTGATTAGTTTGAAGGTCTGAATGAGAATTATAGGTGAAAATCTTTAGTACTCTGTACACTGCAACAAATGAGAACAATATTTAATGATAGCATGGCCATTATAAGTAGTGCTTTAATTCTTAAAACAATCTTATGAAATTGGTATTATTATCACTTTCATTTCATAACTAAGGAAAATGAGGCTTGAAGTGGTTGAACAATTTGCCCAAGACCATTGTACAAAGCTCTTATTAAGTATAGATCTAGGTCTATATTCCAGTGTAGTCTGACTCCAAAATCTGTATTTTCAAACCTATGTCACATAAACATTTACCTGTGACATACAGAAGCCTGTCTCTGTCATTTGTTCATTTCAAAAACATTTACTGATTGCCCCTCATATCAGATTCCTGTATTAGCAATAGAATACAAAGATGAAAGACCAGACAAATCTTTCCCTTAAGGAAGTCTCAGTCTTGTCCAGGCAATGTATATATCTAATTACAGATTGGTACAATAAGTTATGGGATAGACAGAAGCACATGTTTCCAAAGAAACGCATGTTGGAAATGGAGTACAGTTAGATGAAGCTTCAAGTTGCTGGTGAAAACTGCACTGAGTCTTGGAGGATGAATGTGAGTTGGTCTGACAAAAACAGCCTGGGATTCTAGGCAGAGAGAACATGTACTAGGCATGCACAAACCCATTTGGTATGTTCAGGAATTGTAGTTGGTTGTATGCCTGGGTTGCAATCATCTAGCAATTTCAGGAATTAGGTATAACCATCAGGGGCTAAAAACGTGGCAGAGGCTGCCCAGTAGGAGTGAGACTATAGAGATGGGGTGGTCCAAAAAGACAAAGAAAATGTTAAGTACCACCAGGGATTTGGGGCGGGTTGGGGGGGATGTGGGTAGAAATAGCCTCTTCCTTCTGCTATGCAATCTCCCACCACTGCCTCCCATTGAGCAAACCTAACTAAAAGCCAGTTGGCAAGGGAGCCAAGGAAACGTAGTTTCAGGAGCTGGCTTTCTGCCATACTGAAGAGAATAGGGAGAGAGTGAGAAATGGATCCTAGAACAAATAGCAGAAGAGTATCACTTCCATCCCTTGGTCTGAGAGGAGAGTGTTTATATTCTGCAGGCAACAGTATTAATATATCCTGTTGTCTCCAGTTGGGTTTCCTCAGCAGCAGACCTAGAGATGGGATTAGGGTATAGGAAGTTTATTGAGGAGTGCTTTCAGGATCAACACTTGTGGAAGAGGAAAATGAAGTAAGATTGGACAGAGATAGAAGTTGAACAGCAATGCAGTCCCAACAAAGCCTCAGCTGGCCCCATGTGTAGTTGTGCAGTCAGGACAGCCTTTCAAAGTTGTCTCCAGTTGGAGTACCAGGATGAACCTTTATACTCCCAAGCTAACTGGTCATTGGATACCAGCTATTCTAGGAAGGAGACATGACCTTGGGCCTGAGGAAATCCCTATGGAAGGCTGAACAGTGGAGGACCACCTTCCAGAAGCATTCCCAGAAGCTAGGGACATCTACCACAGTCCACCCCTTGTGCCCCTCAATCTCTGCATAGTTCCCACAAGCAGGTCCCCATGAGCCTTTCTTCCTGGGGGAAGTTTGGAAAGGGAAGGTTAATGGACAAGCTAGAGTTCTCTCTGCTGTAGCTGGTTACTGTCCACAACTAACACTGGTCATCCCCCTCCTCTACTATGCATTCTAGACCCCCACCCCCCTCAGCTGTCAGCTCTAGTCGTCTCAATGCTTTACCTGGTGGCATGAACCAGACCTGGTATCTAAAGCACTGGTTACCATGCTCTTCTCTGGTCAGAGTTACTGTATCTGTCAATTTACCATCAGAACCCAGCAAGAGAATACCCAGGCTCACACAAGTGGATCGCCTAGGCTCCACATATATTCCAACCAGCCCTACCTCCTCTTGATACTCTTGGCAATTCTATCTCGCTGACTGGTCACAGAACACAAGGAACCAGAAGTGTTCGGGCAATTGCTCAGCTGGACTCTTGATCAGTTGAGCTATTGTCACCTGGAAGAACTGTTCTGTCTTTGGGAATCAGGATCTCTATATCCACAGAGCCAGAATTCTATACAAAGGGTAATAAAGAAATCTTAAACTTCCAATGAAGAGCAACCTTTAGGGGTCTTAAAATTTTAGAGGCCAAGAAGAGTAAGGACAGCTAGGGAAAAGGAAGTGGCCAGTTACACAGGAAGGAAAACAGGTGTGTGACATTTCTGAAACCGAAAGAAGAACGTTTTCAAGAAATAGGTTTGATCAACTATTGTCAAATGCTGGGAAGGGTACAATATGATGAAGACTGAGGATAGACCCCTGGATTTGCAAGAATTAGTGACCTTGAGTGTTTTTTCAGTGTGGTGGAGGAATGAAAGCCTGATTAGAGGGGTTTAAAAATAGGAATAGGAGACAAGAAAGTGAAGATGTGAGCATAGATGCTTTTAAAATGTTTTCCACACAAAGAGGTAGAGGAAATGAAGGTAGCTTGAGCGCAAAGGCACAAATGATTTTTTGAAGGAGGCAAGACACTGTAGCATGTTGATGGAAATGACCCAATGGAACGGGAATGATTGAGAGGCCTAGTTAGTCTTTGCCATAGATGTCTGACAAGAAATGCTCAGTGAACACTAGCTACTCAGACCTTGATAATTATATGATCATCTGCCTACTTTCTTGAGATTTTGAGTGAATTTTTTATTTCTAGCAAGTTTCCAGGTAATGTCAGCAATATACCTAAATGTTAAGGTCCATGAATGCTGCTATGAAAAATAATAAATGAGAAGTTTACCATTCCTTATAAACATGTGAAAATAAAATTATATTAATTGTGTTCAAGGGAAGGGCTTGTGTAGGCTAGTCCATTCATCTGAATATCAACTTGTTCTTTCCACAAAATACTTTAGAATTTTGAAAAGGTTTATTATTTGTAGACTTTTATCAATAGTCAGTAACAAAGAGTGTCTGGTGGATGTGTAAGGCCACAAAAACCAAGAAATGAAAATAAACAACAACACACAGAAGAAAGAATAAGGTCAGTGGAGTGGTTGCAAAGCATTAAGCACAATCTGAGTGTTCAGATAAGAACTCTCCCTTTTTAACAGTAACTATGGTGACTGGGAAACTAATTGGTGTGCCTGGGATTAGATGTAGTATTTTAGTGGATCCAGGACAGAGACAAAAGGGAGGGTATTATGTATAGTTTTATTATTTTGAAAAAAAGAAAAAAGAATAAACCTCTTTATTTGTGGAATTGTTTGATTCGTGTGTGAGAAAAAGCCATGACTATAACCAATCAGAGTCTTTGTCCAAATAAAAGATTACACAGAATTATTGTCAGATGCTGGACTTTTTCTTCCAGACAACCCTATACCTTGAAAATTTCAAGGACAGTCTTCCAAAACCTCTATAAAATATTAAATTAATACACTTGCAATTTTAGTACAAATCAGGAAATGCAGAAATTACAGTACTCGTAGTTATATTAACTAAGTTCACAGGGCACACATGTAAGACTTTTTATTCCAAAGCAGCGCAATTTGAAGAGTTAATATTTCTCTGGGGACTGAATATTTGTATTTTCCATCTTCTTTGAATTAAGATTAGAAAATGAAAATAAGTGTTTGCATACTTCATTTAATGTATAATTTCTTAGCTTTGCCAAGATGTTTGGCTGACCTCTGATTTTGTATCAATATTTAAAGGAAGATATTAAGTGGGAAATCATCTTGAAGCAAATTCAAGACCAGTCATGTACTAGGGCTTTTATACTTTTTATATTTATAACACAGTGATTTTATTTTGTGACTCGTTTCCATAATATGTTTCCATCAATTAGAAAGAGAAAAATATTTTATTTCTAAGGGCAAATCTCCAGTTTTTCACTTCTTTACTCTTAAAACATTTACAAGGAGAGAATCGTTCAGACAGTGTAACATTTGATTTACTTATTTTTCTCATGCAGTGTTCATTTTTTTATTGTCCAAATATTTTTGATTGGTTTAAATATTCTGGAAAATTAATTCGGGAGCTGATAAAATACTTCTGAAAGTCATGATGGCAAGTCTACTTGCCAAAGTAAAAATGGACGTAACTGAAATATCCCTAGTCCTACAGTTTTCAACTGAGAAAAAAAATACATTCCGTTTAAGAGGAGATATTCCAAATCAACCAATGTGATTTTATTTTATGGGGAAAGTCTGAAGAGCTGTGCAGAGCATACCTTAGAATGGTTCATTCAAGGGGATGTAAGAAGGGAATATTTCACTACTGATTCTTGTCCTGCATTGTATTAATACCCTCACACTTCCAAGTTTGTGTGTGAGTCAAAATCTAACTCAACAGCTTCCCTCAGGTACTATTGCAAGAAGTCAAAGATGTAGAAAGCAAGAAATTATAGTAGTGGCAAGGTGCTGTCTCATTATACTTGTGTACACCAGACTGTCATAACACGTGAGCTAGAAGTACATTAAGAGAACATGAGGCGGGACACAAGAGGTGTCAAAACACACTTTCATGATTAATTCTGGAAAAAATAACATGATATAACCATCAATAGATGTAGTTATTTGCAAATAGATATTTAAGGTGATACAAGAATACCCAAGACTTATCAAGATGACTGTAAAAATGTCTAAGTCCAATCAGTCATGTTGTGTTTTAGTAAAGAAAGGATAGGCTATAGCTATAGAATATATCCCATGTTTTCGAGTCTGCATGGAGCCTATTAAGAGGAAGACAAAACGTATTATAGAAGATTTCTGTGCCTAAATATAGTTAGAAAACATTGTCTCATATAAACTAGTCAAACACCCAGTCTATTTAGTAGCATAGTCTTTAGTGAAGCATGGCATCAAGCAATCATAGCTTAAAGACATTAACTAGGAATATCATCTAATTAACTTTGTTCATTCTGCTTCTATGTTCACCAAATGACCGATTATTCTCCTGAGGCTTTCTCATAAATTTGTCTATGGTGATAAAATGGACTCATTTTCAACATGAGTAATTGTCTTCCCTTCATAATCACATTTATCATCATAAATTCAAAATCTGAAATTCACTTATCAATCCCTTTTGAATTTGGGTAGTGTGAGATGAAGAATACTGAGCATGGTTGGGATATTGTTTAAAAATATATCAAACATAGGGGGACCTAGGTGGCTTGGTTGGTTAAGCATCTGCCTTTGGCTCAGGTCATGATCCTGAGATCCTGGGATCGAGCTCCAAGTTGGGCTCCCTGCTCCGCAGGAAGTCTGCTTGTCCCTCTCCCTCTATACCTCCCCCCTCACCACTCATGACCTTCTCTCTCAAATAAATAAATGCAATCTTTTAAAAATATATATCAAGCATAGATGTGACAAGAAAATCAAGATAATATGACAAGAAGAGAATTATATAAAGTTCTACTAGGAAAAACAGTTGAGTAAAAATTGGAACAGTAAAATGGCTTGGAAGAGTAGATGTGAAGAATGTGCTGACTCATCTTCTTGGTTCTGTGGGCAAAATGAAGGAGGTCTGGGAGATATTCCAATTTTCAATTAATGGAAGACAGAATAAGAAAAGGTTCAAGACTATAACTTTGCTATTTTAATAGTAGAGGATCTCTACAAAATATTGTAGACCCAATTATTCTAAGTTTTCAATTGGAGTGTGGTGTAATGGAGCCTTCGACCTCGGCAAAATCGCTTCTCCAAGTTGGTGGTTTGGCTTGATCCTTTATCAACAGTCATGGGAAATGGGAAATAAAGGGGATTGCAAAGCATTTGGTAAATATAAATAAAATGCAAAACTCAACATTAGCAACTTTCAAGCAAATTTCTCTGAAATAAGTCGTGTATTTTGTGAAAAATTTCAGAGTGGTTTCTTGATACATTAAAATGTTTTTCTCGTAGTAGTGATGCTTTCATAGTTGGCTTGATTTACTTGATATCGATGATCTACACTATAATAAAATTTAAGCAGAGAAACGTAATACGATCTGAATTGGGAACCACAGTTTCATTGGGACTTAATGTATCATGTGGCAACATAACATTCTAATATACATAATTTCCTAAATCGTGCACTGACTTCAGAGAGTACTTAAATATTCAGCTCAATTCTCTCTTAAGTGTTCAGAATATAGTTAAAAATATAATGTCCTGCATGCAGAAGGTAGAAAAGCTTCCCTTCCACACACCAGCAGAGCCAGCAAACAAGACAATAGCTGTATGAAAAAGCTCCCTGGAAGTTATTTTCAGCACATTTTCAGCACATTTTGATAGGACACAAAAGGAAGAAGAATCAATATTTCCTGAATGCTCATGTGCCATTTTAACACACTTTAGCCATTAAAACAAATCTGCAAGTCTAGGTCTTTATTATTCCTATTTCATTTTTAAGGAAACTAAGCTCAGAGGTGCTGTAGTAATTAACACAGCTGTGGTGAACTGCTGTGGAATATAGTCCTGTCTTCATTCTGTTCATACACATGACCAAGGATCTATGTACAAATCTATGAATGCAAGAGAGTTCTGCCCCAGCATCCCATCATGGGTATTGTAGCATCATTCCTTCCTTAGACAATCTTTTCAGTGCTGCCAAACTAGGCATCCATTTATGAAAAAATATCTCTGTTCCTTCCTTAAAAGCAAGAAGGGGGTTATCAGACCAGTTTTTGCTTTCTTAGTTTTTGCTTTTCTTAGTAACAATGGGTATGGTTTCAGGATCCAACATGTTCAACAACTGTAAACTCCTACATGATGGAGGCCATGACCTGGACTGCCAATTTCCGATTTATACCTGGCTTAAAAGAAACTTGCACTGAATCAAGCCATGGCTGCTTATGTTTTAGTTGTCGGATTCTTGCTTCCTCTAAATTCTGAAGACGCAAGCCCTGAATTATTTCAATTATTTATGAAATAAAAGAGTGCTCACATTAATACGTTTCTTTCTTTGGTATAAGTAGATGAAAAAATGTTTAGCAAATGCTCACTTTTACAGTGAATTGGGTTTGGCTTGTTGACTGAGTGGCAAGGGATTTGGATATGAATATTTTCAGTTGGCAGTAAGGAGGAGAAAGAATTCTCTATTTGCTTCTTGATATTGTGAGTTTAAGGAATGCTTTGTGTCGTTATCCCGACAAACTTACAAATCAAAATAAGCAAGAAATGGTAACCTACAGCAGTTAGTGGAAAACAATATCAGGGGAAAAGACAAGTATGTTTTCATTCTTGAAAGGGTGAAATCTGTCAGTAGGAGGAAAGGGAACTCTTATTTTGAAGCTAATGTATAAAATAGTAACTTCATATAGCTTTGCAGACAATTGCATTAAAATTCACTTTAACTCCATGAGGAAGTTAATAAATAAAGAGGAAAAAGAAGGTAACTACTTCAGATGAAGAACTGAAAAGTCACCTTACAGAAAGAGTATAGTGCGAAGCCTCTAAAACAACCCCCGATGGCCCCTACCTCGTGGCATTCCCATCTTTTTTTTTTTTTAAATATTTTATTTATTTATTTAACAGACAGAGATCACAAGCAGGCAGAGAGGCAGGCAGAGAGAGAGAGAGAGAGGAAGGGAAGCAGGCTCCCCGCAGAGCAGAGAGCCCGACATGGGGCTCGATCCCAGGACCCCGGGATCATGACCTGAGCTGAAGGCAGAGGCTTCAACCCACTGAGCCACCCAGGTGCCCCAGCATTCCCATCTTTGTGTAATCTCTTTCCATGAAGTATGGGCTAGACTTAGCGACTTGTTTTCAATGAGCAGAATAAGGTGGGACTAACAATGTATGTCATAAAAGGTGACATAGTCTCTCTCTTTCTCTCTCTCTCTCTCTCTCTGTCTAAGATCATTCTCTCCAGGAGAAGCCATGAGCAACCCTATGGTGAGGCACATGTGGCAAGGAGCTAAGGCATCTTGCCAACAGCCATGTGAGTGAGCTTGGAAGTGGATCCTCCAAGCCCATTCAAGCATTTAGATGACGAGATTCCCAGCTGACAGTTTGGATGCAGCCTCATGAGTGACTGAACCACAATTAGTCTGCTCCTAGATTCCTGATCCTAAGAAAACTGTGCAAGATAATAAATGTTTTAAGCCACTAAATTTTGAGGTAATTTGTTGTGCAGCAACAGATAACTAGTGCAAGGAGGCAGGAGTGATAACTGACACTCTATCTTGGAAAGCATAGGGCCAGGAATTCACTTTGGTGAGAGGACTAGACAGATATATCATGTTTAAGTAGGTCAGTTAAAAGATGAAAATATAGACCACAAGTCTTAAGAGTCACGTCAAGGCTGAAGGACTGGAGGGCCAGCAAAACTGGCACGCTTTGGAAAAGTTAGTACATAAGAGTTTAACCCCAAAGTTTAGTAGAGGATGCAGGTGAATGACCTTGTTGAGGACAGCTGTAGAGAAGCTAGAATCACCTCAGAGGCTGGGAGACTGTATGACATTTGATGTGGAAGTTGTCCTAGTCATCAGAATTCAGGCAATTTAATAGGCATGGCTGCTACCCTTTAGGAACTTCTATTTCTGAGAGGACAAATTGACATGGGCAAGCACCTAAAAGGGTGTAGCTCTAAATTCCTAAAGAATATTCTTCCTCCTCGCCATTCTCTCCGCCTCCATCAAGCTCTGACTCTTTGCACCTCATGCCTGGCACTTAATTGGTACCAGGTTGTTTCTTGTTCTTGAGACTTGTCTCCTCAGTTAGTCTGTAGGTTGCTTAGGAAAGGATCATGTCTCGTTCAATAATCCTCCTCTAACCACAAGTTCTTATTTGAAATGTGAGCATATGCGGACATATTTCTGTGTACCTTCTCTGAAGCCACAAGAATTTTGGATCATTTTACATGAATCATTTCAAATGCTACCATCTTGTCTGTAGTGAGATTCAAAGCCCTCTGGGTTATTTTTTTCTACCCTCTTCTGCTTCTTTATACTATTGGTTATATTCTCTCTAATTTTTGCAAAGGTGCATTATCCATTTTCTTTATATTATGGATGTGGTGCAAGAAATAGTGCTAGGTGTTGGAAGGACATGCTGCCATAGATAAGATAGACATGCACCCTGCCTTTCTGTCATGTGCTACCCATGTAGTCTGTATAATATTAGGAAAAAAGTAATTAAACAAAAATACACATAAGCAGTGGCAGCTCCCAGGAATGTTTAAAGATAGTACCCATGATGTGTCAAGCTATTTCCCAGTGGAGAATCCATTTTTTGATCTGACACTATGCCATAAGTGAATTTCATACAAAAGAAAGCTTCATAAGATCTTCCAATGTGGAATACTCTTTAGAACAGAAAGATGTGTTCATGGGGTGCCTGGATGGTTCACTTGGTTAAGGAACTGATCTTGATTTTAACTCAGGTCATGATCTCAGGGTTTGTGAGATGGATCCCCAGGTTAGGCTTTGCACTGGGCATGGAGCCTCTCACCCTATTTCTCTCTCTCTCTCTCTCAAAAAAAAAAAAAAAAAAAAAGAAAGAAAGAAAAAGAAAAAAAAGAAAAAAAAGGAGTTTTACTCATATAAAAGGACATAGATAAAGAACACGAATGTTGGAGACACAAAAATGAAGTATCTTAAAAGCGGGCAGCTATCAACCGCTAGCTGGGTGGTAAAGACCTTAGAAAATAATTTCTTAAACTTTGATATCTAAAAATTTTCATTTAAGCAAATAGCTTAAAGTGTATTTTAAAAAGACTTTCACATGGGGCGCCTGGGTGGCTCAGTGGGTTAAGCCGCTGCCTTCGGCTCAGGTCATGATCTCAGGGTCCTGGGATCGAGTCCCACATCGGGCTCTCTGCTCAGCGGGGAGCCTGCTTCCCTCTCTCCCTTTCTCTCTGCCTGCCTCTCTATCTACTCTGATCTCTCTCTGTCAAATAAATAAATAAAATCTTTAAAAAAAAAAAAAAGACTTTCACATATATCTTAAATGATTCATTACAATTCTATAAAATGACTAACTCCTAATTTGTTAGGTGTCCATTTAAAGTTGTTTCTTCCCAGAGTCCATTCCACACAGTCCAATAGCCCTTGTACTGCAGCATAATTTAGAGTAATTTAATTTTAATTGTCCATTTCCATCCATAACTCATGTGCTTTTAATGAGAACAGAACTCTGTCTTTCTTTAATTTTGTATCACTAGTCCCTAGCACAGTGCCTCACACATGGAAAATGTGATGAATAAAGGAACAAATAAATAAATAGGAAGTAAAAAAGGGTCTTCACAAAAACAAAAACAAAACAAAAACCCTGTAATTATATGCATGCGTTTTCTAAAAGATAGAGAAAACATTCGAAAGAAATAAAATCGCTATGTAGGACTGTTCAAACATGTCTGATGATAAATAATTCTGCTAGACACATAAGATCCATTAATTACTTTTCATTCATTTCTTCCATTATTTATTACCTTCCTCCTGCATGCTCAACAATGTTTTTACCTGTTTGGCCTCTGAAACCTTTCTGGGGGCTGCTTTCTAGATTTGGCCCTAGCAGAGACACCTGACATTTCTAGAACTCACTCGCCATCTTTTGTGTTGATGGGCCTTATGTTGAACTGTCTCAGCTTGCTCATTCATAACAGGCTGAAATATCTGAACTGAATTCTGCTAGAAACAGGAGCCACTAAAGGAGTGTGAACAAAGAAGCAACATTGCAAAGCAGGGTTCAGGAAGATTCTTCTTTGATAGTGATTAGAATTGATTTTTTTTCCTCTGGAAAGTGTGATGTTGAAGAGCTGTAGCTTTTAAAGAGAGGAAGGCCAGGCAATGTTAAAGGATGAGGAGCAATGCAATATGCTGTATTTGGTTCCAAATGGGCGTCCCTGGTAGGAATTTGGTGAAGGAACAGATGTTACAGGATGGCAGGGCCAAGGGACCCTCAGTGATAAAGGGGACCATACGTTAGCGTTGAAGGATTGAAAGGTTTTAGATAAATAATAATGCATATGATGTGTTTACAGGAAAAAACTAGAGAATGTTTTCGTTGTGGTAGTGATTCTTGGTCTCCTCTCTGGACTCACTTGAGAAGCACAGTCAAATGAGAATTCACATGATTTGTCAATACCCTCCAGTCAAAGGCAACCAAGAATATACCTGCAGTTGAAGGAGGCTGGGTTTATGGATCATTGCAAAGAGGGAGAACCATGTGGTATCTTAGTAAGAGGGTGTTAGAAAGGACTTACTATAGGGGCATCTGGGTGCCTCAGTCAGTTAAGTGGCAGACTCTTGATGTGGGCTCTGGTCATGATCTCAGGGTCCTAGAAACAAGCCCTGAGTCGCTGGGTCTGAATGTGTGCTCAGTGGGGAATCTGCTTGAGGATTTCTCTCCTTCTCCCACTGCCCCTACCCCTGCTCACTCTCTCTCTCTAAAATAAATTAATAAATCTTTAAAAAAAAAGACTATAATATTTGAACTTTTGCTAGTAATTTGGGAGAGGGTCTAAGGAAGCAGGGCTTTGGTCTACGTTAGATGCTGTCAAGAAGCAGGGGTGGGGGCGCCTGGGTGGTTCAGTGGGTTAAAGTCTCTGCCTTCGGCTCAGGTCATGATTCCAGGGTTCTAGGATCGAGCCCAGAAGCCCTCTGCTTCTCTGCTCGACAGGGAGCCTGCTTCCCCTTCTCTCTCTACCTGCCTCTCTGCTTACTTGAGATCTCTGTCTGTCAAATAAATAAATAAAATCTTAAAAAAAAAAAAAAGATGCAGGGGTAATTCTGTGATTGGGTATTTTCATAACTCTTACCTAGAAGGTGGAAGAAACCCAGCAATACTCTAAAAGTGTAATTAGTAAAGCAGCAGCAATCAATCATACCATTCAGGACAAGGAGTATTTAGTCACTTTTGTGATTTGGGCACAGTTCCAATCAAGTGTCACTGCTGACACTTGATTACAGATTGGTGATCATGGGCACCAAGTGGCCTTGTTTGAGGCTGGTGTTCTGTGAAATTGCTTGGGCTCAACAGGAAAATACCGTGGCCTACTTGTGATGGCCAGGGCAGCTGCCAGATGTTGGGGATTGCTTTTCAATTTTTTTAAGATGCAGTGCATGAAACTGATTCACTGGTGGACAAGAAATCTATATTTCTTTCTTTTTTTTTTTTTAAAGATTGTATTTATTTATTTGAGAGAGAGAGAGAGAATGAGAGAGAGTATGAGAGGGGGAAGGTCAGAGGGAGAAGCAGCCCCCATGCTGAGCAGGGAGCCCAGTCCTGAACTCGATCCTGGGACTCCAAGATCATGACCTGAGCTGCAGGCAGTTGCTCAACCAACTGAGCCACCCAGGCGCCCAAGAAATCTATATTTCTAATAAGATGTCTATGTGATTCTGACTGAGGGAATCTGAGAATCAAGTTTTCCTATGACGGGTGAACGAGGCTGAGCGAGAGGAGAGGAGGATTGTAGAGATCCTTGAAAAACAGGCTGATAAGTTTGAACATGATTCTGCCAGCAAATAGCAGCCATCAAAGACAGGAGTATAGAAGCCGAATTGCAAAGCAAGGTTCAGAAAGATTCTTTTGCTGGTAGTGAGTAGAGCGGTTAGATAGAGCATAAGGGCCAGGAGCTTCGGCTGGGGGTAAAGGAGAATAGAAGCAGACAGACAGCAGCTAGGAAACTCGGGCAAGGGTCTGATCCCGACAAGATGATAAATTGGATTAAAATATTGGCAGTGGGAATGGAAAGAAATTGTTGGATGTGAAAGACATTAAATAAAAATTGGAAATCCATTCACTGTGAGCCCAGAGGACAGCGACTTATCTTGATATTCTTTGCTCCTAGGCCTGTGCCTGGGGCAGATTTTACCTCAGGGGGCACAGCACACATCCTGGAAGGATTTAAGGACTGAATCAATTAAACAATGAATACCATCATATAACTGACAGATGTGGGGGAAGAGGAAGAAGGATAACATCAGGAGTGACCTTGGCAGGGAAAATTATTTCAGTAAAAGGAGCTTTCCATTTGGTCAAATTGAGTCTCTGTCATGTCAGACATGAGCGCTATGGGTCTGGAATTTGAATTCAAGAGATAGGCTACGGTAGGGGTTGCAGGATGAATAAATGGGAGGACTGAAGTCTTTGGAGTACATGGAATTTCTAAGAGTGGGTGACAGAGTCAGCCTCCTCTTCATCTGGGAAGGCAATGCTTGTTTTCTACCCTAGACGATGCGTTCCCATTCAGAGGGACACACTTACCTACTCAGGAATAGAGTATAGATGTTATGAGCATGTTTTTGGAGTCAGCAGAAAGGGTTTCCAGAACATCCTTGCACCATTCAAGGTGTGACTTTTCATGTATTTAACTTACCTAAGTTAGAATTTCCTGACCTATGAAAAGAAAACAGTGAATGTAAGGCAAGCTCTTAAAGATGGGTCTAGAAAGAAAATGAAAATACAAATCTTATGTGGGAATGTATGAGTGACAGTGTTCAGTAAATGTGAAGTTTTAGTTTGCTGTTTAGGACAGTTCTGTCTTCTCAAAGCATGACTTCTTAAGGAAGAGTGGCTTCTCTTAAGAAGAAGTCACTTCTCAGTGACTCTGCCCTTTTCATATCGTGGGACAAAGATTGAAAACTTAAATGTACCCAGTTGCCGTCAAAATGGTGGAATTTAGAGCACTATCTAGAAATTAAGTAAATCCAAAATAAGAGGGAAAAATCCTTTGACTTGCAATTTTTAAAAAAGATTTGAATTATTTATTTGAGAGAGAAAGAACATGAGCAGGAGAGAGGGGCAGAGAGGTAGAAGGAGCGGGAGAACTCACATTAAGCTTTAAGTATAAAATCGTACAAGGTCAAATGTAGCTAATTGATTTATTCCAATATTATTAAAATGTACTCACTACAGGGAGCCCCACACAGGGCTCGATCCCATGTCATGACAAAGGCAGACGCTTAACCAACTGAGCTACCCTGGTGTCCCTGACTTGCCTATGTTACATCCAACCACTAATGGAGTTGTTAAATAAAAGTAAGTATATTTGAGGTAGCTCTTGCCTAGCCCACTCTGAGTTTTTTAAAAAACCTATTTTCTGACAGCTCACTGAAAACAGCCCTTTCTTGTTAAAATTTACCAAAAGGTGGCGGTGTTCTATACAAATGCTCACTTGTCTTATTATTACTGATGGACTTTGTAAAATAAATGTTTCAACATTATACATTATGAGAATCAAGTTATTAAGAATCAGGAAAAATACCAGGCTTCACTGAGAAAATTTGAAATGTACAAGAAAAGATCTTTAAATAGCAGTGCGGAACACCACACAGGGTGTTAGAGTGCTTGTGTTCCCACCAAGATTCTTAGGATACACTCAGTGCTGGAGATACAAAAACCTGAAGCATCATTTCCATAGTTGATTTGCACATACTGTCTATGTAAACATGCTCAAACTGATTAAGGTTTCTTTTTTTCTTACACAAGCCTTTATTCCCCAGCCTTCTCTGTTGGGGGGAGGGGGAGGGGCTCCAGCTTATTGCAGCAATTTGTGTAAACCTATGGGAAAAGAACAGTGGCCTACATTTTCAGATATCCATTTTTAAATTCAGATTCTATCCCAGTCATAAAAATGGAAGAAACAGGGCACCTGGGTGGCTCAGTGGGTTGAGCCTCTGCCTTCGGCTCAGGTCATGGTCTCAGGGTCCTGGGATCGAGCCCCGCATGGGGCTCTCTGCTCTGCAGGGAGCCTGCTTCCCCCTCTCTCTCTGCCTGCCTCTCTGCCTACTTGTGATCTCTCTCTCCCTCTCTCTCTGTCAAATAAATAAACAATTTAAAAAATCTTTAAAAAAAAACCCGGAAGAAACAAACATTAATTAAACACCTACAACACACCAAGCCAAGATATATGTAATCTTAGGTGGCTGGTAAAGGAGACCCAGTAAGGTAGTTATCATTAGTCTCACTGTATCAATAGGGAAAAAGAGGCCCAGAAAAGGTAAATAATTTATCCAAGGTCACTGACTAGGAACTAAGATGTAAATATTTAAACCGACTTTGAAGTCCCCGGTTCTTTCCGTTATATTAACTCCTGTGACTACAAACCATTCATGGTTTTTGGTTGTTATTTGATACGATAGTTTGGGAAAAGCTACTACAAGTTCAGAACTTTTTTCAGGATGTTGGAAAGTATTTTTGTAGAAATCATTTTATTAGTTCACAGCAAGAATTAGATGTGAAGTATAGAGATCTGGAAGTGTGCGATCTCAGTGAGTACAGTTTAATAATATTGGAATAAATCAATTAGCTACATTTGACATTGTACGATGTTATACTTAAAGCTTAATGTGAGGAAAGAAAGACTGAATTACAACATAAGATCAGTATCCTTATTTTTATTCATAGCCTTCATTATTTTTCCTAGGGGCTGCGCTTCCAACGCTCTTTAGGAAATTTAGATTTCCCGGTATTGTGTTTTTCCAGACTAAATCCTTGACAATTTCAGTCAAAATTCAACTGATTTTGTGGGACGATTTTTTTTTCCTGCCTTTTTTATCGAATCAGTCTATTTCTCTGGAATAGTTTAAGGCAGTTCTTACCATTTCCTGCTGGGTGGGCCATTTTTTTTTCTTTTTTGGCTATGCTGTTTGCTTAAACTATGAAGCCATTTCAAGTAGACATGTTTTATCATCACTTTTCCCCTTTAGAGGAACCTCCCTATAATTTAACGTTGTTAATAACTTCACCAAAGTGACATTTCTAATATTTACTTATTTATTTTTCTCATTAGACACATAGAATCCAGGACAGTGGTTTCATCAGTACTTCTAACTCCAACCTACAATGAGCAAAGTTGTGTGTCATGGAAAAGGTATTTTATTTATTTTTTTTTTATTTTTTAAAAGATTTTATTTATTTACTGAGAGAGAGAGAGAGAGAGAGAGACAACACAAACAGGGGGAGAGGCAGAAGAAAAGGGAGAAGCATACTCCCCATTAAACGGGGAGTCTGATGTGGGGCTCAATTCTAGGACCCTGGGATCATGACCTGAGCCAAAGGCAGAAGCTCAACCCCCTGAACCACACTGGCACCCCCTAAAACAGGCATTTTAAACAAAAATGTAAATGAGGCTAACAATTTAAAAAAAATGTGAGAGAAATATTAAATAAAGCTAACAATGCCTCAAAATAATAGGTCATCCCAACACATTTCCTGAAGTTATTTCTAGAAAGCAAAAGGCATTGGAATTAAATCAAATAATTAAGTATTTAGGACATGTATGTTCTTATCTTCTACATCACTGTTATTATGAAAGCCTTTTAAACACAGTTAGAATGTGGCATGTGTACCCATTTATACTTCATCATTAATTAAAGCAAGTGGCATGTTCCTCAGGAACTTATTAATGAAACAGAACAAAAATGACAGGGGCTCTATGAAGCCAATAAATACACTGAATCATTAAAGATAAAGGAAAGAGTGGACATCCTTTTCCTTTCACAGATGCAAACTTGAATGCTGTTTTAGAAAAATATTCCAGTATTTCCTGCTTCATTAGTGAGGAGTTTCTTATTTTGAAATTCCCCTGCAAAGATAGCTGACTTAGTCCTAGTAAGTTACCATTAGAGTCCCCCCACCCCCCAGCCCCCACCCCACCTGCGGTTTTGCTTTCCACTGTTTCAGTTATCCACAGTCAGCTGGAAGCCAATGGTCCTCCTCTGACTTACCATCAGAAGACCAACTGTAGCCTAATGCTATGTCACAAACCCTGTATCATTCACCTAGGTTCATCTTATCAATGTAGGCATTTTATCATCTCACACTGTCACAAAAGGAAGGGTGAGTGGAGTATGAAATATTTGGAGATAGACCACATTCACATTACGTTTATGATAGTACACTGTTAAAATTGTTCTGCTTTATTACTGTTGTTGTTCATCTCTTACTGTGCTTAATTTATAAATTAAACTTTATCATAGGTGTGTATGTTTAAGAAAGAACATAGCATATATAGGATTCCATACTATCTGTAGTTTCAGGTTACCACTGGGGTCTTGGAATGTATCCCCCTCAGAAAAGAGGGGCTATTGTAGTTGTCTTCCATACCTTTTGATCTAACCAATGTGTTAAAATGTCCTTAAAATGTGTTTTAAAGTTCTAGACCAACTGGGTCAAAGAGTGTGAAAACATCAGGCACCCTGGAAAAACACTCACAACGCAGGTTATACTGATGTGAGAGAGTGCTATCTTCTCACATCACGTAACATGTAATCATCCCTTATTTTTGGAAAATGTAGGGCAAGTACTGAACTGGTAGTCATTAAGGTTCTAGTTCTCAGCCCATTTCTTTTTTTTTTTTTTTTAAGATTTTATTTATTTATTTATTTGACAGAGAGATCACAAGTAGGCAGAGAGGCAGGCAGAGAGGGGGGGGGGAAGCAGGCCCCCCACTGAGCAGAGAGCCCGATGCGGAGCCCAATCCCAGGACCCCGAGATCATAACCTGAGCTGAAGGTAGAGGTTCAACCCACTAAGCCATCCAAGTACCCGAAAATGCCACCCTTTGAAGTCACTTAGCCTCCCTTGGTCTTAGTTCCCAACCAGTAAAACGAAGGACATTTATTTTTTATTTATTTATTTTTAAAAGATTATTTATTTATTTATTTGACAGAGAGAGAGAGAGAGAGAGAGAGAGATCACAAGTAGGCAGAGAGGCAGGAAGAGAGAGGCGGGGAAGCAGGCTCCCTGCGGAGCTGAGAGCCCAATGCAGGGCTGGATCCCAGGACCCTGGGATCATGACCTGAGCCAAAGGCAGAGGCTTAACCCACTGAGCCACCCAGGCACCCTAAAACAAAGGACTTTTAGAATATATTGTCTCTAAGACGTCCTCCAGATGTAAGGCTTTAAAAAGACCCATGAGATCTGTATTTAATGCCAGAATCCAATTGGAATACCTTTAAACTTACTAAATAAATACTGAGCAATGAAGGGTCTACACCCATCTGCTGAGTGACATTTTGAAACTCTCTAAACCATTGTCCTTTTCCAAAAATCAGGGCATTATACACTTTTCTTTATCCTACTAGCATAGAGGCCATGAGAGTGAGTAAAATTCTAGTTACAAAACTGCTTAGAATTTGGAAACCGTATTCTGTAAACATGTAATGTACCTGTTAGCATGACTAAATATACCCCCTAAACAAACATGCTAAGAGAGCTACTACTTTGAAAGAAGGAAGAAAGTCAAGGAAAAACCATTTTTGATGGATGTTAACTAGGCTTATGATCATTTCACAATATATACAAATATCAAATCATTATGTTGTGCCCTGGAAACATAATGTTATGTATCATAATGTTATGATATCTCAATTTTAAAAAAGGGAGGGAAAGTGTAAAACCATTTTATTTTCTTTTAGACAAGCCCCAAATATTTTTCTCATCTATTTTTAGAATTAAGAATAGGGAATATTGCCTAATAGTCAATAAATTTAAAAACTAGGAAGGAGAGGCAGAGATTAGAAAGGAAATGAAAGATGAAAATGGAGGGAAAAAATGAGAAAGAGAAAGAAAAACATTCACAGATGAACAGAGAAATAGACTAGCCAGGAAAGATAAGGAAAAACATCAGAGGGAATTTCAAAGAAGTTAAGTGGACAGGCAAAGACAGACCTTCAACAAATGGAACACTAGTCATATATAAGAAAGGTTTTCATGGAGAAATAGCTTAATCAATGGCTTTTAATGAAACAGATTTCATACACATAAGAGTTTTAAGCAATCTCAGGCATATGGGGAAAGATAACCTCTTGGCACTGATTTATGGGCCAACTAAAGAGGAACTGAAGACTGAATCAGAGATTTCCCTGTTATTTCAATTAAAATGAACTTCTTCGATGGGTGTTCTCTATCTACACTATTGTAAAATGATAGTAACTGACTAGAAATTGGTGCCTCATCTAGAAAGAGGATGAAAATATTTAGGACAGAATTAAAAAAAATTAAGTATTTTGTTCTCCATGGGAATAATAAATCTTTTATAGTTTTTCATGGAAGTCATTTATTTACAAATCTTTTAAATAATGAATAACAATGATTAACATCATCCCTTTTCATATTATTATTAACTCAGAATATTTCTGAAATCAAGGAATCGATTGCTCTTTTTCAAGTGTTATAGATAAGAATATAATTGATATTTTAAAAATATCCTTATCAGATTTTTAAAAATCTCATATTTAAAATTTCCTATATCAGAGATACAGTAGATGTATATGAGTGAAATGACATGATTTCCTTTAATATAATCTGTCAAAAGCATGTGGAGGTTTATAGATAAAACAAGTATCAGAATGTTGTTAATAACTGAATCTGGGAGATGTGTACATAAGGTTCACTTATTTTCTAATTCTGTGTATATTTCAGATTTCCTATAACAAAAAAATAAAGCATCTTTTTTTTGAAACTGAGTCAACTATTTGGTTGCATTTGGAAGAAGTAGCTAAATGAACCCATGATATCTCACTTTCAGGACATCAAGAAAGACTTAAGGATTTCTTGTTACCGAAGTTTTCTTTGGTTCCTACTTCTTTTTCAGTGACTTCTACAACTTTATTTTTCATCATCATCTGAGTTTTATTTTCAGGACAGCTGAACTGTATTTTTATAAATTTCCACTTCAGAAACACAGGCAGTCTTAAGAAATGGATGAGAACCAGGTACTTAGTGTACAGTTTTCCATTGTGTTTTATTTAACCTAAGTCCCAAATTCTAAAAGCAGAATTGGAAGTATCTTTCTGCCTTGGGTAAAGATGTCTCAACTGTTCCATGAGAAATCTGGAGAAAGAGTTGCATTTGGAAGCCTTGCTTTGGCTATCACCTGAGACTGGTATCCTAGAAGGGCAGTGTTCTCAGTCTCTTGGAGGAGAGGAATGCCTGTCTCTTACTCACACACTGCTGTATTCTCAAGTTAAAGTCTCAGAGGAGACTGCCTGTCTACCCAGCTGCAGAATGTGTATGTGATGATTGCATCTGTTGCCATGGAAACTGAAATATAACCGATAAACTACACACCCCAAACAGATTAAAATTGACTTAGAAAAACTATGTAGGGTTATTACAAAATGTATGGTAAAACATCTCTTTACTGTACCTCCCTCTTTAAAATGATAGCTTATGAAGTAGAATTTTCATAGAAGTCCTTCTCCCCAACAGAATTTGTGGTGGTAGCAAGGTTATTGCTGAATAAATTCTTAAAGTAGTACATGACAGCAGATGGATGAATGGTTTAAATGTATATATGCTTGACTAGGCATATTTGTATGAGAGTAATGATATTATTATGAAATACTGAGTCCCAGATATCCAGGCCCAAATATGTTTAAACAAGATAAAAATATAACTGATTTTGTTTTAACATAATTTACTGTTTCAAAGATGTATATCTGTTGTCTTGTTGTTGAACTTATATTCACCTGAACTTAATAATAGCTGCCACTTATTCAGCATTTACTCATGATGATAAAAATCATAGATGTGGAGAACTAATAATCGAAACTGTTGTAGAATGTTCGTTGGTTGAAGTGAATTTTTTTTTTTTTAAGAATGTGTCTATCATACCTAAAGAGCTAAGATTTGTCATTTGGTGAAACAGGAAAATTATGGAATGATAATTATTTAGATGTCATACAATTAGCAAACCTTATTTTGGAGGTGTCAAGGGTATTAAGATCACTTGATAGTAACAATAAATTAAATTTTTTTTTTTTCCTAGCAAAAGTTCTCAATGGTGGTATATACTAAGGGAAAAGAGAAAATACTGGAATTGCACTTGACCACTTTTGGATTTCACTGTGTAATGAATTTGTTCTGCATTAGGACTTTAAAAAACAATCTTACAAGTTACACAGAGCCAAGAGGACAATTTATGGAGGATATGCCTGTCTCCCAGAAAGTCAGGTTTATTTTGTCATCTTTTAAGTCAAAGGAAGACTGGAAGGTCTGTTTCCCCATTTGTTGCTCTGAATGTTTATAGGAAGGGAAAGGTTCTTTTGGAGATATCTGAAACAAAGTTCCAATGTTCTAAATTCTGTTTTCAGGAATGACTCAGAGCTTCTAATGTAGGACCTTCTAAAGATCTGTATGTGGATGTATGGAACATTCAATGGCCTAGGAATGGTGATAGCTGGATCTTAGTCTATTCTCTGTCCGGGCGTTACTTGGCTGTGGATCTCAGACATTTCTGGCCCACAGTTTTCTCATCTGTCAGATCTCAGTAAGAGGTGCCAAATAATCAGTAACATTCCCTTCAGTTCTAATTACAATCAAACCTTATGTGAATGTTTCTGTCTGACTCAACTCCAATCCATAATTCCTTTCTCCCTAATTATTTTCTGGTATTGGTCCCAGGATAACCATGTGTCCAGTTCTAACCAATGAAGTGTTAATGGCTGAGATTCCAGAAAAGATTTTTAAAAGGATAGATTGGGCCAGAATGATCCTTTGGGCCTTTTGAATCTGTCCTCTTCTTGCCTGCAAAAAATATAATGCATGGGTGTAGCGGTCATCTTTTTTTTTTTTTTTTTTTTTAGATTTTTTTCTTTGTTTATTTGAGAGAGAGAGCAGAGTGAGCAAGAGAGAGCACAAGTAGGGGGGAGGGACAGAGGGAGAGGGAGAAGCAGACTCCGTGCTGAGCAGGGAGTCCTACCCTGGGCTGGATCCCAGGACCCTGAGTTCATGACCTGAGCCTAAGGCAGATGTGCCCCTGTTGCAGGCATCATAATGTCCATGGGTGAGAAGCTAAACAGTAAGGACGGCAGAAGCAGAGAAATGAAAAGAATATGTGTCCCTAATGGCTTTTTTGAGAAGTCGTGCCAGCCTCAGACTGCCTGTATCTGGATTTCTTGCTATAGGAGAAAAATAAACCCATCGTTTAAGCCATTGTGGTATCATTGATCATTACTGGCGGTAGAATTTATGCCTAAATGATACAGTTAATACAACAAATAAAACTAAAACGCTCTAATTGTAGAAGGTTCCTTGTGAAGAGTACAAAGATCAATACCATAATTACTCCTCTCAAGGAGCTTCTCAGTAGAAGACAAAAGACGAGCACTCAATGAGCTACAATACCAGTCAGAATGCATTAAGAAATGTACCAACAACATTTTAAGCAAGATGAAGTCATAATTGATGTAACAATGTAGGGAAATTGGGCATAGAGCCATTTTTTTAAAAGATTTTATTTAGGGGCTCCTGGGTGGCTCAGTGGGTTAAGCCTCTGCCTGCGGAGAAGGGAGTTGAGGGAAATTGGAAGGGGAGGTGAACCATGAGAGACTATGGACTCTGAAAAACAACCTGAGGGTTTTGAAGGGGCGGGGGTTGGGAGGTTGGGGGAACCAGGTGGTGGGTATTAGGGAGGGCACGGATTGCATGGGTGTGGTGAAAAAACAATGAATACTGTTAATGCTGAAAAGAAATAAAAAAATTAAAAAAAAAAGATTTTATTTATTTACTTGAGAGAGAGAGAGAGAGAGAGAGAGAACGAAAAGGCAGGGGGAATGGCAGAAGCAAGCTCTCCAGTGAGTAGGGAGCCCAAGATGGGACTCGATCCCAGGACCCTGAGATCATGACCTAAGCCATACACTTAACTGACTGAGCCACCCAGGTGCCCCAAGCATAGAGCCTTAAAGAGTTATATTTAATACTCCTGCAAGTTCTTGCTGCCTGTGAAGCTTGACTTCCAATTTAACATTTTAGCAAAATATTGTTTTTAAAAGTGTCATTTTAAAAGAATTCTATATTTGAGAGATTTAAAAGAGTCATGGTAACCCATTTCCTTCTACTTGATCAGCTACTGGTTTATGCAACTACTCCCAGTGCCCTAATAATTTGCTGTTTGAAAAAATATGGACTAAAGTCAATGCCTGTCCTCCCTCTTTTTTTTTTTTTAAGATTTTATTTATGTATTGGCAGATAGAGATTACAAGTAGGCAGAGAGGCAGGCAGAGAGAGAGGAGGAAGCAGGCTCCCCGCTGAGCAGAGAGCCCGATGTGGGGCTCGATCCCAGGACCCCGGGATCATGACCTGAGCCGAAGGCAGAGGCCTTAACTCACTGAGCCACCCAGCCACCCCCTGTCCTCCCTCTTTTTATAAGCTTTTTTTTTCTACTGCTTTGATGCCACCCTGACCCTGCCCTACTGTCCAAGTATTTTCCCAGACTGTGTAATCTGATAACCGATTCAATGCAGATGAGTTAACCAAAATATAGCTTAATATGCTACCAGTGTTCCCTCATATTTGTGCTTTTATAGCATCTAGCCCATGATAATTCCTGATCACATTTTAGAATCATCAGGGAAACTTTTAAAAATATCAAGTGCCTCCCATCCAAGCCAATTTGCATCTAGTTGATCTATAGTCAGATGTTGAAATTGGTAGGTTTAAAAACATCTCAGGAGTTTTTAATGTAAGGCTAAGGTTGAATAAGCTGTCTTAACCCACATTCAAGACATGTATCCACCAGATGCCTGATGTGGCAAATTTCTCTAAAAATCTACTCTCAGCCTCATGGGATTAGATGACTAAAGCACAACTCATTTTGTCCCTGAGCTAAAAAAGAGTTTGTTGAAAGAATCCTGCATTTTCTCAGCAACACCACGGGGAATGGGTCTCTTCAGGGCCTGCACCCAGGATCAGGAAAGCTGACAGGAACCAGGCACTGGTTCCCTCTGCCCCCTCCTCTCTTGGCTGGCTCATGCTTTAATTCTCATAAAGAGCTGCTTCTCTGGAGATTTTTTTGGTTTATTCTTTCCCCTGGCCCTCACCACCAGATATCTGGTCTATTCTACTCTTTCTGCAACCCAACTCTCTCTGCCTCCACAGCTACGAAGGAAAAGACTATGGCTTCTCAAGGTCACTGCATGTATTTGCACCCCGCACCTGAAGCTGCATCTACCTAGATGGCTGCCCTTTGCTTCTATGAACAAAATGGTCCCTCTGAAGGGCCTCATTTTGGTCCCTTCAGAGGGCCTCAAGATACAGCACTACTGGTGGCCCCAGCTTCTGCCTTTAGGAGACAGATCCAAGCTCAGAGGATCCTTTCTTACAAGTACATAGCCTCGGAGAAGCTCTGGCCCAGGATAGTTAAGGGCTCATTCTCATCTATTCACCTACGGTCTGAGACACAGGGTAATATGGCAGAAACACATTACAGAGGACTCATCCTTACATGGGGAAGGGGGCACTTCTTTAAAAAGGGGATCATTTATGAGGTGGGCAGTTAATTAAAAAGGTCTACTTGATCCTTCAAAGAGCTAGCTTTTGAATATGGGAGTTGTCTAAAATATAAAATGTCTCTCAGAAGCCCTCTGTTAGTGTAATGAACATGTAGGAAAAACCAAAGCTCTTCCCTGACTGGTATGTTCTAGGAAGAATTATGGAAGGGATATAATTTTTATAGACAATGTAGGGAAAGAGGCAACTCAGACAGGCAGAGAAGGCATAGTGAACAAAGGCATGGGGTGAGGACAGTAACTATTTCAGACTGATTGGACCATAGGATTTAAAAGGTAACATACATGATCAAGTTGGAGCCAGATTGTAGAGACTGCTGAAAATCAGGCAAAAGAACCCCTTCCAGAAAATGTATGGTTTTTGAGCAAGAGAAATATATAATCAGATGAGTATTTTAGGAAGGTTGATCTCTTCCAAAGTGACTACAGTAACTAAAGAGGCGAAGATATGAAAGTAGATGAGTTGATCAAATAAGAGGCAAGACAGGGTCCAATCTAGGTTGGTGGCAGTAAGAATAAAAAAATAAATACAGGGCGTACTTGAGAACCATGGGGATTTGAGGCAGCATGCCAGGGGAAAGGAGAGAGAGAGATTTGAATTAGCATATTCCAGGGCTCTGGTCACATACATGTATGGGAAGCCAGTTCCAATAAGCTACTTTCTAAGGCATCCTATTGTATTTGTTTATTTCATTTGACTCATTCCATCATTCACTCACTCAACAAACATTTACTCAGTTTCCTGAGCACCTGATCTGATCAGGCGTTATACGAGGAGGTGGTTCTGATAAGACGAATGAGACTGGTGTCTTCCAGTGAGGATGTGGACATGAAAACAATGAATGAGAAGACAGTGTGAAAGTGCCACATGACCTCATAGGGCTGCTGGGCAGATTAGATGAGATCACGTCTGTAAGATGCTTAGTTAGGCACAGTGCCTGGTACCTAGTAAGCGCTCAAGAAATAGTAACTATTATTCCATATAAAATCCCCAGAGAGAGAGAGAGAAAAAAAAAAAAAGGAGTGATGAACTGCCTCAGGATATTGAGGACAGCTTGAGAGAGAAGGTGAGATCATAGACCAGGCAGAGGCAAAGATGGGCATTCTGGATGGAAGGGCCCACATGAACAAAAGCATGATGTCTTCTGAGAAGACTGAGAAGGGCGGCCATGATAGAGTACGGGATGTGCATTCAGTAGTGGCAGGTAGGCGGGGCCTCCTTTTAGGTGGCCTTGATGCCCAGCAAAGTCTAGATTTTATATTTTAGGCAAACAGAAGCAATGACTGGATTTCAAGCAGGCAGAGGGTAAGCCGATTTCCTATTAGAAATGTCACTATGGGGGCGCCTGGGTGGCTCAGTGGGTTAAAGCCTCTGCCTTCAGCTCAGGTCATGATCTCAGGGTCCTGGGATCGAGCCCCACATCGGGCTCTCTGCTCAGCGGGGAGCCTGCTTCTCCCTCTCTCTCTGACTGCCTCTCTGCCTACTTGTGATCTCTCTCTGTCAAATAAATAAACAAAATCTTTAAAAAAAAAAAAAAAAAGAAATGTCACTATGGGGCCGGTGAGGGGGAGGGACTAAGGTGGGAAGTGAGAATAGGTCAGAGCTAAGAAATTAGTAGGCTGCTTAATTGTTCAGGCAAGTCATTTGAGGTAAGAGCATGAGTTGAGATGGTTGCAGTAGAAATGGAGCAGCAGGAAAAAAAATGGGGACTTTTGTATAAAGCATTTTATGAAACATTTTCAACAATCCATCCACTTCTAAAAGTTTGTGAGGTTATATTTGAAAATATATCTAATTCAAAATATATTACATTTTACCAGCTCACTCTTACAATATTAATCTCTTTTAAAAATATAGGAAAGACCATGCTTTAGAGAAAACAAAACAAAACAAAACTTTGACAATTGTAGCATCCATTATAACATCATAGGTTGGATTACTTGCAAAGATACTGTGCAAAAATAACTTCATACCCATATTTTAATGTTGTGTCCCAATTTTGTGTATTCTTGCTTATATATTTCAAGATTGTGAAATAGATACTCACAGGCAAAATTTAAATATTCTGATGTGCTGATGAGAACATCCTTTTCTTACTGCATTACATGAGAACCAATCAGGTGGCCTAGACCCAGGTCATGCATGGAGGCCAACAGGTTTGTGGGTTGGTAAGTTGCTTATGGCTTCTCTTCCTGAAACCCGGAAAAGGTTGCAGAACTCTCAGAGGTCTTATTATTGAAATTCTGTGTACGGTCAATGCCTATTCATTGAAAATCAAATTAACTAAAAATTTCAAATAATGAGTTGTTTTTTTCCCCTCTTTATGTGTGCTAACTCATCTTTATAATAAAAACCACTGAGAATTGTAAAATCCTGTATTTCATTTTAAAACAAAACAGAGTAATTATATTCCATCCCATTCACTATTATTTTACTGCATTTTAAAACTAAACTTGTAATTTTGAGATAATTGTAATTTATGTACACATGTGAGAAATAATTTGGAGAAATCCCTTGTACACTTTCCCAGTTCCACCCAATGTTAACATCTTGCAAAACTATCACATAATATGACAACCAGGATATTGAGATTGATAGAGTATAGGTCTCTTCCTGGATTCTCTTCTTTTCCATTGATCTATCCATCTTTTCCTCCACCAATACCCAATTGCCTTGATTACTGTCATTATATGAATGGCCCTAATATCAGGAAGAGTGATGCCTCATACTTTCTTCTTCTTTTTTAAGATTATCTTAGGTATTCCAGGGCCTCGTTTTCATGTATTTCATTATAACACATTTCTTCTATAAATTGGAAATTGAGGTATATGACATAGGGCAACTCCTATTCACCAGTATATGAAGTTAGTTATTAATATGTCACTCATTAAAATTCTGAATAAGCAAGAATTTACTTTTAGTCCTGGCTTGAAGGTAAAGTTACCACAAAACAGATTATAAAAGTAAAGTTGTGGAATCTTCTCTATAAGCATTTAAAAGCCATCTATTTGGGGCGCCTGGGTAACTCACTTGGTTGAGCATTAGACGCTTGGTTTCAGCTCAGGTCAGGATTTCAGGGTTGTGAGAGGATGCCCTGCCCTCAGTGAGGAGTCTGCTTGAGAGTGTCTCCCACTCCCTCTGTCCTTCCCCCACTCACATGCATGCACTCTTTTTCTCTCTCTCTCTCAAAATAAAGAAATCTTTAAAACAAAACAAAACAAAACATCTACTATCCCAGGGTCCCTGTCTGGCTCAGTCAGTAGAGTATGTGACTCTTTCTTCTTTTTTTCCCTTTGGAGCTGGGGGAGGGAGAGAAAGAATCTTAAGCAGGCTCCACACCCAGTGCATGTCTACCAGGGCCTCCATCTCACAACCCTGAGATCATAACCTGAGCCAAAATGAAGAAGAGTCAAGAGTCGAACCCTTAACCGAGTGAGCCACCCAGGCACCCCGACCATGCAACTCTTGGTCTCAGGGTTGTAAGTTCAAGCACCATGTTGGTTGTAGAGATTACTTTTAAAAAAAAATCTTAAAAAAGGTATTTTAAAAATAAAAAAAATCTATTCCTATCTACATGGATATGTCATGAATATTTCAGTTGTAATAATTCTAATATATTCATTCTTAAAAATAATTTTAAATGCTAGAATTTCTAACGTGTTAAGCAAATAGGGTGTTCCGTAAAATATTCTGCTTCATCGACCTTTAGTTATATTTACCTACCTATAACCTTTATAAGGCAATAAATAATTGTAAACCCAGGACATGAACAAATCCCAAAACCAGCTTGCTGAAATGCAACTTTGTCTCTAAAGGTTCTGCTGTGCCATTTACCTTTGAAGAAGAAAGGAGAAAAAGACAAACAAAAGCTCCAGCAAATTAACCCTCAGAAAGTAAACGGACTTAAGTGAGGCAGATGTATTTTTAGTTACCGGAATGGATATTCTCACCAGCAGTGTGTTCTCATAATTGCCCATTAACAAATGGATCAGGATACGTAAGATAAATCTGCAAACTATTGAATACACTCACAAATTTTTGAATTTCAAAGGAATCATATTGTAAAATTTTATACAACTTTCTCTAGTCCATGATATTCCTAATTTATTTTTAAGGTAGAAGTTTTTATTTTCATCTAGACAATTAAGGTATTTGTACTATCTTTAAACAATACAACAGGCTTTTATTTTTCATTACTGAAAATGAAGCTTAACCTTATCAGAAATCACTGCAGCATGTAAGCAAAAGAAACAATTATAAAATAAAAACATCACGATCATATGTAATGCTTTTCTAGTTAGCTAATGAAGTCTTTAAATAAGAAGAGCTTTTTTTTTTTAAGATTTTATTTGTTTATTTGACAGAGAGAGAGAAAGTGCAGAAGCAAGGGTAACAGCAGAGGCAGAGGGAGAAGCAGGTTCTCCACTGAGCAAGGAGCCTGATGCAGGGCTTGATCCCAGGACTCTAGGGTCATGGCCCCAGCAGAAGACAGACACTTAAGCGACTGAACCCTCCAGGCACCCTAAGAGAAGAATTTTTTTTTAATTGTGTATTCAGTAAATTTATTGAGATATAACTGGTACAAAAACTATACATATTTAAAGTGTATTAAAACATGTCCAAGTTTTGAAACGTGCATACACCTTTGAAACCACACCATGATTAAGGTACTAAGCATATTTATTATGCCCAAAAGTTTTCTTGTGTCTTTTCCTAATCCCTCCTACCTTCCCTACCCTAGTCTAGGTAACCACTGGTCTGCTTTTTGTCACTATACAATTAGTTTGCATTTTCTACAATTTTATATAAATAGAATCATATGGCATGTATTTGGTTTTGTCTTGGATGCTTTCAATCAGCATAATTATTCTGATATTTATCCATGTATGTTGGATGTTGCATGGATATACCATAACTTGCTTATCCAATCACCCATTGAAAGACATTTGTTTGTTTCCAATTTGGGGCTCTTGTAGATAAAACTTCTATGAATACTTGTATTCAAGTCTTTTTGTGGATGTCTATTTTCATTTCTCTCAGGTAAATACTTAGGAGTGGAATGGCTAAATCATGCAGTAGGTGTGTATTTAATTTTTTAAGATGCTGTCCAGCTGGGGCACCTGGGTGGCTCAGAGGGTTAAAGCCTCTACCTTCAGCTCAGGTCATGATCTCAGGGTCCTGAGATCGAGCCCCTCATCGGGCTTTCTGCTCAGCGGGGAGCCTGCTTCCTCCTCTCTTTCTCTGCCTGCCTCTGTGCCTGCTTGTGATCTCTCTCTCTCTCTGTCAAATAAATAAATAAAATCTTAAAAAAAAAAAAGATGCTGTCCAGCTTTTTTTCCCAAAGGGCTGAAACACTTCTATTTCTACCTGCAGTGAATGAGAATTCTGGTTGTTCCACAACCTTGTTAATACTTGATATGGCCCGTTATTTTAATTTCAGCCATTCTCTTAGGTGTGTAGTGGTATTTCATTGTGGTTTTAATTTGCATTTACCTAATGACAAATGACACTGAGCATCCTTTCACGTGTGTGTTTTTTCTTCTTTTCTTCTTTCTTTTTTTTCCCCCCAAAACTGAGATTGTAAATATGCCTTATTTACAGTATTACAGTATTTAAACCCAAGGTTTAAATACTGATTCTGCTTTGTAATAATCACCTGGCCTTGATTATGGTATCAAATATCTCTAAACCCCAGTTTATCATCTGGAAATTGGGGGTTATATAGTATTTGCCTCTTAGGATTATTACAAATATTAAGTTAAACAATGTTCTTAAAACACCTAGGCCATATGCACCTTATACCAGTGTTGCTATGCACTAGGTCAGTGGTTTCCAAACCTGGTCTAGAGACCAGGTCTAGAGACCTTAACAAAATTTCAAGATTCAGTCCACACCTCTGACCCATTAAACCATAGCCTTTTGGGATGGAACACAGGAACCAGTAGGTCTTTTTGTAGTTCCCCAGGAAAATCCAGTGTGCATACAACTTGGGAACCACTGCATTAGGTGATTTATACAAACTATCATATTTAATTTTACAACAATTCTCTGAGTTGTGTTTTCATTCCCTTTTTATAGATAAGAAAACCAACGTTCACAATGACTATGTTGATGAAGGTTATCTAGCAAATTGAGCTTGAAGGATTCAGACCTAGATCCGAGTTCAACATCCCCACTTTTAACTATTTCACTATACTTATGCAAGCAAGGTTCTTAGAGAATCCTAAATTTAACTAAGGGAAAAAATGCACACACACAGCATTAGCTGATTGCAAATATCTGGCGCAGACTTAGAAATAAAGCAATAGGAGAATTGGGAACATTTCATTGCCATTTGTGACGGGATCTACCATAAACCATTAATATAATCTTACAAAATCAATAAGGATTCCTGATCAAGGTTTCACCATCATGTATCATGGAATTAACTTGGTAGATTATACACTGGAGCTTCACATGTGGTTTACTTTTTTTCCAGTCCTTCCAGTAGTCAAAGTCCAAGCCACTAGTTAGAGCTTCTCTACCCAAAGTTTTCCTGAGAGTAATTCCCAGATGTACTGAATTTACAATGGCCAAGATAACCTGATGACTAGTTTCTGGAACAACACTCTGCTAGCTATAAAATGCATCCTTACAGGCATGTATTTTTTTTTCTCTACACACCTAATTTAGGATATAGAGGAACCAACATTACAGTTCTAGTGGGAACACTAGTATCTAAGTGGCAGATGGCTCTGGCCATCACCATTCGCTATTGCTCTTCCAGGCTTATAAACAAGTTACAAGAACTGAGCAAAAATGACACTTCTGCATACATGACGACATAATTATGGGTGTAGACTTCATCTTAGAGAAGAATCCCAAAAGAGTTTATGTCAGTACAAACGGTAAAGACACTACCATAAGGGTATTTTTAGGATGTCTTCACTCCCACAATAATTGCAAAGAACTCAGTGACATTTGACAGTAATTTTATTATTGTGAGAGCTTTTTGCTCAACTGTTGGGAACTATTCTGCAGTCCTACGTGGCACTTTGAGATGAAGGACACTCCAGAATTCAACTGAAATAACAGTAGTTTGTATTCAGTGTCATATAGTGATCCAAACCAAGAAGTTAATAGTACTTTGACATTCTGAAGTGTTTTCCCACCAGAAAGTTCCAGATGTTATTTTCTGGTAGGCAATAAAGTTTCAATTAATTTGAAGTAATTCACTTGATTTTTAAAAATTTTTTGCTGGTTCTTCAAAGGGAAACCAGCTTTATTTTCATGTTGCAATTTTAAGAATATTGTTGGCTACCCAGGCAGCTGTAACAAAGAAAGAAATCATTGAAACTTCATTATGCAGTGATAACCTCTAGGTATGTAGGTTTCTCTCCCTCCCTCTTTTCCTATTATCTATTAATCTCTCTGACTAAAAACAATGGAATAAATGCACTGTATGGAAAAAATTAAATATTAGAGAATGGACATAAAATGAAAAGCAGAATCCCCTTGTCCCTTCCTCCATCTCTAAATCAGTTTTCCACAGGTTAAATGTTTATGTTTCACTGCTAGTTTTTGACTTATCAACTTTGGATATTATCTATTATTTCCCAACTATAAAAGGTGAGTATTTAGTCTACTCATGTTACTTATTACTTGTTTTAATAATCCTATTATTAATCCTAGGATTTAATAATCCTATTGTTACTTTGATTTGTACTGGTTACTGACTTTAAATATTATACTGAAATCATTATTGCCTGTTCCGTCTGACACTGAAGTTTTTCTCTTTACTTTTCATGTTAGTAAGATGCTACTTACATCACTATCCAAACTTCCATTTCTGCTGCCCATTTTTAAAATTTCAACTTCTGTACTTTTGCAGTGTCAAGATTTATAATATTTCTATTTCTCCAGAACAAAATATGAGTAACATCAAAAGAACTGCGTTAAAATTGTATATCCACTGCATGCAAGCTGTATGATGCAGCTTCACTTAGCCTTGATTGCGAATATGTGATTTCCTTTTCCATTTTCTTAAGGGTATCTTTTTTTTTTTTTTTTTTAGATTTTTATTTATTTGACAGAGATCACAAGTAGGCAGAGAGGCAGGCAGAGAGAGAAGGGGAGGGGGGAAGCAGGCTCCCCGCTGAGCAGAGAGCCCGATGTAGGACTCGATCTCAGGACCCTGAGATCATGACCTGAGCTGAAGGCGGAGGCTTTAACCCACTGAGCCATCCAGGCGCCCCCTTAAGGGTATCTTTTGATGAACAGAAGTTTCTAATCTTGATAAAGTCCAATGTATCTTCTTTTTTTCTTTTATGGTTACTGCTTTTTATATACCAAGAAATACTTGCCTACTGCATTTTTGCAAAGATATTCTTTATGCTTCCTTCTAAGGATTTTAGAGTTTGGTTTTTATTTATAGGTTTATAATCCACCTCAGGTTGATTTTTTTATATGTTGTCATGTACCAATCAGGATATACAAATATCCAATTGTTCTAACATCATTTGTTGAAAATATTTTCTTTTACCCCATTGAATTTCTGGCATTTCTGTCAATTGGCTATGTATATACACGGGCATGGCGGGGGTGGGGGATGTCTATTTCTAGATTCTCTATTCTTTTCAATCCATCTGTTTGTCTTTTCTTATGTCAATAAAACGTCTTACTTACTATAGCTTTATAATAAGTCTTAGAATCAGGTGGTCTAAGTTCTTCAACTTGTCTTTTCTTTTCTCAGGATTATTTTAGTAATTTTGGATGTTTGTATTTCCAATTAACAGTCAATGTTAGACTACCAATTTCCATAAAAAAACCTGGCATTCTGAGTTGGAATTATACTGATTCTATAGATTATTTTTAGGTGGAATGATATCTTTACAACATCCTGCAACAATATACATGGTGTATTTCTTTACTTTTTAAGCCTTTCTTCCTGCAACCTTGTAGTTTTCAAAGTAGAGATCTTTTATACCTTTTCAAAAATTTATTCTTAGATATTTAATGGTTTTTAACACTATTATAAAGAATATTTATTTTAAATGTTATTTCCAATTGATTGTTGAAATAGTATAAGAATACTGACTTCTTATATCCTAGAAACTTGCTGAATTCACCTATTGGAAGTAATAGATTTTTGGAGAATCATGTTGTCTGTGAATAAGGGCAGTTTCTTTTCTGCTTTTCTAATCTTTATTCCCCATGACCCATTTCTTTATATGTTATATCCATCTTTTCTTGTAGACATTTAAACATACTTATTACAGTTATTTTAAAGTCTTTCTCTGCCAACTCTAACACCTAGGTCCTTTGTTGGTCTCTTTCTATTGACTCTAAGTCACATTTTCCCATTTCTAGTAATTTTTTATTGTTACACTGTGGGTAATACATTGCAGAGTCTCTGGATCTTCCTCTGAAAAGTATTGAGTTTTGTTCTAGCAGGCAGTTGAATTACAGACAGATCACCTTTAACTCGGGGAAGCTTGGTTTTCACTTTTTTAAGACAGGTTTATGTTTTAGTTTTGGTGATGTAGTCTTTAGTCTTTATTCCTAACTTCATAGAAAGTCCGTGGTGTTTACCGAGGTCACCCAACTCAGTTGGATTTCAGCTCCAAACTGTGTCTTACTTGTGGTGGGCAACAGCTAAAATCTCTGCTTAGCTCTTAGAGCCTTCCCCAGTTGTTACCTTCTGCTAGGTTCCTTGGATTGTCACTGGCATATTTACAGGCAGTCAGCCAACAATTTGAGGGGAATTTACATGCAGATTTCCAGGCTTCTCACTCAGTAGCTCCTTCCATTAGGGGATTTCACCTTAGATTTTAGCTGCTCAGACAGACCCACACTCAGTTCTCTAAATTCTCAGGACAGTAAGCCTGGCTTTCTTCCAGAGTTCCATCTTTCCATGTTGTACAGACTGAAGAGTGAGAAAGGCTATTTTTATAGATATGCTATTTAGGATTAAGTAGAAGAGTAGGAAATTTAATTGGGATATATTGCCAATAAACAACCTTACCAAAATTTCCCCATTTTCCTTAATAAATCTCTTCTGTCCCAGCTCTGATTGAATAATTTGTAAAAGTCCTTTTCCTCCTGCTATTGTCATCAATGAATAAATTATGCTTTTAAAAAGTCTTTCATTTAAATTCACAATGACCAAAAATTCTATTTCTTTTACAACTGATGATACAGAAGTAGAATGGGACTGAGGATAAGAAGACCAAGGTGTTTTGTTTTTTTTTTAACTGCTTTCCCCCCAGTCAGCTGTGTCATATTAGCATTAGAGAACCACTAAACCATTCTGTTCTTCAATTTCCTCTTTGGACAAAAATGGGGAATGGACTAAGTAATGTCCAAGGACAATTCTAATTAGATCCTGTATACATACATTCATACACACATATATAAAGGCAAATTATGTAAGATTCTGAGTTTAAAAAACCCTGTAATTTAAAAAAATGTTTATAAATAATTTTTTAATATTTTATTAATTGGTATATCATGTCACCAGATATAAGCTATGACAAGAAAATTGCCAGAATATAAGAACATTTATTATAATTTTCCTCTTGAATTTTTTTGGCTAAAGCTAGCTAAACAATCTTCCCTTTTGTTTTTTTTTTTCTAGTTAAAAAAAAATTATTTATTATTTGGAAGAGAGAGACATCGCATGTGGGAATGTAGGGGGCGGGGCAGGAGAGGGAGAGAGAATCCCAAGCAGACTCCCACTGAACTGCTGAGCTTATGACCTTGAGATCATGACCTTGAGATCACAACCTGAGTCAAAACCAAGAGTCGGCACTTAATGGACTTCACCACCTAAGCACACCAACAATCTCCCCTTTTAAATGATAAAACTATTAGATAAGTTCTTAAAATGATTATATACATAACATTCTTAATTTACAATTAAAAACTAAAAAGTATTCATTCTTAATGGAAATACTTAATCATTAAAATTTTGAAAAATGTGCCATAAAAGCCAAGTGCTATCTTCAATAGGATGCTCTGTTATTAAACAACTATAAACCTCTTTTTGCAAATTGCTGTATTTTAATGGAAAAATCATTAAAACATCAGAAATTTATAAACCTAAAGAGTTTTGCTTCTTACTACTGTCCTTTCTTATGTGTGGTCCAACAGAATAACAGAACAGGACTCACATATTTTCTTTGGTATTTTACTAAATTCAGTTCAATTCAATCTAAATATCAGGGAAATATGTGAGATTGTAAACCTAAAAATTAACATTGAACAGAGTCTCTAGGAACCTTGTAGATTATTAAGTATTATTGTTAAATATTACCTTCCTTTGTGTATAGAGTTAATCTACTTCATTGGAAATTATTGATAGGTATAATATAGTTTTAGTTATATAGTCCATGTCCCTAGGGCCAATGCCCTCCCCTCCCAAACACAGATGCAGACAACTTCAATGAGTCTATATTTCTATCACTCTTTATACTATCCACATTATTTGTTCAAATGGTTACCTCTTTGTAGAAGCCAACTGTTTTCCTCTTAACTCTTCATCAGAATTATTCCTATAAGGAATCTAAAGCTAGCTTGCTAGCTGTTCTTTGTCCATTTTTCATTTCTGTGTATTTTAAATTTTCTAAGATACGCATACACGTAGTTAACTTAAATTGTTCTGTAAAACAATTCCCTCTTTTACTACTCCCTTATTTCCTAATTTCCAGAAACAAAATTAATTTTTTTGTTATTTTTAACTTACCTGCATATTCCTAAGCAACATGGTTTTATTGTTACATCTTGATTTTAGATATTATCTCATGTCATCTCCCTCCAGATAAAGATCTAGCATTTATTTTTGTTTGAAACCATTCATCCCTCTGCCTGTCTCTATCCCCCCCCACCTATATATTTTTCCCTTGTACTCTTCTCCTCCCAATACAGTTATATTATGTTAGTTAAATCAATATTCAATGTTCGAATTCTTTTTTAAATTTAATTTTATTTACATTCAGTTAACATATAGTGTATTATTAGTTTCACAGGTAGAGTTCAGTGATTCATCAGTTGTATATAACATGTAGTGCTCTTCACATCCCATGCCCTCCTTAATGTCCATTACCCAGTTACTCCATCCCCCTACCCATCTCCCCTCCAGAAACCCTCAGTTTGTTTCCTATGCTTAAGAGTCTCTTTTGGTTTGTCTCCCTCTCTGAATTCATCTTGTTTTTTTTTTTTTTTTTTCCCCTCCCTTCCCCTGTGATCCTTCATTTTGTTTCTTGAATTCCATTTGAGTGAAATCATATGGTATTTGTCTTTCTCTGACTGACTTATTTCGCTCAGCATAATACCCTCTAGTTCCATTCATGTTGTTGCAAATGGCAGGATTTCATTTTTTTAAATGGCTGAGTAATATTCTATTGTGTTTGAATTCTTATAAATAGTTCAATGATATTTCCTGCTGAGCCACATACTATACTGGGATTAGTTTTACTTTCTTTTTATTAGTTCATTTTCTTGGGTTTTTTTTTCCCCCTTTGATTAGTGATTGTACATATTTAATCCTTTGGTTTGTAGTTTTATATATGCAACTAAATATGTAATTTAACTTCAACCACTTTTAGTTGTTTATATCCCTCCATATACTCTGGTTTCTCTTCAGATCGCATAAATTTTTCTCCTTTTATATCCCTCCAAATACATCCAGACATATTAGGTGTTCTCCTAATTTCATTTTTCTTGAAGAAATCTCCCCTGGAGTTGTTTGACTTTTCCCAATTTCCTACATCTTTCCTATGTATCTTTTCTTTCCTGGATTATGTTCTCCTTTAGTGTAACACATCCTCCAGCGGTTTACTGAGAGAGTAACAGCAGCTCAATTTTCGTGACTTCAGATGTCTGAAATGTCTTTATTTTCCCTCGCGGTTGATTAGTAGTCAGAGTACAAAATTTTAGGTTAAAAATCTCAGTATTTTGTAAGTCATTGTTTCAATGTCTTACAGATTCCAGGGCTGCTGTTGAGAAGTCCAAAGCCATTCTAATACCTGACTCTTCTTTGTACCTTCTCTTTGGAAGTGGGTAGAGTTTTCTCTTTCCTTTCAGTGTTCAGAAAATGTATGATAATTGACATTAGTGTGGCTCATTTTTTGTCCAGTATACCAAGGCAGATACATTCATCAGGACTCTCCATCTGCAAACTCATGTCCTTCAGTTCTGGGGACATATTGTGGATTATTCTTTGCTGATCTCCTCTACTTCATTGTGTATTCTCTCTCTCTGGAAATCTTTTTATTTGGGTATTGGATTTCCTGGATTAGTTCTCTATTTGCCTATCCTTCTTATTTTCTGTTTGTCTTCTTACTCTATTCTGAAAGGTTTCTGCAGTGTTATTCCCCAGTCTTTCTATTGAGTTTCTGATTTCTGCATTTTTTTAAATTCCAAAAGATCTTTTAAAAAATTATGAATAATTCCTCCTCCATTTTCAATAGCATACTAACCTTGCCTTATAATATTTATTTCTTATACATCTTAGGATGATTTCTTTAAGTAAACTTTTCTTCTCCCTTAATAGTTTCCATTCCCTTGTTTATTTGTCTGGTAATCCTTAGTCACTCTTTTTTTTTTTTTTTTTTTTTTCCAAAGAGAAGCCCATTGAAAACCTGGCTGCAAATTTGAGTGTGTGGGCAGTGCTTGCCAGATGTGGGCTTCACTATTGGTGGTCTGCCCTTTCACTGAATTTCTTTCTTTCTTTTTTTTTTTTTCCATTGAATTTCTGATGTTCAGTATCTTTAGTCTTTCTTTTATTGGCTGGTTACTTTGCCCAAAGAAAACTTCCAATTTCTTGCTTGCAGATTAGAGAACTGGCTGTTAGAGTCCTGGGAGCTGAATGAGGGAGGAGGCAGTATAGCTCAGCATTTAGAATGTAAATATTGATTTAAACTCCACAAATTTTAGTGTGATATGAGGCATACCAATGACTCTGCTATATTCTACTCCTCTATTTTACCCTCTTCAGAGAAATATTTCCAGTCTTTTCCTGGAGGTGAACACTGCAGTTGCCCTGCAGTTTACAATAGAGAGGAGGGGTGTGGGATCTGTTTCCCACACAGATCTGTTTCTAGAAAACAGATTTTCAAGTAATTTTCTGTATTTAGACTCATTTTCACTGCCCCTTTTCTCTTGCTATGGCCAGAAACTTATAATGCCTAACTATGGCCCTAGCTGTGGCATTTTGGCTATCAAAATAGAGTATTTGGATAAAAATATTGGTAGCTGCACTTTACTGAGTGTTTGCTTTTTACCAAGTACATTATAGACATTATCTGTAATTTTCAAAACCAACCTGAAACTACAAGTTATTATCATCCTCATTGCATGGAGTTGAAAAATTTAAGTAGAATTACATAGTATGCAAGTAATTGTGTTTGGGATTCAAAAACCAAGTCTAGATCATTGGCCCCAAAGTTGATGCTTTTTGCTGGATGCTGCACTGCTTTGTTAGTCTTAGAAGAGGAGTCAGCTTATTGAGTCAGAAACACCAAGGCCTACTGGCACAACTGAAATGTGTTACATAATGCCTTTGCTTTCCACCTCACTTCATAGTCATCCGGTGTTTTAGAACTTGCAATTCTCATAGTGGCCTTTTATTTTGGGTGTATCTGGAGTTGGCATTGAGAGTGGAGAGTGAGAGCCCAAGTATTATGGGAATGATGACTTCAAAAAGATCAGTGATGCTGCTACGTGCAGGAAATGAAAGTGAACTCTTGAAGGGGGAAAGCTTATGATTATATTTCTATTCTTCGTATTTGGGTAATAATACAAATATCAAGTGGTGAAATGAAATGTAGTTTTTGCTGGTATTATAAGTCTTTTTGGTTGAGTTTTTTTTTCTTCTTAAGATTTTTTATTTATATATTTGAAAGGGGGAGAGAGAGCGTGCAAGAGAGCACAAGCTGGGGGTGGGGTAGGGAGGACCAGACTCTTAAATGAGCTGGGAGCCCGACAAAGGGCTAGATCCTAAGATCCTGGGATCATGACCTGGTATTTTGAATCTTTTTGGTTGAATTTTTTTTTTTTTTAGATTTTTATTTATATATTTGAGAGAAAGAGAGAGCGCGCGCCAGAGAACACAAGAGGGAGAGGGTGAAGCAGGCTCCTCAATGAGCAGGGAGTCCAATGAGGATCTGGGTCATGACCTGAGCTGAAGGCAGATGCTTAACTTGACTGAACCACCCATGTGCCCCTGGTTGAATTTGTTTCTTAAGGCTGAATAATTAAGTGAGCCTTTCCTGGAAATAGGAATCAAGATTAGAAGATCTGGGAGGTCATTTTCACCTTCATGATTCAAAAATGTTTATTAGTGAGACCTGTTTCCTCACTCACAAACCCAGGCTGCTTCTTCTGCGATAATCAAGTATTTATTCCTATCATTTGTGCCCTGCATTTCCACTTGGCCTCCTGAACCAAAGCACACCTATAAATTCTGAACTAATATTTACCAACTACCTGCTATCTTCCAGCCACTGTTAGACGTCAGTGGCACAAAAATAAATGAGACAGACCATGGCCTGCCCCATAGAACTTAGAGGTTAATGGAGAGTTCTCATCTTTAATGAGCAATTGAAATAAGCTGATAAATAAGGGGAAAGATCTTACCACCCTTTCCAAATTTTTCCATATTGTATGTATTAAAGACAATGTCTTATTAAAGAATAAATATTTATACTCCCTTTCATTTTATATTCAACATTAACCTAAATTATCTCCTCAATCTCCCAGATTTAACTATCCTTCAAGGAGGTAAGCATTGTTCTTTCTCCAAGAGCATTTATTGGGTTCTCTCCTTCTCTAACTACAGCCTCCTCCTGGCCATCTGCCTCCTTCCTTCGACTCTGCTGACCCTTAGGAATTCTTCTCTTCCATCGTGACCCACTTAGCCCTCTTTTGACATCACTTGTCTTTTGTACTCATCTCAGAAAAAAAGCTCTTCCTCTTCTTCCAGACTAAGGGCTGCTACTTTTGCTCTAGGACTTTTTCTTACTCCTCACAAAGAGCATTCTCACTCTTTAGCATCATTCCTAGACAGGCTCCATTGGCATATTCTCATTTGTCTTTGCATGTGCACAGATTTTTTCCCACTATTGATAATCTTCTAATTGACACTGGCAACCCATGGAATTAGTCTTCTTTCCCTCAGATTTTCACTTTCAGATAGCCAATGAATATTTATTACCCATGGTTTTGATTTCCTTCACAACATATTTCTTCTTTAGCTTCTATCAAATATTTTTCTTCAAACCTTCCATTGAAACTCTTTTAAGGGTAACTATTGACCTCTGACTAAATCCAATGACCTTTTCCAGGCCTTTTTGGCTTTGGCCTTCTTAACATTTCCACAGCACATGTCCATGTTGTCCCTCTGAAACCCACTTAACAGTTGGCTTCTGTGATTTTCTGTGACACTGAACTTCCTTGATCATTCTTCACTGTCAAACAATTCCTTCTCCAGACTCTTCTCTATCCCAGTTCAGTTCTTAACCCTTTGACCTTCACTCTCAAATTTTATTTTATTTTTTTTTCCTATTTTTTGATTGATTTTGCGCACTGACTGTAGCTATTAAGTCTGTTCTTGGTGAGTTGCATCCTGCATTTTCCAAATGGATCATGATAGAAAGTGTCAAAGGTTGGCCATATATTGGAATGTTTTGCTTATGCAAAATTATTTAGGCTTCTGTACAGAAGGGTCATTCTGATTGTTTGAGATCAAGCTCCAAGTTGGGCTCAGCGTGGAATCTGCTTGAAATTCTCTCTCTCTCTCTCCCTCTGCCCCTCCTCCCACTCAAATACACTCTCTCTCTAAAAATTAACATTTAAATAAGGATCCAAATGATGTTTATACATCAGATCTTATTGTTATGTCTTTTTCTCTTCTCTTTTTTTTAAAGATTTTATTTATTTATTTGACAGAGAGAGAAATCACAAGTAGGCAGAGCAGCAGACAGAAAGAGAGGGGGAAGCAGGTTCCCCGTGGAGCAGAGAGCCCAGGACTCTGGGATCATGACCTGAGCCGAAGGCAGAGGCTTAACCTACTGAGCCACCCAGGCACCCCTTATTTTCTTTTTATATGTAGGTTTCTTTCCTATCCTTTTTTATTTGCAATTTTTCTTCCTCCCTGTCTCTTGCCCCCTACTCTTTTCTTACCTCCCTCTTCTTCTCTCTCCTTCTCTTCTTCTTTTTGGTATGGTTATTGAAGAAAGACACTAGTTGGTTTTTTCTGCAGAAACCCTACTCCCCGCATTCTCTTTATGTTTCCATGGTACCATTTAACATGGTCCTCCATCCCTTTAATTTCTTACTAATTAGTAGTTAGATATTGACAGATTTTGGCTTGATATTTTTTATCAAGAGTTCTTCATAGGTATACTTCTCTGAGTATGTACATAATGTCTGTCTGTCTCACTCTCAGTGATGTTAGTAGTCATTGATGATTACTGTTTATAGTTATTAATTTATTGGGGACTATAAAATAGTGATAATGTCATCATTTCTTCATTTTTTATTAGATGGAAGATTTTCCTAAAGTAAACTTTCTTAACATCAATTATCTGCTTTCCCTGATGTATAGTCCATTATCAAGAAAATGATGATCAATGAAGTTTTTTAATTATTTTGAATTTACAAATTTGAATATATTGGATTTGTGTCAATCAGTCCATTGTGGTTAATATCCTTATTGATGTTCAAAGGTCCAAGTCAATAGGCCAAGTTGACACCTTGCCTTGTCTCTTTGACAAGACAATAGTAGCCTTTGATAATTTCTTGGCTTTCTGGCTGACAAAATGCTCATCAGTAAATTTCCTGGTTCAGAACTGGAATCAACCATCTGTCCAATGAGTACTGGTTCCTTTTGGTAGGAAATGATATTGTTCTCTTGTTGGTAACCCATTTGTCTGGTTTGTTTTCCTTACTTAAAAAATTATGATAATAACAAGATTATACTTTCAGGGATCGTTTCTATAGTTTGTTACTAAAAAAATTAATAGATTTTATTTTTCAGAGTAGTTTTAGATTCACAGCAAAGTTGAGCAGAAGGTATGGAGATTCTGTACATATATCCTCTGTGCCTTCATACATACAGCCTTTCCTACTATCAAAATTTTGCACCAGAGTAGTACATTTATTATTATCAGTGAACCTAGATGGCCACATTATTGTCACTCCAAGTCCATAGCTTACATTAGGGTTCACTATTGGTATGTTCTATGGGTTTTAGAAAATGTATACTGACATATATGCCCTAATATAATATTATACAGAGTGGTTTCTCTGCCCTAAAAATCCCGTGTGTTCCACCTGTTCTCCCCTCCTTCCTCCCTAATTGCTAACAACCACTGATTCTTTTACTGTCTCCATAGTTTTTTTTTCCCCCAGAACATCATATAGTTGGAATCATACAGTATGTAGTGTTTTCAGATTAACTCCTTTCACTTAATTATATGCATTTACGTTTCTTCCATGTCTTACTGTGGCTTGATAGCTCATTTCCATTTGGGCTGCTAAAACAAAATACCTCAGACGGGGTGGCTTATAAACAACAGCAATTTATTTCTCAGAGTTCTGGAGGATGGAAGTCCAAAACTGGATGCCAGCCTCTTTGGGTTCAGGTGAAAACCGTCTTCTGGGTTGCAGATTGCTGACTTTTCAATGTAACCTCACATGAAAGGGGCAAGGGAACTTTCTCTGGCCTCTAAGGGCTGCAACGTATTCCATTATATTGATACAGCAAGGTTTTATTTAATCCATTCCCTATTAATAAATATTTGGGTTGTTTACAATCTTTGTTATTACAAATAACATTTCTTCTTTTTTAAAAAAAGATTTTATTTATTTATTTGAGGAAGAGAGAGTGTGTGCCCATGCATTGGTGGGGGTGGGGAGCATAGGGAGAGGGAGAAGCAGGCTCCTCACTGAGCAGGGAGCAGGATGCAGGGCTCAATCCCAGGACCCAGAGATCATGACCTGAAACAAGGAAATGCTTATCCTACTGAACCACCCAGGTGCCCGTACAAATAATATTTCAATGAATTCCTGTGAAGCTATCTTTTTATATTTTTTTCAACATAGCTTTGTAGTAGATTTCTAGAAGTGGGATTGCTAAATCAAAGCATAAGTGCTTGGGTAATTCTGCTATATATTGACAAACTCCACTCACTGCAGAAGTTAAAAACATTTTGTATTTCCTTAACAACATATTAATGTGCTATTTCTTCACAGCCTTTTCAACAGAAAAGTTGAAATATTTTAAATTGCTTTTGTGTTGCAGACTTTTGCATTTTCCCCAATCTGATAAGAAAGAAATAATAACTCGGTGAAGTTTTAAATTACACTTCTATTGTTATGAATGTAATTGAAAACTTTTCTTATGTCTAACAGTCATTTTCATTTCTTTTTCCTATGAATTCTGTTCAAATATCTAGCCTATTTTTCTATAGGATTGTCTTTTTTCTTTAGTTTTAGGAGCTTTTATATATATTAGAGATATGAACCATTTATGTATAACATATACTTTTTCTTAGCCAGTCATTTTTTTTTTTATTTAGCTGTGTCTATTTTCACAATTTTATCTACTCAAGCTCATCATTTTCATTGCTCCTGGAGTCATAGTTTCCCCACTTTTAGGTTATAGAATTATTCAGTTGTGTTTCTTTTTAATACTCTTATAAATCACCAAACTAACCCAGTTTAGTGGGTTGTAACCAGAATTTTTTATTTTTATATGTACGTATGTATGTATGCATGTATGTATTTTAAAAGATTTTATTTATTTATTTGAGAGACAGAGAGAGAACAAGAGAAAGTGAGAGAACATGAGGTGGGGGTGGGGGCAGAGGGAGAAGCAGATTCCCTTCTGAGCAGGGAGCCCAATGCAGGGCTCCATCCCAGGCCTCTGAGATCATGACCTGAGCTAAAAGCAAACCTTTAACAGACTGAGCTACCCAGGCACCACAAAACCAGCAATGTTTTTAAATAAGAATTAAATGGAACAGAAAAACACATATTAAGTGCACATAATATAAAGTATTGAAAGAGCCTGGAAGTTGTCATTCCTACCCTCACAGCAAGAGAAAAGCCGAACAAACTGAAAGTCATGGAGTTTTAGAGTTATCAGAAAACTAAGATCAAAGGACAAAGTGTTACTACCCAAAACAGAGAGACAGACAGGAAGATAGAGACAATTACAGGATACCAGGAGTAGAAGTGCGGGAGAAGCAGCCAGTAGCAGGAACCTCTATCTGTAAGAATACTTGGAACTGTAACTGATGAATTACTAAATAGCTCCACGTAGAATAGCTTAGGACTTAAAAACTCCAAGGGGACCCAGTTTTAATGGGACTCTCCCATTTCTATGAATTTTACCTGCAGAGCTCCTATGTTCTTGCTGTGAGGATGGGAGACAAATCCCCTAGTACTTCCAGACAGAGAAGGGGAAAAGCAACCATTTTGAAATATGTTCTTAGCAAGGTCTACCCTCAAGGGAAACTGTTTTACTAGAGCCTAACTGACTGGGGTTTTACTAAAGCCTCACTGGCCCGAGGGAAGGGAAATAGCCAGCTTAGACTCACTAAAAAACTGAGACCCACTAAAAAACTGAGACCTAATCACAGGCCCGTAGAATACTTTCCCTCACCCTACACCTTGCACCATATCAGTAGGGCTCCTGTATAATATCATGGGATTGAAGCCAAAAGAACTAAAAGCCTCAGATGCTATTTAAGGAGTCTCTATGAAAACCCAAAGACTACAGGGGAGACAAAAGCAATGACAATAAAGGAAATTTACACCTTCTGACACCACAGTTACAGTAAACAGTAAACACTATCTAAGCCATATAAACATTAAGCATGTATTGCTTTGTAACAATTTGTATGTGTAACATTTATCAATATAGACATAGTTATGAATGTGTATATAGATTGCAGTCTAAGATGTATTTCTTACTATGAACTGTAGCTAAAAAAGTTGAAATCAATTAGTATAGGGAATCTCTTGACTATGCTCTCTACAAAATGAAACAATACTAGTACCTATACACTCATAAACCATTCAAGTACCGTTAAAAGTTTCTCCCATTTCAGGCAGCAACAGCTCAGTGAAGACATGAATAATATATATTCATGAAAGCAGTTTTCTTATTTTCATTAAAACAGTTGGGATTTCACAGATTGGTACTTCTCAAGCAGAACTTAAACTTTTCAAGTCAGCATAGGTTCCTATGTTCTAGCAATGCTTCTCTCTTAGCTGTGATACCCACTGAGCTAGCAAAAGAAGCCGAAGAAGCTAGAGGCCCTTGTGATCTTGACAGAACTGCTTACCTTCATCTTACTTGTGCTAGCCATAGTCTTCCTTTATAATGGTATTGTCTGAAGCATGCAGAGGTTTTCAAGTATAAATATGCACATAACTTGTATTACCTGTAGTAGCAAGCCTCTTAGTAATTTACTCTCCTTAACATACTGCTGTATTCTCGTGCCTGCTTCCTACATCTTTGTTCTTGCTCTTAGAACTCACCTAAATGAATATCGTGCACCTGTAAGACCAAACTTCTCTTAAGTCTAACTCCCCTATGAAATTGTAAAGATTCCCCTGTAGACTGTCCTTCCTTCCTTCCTTCCTTCTATCCATCCTATTTATAAAGAGAGAGAAAGGAAGATACTCTTTGTTTAAGAGTTCAGCTCTTTATTGAACAGGTTCAGAAGAGGTTGTCAGAAAGACCAAAGCCAATGTCATCATCAGACTCCCCTGATTCTTCTTTCTTTGCCTCCACCTCCTATTCATCAGCGGGGTGGGAAGGCAGCCATGGTAGATGGAGCACGACCTCCTGCTGGAGCAGGTCCAACAGCCCCTACCTTGCAGACAAGGCTCTTGATGGGACACTGGTCAGGGCCCTTGCAAACAAGCCCAGTCAGAAAGGTTTGACATTTACACCTGCTGCTTTCATGAGGGTATTGATCTTCTCCTCTGTGACTGTCACTTCATGGTCATCCAGGGCATGGGCTGAGTAGATGCAGGTGAGCACTGAGACTGAAGCCATGGTGTGGGCAAGGGCTGAGTGGGTGCTGCCCGGCAAGATGCTAGTCATGGATGACGTGAGGGCCTCACCCAAATGTGGCCTGTGCTTCCTCCAGACAACCAAGCACCTTATTTAACCCAGTCTCTATATGTCCAAAGAACTGATTTCATGAACCATTCTTCTTAATAAAAAAATCATTTATCACCGTGAGTTTATTACTCATTTCGCATGTAAGAATCTTGACACATCTGTTAAATTTTAAGCTCCTGGATGGTCATTTCTTTTAAGTTTCATTTTATTTGATCAAAAGATTGGTATGTAGCAGGTACTCAACAAATACTTATTCAATGAATGGATTCGTGAAAGACTCAGTATACTAGTTCTCCTTTAAGGAAGATAGTTGCTGGCTATTTGTTAATCTCTTATCCTTTCTATTATTTTTGTGGATATGATTCATTATTTAAAACTTCACAAAATTAGTGATCCATGAAGTGGGGCCAGTTCTTATAAACATGTCTTTCTAGGGGCGCCTGGATGGCTCCGTCAGTTCAGCATGGGACTGTTGGTTTTAGCTCAGGTCATGATCTCATGGGTTGTGGGATTGAGCTCTAAGTGGGGCTCAGCAAGGAGTCTGCTGGAGATTTTCTCCCTTTGCCCCTCTTCCCATGTGCACACATGCTTTCTCTCTCTCCAATAAATAAATCAAGCTTTTAAAAATAATGTCTTTCTGGAATTTGAATAAAAACTTGAAAAAAAATTTTAAAAGGAAAATGAAGCAGAAGGGAAAAGAAGGGAGTCGCTCTCCTCCTTTCCCTCATGTGGGAGTGGGCACAGTTTAGAAATAACATTTATAGGTTTTCAAGTTTACAAAGAAGTTTCACACTTGACTTTTTTTTTTTTTTTTTTAAGTAGGCTTCCTACCCAGCATGAGTCCAAGGTAGGGCTTGAACTCAGGACCCTGAGATCAAGATCTGAGCTGAGATCAAGAGTCAGTCACTTAACTGACGGAGCCATCCAGAAGTTTCACACTTGAAATCATTTCATAAGGAAATGTGCTTTATTTTATACTCATTCTTTTCTCTGTGTTTATCTCCACTTCTTACTTCCCACTTCCTCATCATCACAGTCTTCTTTCTTTTGGCCTTTAGGTGCCCATAATCTCAAGTCCCTTTCCATGGGACCCTGAAAATGGAATGGAAAGAGCCCTGGATTTGGTGCTGGGAGATTTCAGTGTAAATCCTGATTCTGTGCACCGAACAACTTCCAGGCTTGGGGGAGGCATCCACCTCTCAGAGCTCAGTCTCTTTCCTGTGCGGAATGGACATTCTGAGTCAGCCTCCTTCACTAGGCTGCTGGGACATTCAAAAGTTAACACATAAGGAAGGGCTTGATAAGTTGTTATTCATAAAACTACATGTTGCCAAAATGCACAGCTGTTGGGGTCTTGCACAAGGGCCCCAAAGAATGTTCTTTGGGTCATCTCTTCTTCCTTGGTTTCTCCCCTTTTCCTTAGCTTACGTCAGAACATTGTTTATTCGTTTTACCATTTAAATTTAATATTACTGATATAATAAATCTAATATTAACCACTTCCCTTAACTCATTTGATCAGTAACTTGAATTAGGAGAATCATTCCAGTGATGCTGATTCATTGTAATCAGATTGTTTCTCAATCTCTACTACCTCACAATTTAGATTTTAATTGTTTAGGTTGGATATAGCAATCATATTTTGACAGGGCTGAATAAAAATTCTATAATGTGTAACTGCTGAAGAAATATTCATGATATTGTACTGTTAAAAATGTACTGGTTGCAAAAAGAGAATTTAAAAATAACACTGATGATGCTAACTCTCACAATTGCAAAGCCATTTAAAAAGATGAATGATGGAAAAAAAAAGGTAAGTAAGGAAATTAGTCAGCTCTGTAGTCAGATGACAGAATTTCCTAAGTAAGGCTATTTAGATAACTTCATTCTGTATGTGGACCTTCTACTTAACTTTCTTTTTTCAAGTTTTTATTTAAATGCCAGATAGTTAACACACAGTGTAATATCAGTTTCAGGAGTAGAATTTAGTGATTCATCACTTACATATAACACCCAGTACTCATCACAAGTGCCCTCCTTAATACCCATTACCCATTTGAACCATCCCTCTACCCTCCTCCCCTTCGGCAGTCCCTAGTTTGTTCTCTAGAGTTAAGAGTCTGTTTTATGGTTTGCCTCTCTCTTTTCCCCCCTTATGTTCTTGTTTCTTAAATTCCACCTATGAGTGAAATCATATGGTATTTGTCTTTCCCTTACTGATTTAATTTTGCTTAACATAATACACTTCAGCTCCACCCATGTCTTTGCAAATGGTAAGATTTCATTCTTTTTATGGCTGAGTAATATTCCATTGTGTGTGTTGTACACACACAACTTCTTTATCTATTTATCAGTCAATGGATAGTTGGGCTCTTTCTATAATGGCTATTGTTGATAATGCTGTTATAAACATCAGGGTGCATATGTTTCTTCACATCAGTATTTTTGTATCCTTTGGGTAAATAAATAGTAGTGCAAGTGCTAGATCATAAGGTAGTTCTGTTTTTAACTTTTTGAGGAATCTCCATACTGTTCTAATTAATATTTGAACTCATAATTCTGTGAGGTTTTGCCACATTTATTGATTCAATCCTTCTCTCAGTGACACATGGATGCTATTCAAAACACATTTTAAAATAAAACTCTTTGGTCTTTTTTTCCCAGTTAATAAGTAATCTTTACTACAGAATGAAGAAAATTCAAAGAACAAGTAATATATAATCGAGTTACATTCCAGGTATAGATTTTGATTACTCAAATAGGCACGCATATACAACACTAAACAATCAATGTCCCAAACATTCAACTTTGGCATTCTCTTTTTTAAATCTGCAGGGCTCCTCTTTAAGTATCCAGATTCTTGGAAATGTTGACCCATCTTCTAATGTATACTGGAATTTCTTTTAGGATTTTGGGTTTATAGATACTTCTTGATTTTTATTTTAAAGAAATGTAAGAGATCTGTAAAGCCTATTAAAATCCCCTTTATGCCATTGAATCTAGGGTCAGTTCTTTTGACTTAGGTTAGAACTTCTGTCCAAGTAGCCAAATATCCAAGCAACTCAAGTACTATATATAAGTTCCACCTACAAATCATTTTTATTGAGATTTTGTTTAGTTATGTACATTCAGACACTTACTTGGTTTTTGTATATAAACCAAGCATTTTTATGGACAATGCATTTCTTCCTTATTTATTTTCAGCAACTATTCATTCAAAACTTATGTAAGCTAGTTTTTGATATAGTAACAAATAACCCCAATGTCTTTGTGGGTTATGACAATACATGTGCTCAAGTTCATGAGGATGATGGTTCTGCCAGATTTAGCTGAGCTTGATAAAGCTAGATCTTGCCTCCGTGAAACATGTATTTTCATCCTTGGCCAGGCTGAGGGAGTAAGCCAGCATGTTGGACATTTTGGCTATTCTCATTTTGGAGGGAAAAATCAAGAGACTATATACCAAGCCATGCAAAATATGCAAGAACATTTAAAACTTCTACTGAGTTATTCTCTCAGCCGAAGAAAGTAATATGACCTAGGCTAAAGTCTGTGGGCAAGAAAGTAGACTGGGTTCACAGAGAAGCATGGCAAGGGTATGGAGGGAATGAATATTTGTAAAATAATGCAATCTACCACACCTGCCATTGTTTACAAATGTTCACCTCCTTCCTATAAACAAACATAGTCACCCTATTCTAACAATATTCTAAGGTCTCGTTCAATCAAAACATCTAGATTGAAATTCATGCTCCTAGAATATATATTATGCTCAAACATGGCTCTTCTTGACTGGTTATTTGCACCCCACAGAGCCATCATAAAATAGTGGAACCCATAAAAACACTCCTACCTAACGAGGGAAAGAAAGGGAGAACCCAGCAATCACTTACCCACAGCAATTCTGAAATCCCAGTGAGGAATTACTATAAGGTCTACTAACCTGAGTTAGTGTAGAAAACCTAATCAGTCTTCGGTTTTGTTTCCTGAAGGTAGATTCATAGCCTACGGTCCTTCTTGACTCTTTGTATCATCTTCCAGGAGGTCCTTCCTTTTCCTGTATCCTATTTCTCTTTGTGGCTACTGAGCAGCTTCCTCAGCCTGCCTGTAGAAAGTTGAGGGCTCAGGAGTAGTTTTACTGTTCAAACAATCATAACTCATTCGGGTATTATGACTCTTTCAAAAATATTGTTGATTTCTTCGATACCTCTGTTTCCTCTTAACGACTCCTGCCAATAACCATATCCTATAATTAGAAGACATTCTTCTAGGCTTCATTATAGATAATTTGAACTCTTTGACTTTCTTTGGGCCAGATCTATGGTCTCTTTATGCTGACCCATTTTGTACAAGTGAAATGACTTACCAGGGATGACTTTAAAGGAATCAGAGGTCTGAAGAAATAGTGTTGTGACAACAGTCTTGATTTGGTTTTTGCTCTCAAGTTTGAGTCTTATTAGTAATAAGTAGGAGTAGTAATAGTTTTAATTAGGTGTACTTTAATTTAATAGAATGAGAATAGTAGCTCTTCATATTATGAAGGATGACAAAACATTTTATAGGCACTTTATAATATTAATTTTGCATAACTGCTCATGTCTTCTAATCTTTATAATGGGCTTCTACAAGAGAAGAGATAATATAGATTGCTTTTCTTCCATTTATTCACTTTAAAGTTCCTTTGAAATTATCCTTAAAATTACCTACATATTACAATGATATTTTCATATTCAGAATATGCTCAAGTTGCTAAATTTCTGGTATGCTTCAATTCACTAAAAGTAAATCAAATTATTCCATGTAAGAAAATGCACACACAACTAGAAAATGACTTTCCATGCCCTGGAGTTGGTCTTTGCACTGAGGTTTTATCTTAATTTGTAAATAGTTTACTGGCTGGAGATGAGAAACTCTCTTTAAACTCTGTCTCTGGATTTCTGGATTCTCCTTTTCTCTTCCATACTTAGTTGAAAAAAAAAAAAGGCCAAGTATTTTCTCAGCTCACCTCTTTCTTATAATGCCCAATAAGCAATTTTGGGCCCCCAACATTCTGTTTCAAAAAGTCTTTGCCAAAGTCACAAGTTCATAGGTGTATTTTCTGCCTTTCAAATGATCTCAGGTGACAGTCTTACCAAAATTTTCACCATTGTATAGTATAGGTTGGCATTTTTCCAGCCTCCTTTAATGTTAGGATTCCCATAGTAGGCATGGTGCAAATACTAGATATTTCAGTTTTTTGTTGTTACAGTAGCGCCTTGCTTCTGGGTATCAATTTCTTTATTAATCAACTTTTATTGTGATGACAAGCAATCTTCAAATCTCAGCAATTTACAACAGTCATTTGTCATTCAAATGACCTGGCTCTCCTGGGCTTTTTGGGCTTGGCTTGCATTATGAGTCTTCTCTCTTTGAACCAAGTCTGAGTTATTAAAAAGAAAACCACAGCCCCAAAATAGTATCACTTAGGCTGCGTCTCCAAACTAGGGCTTAATTCTAAATCTAATTGCAATTTCAATTTCCCCCACAGATGTAATATTAACTGTCAGTTGTGAATTCTCTGATCAGCACCAATGAAATAATTGGCCAGTTGGGCCCTCTCCATCTTTCAAAGGAAGGTAAGGCAATCTGCAGGATAAGACCTTCTGCTCCTGACCTCACCTGATACAATCCTTTTCCTCTGCTCATAACTTTTTTGCCCCACCTTCCTTCCTATAAAAACCTTCCCTTTTGTACAATTCCTTGGAGCTTCCCTCTACTTACTATATGGGATGCTGTCCGATTCATGAATCCCTTAACAAAGATCTTCAAATTTACTAGGTTGAATTTTGTTTTTTAACAGAAGAGTGGCCACTATTTGAAAGATGCTTTGCTGACTGTGGAAGGTAGGAAGAAGAGGAGCAGTGTCAAACCATGCAAGTGCTGCTTCTAACGTTTCTACCAAGATGTGCTATATGTCGTATCTGCTCACATCTCATTGCTCCCATCTCTAAAGCAAACCACACAGCCATCAAAGTTAGCCAAAGTTAACTAAAGGGAGAAAATGCTTACTATAGCACAGGGGAAAACAAACAAACAAACACCCAAATCCCTAAAACATAACTATGAACAAAAAGGGAAATATACTACAACAGATATTTACTTAAAAGATACTAAGACAGGTATTTTCTCCCAGCTGCTAAAGGTATTCTGTGAACAAAACAGTGTCTTTGATCTCAGAAAATTCAGTCTAGTGGAGAATTCCACTAAGTGAAGAAGCAATGGAAATGTAAGGTGAGGAGCCTACATGACTGCATGCCACTTAATTCAGAATTAAGACTTTAGGAAAGGCTTCCTGGAAGAAGTAATAACTGAACTGGTACCTGGATGGTGAACAGGGGTTAGACTTGCAAAAGGAGTCAATGAGCAGTGGACTGGGTTCTCAGCAGCTCAGCATGAGTAAGGCCTGAGGGCAAGAGGGAGCCTGGGGAACCAAAACTAATTCAGTGTGGTGTCATGGCAGAGACCAACCCTGCCAGATGCACAAAACGATATTTGAGTATTTCATATTCAAGACATAAATATTACGTTTAAAACTGTGGAGTCACTCCTCCCATAAACAATTACACCATAATATACTGCTATACACTAAAACTGAAAAAGAAAAACAAAAAAACCTCTGCCTTACACAGCTGGAAGAGACCAGAGAACATGAGCATTTACATTTACACAGTCAGGGTGAAGGCAAAGTGGTTTTATTAACCTGCCTTGTGGCCTGGCACTTTTCTCCAGCATGCTTTGTGGGAGAAATCCTCAGAGTTGAAATTAAGTGAATGCTGTTAATATGGTAATTACTTTGCCATCAAGGGCAGCCACTGGCGAGGGAAAAATTGCCTTGAGGTTTGTAGTTTATATAGCTGATTAAAGAATGGAGTTGCAAAAAAAAAAAATGCAGTTGCTTCTGTCAATTAACTACAATAGCCTGGTCTGGGGGGAAAAAACAAACTGAAATGGAATTTTACTCTATCACTGTTCAAGGGTGTGGCTTTGAGTTTGTTCTAACCTGTGTGAAAGAATTTGAAGAACATGGTCGGGGTTGGGGGGGCAGGGCATAGTGCGGAGCCAGAGTGGCTCAGTTGGCTGGGAATCCAACTCTTGGTTTCAGCTCAGGTCATGATCTCTAGGTCGTAGGATCCAGCCCTGCATCAGGCTTTGCATTGGGCATGGAGCCTGCTTAAGATTCTCTTTCTTCCCCCATGTCTGCCCCTCCTCCTGCTCTCAAGCTCTCTCTCTCTCTCTATAATGAATAAATAAATAAAATCTAAAAAAAAAAACCACCAAAACAAATAACAAGTGTTGGCAAAGGTGCAGAAAAAGGAACCCTCGTGCACTGTTGGTGGGAATGTAAACTAGTGTAGCCACTATGGAAAACAGTATGGAGGTTCCTCAAAATATTAAAAATGGAATTACCATATAACCCCACAATTCCACTCATGGGAATTTACCCGAAGAATATGAAAACACTAATTCAAAAAGATACATGTATCTCTGTGTTTATTGCAGCATTACAATAGCCAAGATATGGAAGCAATTCAAGTGTCCATTGATGGATGAATAGATAAAGGAGATGTATAATACATACAATGGAATACTACTCAGCCATAGAAAAGAACAAAACCTTTCCGTTTGCAATCACCGGTTGATTTAGAGTATACAATGCTAAGTGAAATAAGTCGTCAGAGAAAGATAAATACCATATGATTTCACTCATAGGTGGAATTTAAGAAAAAATAAGACAAAGGAACAACGAAAAAAAGAGAAAAAAAAAAAACAGACTCAAATATAGAGAACAAACTGGTGGTTGCCAGCGGGGAGGTGAGTGAAGGACTGGGTGAGATAGTGAAAGGGATTAAGAGTACAGTGATGAGCACTGAGCAATGTATAGATTTGCTGCACCATCATATTGGGCACCTGAAACTAAGACAACACTGTTTGTTAATTATACCTGAAAAAAATTAGATATGCTAAAATATGGCTTTGCAAAATAGGCCAGGATACAGAATTTTAAAATATTCACCTTTGTTTAAGGTACTCTTCTCACTTCCTTTAAGCACTCATGTAGCCTATCTTTGTAAGGACTATTCATAAGAAGAGAAATTACAGTCAGCAAAAACAAAAAACCAGAGAGAATCATGGAAGAGATCAGCTGTTGAGGCAATATTAATCCACTGCATGTGATCTTTCTATCACTGAAAACATTGGACACATGATGATATATTCACACCTCGACTCCACCACTGATCGTCACACTGTCATCTTAGGCAAAAGTACTGAAAAGGCAAAGTATGCCTTTGCTTTCTTACGTTCACCCAGGATCTCACTGTTTTTGCTACAGAATTACCACTTTTTCTCCATCCTAATATTAATAACTACCATTTATCGGTTGCTTCACCAGGCTTTGGACACTGTGCTAGTCAATGTGTGTATGTGACATAACAATAGCGTATGAACACATTTCCCTCACTTGTCAGTGAGGCAACTGAGACATCTCCAACATTAAATAATTCTCTCAAGTGCGTAAAGCTAGTCAAGAGGTAGAGACAAGATTCAAATCAGATCTTTCTGACTGTAATGCACAGTTCTGGCGAGTCCACAACATCGCCATCTGTGCTGGACGTGTCTCTTGCACCCTGTAAGGTGGGGGGAGGGAAGCAAGTATTAGTTTAGACTAATGCTAAGGCATAAGGAATTCTAACCCCTCCCAGTCCCCCAATACCTTTTATCCTTTCATTTTGAAAAATGAACTTGCTTATTCAAATGAATCTCTAATCAGATTGATTTCATGTAAGGTGACAGAAGGAAATGAAACATTTTAGATGAATTGAGGAAGTATTTGCAAAGAGGAGCAGGAGTTACTCAGTTGCCATTTGGATCATCCCACGGAATTGGTAGTGTAATCTCGTCTAGATGATGCTTTCTAATATTACACACCCATACAAGTCAACATGGCTCACCATCTTCTCTCAAGAGGGTTTAGCAAAATTTCAACTAAAAAAAAACACTGAAGAAAACCAGTGAGGTGTATTAATAGCACACATGAATTTAAAACTCCCTAATACCAAAACAAGCTTTCCCCTTGTCTTCATTGATAATTTATTTACTAAGCAATTTCAGTTTATCCTTCAGTTTTTACCTACATCTCATGTGAACTATTTCTCCATATACTTACCCATCTTCATTTACTTGTAGAGTTCATCTCTTTTGTGTTCCCAAAGCATTTACTATCTTTCTCTATTATGACAGTTTTTACACATTATATTTTATTATTATTATTTTTTTACATATTAAGCTTTTTTCATTTTAACAATCTCCTAGGGTTACACTGACTTAGAGATTTTTAATGAGAGCACTTAACAGTGTTTGGCACTGATTAACTACTGAATAAGTGTACTTACAGTTTCTATATCTGTATTTCCAATATGGAAAATGCCAGCCACGGGGGCAATTGTAACCTAACATATGCATGCAAAACTGATTCCTCTAATTCATTTCTTTCTCAGTTTTTTTGCTCACTCCTCTTTCTTTTGTAAGTCGAGCCTTCCCTTTTGCCTTTTTGCTTTTTGGTTCTCCTTCTCTGCTCTCTCTGACTCTACCTGCCTTTCTTCACCATCTCTGATTAGCTTCATTCTGGAACGAACTCCTCTTTGTGTCTGGGAAGATGGCCTCCAGTATCAGGTTCAAATTTTCCAAGCTTAATAATCTTAGCAGAAAGAGAACTTATTTTCCATAGCATTAAAAACGCTATCATCCTGTCTTGATACATCTTATCTTACTTTTTGCTGGTAATATTCTTATATGGGGGTAAGTCAGGAGGATACACCTCAAATATCTGGAACCTGATCATATCTTTCATGCTGTATTACTTGGGTTTTTATTGGGATAATACTATGTGATAAACAACCTCCAAGATCTCAGCTCAGTCTCAGAAGAATCTTTATGGTTGTTCCAAACTCGGTGCCAGTAGCTCTCAGGCTGCATGCTTCCTCTTCAATGTACTCAATGTGTCCTATTCCCTCAACCTTTGGTTTAAAGTCTCAGGCCTCATTCTAGTTGCACTAAATTAGGTTATGCTCCTGTCTCTCTGAACAAATCACAGACCAAGCTAATGCTAATTAGTTTAGGCCTGAGCCACATGTGCTACTCATCGAGCTACTTCTCTGAAACACATCAGCTACTTAGCAGGGTGATGTGTGGTTATGGGAAACACAAGCTGGGTGCTAGAACCAAAAGAAGGTGGTAAAAGACTGCCAGAATCAACAAAAACACCCAACACAGAATCTGATGCTTGCATTTAAGTTCAAGTTTGTGGTTAAGCTTATTCTGATCTTAGGAAGAAGGTTTGGGCAACAGCCTTGATGTCAACTGGCTATTAGTAGATGCTGCCTCCAAGATGGAAATGAGAAAATTTGCAGAATAAAGAAGGAAAGATGAAGAAGAGGTACTTTGTAACAGTGATATTTTTCTTCCACCACCTGATCAAGTGATAAAGAGCAGCTACTTAAATATAAATTTTTCTTTCCCTGGAAAGAATATAAGACACTCCGAATTAGAAACATCTGCTGGTACATTAGGCATTGTTCTAGTTCTAGGGGGGAAAATAGTAAAATATTGGTCTTGACAGTGGAGGAAGAGTTAACCCAGGAAAATTTTTTTCTTGATCAAAAAAATCAAAATATATATGTAAGAAATAGAGAAACAACACATGTTAAATAATACAGGAATTCTGAAAAAAAATCTAGTACATCTGAAACTTCTGGTGCACAAAAAATACTTAAGGATGGTTAACAAACAATTTTAGTGATGCTGACAAGATTATTGTTACTTCCAGGTCACACTGTTGAGTGTCTCAGACTCTGTGTTTATTCAAAGGACTGTTATGATATATCAATGAAGGATTTCCTATATAGAATTCCCTGTGCTTGGGCACCTGGGTGGCTCAGTTGGTTAAGTGCCTGCCTTCAGCTCAGGTCATGATTTCAGGGTCCTGGGATAGAACCCTGTGTCGGGCTCCATGTTCAGCAGGGAGTCTGCTTTCTCTCCCTTTGTCCCTCTCCCCAACCTGTGCACACACACGTGATCTCTCTCTCTCTCTCTCTCTCTCAAATAATTAAATACATCACTGTGTTCATAAAGTTCCTACCTTAACCTTTAAAAATACTTGTCTGTAAGGTGGTTTTTAAAAAAAAATATTTTATTTATTTATTTGACAGAGATAGATCACAAGTAGGCAGAGAGGCAGGCAGAGAGAGAGGAGGAAGCAGGATCCCTGCTGAGCAGAGAACCCGATGCGGGGCTCCATCCCAGGACCCTGAGATCATGACCTGAGCTGAAGGCAGAGGCTTTAACCCACTGAGCCACCCAGATGCCCTATAAGATGGTTTTGAACTGCCCTGAAGATTTTGGCTACTCTTCATAACTCTACTTGAAGCCATTCCTCTAAGGACGGCCCACAACTGTTCACTTATTTATGTTTTAGAGATGAAAAACAATATGTGATGTGATTGAAATAGTCCTGAGTGCATGGAAAGTGCTCAGTAAACTGCAGGACCCAGTTATCTTTCTTATTACTGCTCTTCTTTTGCCCCATATAATGTAAATCACTTTTCTGTAAGAGTAAATTCTGTGTGCAAGTTGCTGGTGTAAGGATTTGGTGGCAGGAAAGTCCACCAACACCTTTGTCTGATCTCAAAGGATGAATAAAGGAGGCAGCTGGTTTCTAACATCTTTGCTTTGACAGCTCTCAGAGTCACCAGAGTCTCATATGCAGTTGAGGCTATTGGTAGGTCCTAGAGAAAGAACGCTTGAACATCCTCAGAATGCCAATGTTTTTTTCAGGGAATAGTATCCATGTGTCTCAAAGTGAAAATTAAATCCAAACTTCCTTCATCATCAAACACTTGCTGTTCCTCTTTGAAAACTTGGTGAATCTGGTGCTCATGAAAACACGGGTTAGTGAAGATCAGTGTGAAAGGCTAAATAACACATGTCTTCTTCCTCCTCTTTGGTGCTTTTCATGGTCCCAATACTTCTCCAAGAGAAGAAAAGCAATGAAACAAAGAAGATATAGAAATGATGCTACAAAGGATCACCCCCCAGTTAATGATAGAATAAATGCTAGTTTAATGCAATACAGCTTGTACAGATAATTAAATACTGATCAGCAAATGATCATTTAGAAGTTTGCAATGACTACATTTTTATGCTATGATTTATTTGAGTAAGAATTTTATGGTATGTTTTTATTGTATTACTTACAAAGAGCAGAGGCTATGACAACAAAATAATTAGTTGTCTTCCTTTTGAGGTTTTTATTTTAAAATATCTGTAGAGAATTTCTTAAAGATTAGGCTCAAAATACAAAATGGAAACTGGAAAGAGTAGTCATGGATATTTTAATACTTATTTATATTTACAGAAATGAAAATCAAAATGAGATTTTATTTTTAATGTTTCAGGCTAGACCAGGTGAAATAGCAATGGATGTGGAAATAAATAGTCAGATATTTTGAAGGTAGTGCCATCAAGATCTGTGGTTGAACTGGGTCTGGCATAGGAAAGAAAAAAGAAGAGTCAAGGGTAACTCAGCTGTTTTCACTCTGAGCACCTGGAACGAAGACTCAAATAGGAAAGCCATGAACCAAGTAGGGATGAGTTAGGAGTCAGAGAAGAGGAGTTCCTTTGGGAGCATGACAAGTTTGAAGTTTGATTCTATTCTCATAAGCAGTATATTATCCCACAGGCTCATTTTGACTAAATCTGTTAATTTCCAGGGTATAATATTCCTCAACTCAAACCCAAGGAAGAGATTTTGCTTTTCATAATTTGGATTTTTACAAGTTCCTATGGTGCAACAAATTTTTTGAGATTATCGACTTTGAAAACAAAATTGTAAATATAAACACAATGTTCCATAACAATTAATTATTGCTATCATGATGTGTTGAGCATTGTGCTAACTGCTTTAAAATGTTAACATTTCTCCTATTTTCAGATAAGTAAAAATGAGGATTTAAAAGGGCCTGGAGACATAGTCAACATAGCAAGTGAGACCATTTTGACTCTAATGGCCATGCTTAAAGGCATTAAAATATATCTTTTGTGTTCGCTTTAAAAAAAAATGGTGATGCTGATTTTCATGAATATATTCTAAACATTTCTTTTTTTAATTTAACTTTTTAAAAAGATTGTATTTATTTATTTGACAGACAGAGATCACAAGTAGGCAGAGAGGCAGGCAGAGAGAGAGGAGGAAGTAGGCTCCCCACTGAGCAGAGAGCCCGAAGTAGGGCTCGATCCCAGGACTCTGGGATCATGACCTGAGCCGAAGGCAGAGGCTTTAACCCACTGAGCCACCCAAGCGCCCTATATTCTAAACATTTCTAACATTTTCTTTACCTTTTACCTTTTATAAGAATATTTTTATTTGGTTTCATACTAAATGGAAGCAAATATTCAAATTAATTAATCATAAACTATATGTAGCATGATTTATTATACCTGGTTCCAATTTAAGAATTGATATGGCATTAGAGTAATCATACTGAATTGTTATCAGAATCAGTAGTCATAAAAACAAATGCTTATGATATTGTTGAGTGAGCTAAAATTATGTCAACGATACACACTACATAACTTTATTTTTGAAAATCAGGAATTGGGCCAGCAACACTTTTTTAAAAGTTGAAAGTGTATATCATTCTGAAAGATGAGCTTAACAAATTATAGTTTTTGCAAATATAATTTTCAAGATGGTAAAGCTAGTGAACAGGTACTGGATCTAAACATTTAAATATTAATGTGGGCACATTAGTCTAAGAGGAAACTTCTTAGTGATGAGGAGCAATTGCCCAAATGAAGGGAAGGAGGTTAATCAATTACTGATTAGTCTTGAAGAAAATCCAATCACTGGATTTTCCACAGAAAAAAATCAGGCTCCTCTGGGCTGCACACAAAATAAGACCAGAAGAGGAATCTAGTGGTGCCAAAAGCAAATCTGGATTAATCATTAGTGGCTGGTCCTTTGACAAGTGTGGTTTCCTGCCTGGGATGTCATACTTCTGTACTGAGTTTTGACTGCTTCATGGCCAGAGACCATCATCCCTTCATCCTAGCATCCTATGGAAGGTCCCATGATATCCCACTTCTTCAGCATCTTCTTCAGAGAAAATTAAAAGGAGCATCACTGGTGCCACTGAAGATGAAATGAAGTGATACAAGGGCAGACTGGGGCTTATGGGGAAGGAAAGTCTCACTGTCTTGCCCTAGTGATAGCAGGAGTTATAAACTGACCCTGTAGATAGAATCTCTGCTGTAGAAAGTCTTTAGATTTTTAAAATACAAGCAATAGGGGCACCTGGGTGGCTTGGATGGTTGGGCGTCTGCCTTCGGGTCAGGTCACGATTTCCAAATCTGGGATTGAGCCCGTCAGGCTCCCAACTCAGCAGGGATCCTGCTTCTCTCTCTGCCTCTCCCCTTGGTTGTGTTCTCTTTTTTTCTCTCTCTCTCAAATGAATAAACAAAATCTTTTAAAGAAACACAAGCAATAAGAGTTGCCTTTTTTCCTTTCCCCAGAGTATCTCTAATAGCCAGTAGCCAATCCACAGAAATATGGAAAGCTACCTCAAAGAGAGAATACAGAAGAGCTAGGACAGTTACCAATATTCAATGTGGCCAGGTGACTGAGCAGAGGCTGACAGGCTGGACTTGTATTTTCACCTTCAAGTCATATACTATCTCTGTGCCTATGTGGCAGAATTGGCATAACCAGCAAGGCATCCCAGCTCTTTGAGTGTTTCATCCTTGTTACCACGTCTTTTATGAAAAAAAGCCTGAATTAAAATCCACGATTGCATTCTTCCCTTGGGAACCTTTCCCATTCTGACTGGATTGGCTCAGCCATAGAAGCTCCAAGGTGAGCCAAGAAAGGATGACTGCCCCCTCCCCATCACACTCCTAACTTGTCGATATGGGGTAAAATTATCCCGTTATACTTTTTGAAAGATTATTTGTTGAAAAGTAAAAAAAAAATGATTATATTTTCAACTTATTCCTATGTACCAATAATCAGAATTAGAGAAGTCTCTAAATTAGACTACGCATTCCCTGGTTCCAGGTAGCTTTAATCAAGAAACCTTCCTTTCCTCTTAGGTTCATGAGCCTGACTCAGAAAAGACCTGATACGATTATGCACATTTCATGATTTTTTTTAGATGGACTGAATCAATATTGAAATCACATTCTCTCCCCTCTCCCCCAAATTAGTGACATTCAAAGTCAACCATATTCTTTCTTTTCTGTAATCAGTGGAACTGCTTCCTTCCTCCCTCCATCTCTTGTTGATATTAGCTGGTCTCCTGCTATTACTTAGCATTCTGATTCCTGTCTTTGCTAGCTACCAGCTGTTTTAAAACTACACTTTTTCTTTTCTTCTTCTTCTACTTTTTTTTTTTTTTGAAAACTAAATGCCTTTGCAGAAACACTTCTTCCTTAATGGTGAATTTATTCAAGAAACTTAACATAGATTGAGATTCTGGCAATTGTAGGCTTAAAAAACAAAACAAAACAAAAAACAAATAGTAGGCCTTATTTAAAATCAGATTTAAGGTGAAATAATGAGGAAAATGAAGAATGTCTCTTAGAAAAAAAAAAAGCTTTAGAAATTCTTAATAACCTTAGTCAGTCCTAACTCATGGTTAATAAGGTCCTTTTTATAAATTAACATTCTTTTCTTTTGGTGTCTCATTGAATGTTACTGTGCTATCCTTTTACTTTATTCATTAAAAAAAAAAAAAAAAGCCTGCTCATTTAATGCACAGAACACTGATTTCCCCTTGGAGATCTTACACTCTGGTTTATTTCCTTATTTCCAGTCTTTATAATTTTCTACCTAGATAAATGACTATATTTTCCTATTCTTAATTTAAAAACAGGTCATGAGAAAAAAGCTATGCCAGTGCGACTAATCTTAAGATTGCCAACGCCAGGAAAGCAACATTCATAATATTGTCCTCACTGGCTTTCCTTTTGGAATTGTGGTGCCAGGGAAAATGATTTACTGCCAGCCTGGACTGAGACTTGGGCTTTGTAGAAAAGATTTATTGGCATCAACTTTGCGTAAGGCCATAATCAGTCCTGAAAAGACGTTTGTCACTATAAACCCTTATTTTCAGGTGCCTGACACTTTCCATAAAACTATACTTCAAGTGGAAAAGTCATTTGGGTTTTCAGATCCTTTATTCCAGGATTTCTTGATCATTTAAAACGTCTATCATTTCTTGAACTTTCTGGATACACGACCACAGTGTTTCTGGGACCTATCCCTAGGTTTCCATGAGGCAGGGAGGGGTGGGAACCATAAATGTACATTTCGAACAAGTGCCTGAGGAGCTTCTGCGGCAAATAGAAAACGAGAAACAGTCTCAGGACAGCAGGTATGGAGTCCCGTGCATAAGCTCTGGCTCTGTTTGTGTAACCTTGACTAGCTGATGTGGCCTCTTGGTCTCACTTGTTTCCTTGTATTTTCCTTAAATATGCTTTAATTGGGCAAGTACACTTTTGGCTCCTAAATCAGGAAGTTTAAAGAAAATAAAGTAAGGGAGTACCGACCCTACAGGAAGTACATATAGGAAGCAGATGATGCATCGTAGTTCTCTTCTCTGCAATCCATAATGACAAACACAAACACACAAACAAAATTACACGTGTAGGTGCACCCATGCATACTCAGCCCTCAGTTGGGGGTGGAACAGCTCTAGGAAGGGTGAGCTGGTCAATCTTGATCAGAATGAACAACTTGTAGGAAGCAGCAATTAAGGCAAGGCCACAGCCCTGCAAACAACTGAGGTTAGGGGACATAAAACAAGAGCCAAAGTTTACTGCAAGATGGAAAATCAAAGAAGCCCTGTCTTGAAACACCAGTCTCAAGGATGACTAAGAAGCTGAAAACATTCCTCAAGCACCAATGACAGGCCCTCAGATTTAAACAAAGAGTTTAAAGTGCTTAATGCACTTAAAGTAGCCTGAAATAGCCAACTATTGACTTTACCGTGTTCATTAACTCGCCAAGAAACTGTGCACAAATTAATTAGTCCATCGTTTACTCTTATCTGTGCCACAAATCAAAGGGGTTCAAAAGTCAACCTAAAAGCTCTTGTGCATTTCAATTGATTCCAAATGTAAAGTCATTATAGCATTTGCTTTTTATAAAATAATTTATAGCGATCATCCTCTATAATGTGAATCTGTGAGCTCTCTCTGGGGTTACTTACATGTTAAGCTCTGAAGTTTATACGCTTGTTGCATTCTACTTCCTCTTAGAAGAACCTCCCTTTAGTCAGTTTTGGAGAAAATACAGTAAATCATGAAATCTGCCAAAAGAAAGAAACCACCAAGCAGTAGTACATATTATCATGTAGCTCTTATTTCCAGAATTATCCATTTTGGTCTTAGTTCAAAACATACTGGTTGAATTGTTTATTTTCAAATGAAATATATAGTCACGGGAGGGTTTTGCCTTAGTCACGGTTTCATAAATAACCGAAGAATATTTTGTGAGGTGTTACAAGGAAAAATAAAAATCTGGTAAATTTGTGCTTTTAATATCCAAGTCTGATTTAACGTAATGGATTTATTACTGGCACAGATACAAACACATCTATTAATTCAAAATAAAATTTTACATTGACACAGATATCTAGTCTTCAACAGTGTTTAAATGTTTTAATACTAGTCTAACATTTATTCTGATTATTTAAAATGGATTATAGATCATCAGAAAAGAAATATACAAATACTAGAGATGAAAACTTCATGAAATATTTTAAATGATTATTGGTTATAAAAACATAAAGCATGAGCTTGTCTCTTCAAACAATCAATAATCAATTAAACAACTAATACTGATTGGATTGACCATGTTAGATACACCAAGACAGTACAAAAGAACTCTTGTATGGAGCCCCAGGGAAACCACATTGCTCAGCCACAGTGGGTGTTCATATGGTGCACTGAGGGTGGTGCCACTGGATTGAGCAGAGCACCCCCAGTCTGCAGGGTTGGATGCAGCAGCCCTTCATGCCTCCTGTCCTCAACTGGTTTACAATCCATCTGAGCAAGGGTAGGAAGCAAGCGAAACTGGAGGTAAGATTAATACACATGAAGCAATAGTAGCAAGAAAATATACATAACAATAAAACGAAAAAGAAGGGAGAAAAAATAAAATGAAGATGGCATATGCCATGGACAGGGGAATGTGGTTTGTTTCTTTTTCCCTCACTGGGTGCTAATGAGCAGATTGTAACATAACTTGGGTAGCTGAGCATGCAGCTGAGCACCCATCCTGTGTAACAGTGTTGCCCGGAGATTAATGACTACAACTGAGGCCCTAGTAAGAATTCTAAAAATGATCCAAGAAGAAACTATAACCGCTAGTCATTTGATGAGACTGGGTTTTAGTCATAAGGGAAATTTCAGTTTCATTGTGAAATTACTGACTTGATAGGTTACATTTTATTTCTGTATTTTAATCATATTGTGAATTCATAATTCCCTGGTGAAAGCACCTATCTTTTATTTAAAATGTCCCAAGAAAGCTGGGAGGTGGGAGTGGGTTTTGGTTTAGGGAAGGAATTGCGTGTGTGGTGTTATGGATAAGGAACAAGTTCACAAAGACCAATTCCATGAAAAATATTTCTTGTAAACTTATGACAGAATGCTGTTACACATAAAGCTGAGCGTGCAGTTGGAGAGTGGTATGGACAGTTGAATGCTGTAGGTGTTTTTTTCATCCTTCAGTCTTCCGCTTAGAAATCACTTCTTCCAGGAAGCGTCCCTGATCTCTCAGGTTAGGTCACGTGTCCCTCCTGTGGCTTCGCATCCTGTGCACAACTATCAATACACTCATTATTTGGTTGCAATTGCAATTGCCTGTTTACTGTTTCGTCTCACATAACAGAAGAGCAACAAAGATTCATTAAATATTCTGCTTAATAAATCATCTTTCTTAAAAGTAATTATCTTTAAGTAATTATCTCCTTTAATTACAAGCCAGGGCTCCTGGATGGCTCAGTTATGTGTCTGCTTTCAGCTCAGGTCATGAGCCTGGGGTCCTGGGATGGAGCCCTGACTCTGGGCTCCCTGCTCAGCAGGAAGTCTGCTTGTTTCTCTTCCTCTGCCCAACACCCCCCCACCCCACCCCTGGTCATGCTCGTTCCCTCTCTCAAGTAAATAAATACAATGTTTAAAAATAATAAGAAGAACTGTATAGTGAGATAGGTATCACTATTAGTTTATTAGTTTATTTTACAAATGAGGAAATAGAACTGTAAAGGGGTTAAGAAAATGCCCAAGGTCAAAGAGCTAGAACGTTGCATAGTAAAGAATTCAAATCCAAACAGTCTGACTACAAAGCAGGGAAAGTGTATTTTACACATGCTGTTGGCACAATGTTGGGCACTTAGCATCCAGATACTCACTGTATGAATAACTGATGTCAGATGAGAGGGAGACATGCAGATTGGAGCTATACAAGAAAGCTTGCTAAGGAGAGGGTGTGATTTGAGCTAAGCCTTGAAGAATGGGCAAGATTTGGATGAATTTACAGAAAAGTGGAGAGCATTAGGCCTGGAGAATTTGAGCCAAGCAATGAGAATGTGTACACGGTGTGTTTTGGGGACAATCAGGAGGCTGTGGACATGGAGACTGGGTAGGCATGTTGAAGTCAAATTGTAGAACATCTTAGAAATGCAGGTAAAGTAACAGGGTAAGGAGCAGAAAGCCATTAAGAGACTGTGTGTATGAGAGTGACATGACAAGAACAGCTTTTAAGTGAAAGCATTATGTAAAAAAAGCAACCATCTAGGCACATTTTAAAGAATGCCTATTTTACTAATAAACTGATTTCAAGCAGGGTAGCTTTCATTTTATTATGTCTACTCATTCAACTGAGTACCTGTTCTTTGTTATATATACACTGTAGAGGATGCAATAATTTGCAAATGTGGTTTAATATAATTTCTTTTAAATGTATTACTGTTCAATTTTGAAGTAGGTTTTTTTTTAAAAAAGATTTTATTTATTTATTTGACAGACAGAGATCACAAGTAGGCAGAAAGGCAGGTGGGCGGTGGGGGGAGAAAGCTCCCTGCCGAGCAGAGAGCCCAATGTGGGGCTTGATCCCAGGACCCTGGGATCATGACCTGAGCTGAAGGCAGAGGCTTTAACCCACTGAGCCACACAGGCGCCCCTTGAAGTAGAAATTCTTTCAAAAGAATTTTCTTTTGAAATATTAGGAGGCTCTCATCTTATTTAAATATAACATATCTTAATGCCTGCAATTGTATCTAATATGTCCTTTGTCAAATTGATTAATCTCCTAGCTGACACCCAATATAGTCACCATTTAAGATGATTAGGTCAGGGCACCTGGGTGGTTCAGAGGGTTAAGGCGCTGCCTTCGGCTCAGGTCATGATCTCAGGGTCCTGGGATCAAGTCCCACATCAGGCTCTCTGCTCAGTGGGGAGCCTGCTTCCCTCTCTCTCTCTCTCTGTCTGTCTCTCTGCCTACTTGTGATCTCCGTCCAATAAATAAAATCTTTAAAAAAAAAAGATGATTAGGTCAGTCCAAAAATTAGTTCCTTAGCTTATCAATTTTTTTTTAAGATTTTATTTATTTACTTGACAGAGATCACAAGTAGGCAGAGAGGCAGCCAGAGAGAGGAAGGGAAGCAGGCTCCCTGCTGAGCAGAGAGCCCAATCCCAGGACCCTGACATCATGACCTAAGCCGAAGGCAGAGGCTTAACCCAGTGAGCCACCCAGGCGCCCCAGCTTATCAATTTCTTAATAAATGTTGCATGCAATTGCTAAAGAACTATATGGTTCTGCCCTTGGCTCTTATTTGGTATATGGATCTATAGCTTGGAGAAGGTAAGCTCACCAAATTTACAGATGACACTAAGCTGAAAAGAAAGCAACCTATCTGATGTCACAATCTAGAAAAGTTAGAGCAAGGGTCAAATCCAACAAGATGGAAGCACTGGGGATAGATTACGTTTTTAGGCCCTATGACCAGCAAAAGACAATACCCAGATGTCCCTGATAGCAAGTTTAGAGTTGATAGTGATGGCCCTGAAACTTAACAGAGAATACGCTCATACCTAATCTGTGCTACCCTGGGAGGATGCAATCCCATTCTACATTGATAATGGGTTTTAAGTAAACATACACATCATACATGTTTTTTTTTTTTTTAAATCCATCACTCTCTCAACTTGGAAAGCACTATAATTAGAAACAAAGAAGCCCAATTGCTTTCTCAGCTTTTCAAAATATCAAATCCATCACTTTTGTTGGTCAAAAAACATGCCTGTGACAATGGTGGTTCTGCCTTACAGTGGCCAAAGAACTTTATGAGTCTGGTGTCATGTATTATAGATTCCTTCTGCGAGTGGTTTAATGAACTCTGGTATAGTAGCTCTATACCCACACAAAATCTTTTAACAAGGCACAAATTCACCAGAATCATAGATAATCCTTCTCTTGATACTTTTTAGGCTTATATATTCTCTCTCTCTCTCTCTCTGGCCAGATCTAAGAAAGACAAGAAAGTGAAAGCTACTGAATTTTATTTCCAAAAATTATCAATCAATTACCAGAATAAAAGGAAGAATTTGTTTTCAATCCACATTCTCTGTTTACTTCTGAAGGTTCTTAAACTGTTAGACCCAATTTTTCTTCTAAGTTGTCATACGATTGATAGACCCAATTTTAGTCCTAATTTACCAGACGGGTCCTTGAAAGATAGTCTTCATTTTGTTAAATTCAAATTATCTTAAAAACTCTAGTGTGCAAACCTTCCAAATTAAATAATCCCTCCCTCTCCCCTCTGCCACACAAATACATACACACTCACACAGGTATAGATGGGGTTTTTTTTGTGTCTATGTTTTTCTGGATCTCTAGACATTAATAAAACTCACATACACAAGGGTTTCTAGTTCAACAAAATACATATCAAAAAACCAAAATACATATCAAGAACTATATCTAGAAACTACTGAATTTAACCATCCTTTTATTCTTTAATCTGTCTGTTTATTCATCTAACAAATATTTATTTGAATATAATATTAAAAGTTCAAGTTATAGAGCCAGATTTCCTGGGTGTGAGTCCTAAGTATTCCAGTTATAGGTTGTTGGACCTTGGTTGGGACTGTCACATTGCTAAATTGGGGATAATACCAGTCCTATAGGATTATTATAAGGACTGACTTAATACATGTAAAATGCTGAGGGCAGCATGTGACACATGTAAATGCTGTATTTGTGGTGGTGTTATTATTATCATCTCTATGCTTATCAATTTTAATCTTTTTCTAAGGACAGATACTAATATTTTTGACAAACATACTCACCCTTAAAGATCTCCTAAAATGAGTTTTAGCTCTACAATTATGGAGAATATGGGGCACCTGGGTGGTTCAGTGGATTAAAGGATCTGCCTTCGGCTCAGGTCATGATCCCAGGGTCCTGGGATTGAGCCCCACTTCAGGCAGAGAGCCTGCGGAGCAGAGAGCCTGCTTCCCCCCCACCCCCGCCTGCCTCTCTGCCTACTTGTGATCTCTGTCTGTCAAATAAATAAATAAATAAATAAATAAATCTTTAATAAAAAAAATAAAATTATGGAGAATACATCTTACTGTAGGTGATTCTTTGTTCCTAAGAAGAACCTTGGTGAAATGGGAGGTGAATGTTATTGAAATATCTATTCATTGAAAGAATCCTCTCCAGAAAAACCACGTTCTGCAGCTTAGTGTCATGACACAGGTAAAATTTGTATCAGAGGCTGAGATAAAACAGTTAACTGTCTGGGCAAAAGTAGAAAAAAAGAGCAGAATAAAAAATTACAGGGAAAAGTAGGGGCTGGTGTTCTCTTGCCAGCTTAATTCTGTTGACCCTGATAGACTTGCCCCAAAATAGTGCCACTGACATGGCACATAGATAAATGGGTGCTTCCCACCTTGCATGAGATCTGCTTTTGGTCCATAGAAGAAGATAAAGTGCAGTTATCCTACCTTCTTTGGGGTTCTTGTTCTCTTTTGTTCCTTTTTTCTAGTTGTCTTCTTCATTCTCATATCTGCATTTTCCTCAATCTCAACACTCATTTCATTATGATGATGACCTAGAGTCACACTCTATTCTTTGATTTTTTTCTTTCGGAGACTCCTCTCTCTTCTTGTTTCTTATCGATTTCATACTAGCAGCATTTTGAGGGGGGAAAAACAAAACAAAACAAACAAACAAACAAAACAAGAACAACCAGAAATTAGAAAGGGAAGGGTTCTGCAATGCCCCAAGTGCCAACTGACTGAATGGATTGGTGTGGGTTGAGAGGTGGGGAGAGAGTCCAGGAGATAGTGTCTGGATCTGGGCAATATAAATCCCAGAGAACTGCAGTTCATTTTTGGTATATTTCTTTCTGTGTCTGAAAATCTAAAAATCCCATTTAAAATGCATAATTTGATTCCACACCTAGTGATCTCTAGCACTACAATTTTATAAATGATACTTTGAAATTATCTAGATGGGCATTCTGGTGGTCCTAGGGAAAATGATATGCTCATATGGTTAAATGTGGCTGACGTTTTAAGTAGTGACACTATTTAGACTTCTCTAGGGACTCTGTTATTTCCTGAAGTCAGATCCCAGTTCAACTCTTTTCCACCAATCATAGCAGGTTAGGGACAGACTGACTCCTTCCTATGGAGTTGAGTCAGTTGCTGCTGGATCTAATCAGGGTTTCTCCAGTGGATCATTCTAGCATGACAACAAAGGAAGCAAGCATTCCTCTGAACAAAATTACTTTCATTACACTTCTAAAATCACCAATTTTCATGAAAAGAGGAAGACTGGAAGTAACTTTGATAATTTCTAGTTCTCAGGCACTGACAACATGATGGGTTAACTGTGGTTTAAAGTTTCATGGTGACATTTTGTTTCCTAATTTTAGGGAGGATAGGCTCTTTCAGTTATGTTTATAAGCCACTTAAAGTCTTGTCAAGTTCTCTGCTTCCACTACACTAATACCTTTGAAAGATTAAGAGATAAATTTTTGGGTGTTGGTCATTTTCCAGTGTAAATCTAAATCTCACTGGAGGAACAAAGAAAAACCATCATTATGAAGACCAATGTACTGGTGTAGACCAAGGATATGGCTGCTCCCTCTGATTCACCTGTTCTGTCTAAGCTTTGATCCCTCGCAGAAACCTAGAAGTACTAATAATCCTTCCTAAACATGGAGAACCTCTGAGGTAATAGGGCAAAATGAAATTAAAATTAAATGGGGGGATCAAATTGGTTTTAAGAGAACAGCATGTTGGAATAAATAAGATGAAGCAAGAAGGAAGGTTAGGACTCAGAATGCATTTTAGAAGTTGAGCACATTTCCTGATGGAGAGGTGAACTTTCCTTTTCATATTATTTTGCTTTTCCTTTTACATACCAGATACTCAGAAATGGATCACTGAATCATGCATGATTCACTTCTTATGTATCTAGTTATTTATGTGGTTATTTTCAATAATGTAAGGAACAGACATGAACTCACAGCTCACAAGTGCTTGACAAAAACAAGAGGCATATGTTTGACTCTAAGTTTCTTTACAGCCAAAGAAAAGAAAGGAACAGAATCAGTAACACAATTTGCAATTTTTATGAAATAATGATAAAAGACGCCTGTTCCTCATTCTGGCACTATGAAGAATTTTCTGCTGTTAGTCTCATAGTGAGAGCATTATAAAATGTAAAAAAAAAAAAAAAAAGGATTCAGCAACAATAATTTGCTGTATTCACTAATAATATATTCACAATACAATACATTTTACAGAATTTTATTCACTTTGGCTCTGTTTGTTGCACTGAATGAGGTTAGCTTATGTTAGTCCATGCCTGAATGTAAATAAATGTGAACTGCAAACTTTATGTAGCTCACCCTCTACACAAAAAACATTTGGAATTTCCATCTCTTAAATTTTTTGAGTGGAAAATTTATGCGACTTTACGTGGCATTTAAATGAGCACAGCATCTCTCTAGCCCCACACTTTCCCAATTTATAACCCAAAAAAAGGACTTAACCCAACCCATTCAGAGAAAGACTGCAGTTTGGATGACCTTGCTCATATTCTTCTTTGTTTATCATTAAACTGTTTTTGCTTGATTTGTTGAAAAATATTTAGAGTGCCTATTATGTACTAGGCACTGTATGAAGTGCTGAAGATACAGTAGTGAACAAAATAGACACAGTTGTCCTGCTGTGATGGCGTGAGGGAGGGGGAAGCAGTTGCAGGAGGGAAACTGTAAGCTAAGGAGGCAACATGGGAACAGGTAGTATAGAGCCTTGTAGGAGGTATGAGGGACTTTGAATTAGACTCTGAGCAAGGTGTACAGCTATTGGAAGGTTTCGAGCAGAACGACATGATCTCGTTAAAGAAAATCAATTTGGGGCAAGGACAAAAACTAGAAGACCAGTTCGGTGAAATAATCCAAGACAGATTGCAAATCAGAAAGAGCAATTCCAAGTTTCTTTTTCCTATGTCACTATGCCATACTTATCCTCTCCACTAGAACTTCTAACACCTCTCCTTCCACACCCTTGGCTGTTGCTTATTTTCTGTTTTCACAGAGAAACCATCAACTCTTTGTCTTCTTACCACCACTTCTATCCCTTGGCTTATAGCCATGCCATTTACTCTGCTTTGCCCCTGGCCAGCACTGAAGAACTGTTTCTACTCCCTTTACTAATCTGCTAGTCTCATCTCCTCTCAACTACTCCTGGACATCACTCCAGAATCCGTCTCTTCTTTCATTGCATTATCATTTCTCATTTTCTTTGCATCTTTCCCATAAGCAGATAAATATGCTAATACTCTTCCAATATTAAGAAAATCCTCTCTTGACCCCAATCTACCACCCAAGTACAGCCTTGTTTCCCTACTCTCCTACTCTCCTTTAGAGCAAAAATCACATAAAGAAAATGCTCTACTTAGGTTTTCACCCATACCACTCCACCAAAACTGCTGTTGAGAAATCAGCAATGACTTTCCATGTTGCTAAATCTAATGGTCAAATCTCAGCTCTCAACCTAGTTGGTCTGTCAGCAGCAGGGGACACATATAAATTTTTTTTAACTTATTTATTTGAAAGAGAGTGAGAGAGATAGCATGAACAGGGCAGGGGAGAAGCAGACTCTCCGCTGAGCAGGTAGCTTGATGTGGGACTCGATTCTGGGACCTCAGGATCATGACCTGACCCAAAGGCTTAATAGACTGAGCCACCAAGGCACCCCTGCTGGGATGCCACCACTTCTGGCATAGCCACCATCTTGGTTTTCCTCTTCTATTTGTTTTCTTTACTGGTTTCTCCTTATCTCCCATTAAAAATGGGGCTCAGTCCATGGACCTTTTTACTTCTCTGACTATACTACTATTTTAGTGACGGCTTCTAGTATCAAGGCTTTAAATACTATCTCTATGATAAAAATTCCGAAATTTTTACTCTAGTTCTAAACTATCATATTAATTCTAGACTTATCTATTTTCAGCTGGACATCTAATAGTCTTCCCAAACACATCAAGCCCAAAGCTGACTTCTGATCTTTTCTTCTGACCTGGTCCTCCTGCATTCCTCGCCATCTTTGTAAACAGCAACTGAATTCTTTCAGTTACTGATCCAAAACCTTGGCGTCTTTCACATACTCTGCCTGCAAGCCAATAGCAAATTCATTGTTTTTACTTTCAAAATGTCTCCACCTTCTAAACATATTTAAAGTCTGGATGTTTTTAATTCTCTCTCTCCTATTGCTACCACCCTAGTTTAATCCTCCACCATATTTTGAATAGATTACGCAACAGCCACTTAACTGATCTAACTGGTTCTGTCCCTTTATTTTCTTATAGTTCTGTTCTCAACACAATGGCCAGAATGATTCTTAGATCATTTTGTCCTTCTATTCAAAATCCTCCAGAGGCTTCTCATCTCACTTATAGTAAAAGCCAAAGAATCCTCATTGGCTTAAAAGGTCTGACACAATCCAGTAACAATTGAAAAGTCTGACAATATTGAATATTGGTGAAATTGTGGAACACCAAGTGGTTTTATTTTACTGATTTTTAAATTTAATATAATTTGATTTTTTAATTTGCTGGTGAGAATATAATGGACATAAACACTTTGGAGAACAATGTGGCAATACTTAATGAAGCTGAAAATGCACAATCTGACAGGAATTGAGCTTCTAGGTTCATACGTAAAAAGTCCCACATGTGCAAAGAGAGTGACATATACAATAATTTTTATAGAAGCACTGCTTATAGCATCAAAAAACTGAAAATAATCTAAACATCTATGTATAAAAAATGGATAAATAAGTCTTTGTATGTTTATACACTAGAACATTAGTAAGCAATAAAAATCAAGAAATGAAAGCTACATGAACCAACATGGAGGGTCACATAGAAGCCTTCATTCATATTAATGTTTTATTTCCTAAACAAGGTAGTGGGGACACAGGTAGTTATTAAATTAGTCCTTATAGCCTCTGAAAGTCTGAAATATGTCATAGGTTTTAAAAGAGGTAAATGGGAAATTTGTAGAATGTGGGAAGAGTTTAGAGAGAGAGCTTTCTGGGGGAGGGCATGGATAGACACAGGGATGAACATATATAGTCATGCCTTGGGGCTGAGGAATTTAATTTCCTTCCCTTCCTCTTTATCCCCTTCTTCTGCAGTTTTCTTGGTTTATATTACCATCTTTTCAATAGCCTTCTGTTCATTCTTCCTCATCAGATTTACTTCCCAGAATTCCTTTTTTATAGTTCTGAGTGGTTTATATAAACCCAAATCTGATCATGTCCATTTCCCTACATGTAAATCTTAAAAGACTCTTCATTACTTATAGTGAATATAGTAAATTTCTTAATATGATATAGAGGTCACTCTGTAATAGCATCCTTACCAGTATCTGTTCCCAAATATTCCTGTTCACAGCTCTGTGTTCTTGCTCTGTGTTCAGCTCTGTGTTCTTGCTCACAGCTCTCTCGAATCTCACATCTGGAAAACACCAACATGAGACAGTTTATGTGACTTCTTTCTAGCTTCTCTGGAGGTAGCAAGTCCTTCCTTTTCCTGTATGTGTACAGAATTTTGTAATATCTCTATTATAGAAGTCATATTGTGTACGATTTTTATTAGACAGCTGTATTTCTGTTTCCCTCAATACAAGCTACTAAAATTCAGGGACAGTGGTTTTTGTTGCTGTTTCATTTTGTTTGTTTGTTTTTAAATCTTTACACACTTAGTTCTTACCAAGGCTTAATATGTAAGGGGTGCTAAATAATTATTTGTAGAATTGATGAAAGAACGAGTAAAGATTTTATTTAGCAATGTAGCGGGTGATAAGAATAGATTAGGTGAGATGTAAAGATAGTCTTCAAGTTCTTATTTATATGGTTGCCTCGTCTCATTAATTAAAATGCCTTTTCAGCTTACACATATTGTCAATGGTTTGTTGACTAGTTTCAAGAAAGATAAAAAGTTGCAGGCATTATTTTTTTCATGTTAGCTAAGAGTAGTTAGGAGCTGAACCAGTCCCATTGGTAGGATAATTCAAAACTATCATACAATAGGACACCAACATATTTGAATTTATTTTTGAAAGTTTAGGTTAATGTAACATTAACTTTTATTCTGATAAAATGCACAACATAATATAACTCCCTCTTCATTCTCAAGTTTTGAGCTGATAAGACATAGAGATTTACGATGTCATAGTAGGGCCACACTACAGTGAATGGGAACTGTATCAGGACTATGTCATCTACAAAGAAAATCTGCTCTCTTTAGTTCTAAAATATCTAATATCAAATTAGTTTACAATTTGGAGGAAAAAGCTACTGCTTCTCCATTGGTTCCCAAGACAATTGACTATGGTAACTTACATTTTTTAAAAATATATCGGTTTGGTATTTACTCAAAACTGGATAAATTCCACATTTTTGAAATGACTAGCTATTATTGAAGCTCCAGCTTCCAAGTAGCTTGAATATTAAGAACTGGTTTTAAAAACCAAACCCACAAAGTACTCCAGAAATTGTAAATCATTCTTCAATTGTCAACCACCAAGGCACTTCAATTTAAAAAAGAATCAAGAGACTTGCCAGTTACTCAAGCCTAAGTGTCTTAACCCAGTTTCAGACTGAGGACAAAACACTGTAGCAACACAAAAAATGCGACAACACTCCATTTTTTTTTTTTTTTTGAGGGAAGCTCTTTTATACATTCTCTAAGAAACAAGTATAAAATTTGAGTTATTAGTCCTTCCTGATAGAGGTGAGAGAGAAGCTGATGATGTGAACAGAAATGAAGGAAAGTTGTCTAGGTAATCAAAATACCAGACTTCCATTTAGACCCCTGAACAGTTTCCCAAATTTTTTTGAGGTGGTTAAGTCCATCTTCTGCATTATTTCTCAAACACATTAGGATATTGTTACCATGTGTGTTTTCATTTTTGCTACTGTTTTTATAATCTGCCCTAATTGAGTGAAAAATGAGGGCATGAAGCAAAGCATGGAGGTTCTCGGTTCTTTTTCTATTTTAACCTCACGCGTTAAGCACAGACTTGCCCCATGCTGACTTCTGTAACACTTTGTAGGAGGCCCAATCCAGCAATCATTCCTTTCAACTTCCAGGCAACCGCCAGCCATACTCTTGGATGGGAAAAATGGAGGGGTTTTGGAAATTGCAAATCGAGTGTTTGGGCTGTATGATCTTCTAGTTCTGCCTATCAGAGTCCCAGCCAAAGCAAAATTCACCAAATCAGTAATCACCAGGCCTCCAGCATTTTTCTCATCATTTTCTGATTTTTTCCCTTTTATCCTTTTTAAAATTTCCTCAAAATACCACTTGAGTGAGGTGGGAATTATATGATGTTGGTATAATTACCAGCTTTACAAGTGACTATTACCTCATGGTAAATAGTATGGTTACTACATGCAATTTGTGGTAAATTTCAATATTCCTATTTGAAAGACTGGCTTATAATATTAGGACCTTTTCTTAATAATTTCAAACTCATAGTATTTGCTTCTAGATAAGTGAACTTGAGAAGGATGAAAGGAAAATGAGTTCTTCACTACAAACACATTTGTACTATTTGGATTTCTTGCCACATAGATGCTTGTTAGGATTTTTTATTTTATTAATCTTTTTTTCACACTGTATTAAGGACACTACTTGCAGAACACTTGCTCTCTTAACAAAGGGAGAAAGAATTAAAAGGTTTATCCAAATTTTCCAGACATGTTAGAGTTGAGGAAAGAATCAAAAGCCAATATTCCAATATTTCTCTATCCATTTGTTTCTCTTCCATACCACATTTAAAACTGGTTACAAATAAATTTCTATTTCCAATATCCATCTCAAGCCTTCCTTTGTATTTTTATTCCTAGATAGCTACTCAATATTTATTTTATTTGAAACATATTTTAACCACCCTTGATTATGTTTTTTCCAAAAATGATTTTCCCTGGTGACAACTGAAACTCACGTGATGATAACAACAAAAGAGATTTTAAGAATTTTTCCAGAACCAGGGTCACCGGTGACATTTCCATAAATCACACACAATCTCAACACAGAACATCTTACAGAGACGACTTACTCTAATAAGCTTAATGTACAGAGGTTAAAATAGCCTCGTTGTATTTATCTTTCACTGTGCAGCTTACCAAAACCAAATTTCTGTCATCAACAATTATTAATCATCTATATGCCCTGCAGAGAATTTTAATAAAGCATATTATGAACCTGGAGTTGGGGTGATGTGGGAAGGACACAAATGTGATCCAAATTTATAAAAGGAGATGGGGTCCCTATTACTCCACCACATCTGTTTGCCATATGTTCATAAATCACACAATGTTTTGAACATTTCTCCTAGCACCTTCCTGTCACTCTGGTTTTATAGTTCATAATTTTACCCTTCCTACCCATACACACACACACACAAAATCTCATAACATTTGACCAAGTATTGGGTCAAACAGACTGCAGCGAATGACTGTGGCTAGAGCCCAGTAACCTTCCAGTTTCTTGAGATTTGGTCGTAGCAGGCAAAAGCAGGAGCAAAACTTGTTTGTTCTAAAGAAGGAGAGAAATAATATGAAGACACCAATTACCACTGCCAAACCAAAAAGAAAGCTACATTTTGAGTCTGAATCTATGAAATAGAGTTGCCAAGAAGAAAGTTTCCAACTTAGGAAAAGATGTTTTTCCTTGCAAATAGAACCCTCAGAAATAGGATGAAAGTTACTCTAAGTTTGTGTTTATTTTTGTTCTCCCATGATGCTAATGCATATCTGCATGCAGTGCAGTGCTTGTCCCCTAGGAGACTGACATCTCTGACAACCATGACATGTGAAGACAGAGGAAGAGCAACAGGATTCAAATTGCATTTTCTCTCTCTCTTTCCTTCTTTCTTTCATTCTTTTTTTCTTTCACAGAGAGAGAGAGAGAGACAGCAAGAGAGGGAACACAAGCAGGGGGAGTGGAAGAGGAGAAGCAGGCTTCCTGCAGAGCAGGGAGCCCAATTCGGGGCTCGATCCCAGGACCCCAGGATCATGACCTGAGCCGAAGGCAGATGCTTAATGACAGCCAATCACGCGCCCTCAAACTACATTTTCAAGACAGCCTATGTGACCTGTTGGTTTATTTAATATAAAAATGTAAGCAAACTAAAGGTATGGAGGAAGGCAAGTTCTCTATGTGGTATCATATAGATGAAACTGAGGTCTTTGTCATTGTGGCTGACTGGCCTCCCCTCCTCCTTGCTCCAGGTAGTTCTACTGAATAGAATGTAACATCCACAAAACCATGCATAACCATATTGAAGCTTGAAAACAAAACACAAGAAATAAAAACACCCACCTGGTGCCAGAAATAAAGACAGGTAATCTGAAGCCAAGCAATGAATGGAAGATAAAGCCAGATGGGCTGTGAGCCTACTGGCCCTGGATGTTCTAAGTCACCGAGGTTTTAATTTGAGAAAAGTGAGTTGGGAAAGATGACAAAAGTTGAGTTTGCTGACCTGGGGGCACGGGAAGCCAAAGGTGCACTCTCAGTGTAAAACCAAGAACCTGGAAGGGACTAGAAAAGTTCTTTCCACTGTACTGGGAATTTGGCAAGAAAAATAGGCTGTCTGTCCTAGGTTATGGTTGGAAATTAATCATCTGGGAGAAATCTAAACTGATACTATGTGGGGATAGGGGGTTGAGTTCATATGATACACTTGGTAAAAGAAAGTTCATGAAATTATTGTAAAAACTGGTTGAGAGACCCGTGGGACTGGCAGAGGTAGACATAAAACCACCCGCAATAATGACTTCACAAGCTTGAATCATGACACATCCTTTGAAAACAACTGAATCTGAAGATAGATTCTGACTAAAATCTGAAGCACTCAAGGAAACAGACCCCCATGTGACCCAGGATCTCAACAAACAGGAGAATTCACATTTTTTTAAAAAGATTTTATTTATTTATTTGACAGACTGAGATCACAAGTAGGCAGAGAGGCAGGCAGAGAGAGGGGGGGAAGCAGGCTCTCTGCTCTGCGTGGGGCTCAATCCCAGGACCCTGGAATCATGATCTGAACCGAAGGCAGAGGCTTTAACCCACTGAGCCACCCAGGCGCCCCGAGAATTCACATGTTAAAACCAATAGAACATGGAACAATGTGAAAACAAATTTGCTTTAAATATCCAAAGATATAGATAAGGACGAAATAAAAATTCTAAGGGCAGTATCTCCTAAAAAAGAAGCAATTTTGAAAAAGAATAAAGTGGAAATCCTAGAAATTAAAAATATAATAATTGAAAGGAAAAGCTCAGTATATGAACTATTCAGTGTATTATACACAAAGAGGAAATTAGTAAATTTGAAAACAGATCTGAAAATTCATCTAAATGCAGTGGGTTAGATTTACATACATATATAGATAAATATGGAGTTAAGTAACATGATACCTAACATAGTGTATGGATGCTATTCCTCAATCAACTAATTCTAACTCATTGACAAATAAATTGTATTACAAATTTAAAAAGACACATGGAGTATGGAATGAGAATCTGTGACATATGTCTAACAAATCTAATTAATATTCTTTCCAGAATAAGAGATTGGGAGAGAAGCAGTCTGAAAATGAAAGAAACCATGAATCTTCATATCCAAGGAGCAAATAGTTCTGAGTAGGGTAACCAAAAAAATCCATACTTAGACACACTATGGTGAAACTTGAGAACATCAAACCTCGGAATTTTTTAAATTAGAAAAAAGCATTTTAAGATGTACAAAGGCTGAAACAGGTTATATTTATGAAAATATTACCAAAAATATATTTCAGCAAGAAGGAAACTGAATTTAGAAGGAAAGGGTGTGGTGAAAGAACTAATGACAAACAGACAAAAAAAATCAAGGCATATTGATAAATTTAGGTTTAGGTGCATGGGGGGCACTTGGCTGGTCAGTCAGTAGAGCACATGAGTCAATCTCAGGGCTGTGAGTTCAAGCCCCACAATGAGTGTAAAGATTACTTAAAAAATAAAATAAAATAAAGTGTGTGTGTGTGTGTGTGTGTAAATAAACTGAGAATAACATAGGTGGTGGGATGGGACAAAACATTTTAAGATCCTTGTCTTATTTCAAAAGGATGATAGAATTATTGATTCAGCTCAGAACTTACTAGGTTAAGTCTGTATTACTATTTAAGAGAAACTGCTAGAAGAATAGAAATAAAATGTATAACTCACAAATTTACCCAGGAAGAAACAAAGTAAAAGAGCTAATAAATAGCTGGCATTATCATTATTATGTTTAAACATTAAAAAGTTTAAACTTCCAAAGTTAATCAGGAGAAGAATCCTGACTCTGATATGAATGTCCTATGTGCTTACAAATTAAAGTTTTTAAATTTCAGGTATTTGGCTATTTTTAGCAGAAGACAGAAGGTCAAAAAAACAAAACACTTCTGACATTTATTATATAGAAATGATAATGATAAACAGTGCAGTGACAGAAAAGGGTAAATAAAAAGTCTTGTAACAGAGATTACAGATTCATTTGGAAGTTGGTACCACATTTCAGATAGTGGGGGAAAATTCAGCTTTGAGATTATGCTGGGAAAACATTAAACAGCTTTCACTTCCACAAGGGCTCTCTTCATTCTTAGAAATATTACAGAACTATTATATATAATTTCTATGAAATTTTTCATATTCTACTTTGTTTAATAATTTTTTGAGCACTTAGAATTTTTTCTTCCGGAACATATGAATTTGAAAGCTTGAATACTGTCAACTCATCATTGGCTTTCCCAACAGAATTACCATGTACCTTGTCAGTTAAAACTCATGAAAACTTGTTTGCAGATAAAAATAATTCTTCCAAAAATAACTGACATTTGTGAAGAGAGCTTGCTTAAATGCAGTAGCACCTTTCCCCCTTGTCATTGTAAAGGACAACGATTCTCTTTACTCTTCTTTTTACCCCACCAAATACAGCCTAGACAGGAACCAAGAATAAGATTTATCAAGGAATGTATGCTTCCAATTTTTTAAGCTAAAGGCCTTCAGATGCTTCTGGAGTAGATCTTTCTGAAAGGAACATCAAATATCCTTAGTTTTGAAGGTATCAGACACATAAAGTCACAATACCCCATTACTCAGCCATGAAGCTGACTCCTCTGTTCTTCATTCAAGAAGTATCTTACATAGAGTAGATACCAGAATCAAGAATTTTAATGGACCCAGTTTCTCTCCAATCACCTATTGCATATAAAAGATAAACCAACAGATGTAGAATATTCAGTGATGCATATTCTTACGGGGTCACTTCCATCTTCTCTCTCCCATCCCCAGACCACTTCTGTACACCTGTCATTACCACGCAGCAGAGGACAACATGACAAATCATTGTCTAAATATTATTATCCATGAAGTCGAAGAGTGCTTTATTTTGAGGATGGGTTAAAAACTGTACCTTACTATAGGTAAAGAACTCCTTAAGTGCCAGATGGTTTCATTTCAACATTAAGTTGCTGATCTTCCCATGACACTTGCCAGAAGAAACTTTGGGACACCTCTTCACATGTTTCTTGTAGTAGCCTCTTGATACTAAGGAAGCCTCTCCAGATGTAACCCAGTAAAGATAATACCTTGCAAACCATAAATAAAATGGCTTCAACTCAACTCACATCAGGAGACTGCCAGTCTGTAGAAAGGGATTCCACCCACCCCACCCCCCTCTAGCAAGACTCAGCAAATAAGATTGTGTGGAACTGAAAGTATAGGGTTTAGTTCTGACAATGCACACTAGAATCATCCCAGATCAACTGAATATGAATTTCTGAGGAAGGATGGTCAAGACATTGGTATTAAAAAAAAAAAAAAGCTTCTTTGTTGCTTCTTTTATTTATTTATTTTGAGAGAAAGAGAGAGAGCGCCCTTGCATGGGTGGGGAGGAGCAGAGGGAGAAAGAGAATCTTAAGCAGGTTCCATGCTGAACACAGAGACAGAGCCAGGTGAAGGGCTCAATCTCAGGATCTTGAGATCATGACCCTGAGATCATGACCTCAGGTGAAATCAAGAGTCAGGCACTTAATTGACTGAGCCATCTTGGTACCCTTCCTTTGTTACTTCTAATGAATAGCCAGGCTGAGAACAAGGATTATGGTGCCTACTAGCAGGAGGATCATGCTTTCTCTTCAAAATGAAAAGTTACATATATTTATTTTTTTTTACAAATATAGATAAGCAAAAAAATGAAGAAAAATCCATGTATAATCTTGATTTCTAGAGATAACAATTATTAAAACCCTGGTGCATTTTCTTCCAGATTTTTTACTTTGCATGCCTATATGAAAACATGCATGAATACATTAACACATTTGTTTTTGAGAAAGCTAAGTTATGAAAGGGATTGAATGTGGAGAAACTGGAACCATCATACACTGATGGCAGAAAATGTAAAATGGTGCAACTCTTTTGGAAAACAATTTGGCAGTTCTTTAAAAAGTTAAACACAGAATTACCATATGATGTAGTGATTCTACTCTTAAGTATCTAACCCAAGAAAAATTAAATAAAGCATATATCCCCACAAAAACATGCATAAAAATGTTCTAAGCAGCATTATTCATAAGAGCCAAAAGGCTAAAATAACCCAAATGTCCAACAACTGGTGAAATAATAAATAAAAGGTGATATTCCAAAACATGCAATATTATTCATCAATAAAATGAAATTAAGTATTAATACATGCCACAACATGGATTAGTTTTGAAAACTTAGGCTAGGCGAAGGAAACCAATCACCAAGAGACACAATGATTCCATTCATATGAAATGTGCAGGATGGGCAAATTTATAGAGGCAAAGTAAACTCATGGTTTCTTAGAATGGGGCTGGTGTAAGTGCGTAATGAGGAGGGACTGGTAATGAGTATGGGGTTTCTTGTAGTGGAGATGAAAATATTCTAAAGTTAGATTGTGGTGATAGTTGAACAATACTGTGAATATGCTCAAAAAATAAAAAAGCAATGAATTGTACATTTTAAACAAATGAATTGTACTGTATGTGAAGTCTATCTTAATAAAGCTGTTTTAAAAAGACATAGGAACTCAGAGTCCTTATTTCACATCTTAATATTCTAACATTGATTATTCATTACCTCTTTTTAAAGATATTTATCCCCATTAATTACTCTTCCTTTCCTCCTTCTTCCAATGGCTCTTTTATAAGTCAGCTGATGGGGAGCTCTTTACCATTTATCTCCTCCAGGAAAAAATAAAGAATTTTAAGACCTACTTAGCTCTCGTTGAAAAGAAGTTTGGTATTACAAATCTCAATGTCACTAGAGGCTCAACTTCAAACCCATGGCAAAGGGAGATTTAAGCGAAATCTATGTCACTAGGAGATGCTGTCAACATTCCTTTGATATTAAAATAATCTTCAAGACCTAAATTCTTAAAACACAGCACTCACTTAGCCAAGTTTCTGGTTTGTCTTCTTAACTATCTCTAAGAACATACCTTAAAATAACTCCGTGTATTCTGAAAAAAGTTCTCATCAAAAAATCTGTTTTCATGACTTATCTTCTAAGAAATATAATTACATAATAATTTAGATTGCAGTGGGTTGAGAGGTACAAAAGAGGAAGTTTGGGGCTACTAAGAGCGCTGTGGGAAGTTAGAAAATTGAGTAGGAATTTGTATTGATAAGGAGGGACAGGATAGCAAATGCCTACTTCTCTGGCTGCATGTCATGGTTAACTTGATTAAAGACAGTCTTAGAGTCAGCTTGAGCTTCAGGGTTGCACTAAACTGGACAAACTCAATTGTTACTTGAAATTGTACTTGGACACTTGAAAATAGCAATTTGGGGATTTTTCCCCCCTCTCCTTTTGCTTTTAAGTGGTACAAAATAATGTGAAATTTTCTGGCCAATCATAGACTGATGGAGTACGTATAGTAAGAACTCAACCACTAGCTAATCTGCCAGGGCAGACATCCCAGAACTGGTGGATGTATTCCCTTTGAATTAAAGTACCAGTCAAAGGCCTCATAAAGGCAGGCATAGGGTGCATTAATCTTAACAAAACCCCCAAAAGGATTTCCCATAACATTTTTTATTTTATTTGGAAAGATTTTATTTATTTATTTATTTATTTGAAAGAGAGAGAGTGAGAGAGCACATGAGATAAAGAGAGAGTACAAGCAGGGGTTAGGGGTAGAGGGAGAAGCAGACTCTACACTGAGCAGGGAGCCCCATGCGGGGTTGTGGACTTGATCCCAGAATTCTTGGATCATGACCTGAGTCAAACACAGATGCGGTGGGGAGGAGTCAAGATGGCGGAGAAGTAGCAAGGTGAGACTACATCAGGTAGCAGGAGATCAGCTAGATAGCTTATCAAACCATTGCAAACACCTACAAATCCAACAGGAGATCAAAGAGAAGAAGAACAGCAATTCTAGAAACAGAAAATCGACTGCTTTCTGAAAGGTAAGACCGGCGGAGAAGTGAATCCAAAGCGACGGGAAGGTAGACCGCGGGGGGAGGGGCCGGCTCCCAGCAAGCAGCGGAGCAATGGAGCATTAATCAGGACTTTTAAAAGTCTGCTCCACTGGGGGACATTGCTCCAGAGGCTAAACCTGGGTGAAGCCCATGTGGAGCCAGCGTGGCCCTAGGTCCCACAGGGTCACAGAAGGATCGGGGGTGTCTGAGTGTCACAGAGCTCACAGGTATTAGACAGGGGAAGCTGGCTACAGAGACAGAGCCGAGGAGTGAGCTCTCAGCTCAGGGTTACCTTGAACGGGTCACAGGCTGGGTGAGCTTGGAGCTGGCCAGAGGCCAGGGAGACGGAAGTGATTGGGCTCTTTTCTCTGAGGGCACACTGAGGAGTGGGACTGCGAGCTCTCAGCTCCTCCAGGCCAGAGATTGGGAGGCCACCATCTTCATTCCCATCCTCTGGAACTCTACGAAAAGCGCTCAGGGAACAAAAGCTCCCAAAAGCAAACCCCAGCGGATTACTTAGCCTGGCCCCTGGTAAGGGTGGTGCAATTCCACCTCGGGCAAAGACACTTGAGAATCACTACAACAGGCCCCTCCCCCAGAAGATCAACAAGAAATCCAGCCAAGACAAAGTTCACTTCCCCAGGAGAGCAGTGGAAATCCAGAGGAGGAGAAAGCAAAGCACAGAACTCATGGCTTTCTCCCCATGATTCTGTAGTCTTGCAGTTAATTAATTTCTTTTTCTTCTGCTAATTTTTTTTAAACTTTTACCCTTTTCTCTAGTTTATCTAATATATATATATTTTTCCTTTTTTTAATTTTTTCTTTATTTGTTTTCTTTTTTTAATTTTTTTTTCTGAACTTCTTTTTGATCCCTTTCTCCCCCCCCGCCCCAATTTGGGGTCTCTTCTGATTTGGTTAAAGTGCATTTTCCTGGGGTATTTGCCACCCTTTTACTATTTTATTTGCTCCATCATATACTCTTATCTGGACAAAATGACAAGGTGGAAAAACTCACCACAAAAAAAAAGAACAAGAGGCAGTACCAAAGGCTAGGGACCTAATCAATACAGACATTGGTGATATGTCAGATCTAGAGTTCAGAATGACGATTCTCAAAGTTCTAGCTGGACTCGAAAAAGGCATGGAAGATATTAGGGAAACCCTCTCTGGAGAGATAAAAGCCCTTTCTGGAGAAATAAAAGAACTAAAATCTAACCAAGTTGAAATCAAAAAAGCTATTAATGAGGTGCAATAAAAAATGGAGGCTCTTACCTCTTTTGCATCTTTTAGTAATGAGCTTGAGCATTTCTGTGGGTGGGATGGGAACCAAAACAGTCAGGGGGAATGATTTCAATTGATGCAGTTTTTCTAGCAATAGCAAAATTATGGAATATTAAAAATAACCTCAATCTAATCTTAAGAAAAGTCAGACAAACCCAGACTGAGAGCCATTCTATGAGAATAACTGACCGGTACTTATCAGAGAGTGATGGTGACGTTGTATATTGCTCTTCTAGGCTTTTAGACAAATGCTTAGTCTTAGATGCCCATGGACAGATTGTAGTGTCATATATGTAGTGGAATTAAGTGTACAGACTTAACGATTATGAAATAGTCCCTAAAGTCATTTGTATTATTTACAAACTGTACATACTATGTATGTAGGTATGGAGTTTCTTTACATTCCAAGGTAACAGCAATGGAGTATTTGCCAGCATACATGTACCTTGCTCCCTTTTGAGGAACTTGCTGTGTTTTAACCCATAACACTCACCTTACAGGCAATACAATGGCACTAAATTCATATCTCTCAATAGTTACCCTGAATGTTAATGGGCTAAATGCCCCAATCAAAAGACACAGGGTATCAGAATGGATAAAAAAACAAAACCCATCAATATGTTGCCTACAAGAAACTCATTTTAGACCCGAAGACACCTCCAGATTTAAAGTGAGGGGGTGGAAAACAATGTACCATGCTAATGGACATCAGAAGAAAGCTGGGGTGGCAATCCTTAGATCAATTAGATTTTAAGCCAAAGACTATAATAAGAGATGAGGAAGGACACTATATCATACTCAAAGGGTCTGTCCAACAAGAAGATCTAACACTTTTAAATATCTATGCCCCTAACGTGGGAGCAGCCAACTATATAAACCAATTAATAACAAAATCAAAGAAACGCATCAACAATAATACAATAATAGCAGGGGAATTTAACACTCCCCTCACTGAAATGGACAGATCATCTAAGCAAAAGATCAACAAGGAAATAAAGGCCTTAAATAGCACACTGGGCCAGATGGACATCGCAGATATATTCAGAACATTTCCTCCCAAAGCAACAGAATACACATTCTTCTCTAGTGCACATGGAACATTCTCCAGAGTAGATCACATCCTGGGTCATAAATCAGGTCTCAACCGGTATCAAAAGATTGGGATCATTCCCTGCATAATTTCAGACCACAATGCTCTGAAGCTAGAACTCAATCACAAGAGGAAATTTAGAAAGAACCCAAATACATGGAGACTAAACAGCATCCTTCTAAAGAATGAATGGGTCAACCAGGAAATTAAAGAATTGAAAAAATTCATGGAAACAAACGATAATGAAAACACAATGGTTCAAAATCTGTGGGACACAGCAAAGGCAGTCCTGAGAGGAAAATATATAGCGGTACAAGCCTTTTTCAAGAAGCAAGAAACGTCTCAAATACACAACCTAACCCTACATCTAAAGGAGCTGGAGAAAGATCAACAAAGAAAGCCTAACCCAGCAGGAGAAGAGAAATCATAAAGATCAGAGCAGAAATCAATGAAATAGAAACCAAAAAAAAACAATAGAACAAATCAATGAAACTAGGAGCTGGTTCTTTGAAAGAATTAATAAGATTGACAAACCCCTGGCCCGACTTATCAAAAAGAAAAGAGAAAGGACACAAATAAATAAAATCATGAATGAAAGAGGAGTGATCACAACCAACACCAAAGAAATACAAACGATTATAAGAACATACTATGAGCAACTCTACGCCAACAAATTTGACAATCTGAAGAAATGGAGGCATTCCTGGAGACATATAAACTACCACAACTGAACCAGGAAGAAATAGAAAACCTGAACAGACCCATAACCAGTAAGGAGATTGAAACAGTGATCAAAAATCTCCAAACAAACAAAAGTCCAGGACCAGATGGCTTCCCAGGGGAATTCTACCAAATATTTAAAGAAGAATTAATTCCTATTCTCTGAAACTGTTCCAAAAAATAGAAATGGAAGGAAAACTTCCAAACTCATTTCATGAGGCCAGCATCGCCTTGATCCCCAAACCAGACAAGGATCCCATCAAAAAAGAGAATTATAGACCAATATCCTTAATGAACACAGATGCGAAAATTCTCACCAAAATACTAGCCAATAGGATCCAACAGTACATTAAAAGGATTATTCACCACGACCAAGTGGGATTTATTCCAGGGCTGCACGGTTGGTTCAACATCTGCAAATCAATCAATGTGATACAACACATTAATAAAAGAAAGAACAAGAACCATATGATACTCTCAATAGATGCTGAGAAAGCATTTGACAAAGTACAGCATCCTTTCTTGATCAAAACTCTTCAAAGTATAGGGATAGAAGGCACATACCTCAATATTATCAAAGCCATCTATGAAAAACCCACTGCAAATCTCATTCTCAATGGAGAAAAACTGAAAGCTTTTCCGCTAAGGTCGGGAACACGGCAAGGATGTCCGTTATCACCACTGCTGTTCAGCATAGTACTAGAAGTCCTAGCTTCAGCAATCAGACAACAAAAAGAAATTAAAGGCATCCAAATTGGCAAAGAAGAAGTCAAACTATCACTCTTTGCAGATGATATGATACTATATGTGGAAAACCCAAAAGGCTCCACTCCAAAACTGCTAGAACTTGTACAGGAATTCAGTAAAGTGTCAGGATATAAAATCAATGCACAGAAATCAGTTGCATTTCTCTACATCAACAACAAGACAGAAGAAAGAGAAATTAAGGAATCAATCCCATTTACAATTGCACCAAAAACTATAAGATACCTAGGAATAAACCTAACCAAAGAGGTTAAGAATCTATACACAGAAAAGTATAAAGTACTCATGAAAGAAATTGAGGAAGACACAAAGAAATGGAAAAATGTTCCATGCTCCTGGATTGGAAGAACAAATATTGTGAATATGTCTATTGTACCTAAAGCAATCTACATATTTAATGCAATCCCTATCAAAATCCCACCCATTTTCTTCAAAGAAATGGAAGAAATAATCCTAAAATTTATATGGAACCAGAAAAGACCTCGAATAGCCAAAGGAATATTGAAAAAGAAAGCCAAAGTCGGTGGCATCACAATTCCGGACTTCAAGCTCTATTACAAAGCTGTCATCATCAAGACAGTATGGTACTGGCACAAAAACAGACACATAGATCAATGAAACAGAATAGAGAGCCCAGAAATAGACCCTCAACTCTATGTCAACTAATCTTCGACAAAGCAGGAAAGAATCTCCAATGGAAGAAAGACAGCCTCTTCAATAAGTGGTGTTGGGAAAATTGGACAGCCACATGCAGAAAAATGAAATTGGACCATTTCCTTACACCACACACGAAAATAGACTCAGAATGGATGAAGGACCTCAATGTGAGAAAGGAATCCATCAAAATCCTTGAGGAGAACACAGGCAGCAACCTGTTCGACCTCAGTGCAGCAACGTCTTCCTAGGAACATCGCCAAAGGCAACAGAAGCAAGGGTAAAAATGAACTATTGGGATTTCATCAAGATCAAAAGCTTTTGCACAGCAAAGGAAACAGTTAACAAAACCTAAAGACAACTGACAGAATGGGAGAAGATATTTGCAAACGACATATCAGATAAAGGGCTAGTGTCCAAAATCTATAAAGAACTTAGCAAACTCAACACCCAAAGAACAAATAATCCAATCAAGAAACGGGCAGAGGACATGAACAGACATTTCTGCAAAGAAGACATCCAGATGGCCAACAGACACAGATAAAAGTGCTCCACATCACTCGGCATCAGGGACATACAAATCAAAACCACAATGAGATATCACCTCACACCAGTCAGAATGGCTAAAATTAACAAGTCAGGAAATGACAGATGCTGGAAAGGTTGCAGAGAGAGGAGAACCCTCCTACCCTGTTGGTGGGAATGCAAGCTGGTGCAACCACTCTAGAAAACAGCATGGAGGTTCCTCAAAAAGTTGAAAATAGAACTACCCTATGACCCAGCAATTGCACTACTGGGTATTTACCCTAAGGATACAAACGTAGTGATCTGAAGGGGCACATGCACCTGAATGTTTATAGCAGCAATGTCTACAATTGCCAAACTATGGAAAGAACATAGATGTCCATCAACAGATGAATGGATAAAGAAGATGTGGTATATATAAACAATGGGATACCATACAGCCATCAAAAGAAATGAAATCTTGCCATTTGCGATGACGTGGATGGAACTAGAGGTATCATGCTTAGTGAAATAAGTCAATTGGAGAAAGACAACTATCATATGATCTCTCTGATATGAGGAAGTGGAGATGCAACATGGGGGGTTTGGAGGGTAGGAAAAGAATAAATGAAACAAGATGGGATCGGGAGGGAGACAAACCATAAGTGACTCTGAATCTCACAAAACAAACTGAGGGTTGCTGGGGGGAGGGGGGTCGGGAGAGGGGGCTGGAGTTATGGACATTGGGGAGGGTATGTGCTATGGTGAGTGCTGTGAAGTGTGTAAACCTGGCAATTCACAGACCTGTACCCCTGGGGATAAAAATACATTATATGTTTATAAAAAAAATTAAAAAATTAAAAATTAAATTAAAAAAAAAGAATAGGAACAACAAATTCATCTAGAAAGAAAAGAACAAACCTAGAATAAAATGTCTATTTTACTTTTCTTTCAAAATCAGAAATGTCAATTAAAGCAATGATGTATCATTTCTTATATAATAAAAATGGAAACTCCCAGTGCTGGTAAATGTACACTGAAGCCAGTCCATGAACATAAGGGAGTATATGAAACAAAAACAAAAACAAAATAAAAAACAAAACACAGATGCATAACCGACTGAGTCACCTAGACGTTCCCATCATTTTCAGATTTGAAGTGGTTTAAAAGAAACTGGGAAGAACAGGTAACTTTAAAGAAGTTTTACAGGGCTCCTGGGTGGTTCAGTCGTTAGGCATCTGCCTCGGGCTCAGGTCATGGTCCCAGCATCCTGGATTCAAATCCCACACCAGGCACCCTGCTCAGTGGGAACACTGCTTCTCCCACTCCTACTCTCCCTGCTTGTGTTCCCTCTCTCTCTCTCTCTGTCAAATAAATAAATAGTATCTTAAAAAAAAATAAAGAAGGAAGCTTTACAGTCTGCATTAAAATAGAGAAGCCCATATCAAAGTTATATTAATGGTCTCTTTATCTTCTGTATAAAAAATGAATTGTATAGAAAATAAATGGTGTATTATACTATGACAGCCCTGTGACATAAACTATTGTTTCTCACAGAGGTTTATGTCCTTAACTCGGGCTTTTTTTTTTTTTTTAATAAGGGCCCATAAATATATAGGTCCTTGCCAAAATGTAATGCTACAAATTGGTAGTCCTCAAGCTTTAACTGATTTTACTTTTTAGAACAATTTTTGGTTTACAGAAAACTGGAACAGAAAGTACAAGGAGTTCCCATAACCTCTTCTCCCCAGCCCCTACCCTGTATACAATTTCCCCATTATAATTTGCTATAATTGATGAAGTAATATTGATACATTGTTATTAGTAATTCACACTAGTGCTCATTCTTTCTGTTGTATAATTCTATGGAACTATTTTTGAATAGATGTATAATGGCATTTTTTGAAAGATGTATAATGGCATGTATATACCATTGCAGTATTATACATAATAGTTTTATTGGCATAAAAGTCCTGTTTTCCACTTATTTATCCTTCTCTTCCTACTTCCAAAGCCTGGCAACCACTGATCTTTCAATAGTCTCTAGAGTTTTGCGTTTACCAGAATGTCTTATAGTTGATATCATATAGAAAGTAACCTATTCATATTGGCTTCTTTCACTCAGCAATGTGAATTTAACATCATTCCATTTCTTTTCATGACTTGATAGCTCATTTCTATTTATTGCTGAATAATACTCCCTTCAACGTACATACCATGGTTTGCTTGTCCATTCACCAACTGAAGGACATCTGATTGCCTCTGAGTTTTGGCAATTATAAATTAAGCTGTTATTTATAATTCATGTGCAGGTTTTTGTGTGGACATAAATTTTAAGCTCACTTAGATAAACACCAAGAGGTTCAATTGTTGGATCCTATGGTAAGACTGTGTTTAGCTTTGCAAGAAACTGTCAAATTTCCAAAGTGACTACCATTTTTCATTTTACCAGAAATGAATGAAATTTCCTATTGCTCCATATCATTTCTAGTACTGGATTTTGTCAATGTTTTGGATTTTAATCTTTCTAATAGTTGTATCATTGTATCTCATTATTTCAATTTGTAATTCCATAATGACATATGAGGCTGAGTATCTTCTCATATGCTTATTTGCCATTCATATATTTTCTTTAGTGAGTTTCCTGTTAAGATCTTTTTCCTACTTTCTAACTGGATTGTTTGGTTTCTTATTGTTGAGTTCTAAGTGTTCTTTATTTTGTATATCAGTTCTTTATCAGATACCTATTTTGCAAAGATTTCCTTCCAGTCTGTGGCTTGTCTTTTTACTCTTATCTCAATATATAGCACAGTAATAGGCACAAAGTAAAATCAGTCAATGTTAATTGAACACGTGAAGGGCCACCTGTTAATTGAATGAACAAATAAGGGAATTAGGGTCCACTTTCTTTAGGCATTCCTATTGCTGGCTAAAAGTTTCTTCCAAACATATGAAAACCTAATCATAGATTAATGGTTATTTTTAAAAACTTTCTTTTAAAGTGCACTGAGCTTCTTGAATAACTGAAAAAAAAGTATGTGTTTGATTATTGTATTAGCTTCAAATTATCTCAACAGGAAACCTATGCCTCTTATTGGGATGTTCAGATAGTAACAACTCATTTGAGGAAAAAGAAGATGTATATTTAAGAACTGTTTTACATAGGAATGAAAGCTGGGACAGGTACTCTGGAAAACAGTATGGGGTTTCTTCAAAAAGTTGAAATTAGAGCTACTTTATGATCTAGAAATTGCACTACTGTGCATTTACCCTGAAGATACAAATGTAGTGATCTGGAGGGTCACCTGCACCCCAATGTTTATAGCAGCAATATCCACAGTAGTTAAACTATGGAAAGAGCTCAGATGTCCATTGACAGATGAATGGATAGAGAAGATGTGGTGTGTATATATATAGAATGGAATATTATATAGCCATCAAAAATGAAATCTTGGCATTTGCAATGATGTGGATGGAACTAGAGGGTATTATGCTACGTGGAAAAAGTCAATCAGAGAAAGACAATTATCATATGATTTCACTGATATGTGGAATTTAAGAAACAAGGCAGAGGATCCTAGGGGAAGAAAGGAAAAAATGAAACAGGATGAAACCAGAGAGGTAGACAAAACACAAGAGACTCTTAATCATAGGAAACAAATTGAGGGTTGCTGGAGGGGAGCGGGGTGGAGGGATGAGATAACTAATGATGGACATGGGGGAGGATATGTGTTGTAATTGGCACTGGGTATTTTTTTTTAATTTTATTTATTTATGGGGCGCCTGGGTGGCTCAGTGGATTAAAGCCTCTACCTTCAGCTCAGGTCATGATCCCAGGGTCCTGGGATTGAGCCCCGCATCAGGCTCTTTGCTCAGCAGGGAGCCTGCTTCCCTCTCTCGCTGCCTGCCTCTCTGCCTACTTGTGATCTCTCTGTCAAATAAATAAATAAAATCTTAAAAAAAAAAAGATTTTATTTATTTACTTGAGAGAGAGAGAGTGAGTGAGAGAGAATGAGAGGGGAGAGGGTCAGAGGGAGAGGCAAACTCCATGCTGAGCAGGGAGCCCTATTTGGGACTTGATCCTGGGACTCCAGGATCATGACCTGAGCCAAAGGCAGTTGCATAACCAACTGAGCCACCCAGGCCCCCTGACACTGGGTACTATATAAGTCTGATGAATCACAAAAACAAACAAACAAACAAATAAACAAAAAACTGCTTCACAGAGAAAACTTTAGTGTTTGGAGTAATTCAATTTATCATTATAAAGCAGGTCATTTGAGAAGTCTTTTTTTCCTGAACCCTTTGTATGAAACTGAGTTTGATTTCATAATTTTTTCCTTACAAAATTATTCTTCATGAATCCAGTGTTTATGAGGGATCATTTATTTAAAACTACTTATGTAAGTTTGAAACCTGTATTAACAGTTTGCTTATAAGACAAATATGTATTAATGATAGGAAGAGGGGCTATTTCCCTACATAACTTGTTACTGCATTTTTAAAAAGGCTATAACTGATGTGCTGTAAGAATCAAAGCAGTGTTTTCCAAGGTGTACCACTTGATCTTAGGTGAAAGGTGATTTCTTTTAAAAAAGTTCTCTAGTCAAATTAATCATGGAACTTTTCATGCAATAGCTCATTCCTGTCATAGAGATTATAATGAACATATTACAGCACGTCAAAGTCTTAAAAAATTCTTCAATGAATAAAATATCTGCCAATTTTTACCAGTTTGGCTATAGAACCCTTCCCTGATTTATTAGTTTCCCATCTTAAAAGGATTACATTTTGCTAAAATAAAAAAAAAATGTGTAATGTAACAGTTCAGAGTGACTTTTTAATGTTAATGTAACAGTCACTCTGAACTGGTTATTCTTTGGAATGATCCCTTCAGAGAAGTACTCACTGATTTAACATTAACAGCCCAAAGAAATGGAAGACACATTTAACATACCTCATAAAAGACAAGCCACTTTTTGCAGTGCTTTAGGAAATAGAAAACTGATTTTAAGATGTTAATTAGCATGGAGCATGTTAAAATCAGAAAGCTGTCTTGAATGAGAAGGAATTAAAGCACTGTGTTTTAAAAAAGAAGTAAGCTGGAAAAATACTGGCTCAAAGGGATACATGTCCCCTCAGTGTTTATAACAGCATTATCAACAATAGCCAAATTATGGAGAGAGCCCAGATGTCCACCAATTGATGCATGGATAAAGAAGATGCGGTGTTTATATACAATGGGATATTACTCAGCCATAAAAAGAACGAAATCTTGCTGTTTCCAATGATGTGGAAGGAGCTAGAGACTATTATGCTAAGTGAAAAAAGTCAGTCAGAGAAAGACAAATATCGTATGATTCACTCATATGTGAAATTTAAGAAACAAAACAGATGAACATGGGAGGAAAAAAAGAGAGGCAAACCAGAAAACAAACTCTTTAACTAAAGAGAACAAACCAAGGGATGCATTACATAGGTGATAGTGATTAAGGAGGACACTGGTTGTGATGAGGACTGGGTGTTGTATGTAAGTGACGAACTGCTAAATTCTACATCTGAAACTAATATTACACTCTATGTTAACAAACTGGAATTTAGATAAAAACTTGAAGGAAAAAAATAAAGAGTTGTAAACTGGGATGGAATAGAGTGACTGATGCATTAAAAATAAATTGACTGATGTTTTGAAATACATAAAAAATTTGAAATGAGATATTTACCTTGGTGTCCATAGCACTTGATCATTTGGATATAACAGAGATTCCTCATGTAACTAATACAATTATTTTATTTATAATAACTTGGAACTGTTTTCATAAGAATAAAAAGTGGTATTTTGGTGCTTATACTGGGAATCAGTGTAATACTTCAGAGAAAGAATTACATCAGAAAATTAATTAATTAATTAATTAATGGTGAATTACTGGTATAGGTCAAATGGTTGGACTAACTTAACTCTCAGATCCCCTGAAACCTTAAAGTACTAACAGTTGCAGTGTAATGTAAAGCACAAAAACTCTTGAATTAGATTAGTGTTTGAATCTTGCTTCTGGCACTTCCTCGATCTTCTATGACTGAGCAACTCATTTATTTACCTGAGTATTGGTTTCCTAATTAATAAGATGGGTCTTAATAAAATGCTTCTCTTGAAAACTTACTGAATAAATATGCAATGCCTAGAAAAGATCCAAAAGTTTCCACTGAGAAAAATATCAGACAAAACAGGTCTTGTCTAAGGATCAGGAAATAGAATGATATCAGACTTCTCAGTAGCAACACTGGAAGCTAAAAGAGATCTTTGAATGCATGAGATCATCAAGTACCTCAACAGCAAGAGATTTTGGATCATTACTACAGGGCTACACTATTTTTGGAACCCAGCTGTATTACATTTCTCATCTTTCACTATTAATATGACCCAGCTATACTACATATGATTATTAATTTCCCAATCTTTTTGATTTTGGAATATGTATTTTATGAAACCAAACTATATTTATATACACTCCACCTTGATCAGTCACAATCATCTTTATAATTACATTGCACACATGCACATACACCCAAACACACATGCATACACTCATGCATACGTACTACTAAACACAAATTAAATACAAACTCAGTTTTAAAACTGGAAAAGTAGAATTAACATTATTTGGTATAACTTCAGAAATAGAGTAATTTTGGGCAGCAAAATTTCTCAAAGTCTCAGATTAGAAAGCATTTTGTAAAAACAGGGTCAATCCAAGGTTCCTATGCAGGATTGTTAAATTTGATCTATTCTATACCACTGATGCCATAACCACTAATCCCAGTCACCTTGACCCTTTGTATCATTAGTCACAGAGGAGACCCTGTTGTAGTGTGAATGGATCAATGCAAATCCACCTCTATTACTGAAATACTATTTCAAACCACATGCCCAGTAGTGGGTAAGTGTTAACATCTTGATTTATAAGGAGTTAATTGCAACCACCATTGAAAGCAAGATCAAGAGCTAGAACTAAAACATGCTAAAGATGATCTAAACATGTGGAAAGACTAGAGAGCAGAGCACCTAGATGGGAAATGCTAGTGTAAAGAAGTAAAAAGGAAAGCCAGTGTGCCGACAGGGAATAAAAAGGATAGGAAAGTAGACAGACAGAAAATATTATACATGCACTGTACTTTGAAAAGTTGAGCTAACTTCATACTATAAACTGTTACATTAGGCCCTATTTTAAAACATAGTGATCTGGGAACCATTTTTTGAGTATTCTCTTCTCTTTACCTCACAATTGTAAACGGCTCTCTTTAGACAGGGAGAGCACAGAGCTACGCTGAGTGACATAAAACAATACATCAAAAACTAACGATGTACCATATGTACATCGTTATTTTTTATGTTATAATAAAATAAAAAAAAACTTGCTTCAAATGAAGGACTAATATTTTCAAACTTATGTATCTGGAGTCCATGGTTTCTCAAGTGGTCCATGGATAAAATTCAGGAGATCTGTAAATTTGGATGGGAAAAATTATATCTTTATTTTTATTAAGAGCTAACTAAAATTTAGCATTTCCTTCAATTATGCAATAAAAACACCACAGTAGTATTAGTGGCATCTGTGACTGTGTCATGAGTAGAAGTCATCTATATTTCCATATCACATTGTAGATATTGTAAATATCCCAAACTATCATTTACACTTACTTCTTTGAAATTCCATTAGTTATTAGATCTACTCCTGGATATTGCTATCAAATACATCAATAAACAAAACACTTCTATTACTATATTACAAATTTGTTTTCTTTTTAATATTTTGATGATTGTATTCCAATATATTTTCCCTTGTACTACTTTTACTTTAGACATCTAGAAACAGTATTGTGAGAAACACTTCACAGGCTTACCTAGACTGCAAGAGAGTACATGGAAGAAATTTCAAGACTCCCAAATAAGGAGACTCAAAATATCAGTGATATGGTAAATACTTTCATGTCAGTTAAAAAATATTTTTATTTTATAAGCAATACCAATGATTTCTAAAAAGAGAAAAGTAACAAATATTATAAAAGTATATAAGTAAAAAGTAGGAGTCTTTCAGATTAAGAGTACATTATGGGTGGCTCAGTTGGTTAAGGGACTGCCTTCGGCTCAGGTCATTATCTCTGGGTTCTGTGACAGAGTCCCACATCAGGCTCCCCCTGCTCTGCGGAGAGCCTGCTTCTCCCTCCCTCTCTGTCTGCTACTCCCCCTGCTTGCACCCTCGCTCTCTCTCTCTCTGTCAAATAAATAAATAAAATCTTAAAAAAGAAGAGTACATTTATGATGAACATAGGGTAATATGTTGAATTGTTGAATCATGGAATTGTCTACCTGAGACTAATATAACACTGTATGTTAACTCATGGAATTGAAAAAAAATAAAAGTAGGAGTCCCCTGTTACCTCCATAGACTCCCACTACCCAGTTCCCTCTCCTGGTGTATCAAGTATCCTTGCTGATACTTCCTATTCACACTAAAAATATCTCTTATTTATAGAGCCTTTTACAATGTATAAACAGAATCACAACATACATAATGCTTTACAACATGGCTTTTAAATTTAACATATATTGTGGATATTTCTCCATATCATTATATGTAAATTTACCTCATTGTTTTGTGTCATACTATTTCATGATGTTGCTATACCACAAATTATATAATTGATCTCTAGTGGGTATTTAGATATTTTCAAACAAATTGTAGTGAACATCTTATTCACAGAGGCTATACTGAAAGTATTTAAGAATCCTTATGTCATAGGGACTGACTAACAAAAATGGATCCCAACTTTAGTGATGTAGGGAGATTTTAGTGGCTCCCTGGACTGGGCAGTAGCCCTTTGTTGCTGGGTCACAAAGAAGCCTACTGCAGAGTTGTAGGGGGACTGAGATATTGGGTGGGGAAATCAAGGACCTCAGTTGAGCATCATTCACAGAAGGGTTTCCATGTTTTAACAACCAACATCACTATAATTTTGCCTGTTGGTTGAATATAAACTCTGTACACATATCTTTCAACATTTATGTGAGGGCATCTGTTGCTTAATGGCTGAAATGCAATTGCTAGATCAATGAAAATTTATATTTATATTTAGATAAATAATGTCAAATTGCCTTTTAAAGAAGTATACTTATTCTAACAAAACTTCATTAACAATATTATTTTTTCATCTTTTTCTACATGGACACAGAAATTGTAATATTTAATATCAAATTTTAATCTTTTGAATATATGTTTATAGAAATTTGAATTGTTCTCTTTTATTTTGCATTTTTTAAAATTATGAGTGAGGTTGAGTGTCTTCTCATAGGTTTATATTAGAGTTACTTTCTCTGAAGCCAGTCACTTTGAGTCCTTTGTCCATTCTGCAATTGACTTTTCATTTGTTTTATTATAGATGTTTAAATTAAGAGTTTTTAAAATATGTATTAAAAAATAAAAAATTAAAATTAAGAAAATAAAATGTGTACTAAAGCAATTAGCCCCTTGTCTGCCATATTTGTCATGTTCATTTTTTCCATTTTGTATCTTTGGGCTTTACTGATGTTTTTAAATATTGAGAAAACTTTCGTTTCTATGTAGTCAAAATTGTCGGTCTTTTCCTTTTGCATTCTGGGTCTTGTATCACATTTTAAAAGCCTTTCCTATTCCAATTTTATTAGAAACAGTCATCTGAGTCTTTTTAAAACGACTTTCCTGGTTTTAGTTTAAAAATTTTTTGATCCATCTGGAATTTATTTTAGTATAATGAGTGAGGTAGGCATCTAGCTTAATTATTTTCCAATGGCTAGCCAGTCGTACCACACAATTTATTGACTAATCAGTCTTTCCTCCACAGATTATCCTAAATTCTCAAATGAACTTATATCCATTTTTAGATTTTCAGATCTGCTCCGTTGATCTTTTTATTCCTATCGTAGTATCACACTATTTTAATTAATTTAACTTTGTAATGTATTTTAATACTTAGCAGGGCTGTCTCACTTTGTCACTCTTTCAGGTTTTTTTCAATAATCTGATGTATCTAATCATGTGTCACAAAAATTTTAAATTATTTTTTCACATTTCAAAAAATCAGTTGTCTAATTGGGATCAGAGTTAAATCATAGACTAAATTAGATAGTTATATCATTACAATACAGTTTTTCTATAAAAGAAAATATATCTTCCTATATATTGGCATCTTCAGTAGAATTTTTAATTTTTCCTTTGTTCTTAAAAAAGTTTACCTCTAGATTTTTTGATTGTTGATTACTATCTTAAATTGGATATTTTCTTTCTGTATAATTTCAAGCCAATTTTTTGTGTGTATGAGAAAGTTAATGATTTCTTTGCTGTTTTTTTTAACTGGTATATTTACTGAATCATAATTGTTTCCCATGATTTTAACTTGCTTTTATTGGGTCTTCTAGAAAAACGCCCATACCATTTACAAGTACTGCCTCCTCTCTTACAATAATTGTATTTTAATTTAATTTTATTGCCTAATTTCATCTTTAAAAATAAGAAAAACATCAAAGTAATAGGAAAGAGATGGAGGAATTCTTCCAGGGGCAAAACTAATAAAAGATGCTTATGTAAAATAAGATGCTAAGAATAACTTTTCTTGTTCAGTGAAGCTACTTTTATATATAGTTGTTCCTATATGAATCATTCTTGGTCACATAAACCTCAAGGTCAGCATACACCTCCTGCCCTATAATTACTCTAATAATTTTAAAATAAAAACACTGATAGCTGTGGACAGCTATAAATAACCAAAATGCAAGTTATTCACACCGTGCTTTCAAAATGCACTTGTTTAGCTTTACTTTGCCAATAACTTAAACCATATGGAAAGGGCAAATCCTCCTGCACAAACACATTCTACAAGTAGCATGCACAATAATAAGTGATAGCATTTGACAAGTTTTTACCAGTTTATTTCTTTTCAGAGATCAGAAAAGCCAGTTGGTACAATCTGTGTAAAGTGAAAAAACATGCACTTTACCAATCCAAAAGATTTTTTATTTTTCTTTCCTGCCTGTGTTACACCATGTTTATACAATAGCAGCTCCACTGGACGAGTTGCCATAAATCCATTCCTTTCCCTTTGCTCCTGTTCCAGAAGCTGAAGGGTCAGTGACATAGTGATGCCTATTAAATACCATTTGGTTATGAGGTGGATAATTTTTAGGAGCTTTATTGAAGACAGTGATGGCCTTCCAGATGTCGTGACTTACTTGAAGATGAACTTGAGAAACTGAAAGCTGAGCTTGATAGCACCTAAAAAAGCCCACTCGGGCTTCTCAGCTAAGATGCTATAGGGTAACTATAGAAACAAGACATGAGTTCTATATAAAAACTATATAGTATATAGCATATATACTATATAGTAACTATAGAAACAAGACATGAGTTCTATATGGAAACTGATTACTTAAATCATTGAAACCCCTTCCCCTTCCCCAATAGTGAGAGGAGTGGAAGCAAAGGAACCTAAGGACACCAAGATTTGAACGGAGAAGAGTTTTTCTGCCTGAGATAAAACGTAACCCCTCTGGTATGCTTATGTGTATCATGGCCCTTTTCCTATATATTGAACACTTGAGCCTGAAGCATGAGCAGATAGAGACGAGAAGGTGAAAGAAATGTGTGTCAGAGGTTAATTGAAGACAAGTTATGGTTCTCGAAGCTTAGGGAGTTCTCCAGCTGGTAATTCTACTGTCTTTTCAGGTAAGCACATGTGGTTTTTATCTACACTCATTGTGAAACTATATTTACTCACCTGAGGATAGAATTAAGTTGATGATTTGGTTATATTTTGTATTTTACTTTTATTTCTATTAAAGATTTTAGTCTTCTCTTTAAGGTGGCTATTCTAAAAAAGTGACACAAATTTTTAAATGATTAAATTAGGTGAAATTGTAAATGATCAAGATCAAGGTTTAGGGGATTTTGTAACCAATTTATATAAATAGAGAGCTTTTCTTAAGAACTTACAGCATAAGAAGAGAAAGGAGACAGAGGTGAGAAAGGACATAGCTATATAGCCTATACCCTGAATGTTGAGATGGTAAAGATAAGGTAAGATAAGCAATGGTGTAGTCTGTGATGGGCTGCATAGGCGGTTACATGTGCTGCAGCTATTAGGCTACATTTGAGGGCCAACTTCTATTTGTTTATTTGAGAGACAGAAATCACAAGTAGGCAGAGAGGCAGGCAGAGAGAGAGTGGGGGAAGCAAGCTCCCTGCTGAGCAGAGAGCCTGGCGTGGGGCTCAATCCCAGGACGCTGGGATCATGACTTGACCTAAAGGCAGAGGCTTTAACCCACTGAGTCATTCAGGCACCCCGAGGGCTAACTTCTAAAAAATTGGAAACAAAGCCTTCAAAACAGCAAATTTTAATTTGTTCACTTAACCAAACAGCCATAATCTTGGTACTCTGTCCTTACACATTATGCCATTATAAAACTAGGAATAATTTCATTATCATAAACTAGAACTGTATTATAGACATAATGGTTTCTGAATCTCAAAAATAATGGTATATAGAATTTATATTAAAATTACATATTTTGGAGGCAGATAGTATCTACCTGAGTTACCTAATTTGATATGAATGATGAGATTTATCAGCTGAGTAATCATTCTGAATTTAATAATTTCATGTCATATTACTTGGATATCTGCTGGAAGATAAGGAGAAGTATGCACCAAAATTTTAAGGAAGAATTCTAGAAAAATTTAACCTGGAGAAATCCCATTCACTAAATTAAATTCACTGAGATTTGAATAAGGGAAGGAAAGTTAAGACAGAAAGAGTTTTTCTTCATATGTGTTTCTAGATGTGCTCAGTAACTATTTTTTTTTTTCCAGGAGCAGAGTATTGAAGTAGAAATAAAATGTCTCTATACTTATGTAGACAATTTAAAAATTCTATGCTTACTATACTGATGAAATTTACCCTCATGTTCTGAGTGTTGGGAAACTCTGTTCATCCTTGAGCAAATTAATCAGTACTCTTTCAACAGTAAGAAATAGAATCCTAAACTAAATTATTTTAGGGAAACAAATAATTATTTATTGATACATGTAATTAGAAAGGATCCAAATGTAAGTCATGAAATCAAGGAGAACTGAACTGGAGTTGGAACTCATGGCCACCCGGACTCTTCATCTCTTGTCTATGCTTAATTCAATTGTTTTTTAAACCTCCCATAACAAGAGCCTCCATTGTCTCATCTGTTCTGTACCACAGAAAATGGTTCATAAGAAGTAGAGAAGGTGGGCCAATGATTAAGTTGCCCTTTCTTTCCTTCCATTCAGTAAGTATAAAAGCCTTGAAGTATAAAAAGTTTAGGTATTAAGGATTAATCTTCTAAACCTGCAAAGTCACAGAAATTAGTCAATATGATGACTTGTGTAGATTGCAATATCATGGCAGGGGGGATAAAATCTCTATCAAATATCCCAATTTAAGAGTTGAGGAAAAATCTCTATCTTGGGTGGATCTGGGCAGACTGGCAATCTCAAAGAGCCAATGAAAGTTTTGCTCTACAACTTCCAGGCAATAAATGGATGATTGAATATACATGCATCAAACTTCACCCCCTCCCCCAACCTCATCAAGAAAAATCAGAAAATTGTTTTTTCTTAAAGAAATAAACCCAAGTGAATGGAGGAAAATGAAAGAGGAAAAACAGCACAGAATCTGGGGAGCTGGAAAGCAGATGGAAAAGTAGAACTGATGTAGCATACTTGAGAAAGTTTAATCCCAAGCCTGAAGTGGAAACAGTAAAGAATGAACTTCGTTTATTCTACAGGATCCTCTAAAATGTCAGGAACTGGTGACACACGGTTTATTCTATGCAGCTCCCAGACCACCACTGTCCAATAGAAGACTGGAGGTTTATTACTTGGACAGGATAATACAAGTGCTCTGGAAGGGCTGACAGTGGACCCTTGTTGAGTGAGTAGTACCTTATTGAAAGCAGAACACTGAGATGTCTAGTTTTTCTCATTTGACTCCCAGAACACTGGAAGCCAGGCCTTTATCCTCTGGGAAGGAATTGGAAGAGTTTCTTCAGGGGAAAATTGTTGTACCTGAAGACATCTAAATATCTGAGGACTCTAAAATTGGGTACTGATCAACAAAATGTCCCAGCCAAATTATCCTACTATTATGCCCATGTTCAATAATTATCCCTCATGTTCAGATCTTCCAATCAGTGTTTCAGTCCTCTATTCTTAAATATGAACTGATAATCAGGATTACTGAACATCTGAGGAAGGGCTTTAACACAAAACATAAGAAGAATGAAAAAGAAAGGAAAAACAATACTTTGAAGGAAAAGGTGTCTATTCAATAAGAAAACTGACAAATAATCATTAAATTATCAGAGGGTGAGAAGATGGTACAAACAAGAGACAAGAAAGAGCTCTTGGAAATTAAATATATGAAAGCAGGAAAAAATAATAGATGGAAGATACAGTTGGGAAATCTCCCAGAGAGTGTGACAAAAAGACAAAGAATTGGTGGGTAGGGAAAAAAAGAATGAACATTAGATTAACTGTCCAGGAGATTAAAAACTGTTATATGGCACTTAAGATGTGCATATAAGCATTCATATACTGTAATACTGACTAATCATAGGAGCCTAATGATGTAGATACTTTTATTATTTCCATTATCCTAGTGGAAAAACTAAGGCACAAAAAAATTAAGGCACACTGTGAATAAGTAGAAGGCCTAGGATTTGATTCTGGACAGTCTGACTTCAGAGCCTGGGGATTTCACCACTAGCCTTCCCAGAGTTCAAGAAAGGGAGAGTAAGAAAACAGAGAGGGATGTTTTTACCCTTCTCAGAAAAAAAGGCTCAGGCCATGATGTCAGGGTCCTGAGATGGAGACCCAGGTTGGGCTTCCTGGTCAGCAAGGAGTCTGCCTGGGACTCTCTCCCCCACCCTTCCTCCCCATTCTCACATGCTCCTTTCTCCTCTAAAATAAATAAATAAATCTTAAAAACAAAATAAATAAAAAACCCAGCACAACAAATGAAAAGAGATCCACACCAAGGCTAATCTCCATGAAATTCAGAAAACTAGAGATAAAGGAAACAGCCAACAAGCTCCAGAGACAAAAGAATAGGTCACAAAAAAGCTGGAATCAGAAAGGTTTTCGATTCTAGATATAAACACTGCAAGACAGAGAATGAGGCAATGCCTACAAAATTCTGGGGGCACAGTGACTTCAAATGGAGACACATCATAAACTATTAATACAGTGTGAGAATGGAAGTAACACATTTTTAGACATGCAGAGTCTCAAAAAATGTTCTCCCATTTACCTTTGTTAGGAACCTACTGGAGGCAAGTGCAATGGAAGTGAAGGAAACAGGAAACCTGGAAAGAGGAGAAGTGATGGAAATCAATTCCAGGGTTGTAGCAACCTAGATGGCAGCAGGCCAGGAGGCTCCAGGCTCAATCCCAGGGGTGTACGCTGTCTGAATGATAGCCCAGAAGGAGTGATTTTTTTTTCCAAGAAGACAAAACAAATAGAATATCTAAGGTATCTAAACTCTAAAGTGGAGATTCATACAATTGGCAGTTTGAGGTTTGAATTTGAATTTATGATAAATATGTTGAAAATGAAAAGAAAAAAGAGGAAATTATTAATTTTAGGATGAAGAGAAGGATAGTAAAAAGCCAAGTAACCATAGTCTTTTCAAAGGTACAGTTTCGAATAACACAAAGTTATACTAATAGGAATACTGAATAATGATGTAACTAAAATTGTGCTTTAACTATGGTAGAAGGATAAGGGATGGGAAGGAAGTGTTATATGATGGGATGGGGAGAGGAAAGAGCCACATCTTCAATCCCAGTAGGATGCAGTAGATGATGCCTAATAATGGAAAAAAAAAAAAAAAAAACAGTAGCATCATAACCATGCATTTCTTTCTTTCTTTTTTTTTTTTTTTAATTTGACAGACAGAGATCACAAGTAGGCAGAGAGGCAGATGGAGAGAGAGAGGAAGGGAAGCAGGTTCCCTCCTGAGCAGAGAGCCCGACGCGGGGCTCAATCTCAGGACCCTGAAATCATGACCTGAGCCGAAGGCAGAGGCTTAACCCACTGAGCCACCCAGGTGCCCCATAAACATGCATTTCTAAAGATAACAAATATATTCTCTATAAGTACTGTTTTTCATAACAAAGTTTCTATGATCTTTGTGGAACAACTTAGCTCATTATGTGTATGAATTATAAAAAGAAAAAATCCTTCATTTTTGATTACTAGAATTTTCTTGTGACTAAGATTACTCGGAGTGCAAATTAAAGTCCTCTTACACTGAGTTTAATTAAGAGCATTTACATGCAGAACAAGTAGAACACATACTATTATTACATGTCTTTTAATTTTGCATATTGTAAAATCCTATTAAATCATCTATAAAATCCCTTTAAAATAATCCCTTCCTTAATGTATTCTGTATCTTTATGGAGCTATACACTTTCCCTAATTTCAAATGAATTTCAGAGAATGAGATTAATTTTTTAATTTCCCAAAGATCTCTTAGGAATTTGGGAGAGTAGTAAGATCAGAACTTAGCACTCCCAATTCTGTCATCAAGCCACAATTTCAGGTTGAATTTTTCAAATATTTTAAAAATAATAAACAAACAAAAAAGACAATTTAAAAATGCCAAAAAGAAAAAAAGGAGCGACAATGTTGGCACAATTGTAAACTAATTTGACAAGGACTCATGAATTTCTGTAAGATACAAAAGTAAAGAAAAGGTCTATTTTCTCTGAAACTGTGGCAATCCACAGCTGAATAAAAACTATCATGAATAAGGATAAATAGAATAATAAGTGATAAGATTTAGTATATAATCAGTGGATAAATATGGTCCAAGACTAATTACAGTATATCTATGAAATCAAATAATGGTAGAGAAAAGTAAACACACACACATACACACACATACACAATCACTTTATTCCAATTATTTTCTATCAGTGAGACTGATTATTTCTGTTTTTGACTGGATAGGACATCATCTCACCCTTTTAGATCAGAATATTATTTAAATCTAGTTTATATAAAATCCTTGCTCTTTAAGAAAATATTAAGAACAGAAACAAGGAAGTAGTATAGATTTGGCCTCAGGTTCCCCATCTCTAAAGTTAGGGTAGTAATTGTATATGTAAAATTAGGATAATAATTGTACTTATCTCATAAAATTGTTGTGAAAGTTAACTAAAATAATGCATGAAAGCACTTGGCATAGTGCTTCAAGCCATTTAAAAGGTAAACTCTAATTTCAATGCTTTTGCTTATCTCTCTATACCGTTCTCTCCCTCCCTCTCTCTCTTTTATGTTATGTTAGTCACCATACAGTACATCATTAGTTTCTGATGTAGTGTTCTGTGATTCATTGTTTGCATATAACACCCAGTGTTCATTGCAACATGTGCCCTCCTTAATACCCATCACTGGGCTAACCCATCCGACACCTCCCTCCCCTCTAAAACCCTCAGTTTGTTTCCCACAGTCCACAGTCTCTCATGGTTTGTGTCCCCCACTAATTTCCCCCCTTCTTTCTTCTCCTGATATCCTCCATGTATTTCTTATGTTCCGCAAATAAGTGAAACCATACGATAATTGACTTTTTCTACTTGACTTATTTAACTTAGCATAATCTCCTCCAGTTCTGTCCATGTTGATGCAAAAGCTGGGTATTCATCCTTTCTGATGGCTGAGTAATATTCCATTGTATATATGGACCACATCTTCTTTATCCATTTGTCTGTTGAAGGGCATCTCAGCTCTTTCCACAATTTGGCTATCATGGATATTGCTTCTATGAACATTGGGGTGCAGGTGGCCCTTCTTTTCACTACATCTGTATCTTTGGGGGTAAATACCCAGTAGTGCAATTGCTAGGTCATAGGGTAGCTCTATTTTTAACTTTTAAGGGAACTCCACACTATTTTTCAAAGTGGCTGTACCAGCTTGCATTTCCATCAACAGTGTAAGAGGGTTCTCCTTTTTCCACATTCTCTCCAACATTTGTTGTTTCCTGCCTTGTCATTTTTTGCCATTCTAACTGGTGTAAGGTAGTATCTTGGTGGGGTTTTGATTTGAATTTCCCTGATGGCTCATGATGATGAACATTTTTTCATGTGTCAGTTAGCCATTTGTATAAAAAACTTCTGCACAGCAAAGTAAACAGTCTATACTGTTCTTATACTTAGAAAAATATCTTAATGGACATAATATATAAGCAATGACAGGGTCCTCAGGCATAGCCTGGAAGGAGAAAGTTGAAAGGAGGGAAGAAAAAAGAAAAACTGTCTGCATAATATAGACAGGAACTTTAAGTTGGTTGGGCGTGGGGATATGAACTAGAGGTTTGGGAGTTCTGGCCAGGGATGAGAGGATTGTACTAGAAGAGGAAAGACAGAGAAATATCCAAAGATGGGGAGATAGCACAGTTTAAAACAATTTCCTAATGAGTAATTTCGCTTTACCTTTTCTATGTTGGGCATATTCCTCCTCCTCAACTGTTTTGTTTAATAAAATATTATCTACTCACCCAACAGTCATTTGTTGATAGAGCTTTGAAAAATGAATGTGGGTTAAGCATACAGATAAAGAAAAGTCCCAGAGGCAAGGCAGTGAATGGATACAGGGACTGAGTGGGAGATAACCGTATCCCTTGACCGTCTCCCATGCTCCCACCATCCTATGAAATGCCTGGAAAACCGCGGAGGGTCCTGAATTTCCTAGTGTCTACAGAATATGTAGCCGAGCAAATTTGTTCAATGACCCTAGAAGACTGGCAAATTTGGGCTTCTCTGGATTAACATCAGCTTTTCTTTCCTTTAACTAAAATACCCCCAAACACAAATACCTGTGACAGATGATAGCAAGCCACATCAGTTCTCTAAGTAATAAGCAAATTATGATGACATAAGGGGAATGGATAAAAACATTAGAATGTTTAATGTTATACAAAATCGTTTCACAAGCATTAGCTCAAGCAATTATCACAAAGACTGTGAGGCCATAGGATGTCTTTTTATTTTTAATGAGAAAAGTAGACTCAGATATGCTCAGGAACTTGCACTCACTCACAGTGAGTGCAGGCTTCCACTACGGTACAAAAAAATCCAAACCTTATAGTTGAGGAGAGAAGACAAATTTGGCCTACTTCAAATTTTGCTTATATCCCTTCTGATAGAGAAATCAACTTGAAAATTGAGTGCATGCCTAGTATTATTGCAGCTGCCATTTCAAAAGATATTAATGAGTATGGTTTATTTTTGGTAATCTGGGATTTTTAAAAACATGTTTGCCAAAAATTAATGTGCATTCTAAGAGAGGTTACTCTCCAACATGATTGTCTTAGCAATATTTTTACCAGACCCATTCCCTTTAATCTTGGTTCTCCCTTGTTTTCCATGTACTTTAATGAAAGAAAGTGAAATATTTTAAAGATTTTTTTAAATTTATTTGACAGAGATCACAAGTAGGCAGAGAGGCAGGCAGAGAGTGAGAGGGGGAAGCAGGCTCCCTGCTGAGCAGAGAGCCTGATGCGGGACTTGATCCCAGGACCCTGGGATCATGACCTGAGCTGAAGGCAGAGGCTTTAACCCACTGAGCCGCCCCGAAAGTGAAATATTTTAATAAGCCCAGTTTTATAAAGAGAAAAATATTTAAACTAGAGTGATATAGAAACTAGCTTGCAGATATATCATCTTATTATCAAAGTACTGATGGAAGTATGGGGTCTAAACACAAATGAAACAAGAATGTAATGCAATTTGAAAGCAAATACTTTAGAAAAGGCCAAAGACATTGAACTTAGGAAATGAATAATTAAGGAGAGGAGATACTACCATTTATAAGATATATATTCAAGATAGAAATATATTGACTAATGCATTCAAAGGTCTACACATAAGTGCCCAGTATGTGGCTTTGTATCATATCTTAAAAAAATTTTTTTTAACAATGATTCATTAGAAGCACATAGGAAACCAGTTTGGGTACCAAATTCCTATTTCCCAGGTATGAATTTTCCCCCCATTGGCGATGGTTGCTATTTATATGCTTGGTGCTGAAAAAGCAAATTTTTCCTTGCTTCCTGGTTTCTGTTACAAGCAAAATGAAAATCCATTGACTGAATACTGGTGATGGTAATCTTACTTATTGTTTCGCTTGTTTTGTCAGCCTTCCCATTAAATTGTATTTGAGATAATCGTTATCATGTTGCTTAATTAACAACATTCTGCTTACATTTTGGAGTTGTGAAAAATTCCCTGTATCTGTGCTTTACTAAGATTTAGTGCTATTGAATACAAGGCACTGTTCTACCAAAAAAAACATGTCAAAAATTTATGAAACAATGGAACCCTGTATAATCACAGCATCATATTTGCAATAATGCAGAACAAACACAGATTTCAGTGAACATGACAGGAGAACCCATTATACTTCTTTCATTAGATTTCATTACCTGAGAACATTCTTCTTTGACAGTTTCATCTAAAATCATTTTGTTTGCCTGGGTTGGGGTATAGCAGTTAAGCACCTAACTCTATCACTTACCATTTGTACTGTTAAACTTTCTACACCTCACCATCTTACTGGTAAAGATAATGATAGTGTTTACCTCATAGGATTGTTACTAAGGCATAAGTGAGAACCTGAATGATAAAAATAGGGCTTGGCACATAGTGACTCCATCCACATTTATTATTTATTCTTTCTGGTTTTCTTTTTAGCATAACTTTTCATGTCCAACATGCTTGTTAAGACGCTTTTAGCTGAAAGTTTTAGGCCTCTTTAGAGTCATTGAAACACAGAAATTTATTTTCTCACTTAACAAGAAATCTGGATATAGGCAGCTTCCTCAGAGGCTTAACAATGCCAGGATGTTAGTCAATGTTTCTGGAATTCTTTTGGTTTCTGTACCCTAACCCCTATCCATGATCACAAAATGACTACTACAAGAGGGTATTCAGAGCAGGAAAGAAGGGGACAGGAAGAAAAGAGACTGTCTTTTCTCAAGGACACTCTCCCTGTGTCTCATTTTCCTGAACTGGGTGTCATGCTCACCTGTAGGCCAATAAAGAATGAGATTCCTATAACTGATAGAGACCAATAAGAAATTATCCCCTAAGCCTGCTGCTGGGGGGTTGCTATCCAAACGTTTCTTTTGCAAAGCAGATGAGTGGGAAGGCATTGGTAAGACAAACAACAGGGTATCTGAGTGTTTTGTTCCAAGGCTCCCCAGTGATAAAGCTTGACTAACCACATAGAACTGAATCATTACTTGTCTGTTAGTTCAATAAATAGCAAAAGGAGGCCAGATCTTACTGTTTTTTGCTTCTAAACAACAAAATAAAGGTCTATACAACTATATAGGGAAATTTAGTATGTACAATTGGCTCTTCTCCTCAGTGGTGGTTTGTTCATTTTCCCTGAATTATTTAGGTAAATGTTTTCATTCCTAAGATACATTTTATATGTGATTTATCCATATAGTCTGTCAACGTAAGTACAAATTTTTTTATGTGTTTTTAGTCGATGTGAGGAGTAGTTCCTTACTTTAAAAGATTCAAGGAGTTTGATGAGTTTTCATTGTGAAGAATAGCAAATATGAGAAATTTCTATTCACAGACTTAAAAATCATGTTAGATTCATCCTTAGGTCTCATATTTATTTTATTTGTATTTTGTTTTCCATTAGGCAGGAGTTCTACATTAGTATCTTTCATTGTGTTTTACTTACTGTTGGTTTTGGTATAAGGCACACCAGAAGACTTCCAATTTGTTGTAAATGTCCCCTTACACATTGATATATATTGGTTTCGGTATAATGCACACCAGAAGACTTCCAATTTGTTGTAATGTCCCCTTACAATTGTTTCTAAGGTATCATGGCAGCTGTCAGTGACACAAATATTCCCGAGAATACCACATGATCATTAGTTCATTTACCCCTTTGTGGCTGTTCCAACACCATGTAGCTAATACTGTATTACAATATATTACTCTATGAATCGGGTCTAAAGACACAAGAATGCTGTGATAAAGAACTGAAAAATATTTAAGATGTGTCAATACAGAAATGGAACCAAGCTCCTTTAAAAGGGATTTATTTTCTGCTCTCAAATCTTGTAAATTAAAATGTATCATTTATTCCTACAGAAGGTTTCACAAATGATTTCTAGTACGTAAGGATCTTTTCAGCACTTTTGAGGAGGTTTTAATAACTGTAGTTTCTGTCCAAAGTATAAACTGACCCAACTCTCCAATGGACTGGGTGACGTGTAAGAAGCAGCTATATAATTCCCTTACATGAGAACATGCTGATAAGAAGATGTACGGACTAGACATGTAGGCAATGGCTTCTTTTTTGGAGATTCAGTTCAAAACACTCTGCTAAAAATTAACCCAAAATCTATGGATAAATAATCTCCAATCCAAAGCTTCATTTCTGATGAGGAGAGAACAGAAAAAAACATCATGGCCATCAGCCCTGAGAGGTGTGGTGACTGTGTTCAGAGACTGTGATCTGTGGTCTCCTAGCTTTTTAATTGGCCTCCTGGGGTATGTAGAATGCTGTGTGTTTGTCACACTTGTAGAGATCTTGGCACAAACGATTTACAGCTGTTTGGAGCCTTAACATTTAATAGAAAGGGCCTGCTGGGTCTGGCATTTGCTGACACAGCCTTGGAGTCAATGGAAAAGTCTGGCTTCTCTTTTGAGGTCCTCACAGTGAAGGATTTGCAGACTGTAAAGTACACAAGACGCTAAGAATCATCCTTAGCACAGCCAAAGTGCTTCTCTGCAGGGCTCCAGGGAATCTGGTGAGTACAATTTTTCTGCAGAGCCCTGAAACATTTTGCCTTCTTTACTTGAATAACATCATATTGTAAAACTCTTTACAATATTTTACCTACATTTGCCACACAAAGATATTATGACAGAAGATCTCACAGCGGAGGTGGGGTGCAGAGTAGGAACTAATACACTGAATCCAATGCACAGGCATTATTTATTTATTTATTTATTTAGGTTTGGATCCTCATAGTGTTTCATTATGCTTTGTTTAGTTAATTCAAATCTGTTGCCAACTTTGAAAAGTCAGAACATTTCACATCTTAATAGAAGTTCAGATTATTGAATTCTCCAGAAAAATCAGATGCAGCCACACAAAGTCTGAAATCCTGCTGGAACAGATAACTAGGGATGGGCAGGAGTTGCCCTTTTTGAGGGGATGTGGGTCTCAAGTGCCAGAGCCCCTCTGGAAGACCTCTTGCATTTACATCCCCTGATGGGCACTAGGCACTTGAAGTAGCAACCACTATATTTAGAACATGACTTTAAAATACAGATTTCAGAAAAATAAAGAATAGTAAGGAATATTATTAAACATGACATAATCACCTCTTACTTGATCAAATAACACTTTTCTAATTTGCTTATTTTTTTAAGGAATAAAACAATTTATATAAATTTAAGCTCTCTATTTATCCTTCCGAAATCTCAATCCTCTTTCTCCAACTATATAGATAACTACTATTCTGACTTTGGTCTTTATCATTTTCATGCATGTTCTTTTATTAGATAGCGATATAACTATATATGTATCTTTTTAAAATTGTGTTCTTTTGTAAATTTTTAAGTTTCTATATAAGTTTGCTTTTGTACCTTGCTCATTCATTCAAATTTACATTGTTGGGATTTATGCAGGCTGAAATATGTAGGCCTACTTAATTCATTTACACAGACCCATAATCTGTTTAAATTTACTTCGTGATCTACTTTGCAACTGTACTTCAGTTAATTTATCCATTTTTCTACTGTGACATTTGCAACTTTTTACTACTGAGATAATGTTGCTTGGTACATTCTAGTGCACAAAGCCTTGTGCAAATGTACCAGAGTTTCTTTAAGATATACCCAGCAAAGAATTGCTGGGCCTTAATTATCCTCAATTTCCTCAGATATTGCCCAATTTCTCTCCATTATTTGATATAGTTTACTCCCTATCAACAGCATATGAGAGTTCCAGATACTCTTCTTCCTCACAAATACTTGTCACTTTTTAATTTTTTTTGCCAGTGTAATGCAGTAAATGTATTTCATTATCATTTTTTAACTTATTTTCTTTAAATTCAATTAGTGAACATATAGTATATCATTAGTTTCAGATGTAGAGTTCAGGTATTCATCCACTGGATATTAGATCCAGTGCTCTTTATGTCATGTGCTCTCCTTAATTCCCATCACTCAGTGACCCTATCCCCCCACCCACCTCCCCTTCAGCAACCCTCAGTTTGTTCCTTACAGTAAAGAGTCTTATGGTTTTTCTCCCTTTCTGATTTCATCTTATTTTATTCTCCCTCCCTCCCCTTATGATCCTGTTTTGTACCTTAAATTCCACATATGAGTGAAACCATATGATAATTGCCTTACTCTGATTGATTTGTTTCTCTTAGCATAATACCCTCTAGTTCTAGCCACGTCATTGTAAAGGGTAAGAATTCACCCTTTCTGAAGGCTGAGAAATATTCCATTATATATATATACTGCAACTTCTTAATCCATTCATCTGTTGATGGACATGTAGGCTCTTTCCATAGTTTGATTATTGTGGACACTGCTGGCATAAACATTGGAGTGCAGGTGCTCTTTCAGATCACAACGTTTGTATCATTTGGGTAACTACCTAGTATTGCAATTGCTGGGTGGTAGGGTAGCTCTATTTTTAACTTCTTGAGGAGACTCCATACTGTTTTCCAGATTGGCTGCACCAGCTTGCACCATCAACAGTGTAAGAGGGTTCCCCTTTCTCTGCAACCTTGTCAACATTTGTTGTTGCCTGGCTTGTTAATTTTAGCCATTGTGACTGGTCTGAGATGGTATCTCTTGGGGTTTTGATTTGTATTTTTCTGGTGTTAAGTGATGTTGAGCATTTTTTCATGTGTCTGTTGGCCGTTGTATGTCTTCTTTGGAGAAATGTCATTATTGTTTTAATTTGCATTTTCTTGATTACTAGTGAGATCAAACCTCCTTTCATAAATTTATTGGCTTTTCAAGTTACCTGAGATTTAGTTGGTGGTCATCTTTGCTCAATTTTTTTTATTGTTGCTTTTTATTTTTCTCAGTCATTTGGAGGGATTCTTTACATATTCCAGATACCAAATCTCTTGTTGGTTATATGCATTGAAAATATCCCAGGCTTTAGCTCATCTTTCACTTTTAGTGCCTTTTATTTACAGTAAATTTCCATTTTAATATAAAATTTGTCAGTACATTCCCCAGATTTGTGCTTTTTGAATCTTGCATAAGAAATCCTTATCTGAACCTAAGTCATAAAATATTCTTATGTACTTTCTTCTAAAAGTTTTACTTTTCATAGTTAGGTTTATAGCCAAATTGAAATTTATCTTTGTGGATAAGAATCTAATCTTATTTTATTTTTCAATATGAATATCCATTTTTCCCAGCACAATTTATTGAATAGTCCATTTTTTCCCTAAGTTTATAATACCTATTGATAAATATACAGGGTTTGGGGGCTATGAGTTTTGTTCTACTGGCCTATTTGTTTCTATGTCAGTATCACAGTCTTAATTACTGTAACTTTAAAATAAATTTTGATTCTTTGTAGGAAAAGTGTCTTCTTTCTTTCTTCCTACCACTCATCTTTTAAAATTATCTATGGACTCTGGGAAACAAACTGAAGTTTTTAGAAGGGAGGGGTAGGGGGATGAAAGAGCTTGGTGGTGGGTTTTAAGGAGGGCACAGACTGCATGGAGCGCTGGGTGTTATATGCAAACAATGAATCATGAAACACTACATCAAAAGCTAATGATGGGGGAGCCTGCTTCTCTTCCTCTCTCTCTGCCTGCCTCTCTGCCTACTTGTGATTTCTGTCTGTCAAATAAATAAATAAAATCTTAAAAAAAAAAAACAACTAATGATGTACTGCATGGTGACTAACATAACACACCTACACCCACACATAAATTATCTTATTCTTTAATTTTGCTCTTCTACATGAATTACCTTTTCAACTTTTTGAAACAAACAAGCAAGCAAATAAACAACCCTGTTGGGATTTTGATCAGAATTATAATGGATGGGGCGTCTGGGTGGCTCAGTGGGTTAAGCCTCTGCCTTTGGCTCAGATCATGATCCCAGGGTCCTGGGATCGAGCCCTGCATCAGGCTCTCTGCTCAGCGGGGAGCCTGTCCCCCGCCCCTGCCTGCCTCTCTGCCTACTTGTGATCTCTGTTTGTCAAATAAATAAATAAAATCTTTAAAAAAAAGAATTATAATGGATGTTCAAGGTCTGTTTGGGGAGAATGGGGATGTTTAAAAAGACAGCCTTCTTATTCATGAACATGGTATAATCTCCATTTGTATAGAAAATTGTCAATGAAGCTCTACAATTTCCTCCATAAAATTTTGCACATTTAAAAAATTGAATTCCTGAAAAAAAATGAATTCCTGGATTCTTTATAAAACTTAATATATACTAAATATGTATTTTAAAAAATTACTATAACTTATTTGTATTCTTTTTTTGTAGACAATAGAATTCCCAACCAATTTTTATTAATTGATCTTGAATCCAGCCACTGTGATGTTTTGTTTTGTTTTCTTTTCATCAGTCATAAGTTTGTTTACAGGATTCTTGGGCTTTCTATTAAGCAATGAATCATATCATATCATCTTTGTATAATGAGAGTTTTATTTCTTCTTTTTCTATCCTTATACTTTTGGATCTTTTTTGTTTAATAGAACCATCATTAGGAAGTATTATTACCTTTTTACCACACATGCAATTTTGAAGTTTTACTTGAGCTAAAGCCTACCTCATTAAGATGGAGGAAAAACTTTTTCTAGTATTTTCTAACAGCTCTCAATTATTTCCATTTAACTAATTAATTAAGACTCATTGGATACTCAGGCTACTGTGATAGCATCCTAACAATATCTTTTTAAAGATTCTATTTGTTTATTTATTTAAGAGAGAGCAAGTGTGGGGAGGGGCAGAGGGAGAGAGAGAATCTGCAGTGAGCACAGCACTTGATCTCACAACCCTGAGATCATGACCTGAACCAAAATCAAGAGTCAGATGCTTAACTGACTGAGCCATCCAGTAAAAAATACTCTTTTGCTTCTACTTTCGTCCCTATATAAACTTTTAAAAGTGTAAATAATATCACATCACTCCTCTATCTAAAATTCCCCAGTGACATTTTGCTGTTGTTTTACAATAAAGTCCAGCCTCCTTCTAATGCATAATCTCCAGTCTCAGTGATTACCATTCTGCCCTAAGTCTTACCAAGGCTTGAGATTTTATCTCTATTAAGAATCTTTCTTGACCACTCTATGTAAAATAGTTTCTCCATACTGTGCTGCCTGCCTTCCCCAGTTTCTTTTTAAAATATCACCCTGTTTTTCATCCTAGCATATATCACATTCGAAATTGTTATTTGCTTACTTGCTCATTGTCATCGTCTTCACTAGAGTATAAGCTCCATAAAGGCAGTCTTGTTCATGCTAGTATTCCCAGCACTTAGACTAACACAGGGCACGTAGCTGGTATTAACAAATGTTTGTTGAATGAGTAAACTTAAAAAAAAACGAACAAACAGTTCTTTCTCCTCTTGTCCATAATTACCTCACATGTACACTCTGTATTTTCTGACTGCCTTGATTCTAAGGAAAAAAATTATCAGATGTTGGAAAATTTATCAAGGATAAGAGTAAAGATCAAAGTTTTCTAGACTTTAATTTGATACATATTTAATATATATTTTAAAATATGTATTTTTCTTCCCAAATGTTAGGAAGATAAGCAAGTGTGTTCCTATTGGATGGGCAGCCTTTTCAGGTGAGGTTCTAGTCTAACCTAGGTTTTCTGGGGGTTAACATGGCTTCTTAGCAGTAGAACAATACCCTTCACAGTAGTTCTATTGCTGTTCCATAGGACCAGGCTTTTTTTTTTTTTTTTTTTTTGCTATGGAGAATTGTAGGGTATGGGCCCCTGGTATCTAAACCCCAAGATTCCTCTTCTATGTCTTGTTGTCCTCTCCTCCTACTGTCCTCCCCCAAGAAATTCCTCTACTCTCTATAGGCCATCTTCTCAAATATTTTAGTTTACTTCTCCACTAGAAAAGACTTGTCCTCAGAAAGATCACGAGTTTAGAATCCCACTCCTTTGCAACCTGAAACCTGTACACCTTATCTTCAGAAAGTCTAGTCTTTAAAAACATGGTGATGTTTTATTCCCTCCCTAGAGACTTTATATCCTGCTCCAAATGTACACTTGTTTCTACAGCGCAAGGATTGGAGCAGATAATCCTGAGCCCTCTACTGTGCTAGTTAGCATGGAAAGAAAAGACACTTGGATTGTAGTGGAGGCTGGAACTAGAGAAAGTAACTCAACAGTGAGGTCTGAAAGCACTGTTCAATAAGCTCACTGTGATCCAGGAAGCCATTCTGTCTTATTATAACTCAATAAATGGGGAACTGGTGATTCCAGAAAACAATAAATACTTAAAGTCAGGCAAATGTGTTTTGTTATACCTATTCATGTAGAAGGTATTAAGTTTACTGCTAGAAGAGGTAAACAGCTGATGAGCCATCATCTACCATCCATATTCAACTAGTTCAGCAAGTCAGCCTCAACCTCTTCCTCTCTCTATGCCCCTCATTCAGTCAGTAAACTCGGCTTATTATTAAGTATTGTTATTAGTATTATAAACTTATTAGTTTAGTTTTTAAGAAGTCCAGAAGCAGGCTGGCCCAAAGTTATGAATTCAACAGCTCAAAGAACATGTAAAGGACCTGAAATTATTTTCCTTCTTTCCCTTTTACCATCCTTAATATGTTGGTTGGCTCTTGTTGTTGGGCTTTTTTTTTTTTTTAAATTATGGCTGCAAGATGGCTACTACAGCTTTAAGCATTATATCCTTATAAACCCACATCAAGCAGCAGAAAAGATGAATTCCTGCTTCTGAGCCTTCTAAAGTTGAGAAAAAATTTCCCAGAAGGCTACTAGCAAACATCTCATTATATCTAATTGGTCAGTGTTTTATGCTTAAAAAAGATCACTGGCAAGAGAAATGGAATAATTATGACTAGTTTATACTGATCAACATTCACTCTCAACATTCACATCCATTGGTTATTTTATACTTTCAAATACCTTAACAAAATTTGAATTCTATTAACAAGGAATAAAAGTCAGAAGAGCTGTTGAGTAGGCGGTTCTAGTGGACACTGTTGGTGCCTCAACCATTCTCCATAGGCCTCCTCTGAAGGACTCCTGCAGTTCCCTCTCACACCCATGGCTTCCTATTTCATTCTGCTTGAGAGTATTCTCTGACTATGGGAGCTTGCTCTATCAGGAGAAATCAACTAATGAAGACAGAAGGTGATGGGCAAATACGCCAGCTTCCCCTGGGGGAATGTTGATGGGACATTTTTAAGGCATATTCCACACAGTTTCCCAAAGAGTCACCAGTAAGATGGAGCCCCACTTGCCAGCAGTGGCCGTCTGCTCATTCCTGCACCATTTATTGACTTTCCTCCCTTCAGTTTCTCACTTCCTCACAGTGCTTCCTGGGATCACACCCAAATCATTGTCTTATATTCTGCTTTTGTGCAAACTCAATTAAGTGTCTACCTGTTACAGCACAGGCTCTTCTCTTCTGTGATGTCCTCCCTGGTCCCCAGTACAGTTATTATTCTTTTGTGTGGCTGCTACCTTGTATAACCCTCTAATACAGCACACATTGTTTTGTGTGTGTTTATTTCCTATTATACTCTATGTTCCTTTTCTAGTCTTTGCTACACACCTATTGTCGAGTACAGTACTTGGCAGGTAGTAGGTACTGACTGAAAGAAATATTTTCAGAGCCAACTATGTGGTTTCTTTCTGGGGACTCCTATCAAAAAACAAAATGTCACAATCCTTTGAGTATCCCACTCACGGCCCTCCCTTCTTCCTTTTGTTTGCTTTACTTCCTTTAGTTTCTGCTACACCTCCTGCCTTAGAGGTTAAAACTCTGGATTTTTCTAGACTAGGAAGGTATTCATATGGGATAAATATGCTTTCTGTAAGTGAATATCCCTCAAGACATTTTTTTAAACCTATGTTTCAGCATTCCCAATCTCTGAGACAGATCTTTTAACATAAACATTGCCTCACAGATCATGCCTGGCAGATCATGTCCAGACCCACTACACTCTAGCTCACTATGAAAGCCAATAATCCACTGGCCTAAAATATGGACAACAGGACAGAGGGCTGCTCTGCTGCTGCTGCAAATAAATTTTATTTGAGAAACTCTAATTCCTAGTGACATATTTAGTATATTCCCATTTTTTCCCTTAACTTTATTGCCTCATCAGTAAAACAAACTGCCTTCAAGTACAGAAACTGAGAAGCTGGGAAATAAAAGTCACACGAATCGTGTAATGATTGCTGAGTATCTGTCTTATCCTTGCTTTTTAAAAATTAAAAAAATAAACAAAAATAGTTACTGTTATCAATAAGGCAGATGCCAAATCATGATGCAGAATGACAGTTAAAGAAGAAAAAACAGAAAACTTGAGACTTGGGGAAAAATAAGATTTTCAGGGCAGTGGGAAGCTAGAGCAATGCTAACATAACTACTGACCTCATTAGCTTGGTATCACTGTATTAATAGCTGTTGTGGTGAGGTTGGCTTCTTATACAGATAGGCAATTGGCATCTAGTTTAACACAGTAAACAGGAGCAATGGGAGTGAGCAATGGGAGAAAGGGTGAGGCTGCATCAAGAGTCAGATAGAATAATCTGTGAGATGAACGTTGCACAAATACTATGTCTTGCAAATGCTGGACCTAAGTGCAAAAAAGAAACATGGTGCAATCGAGATTTCAGTCTATTAACAGAAGCAGATTTATTGTGGAACTAGTAATGAAGCTTGGGTTTTAGAGTTCATTCATTCATACAGTTTCCTACGAAGGACCAGTGCCTAAAGTGTATCTAGTGTTTTTTCTTTCATCAAGTTCCCCCAAATTGTGTGAGCTCTAAGCTCTGAAAGACCTAAAATTCCCCTACCAGTTACATTTAATTTTTAAGAAGTTCTCAAAAGATATCAGCCAAGGTGCGCCTGAGTGTCTCAGTGGGTTAAAGCCTCTGCTTTCAGCTCAGGTCATGATCCCAGAGTCCTGGGATCGAGCCCCGCATAGGGCTCTCTGCTCCGCAGGGAGCCTGCTTCCTCCTCTCTCTGCCTGCCTCTCTGCCTACTTGTGATCTTTGTCCGTTGAATAAATAAATAAATAAAATCTTTTAAAAAAAAAAGATATCAGCCAACATTGTAGTGAAATACTGTTTTAAAACAGTATGAAGGACTACAATTCTGATATATAAATAAATAAATAAATAAGCCATATCATTCAACAAGTATTTATAACCCCTGATCAAGAGGTTTAAGATCTGTTTCTTTAAAGATATTACACTGTAATTGAGGAATCAAGGCTTAGGCACATAAAAGTAATTATTGTCATCAAAAGTGAAAAAATGGGATGTATTCATCTAACAAGAATTTATTAGTTGTGAACTCTGGGCCAGGCACTTTACCAGATACTGAGTATCCAATAGTTAATAAAACAGACATGATCGGCTTTCATGAAGTCTACAGTAGGAAAGAAGTTTTTGAAAAGTAAATAAGTGAATAAATAGAATCATTAAAACTTGTGAGAAGTTCTCTAAAAGAAATTATCAGGTTGCCAAAACAGAGATTAAAGAAAAAAACCTTTTCCAGATTGGGCAGTCTGTGAAGGTTTATTTGAGAAGGTGACAAATCAAAAATGAGAGAACAATTAATATGAAAAGAGATAAAAGGAAATATGTTCTGGGCAGGCATGTAAAGATCTGAGGAAGGAAGTATCTTGGGCCCTCTTGAGCAACAGAAAGGAAGCCAGTGTGGTTGGGTACAGTAAGCAGCCAGAGACATGAGATGAGGCAAAAGACCCATGGTGCTTGCAGATGGAGACTTCTGAATATTTTCCATATTATATTTCCTTCTTAACTTGGGAAGTAATGAGATTGGAAAACTGACTTTGCTCCTTAGAACATAGTAGTATAAGTAGCACAAAATCCAACCATTGTGTTCTAAGAGTTTATAAACTTTATAAAGTTTATAAAGTTATAAAGTTTATAAAGTTACAATAGAGGAAGAAAAATTTAGCATGTGCTGTTTTATAAATTTCTTAAATTCCAATCTCTATTTTTAAAAAAGTATATATCCTTGTTGATTTATGTTTTTATTAAGTTAGAAAATTGTGAAAGCCTACCTTCCAGTGTTGCACATAAGAAACATGGTAACTGGATACTAACACTATCATTCATCTGGGTTATAAAAGAATGGGTAACACTGTACTCCTTGTCACCCTTGGAAGAAATTACCGACATGTTTGTAGACTTTAACTTTGGATGAATTTGATTGTATCTGAGGTGGAGGAGTGACATTAGAAACAGCAATTGCAACTGTCCTGACTTCTGAAATAAAGAAATCTTACCAGCTAAGGTCTGAGGAATTATGTGGGTAAATTTTTATTACTCAATATTTTTAGATAAAAATAACAAAAGGAATTTTGGTAAAAATCTGTTGGCCGATTTCTTTCTCTTGGAGTTCTGAATCCCCATTTCACCTCTTCATGAAAGAACTAATCAGTTAGGGCTTGACAAGAAAGAGGTGGACAGGGGCCTGCTCAGACCTGGTCCTGAAGCTAATGGCAGGGAGACTGGATTTTGACTTAAAGTCACTGAAAAGCTGGGGCACCTAGGTGGCTCAGTTGGTTAAGTGTCTGACTCTTGATTTTGGCTCAGGTTATGATTTCAGAGTCTTGAGGTCAAGCCCTGCATCAGATTCTGCACTGGGCATACTTAAGATTGTCTCTCTCTTCCTCTGCCCCTCCTCACACCCACACAAATGAATGAATAAAATAAAGTCAATGGAAAGTCACTGAAAAGTCTTATCTTGGAAAATCATTTGGTCCAGTTCATGTTTCAGGAAGCTCTATGTTTTAAGAAGTAGCACAGATAATGAATTCTATATTGGAAGATTAGTGTGTGCTCATGATAGAGAAGCGGACTTCTGAGTATAGATAAAATTGGAACTTGAAATGATGGGTGAAAATAGATCATCAGGGAGGAGAACAAGAAAGACCATTAATAGTAAATTCAATGAAGTGAGAAAAGGCTTTGAGGTTGGCTGTGGTGGGAGAGAGTAGGGAATATCCCCATCTGACTGAGGTATATTAAGTTCTAATCAAATTGTAATGGAGTTTGCTGATCAGACTAGAAACATTTAGGTCATAGGGAGACTCTAAAAATGTCTTATGCATGATATAATGGAAGTTAAGCTTCAGAAACACAAATTTGGTGGAAATGTGAAGGGAGGATCCATTCAAAAGTAAAAAAAGTTGAGTACAAACAACTAAATAAGAAAAACCTAAGCAAAAAAATAGTCTGAAGTAATATATACATTTCCTTTTTTGCTTCTAGTTAAAACCTAGATAAGCTTGCCAACAGTTTTTTTTGTTGTTGTTCTTTAATCAGCAGGCCAAGGAGAAAAAGAGAGCAAGACCAGGATAATGCAGATAGAGCAAGGGTTAGCTACAGGACAGGTCCCAAGGGAGGGTGACAAGAATAAAAAATCAGACTGAGCATGGCAACTTGGGCTTGGGTATGATTCAGTGATATTCAATGAGTCCTACATGGAATGTGGGGGATGGTGGCTGGTGTCATGTATGTGTTATTATAATCATTATTAGTGTTGTTACAGTCAGGTAAGTGGTCCCAAAGAAGTGGGAAGGAAGGGGAGGCACAAGGAAGAAGGGGGACTGGCAAACTAGGTCATTTGTTAAATTCCATGATGGAAGTTAAGAATTTATCACAAGTCAGTCATAATACAAGTATCCAAGTTTGGATCTGGGGTATTCTCACTTCAAGTAGGTCCAATACTAATTAAATATCTCAACTATTAGGGAAAGGGGACACCTAACACTTGCAAGCCTTGGTTCCAGTGGTCTCAGGACCACTCAGAAGAAATCTGAGATTGCTTAATGTAAGGAGGTAGCATGGTATAAAGTAGAAGAACTCAGGGACCTGGACTCACAGCCTGGCTTCTCTCTGCCACTTGCTAGCTTGGTCATAAGTTATAAATCTCTCTCAACCTCACTTCTTTTTCCAAAATATGAGGATACAAATACCTAAATGGCATGGTTGTAATGACAATGTTTGTAAGAGTCCTTGATACAAAGAATGATTTGCTCAATGGAAGCTTCTTCTTTTTTTTTTTTTTTTTTAAGATCTCATTAGCAAAATAGACTGGAACCTATATCAAATGTTACCTTGAAGGATAGTTATACAACCTGAAATACCTATTCGTTTCTCTCTGAGATGATGAAGTCATAAGGATAAACATGAATATTGTGTCTCTGCTTACTGGGACATAAATGGGAATATACTGATGAGAAATAATAAGGAACATCATGGTTTAGAATGTAGAGTGATTTCTTGGGGAGCATGATCTATATGTTCACCTCTGGAACTCTGATATCTCATGGCATTTTAGGAAAGGCTGCTCAGAATCCAAGGAAAAACTGTTATAAGCACCAGCTCTTATGACGACATTTGAAAAATGATACAGCATCAAATCACTTGGCAAATGGTGCAGAGGAAAAGGAAAAGTATTCCACATTAATGGATCTGCACACAGAAAAGCCCCGTATGCTTATAGGTGAAGGGTCTCTAAAAAACTGACATGCTACTTTTGGGTATAACAGGAGTAAAACTTGTACAAAAGCAAAGTTACCACAGAAAAGAAATGGGTATTTAGCAAGTAGTGGAGATACTGAAAGTTCCTGAAAAATAAAGCAGAATAACATAGGGGGAATATAATCCTACAGGAAAGAGAGGTGATTGTTTAAGGGCAAGCCTCTCCAAGTGTTCTCCTAGAAGCCGTGCTTCCACCATTGGAGCACTTACATCCTAGAATAAAGTTAACCATCTGTCTATTTTCCCCCTAAATTCACAGGCTCCATAGCAAGAGGAAAGTCAGTCTAACTTGTTTATGATTCTTAGTATAATCCCCAAGGTCTAGAGCAAGGCTTGGCTCATAGTAGCTGCTTAATAAAGATTTGATATTAAAGTATCAAGATACCATCATAGAAAATACCATGGTAACCTGCACAGAAGATAAAGTGAATATAAGGAATTTTTCAGGGGAGAAAAAAGAAAGAAAAAAGGCAGTGTAGCATATAGGCAGATATGTTTTTAAAAATGTCTGATGCTGAAGGGGACGAGTCAAGATGGCAGAGAAGTAGCAGGCTGAGACAACATCAGGTAGCAGGAGATCAGCTAGATAGCTTACCTAACCATAGTGAACACCTACAAATCCAATGGGAAATCGAAGAGAAGAAGAGCAACAATTCTAGAAACAGAAAATCGATCACTTTCTGAAAAGTAGGACCTGCGGAGAAGTGAATCCAAAGCGATGGGAAGACAGACCGTGGGGGGAGGGGCCGGCTCCTGGCAAGCGGTGGAGTAACGGAGCACAAAATCAGGACTTTTAAAAGTCTGCTCCATGGAGGGACATTGCTCCAGAGGCGAAAGCTGGGGGAAGCCCACGCGGGGTCAGCATAACCCCAGGTCCCACGGGGTCACAGAAGAAGGACCGGGGGTGTCTGAGTGCTGCAGAGCTCGCAGGTATTAGAGTGGGGAAGCTGGCTACAGCAACAAAGCCGAGGAGTGAGCTCTCAGCCCGGGGTTACCTTGTGCCGGTCGCAGGCTGGGTAGGCTCGGAGCGCGGCTGGAGGCCACGGAAAGGGAACCGAGCGGTGCTTTTCTCCAAGTGCCAGCAATTGACTGCTTTCCTCCAGGCGCAACCGCAGGCCAGGGAGGCGGGGTGGTTGGGCGCTTTTCTCTGAGGGCGCACTGAGGAGTGGGACCCCAAGCTCTCGGCTCCTCCGGGCCGGAGATTGGGAGGCCGCCATCTTCATTCCCGTCCTCCAGAACTCTACGGAAAGTGCTCAGGGAACAAAAGCTCCTGAAAGCAAACCCGAGCGGATTACTTAGCCCGGCCCCTGGCAAGGGCAGTGCAATTCCGTCTGCAGCAAAGACACTTGAGAATCACTACAACAGGCCCCTCCCCCAGAAGATCAACAAGAAACCCAGCCAAGACCAACTTCACTCACCAAGAACCGTGGAATTCTAGAGGAGTAGAAAGCAAATCTTATCTGGACAAAATGACAAGGCGCAAAAACTCACCACAAAAAAAGAACAAGAGGCAGTACCGAAGGCTGGGGACCTAATCAATACGGACATTGGTAATATGACAGATCTAGAGTTCAGAATGATGGTTCTCAAGGTTCTAGCCGGGCTCAAAAAAGGCATAGAAGATATTAGAGAAACCCTCTCCAGAGAGATAAAAGCCCTTCTGGAGAAATAAAAGAATTAAAATCTAACCAAGTTGAAATAAAAAAAGCTATTAATGAGGTGCAATCAAAATGGAAGCTCTTACTGCTAGGATAAATGCGGCAGAAGAAAGAATTAGTGACATAGAAGACCAAATGACAGAGAATAAAGAAGCTGAACAAAAGAGAGCCAAACAAATACTGGACCACGAGGAGAGAATTCGAGAGTTAAGCGACACCATAAGATGACACAACATTAGAATAATTGGGATTCCAGAAGAAGAAGAAAGAGAGAGGGGAGCGGAAGGTATATTGGAGAGAATTATTAGAGAGTATTTCCCTAATATGGCAAAGGGAACAAACATCAAAATCCAGGAGATGCAAAGAACGCCCCTCAAAATCAATAAAAATAGGTCCACACCTCGTCACCTGATAGTAAAACTTACAAGTCTTAGCAACAAAGAGAAAATCCTGAAAGCAGCCCGGGAAAAGAAGTCTGTAACATACAAGGGTAAAAACATTAGATTGGCAGCGGGCCTATCCACAGAGACCTGGCAGGCCAGAAAGAACTGGCATGATATATTCAGAGCACTAAACGAAAAAAACATGCAGCCAAGAATACTATATCCGGCTAGGCTATCATTGAAAATAGAAGGAGAGATAAAGAGCTTCCAGGACAAACAAAAGCTGAAAGAATTTGCAAACACCAAACCAGCTCTACAGGAAATATTGAAAGGGGTCCTCTAAGCAAAGAGAGACCCTAAAAGTGGTAGATCAGAAAGAAACAGAGACAATATACAGTAACAGTCACCTTACAGGCAATACAATGGCACTAAATTCATATCTCTCAATAGTTACCCTGAATGTTAATGGGCTCAATGCCCCAACCAAAAAACACAGGGTATCAGAATGGATAAAAAAACAAAACCCATCAATATGCTGCCTACTAGAAACTCATTTTAGACCCAAAGAAACCTCCAGATTTAAAGTGAGGGGGTGGAAAACAATGTACCATGCTAATGGACATCAGAAGAAAGCTGGGGTGGCAATCCTTAGATCAGATCAATTAGATTTTAAGCCAAAGGCTATAATAAGAGATGAGGAAGGACACTCTATCATACTCAAAGAGTCTGTCCAACAAGAAGACCTAACGATCTTAAATATCTATGCCCCTAACATGGGAGCAGCCAACTATATAAACCAATTAATAACAAAATCAAAGAAATACATCGACAGTAATTCAATAATAGCACGGGACTTTAACACTCCCCTCACTGAAACGGACAGATCATCTAAGCAAAAGATCAACAAGGAAATAAAGGCCTTAAAAGACACCCTGGAACAGATGGACATCACAGATATATTCAGAACATTCCATCCCAAAGCAACAGAATATACATTCTTCTCTAGTGCACATGGAACATTCTCCAGAATAGATCACATCCTGGGTCATAAATCAGGTCTCAACCGGTACCAAAAGATTGAGATCATTCCCTGCATATTTACAGACCACAATGCTCTGAAGCTAGAACTCAATCACAAGAGGAAATTTGGAAAGAACGCAAATACATGGAGACTAAACAGCATCCTTCTGAAAAATGAATGGCTCAACCAGGAAATTAAAGAAGAATTGAAAAAATTCATGGAAACAAATGATAATGAAAACACAACGGTTCAAAATCTGTGGGACACAGCAAAGGCTGTCCTGAGAGGAAAATATATGGTGGTACAAGCCTTTCTCAAGAAACAAGAAAGGTCTCAAACACCTAAAGGAGCTGGAGAAAGAACAACAAAGAAAGCCTAAACCCAGCAGGAGAAGAGAAATCATAAAGATCAGAGCAGAAATCAATGAAATAGAAACTAAAAAACCAATAGAACAAATCAACGAAACTAGGAGCTGGTTCTTTGAAAGAATTAATAAGATTGACAAACCCTGGCCAGACCTATCAAAAAGAAAAGAGAAAGGACGCAGATAAATAAAATCATGAATGAAAGAGGAGTGATCACAACCAACACCAAAGAAATACAAACAATTATAAGAACATACTATGAGCAACTCTACGCCAACAAATTCGACAATCTGGAAGAAATGGATACATTTCTAGAGACATATAAACTACCACAACTGAACCAGGAAGACATAGAAAACCCAAACAGACCCATAACCAGTAAGGAGATTGAAACAGTCATCAAAAATCTCCAAACAAACAAAAGTCCAGGACCAGACGGCTTCCCAGGGGAATTCTACCAAACATTTAAGGAAGAATTAATTCCTATTCTCCTGAAACTGTTCCAAAAAATAGAAATGGAAGGAAAACTTCCAAACTCATTTTATGAGGCCAGCATCACCTTGATCCCAAAACCAGACAAGGATCCCATCAAAAAAGAGAATTACAGACCAATATCCTTGATGAACACAGATGCGAAAATTCTCACCAAAATACTGGCCAATAGGATCCAACAGTACATTAAAAGGATTATTCACCACGACCAAGTAGGATTTATTCCAGGGCTGCAAGGTTGGTTCAACATCCACAAATCCATCAATGTGATACAATACATTAATAAAAGAAAGAATAAGAACCGTATGATACTCTCAATAGATGCTGAAAAAGCATTTGACAAAGTGCAGCATCCCTTCCCGATTAAACTCTTCAAAGTGTAGGAATAGACGGCACATACCTCAATATTATCAAAGCCATCTATGAAAAACCCACTGCAAATATCATTCTCAATGGAGAAAAACTGAGAGCTTTTACGCTAAGGTCAGGAACACGGCAAGGATGTCCATAATCACCAATGCTGTTCAACATAGTACTAGAAGTCCTAGCCTCAGCAATCAGACAACAAAAAGAAATTAAAGGCATCCAAATTGGCAAAGAAGAAGTCAAACTATCACTCTTTGCAGATGATATGATACTATATGTGGAAAACCCAAAAGGCTCCACTCCAAAACTGCTAGAACTTGTACACGAATTCAGTAAAGTGTCAGGATATAAAGTCAATGCACAGAAATCAGTCGCATTTCTTTACACTAACAACAAGACAGAAGAAAGAGAAATTGAGGAGTCAGTCCCATTTACAATTGCACCCAAAACCATAAGATAGCTAGGAATAAACTTAACCAAAGAGGCAAAGAATCTATACTCAGAAAACTATAAAGTACTCATGAAAGAAATTGAGAAAGACAACAAAGAAATGGAAAAATGTCCCATGCTCATGGATTGGAAGAACAAATATTGTGAAAATGTCTATTCTACCTAAAGCAATCTATGCATTTAATGCAATCCCTATCAAAATCCCATCCATTTTTTTTAAAGAAATAGAACAAATAATCCTAAAATTTATATGGAACCAGAAAAGACCTCGAATAGCAAGAGGAATATTGAAAAAGAAAGCCAAAGTCAGTGGCATCACAATTCTAGACTTCAAGCTCTATTACAAAGCTGTCATCATCAAGACGGTATGGTACTGGCACAAAAACAGACATATAGATCAATGGAACCGAATAGAGAGCCCAGAAATAGGCCCTCAACTCTATGGCCAACTAATCTTCAACAAAGCAGGAAGGGATGTCCAATGGAAAAAAGACAGCCTCTTCAACAAATGGTGCTGGGAAAATTGGACAGCCACATGCAGAAAAATGAAATTGGACCATTTCCTTACACCACACACGAAAATAGACTCAAAATGGTTGAAGGACCTCAATGTGAGAAAGGAATCCATCAAAATCCTTGAGGAGAACGCAGGCAGCAACCTCTTTGACCTCAACTGCAGCAACCTCTTCCTAGGAACATCGCCAAAGGCAACAGAAGCAAGGGCAAAAATGAACTATTGGGATTTCATCAAGATCAAAAGCTTTTGCACAGCAAAGGAAACAGTTAACAAAACTAAAAGACAACTGACAGAATGGGAGAAGATATTTGCAAAAGACATATCAGATAAAGGGCTAGTATCCAAAATCTATAAAGAGCTTATCAAACTCAACACCCAAAGAACAAATAATCCAATCAAGAAACGGGCAGAGGACATGAACAGACATTTCTGCAAAGAAGACATCCAGATGGCCAACAGACACATGAAAAAGTGCTCCACATCACTGGGCACCAGCGAAATACAAATCAAAACCACAATGAGATACCACCTCACACCAGTCAGAATGGCTAAAATTAACAAGTCAAAAAATGACAGATGCTGGCGAGGATGCGGAGAGAGGGGAACCCTCTTTCACTGCTGGTGGGAATGCAAGCTGGTGCAACCACTCTGGAAAACAGTGCGGAGGTTCCTCAAAAAACTGGAAATAGAGCTACCCTATGACCAAGCAATTGCACTACTGGGTATATATCCTAAAGATACAAACGTGGTGCTCCGATGGGGCACGTGCACCCGAATGTTTATAGCAGCAATGTCCACAATAGCCAAACTGTGGAAAGAATGTAGGTGTCCATCAACAGATGAATGGATAAAGAAGAAGTGGTATATATACACAATGGAATACTATACAGCCATCAAAAGACATGAAATCTTGCCATTTGCAACGACGTGGATGGAACTAGAGGGTATCATGCTTAGCGAAATAAGTCAATCGGAGAAAGACAACTATCATATGATCTCTTTGATATGAGGAAGTGTAGATGTAATGTGGGGGGTGGGGGGAGGTAGGAAAAGAAAAAATGAAAAGATGGGATTGGGAGGGAGACAAACCATAAAAGACTCAATCTCAAAAAACATACTGAGGGTTGCTTGGGGGAGGCAGATGGGAGAGCGTGATGGGGATATGGACATTGGGGAGGGTATATGCTATGATGAGTGCTGTGAAATGTGTAAACCTGGCGATTCACAGACCTGTACCCCTGGGGATAAAAATACATTATATGTTTATTAAAATAATAAAAAATTAAAAATTAGAAAAAATAAGGGTAGGAAGTCACCAAAATAATGAAGATGTTCAAAAATCGCCGAAGAGTCAGAGAAACAGAAAATCATTTATTGTAAATCACTGTGCAGAAGGATTTTTTTTTTCCTTAATGCTTCGAGCCACTATTGTTTAAATAAGAGCTGTATTGATGGACTTGCTCTTAAGTGAAGGGTCTGCTTGATTTGTAGTGTTTTGCCTCTGAGCCTGTTCAGAACATTTTGGCTACCTGTCTCATGGTGTTTAGAATCTAATTCTTCCCCTCGCATCATTCAGTAGAACATTTAAAACCCCATGAAAAGGCAGCATAGTAGATAATGTTAGCTTCTAAACTATTTGTACATATGACAAATTTGGCTAATAAATATTTATATTAGGATTTCAAAAAAATAAAATAAAAAAATAAATCACTTACAGAAATTTTTAGTTTATAAAAGTTTATTGGTTGAGAATAGCGTATAAACCCCTTGCAAGCTCTTTTTTAAAAATTAAGTTACCAGTGTGCCTCTTAAAGTTTCTTTGTGTAGATAAACTTCACTTGCAATCAAAAATTCCACAATTCCATAATTTTATTTAAATATATTTCTAAAAAAACTACCATTAGTTTTGTTCCTTTAAAAGGAATTAGAAGTAATTGAGAAAAATTTAACCCTTCCTTATCTAGTTTACTAGTTTGGGACTGGAAGTAAATTTCTTCATAATACTGAGTAATTCCAATAGATACCAAGAACAAAGGTTCAAATACTTTTTGTGTTTTGAAGGTAGAGGGATTAGAAAAGGGATAACCTTACAGTCTTCAGAGAGGAGATATGAGACCTAAACAATTTTAATCAATGAATGAGAGGTTGTTATGCAGACAGACATAAAAACTAATAAATACTGAGCTCTTCTCTGTGTTATTAGTCCTGTTCCAGATGCTATATATGTGTTAACTACTTTAATCCTCAATTTTAGGAGGTGGGAAATACGATCTTCATTTTACAGATAAGACAACTAAGGCATCTAGCTCAAAGACTCTCAGCTAGGTGACTGAGAAACCAAACATCAATCTGAGAAAGTATGACACTGAGTCTCCCTATTAGAGGCAGAATGGCCTTCAGTTTCTCCCTCCCTTAAGCCCATCTTGTTGAGAATGGTTAAATTAATTAAAGAGCCTCACCTCTACCTCACTTCACCCCTCTTTTATGCTTTCCCTAATTCTTCAATTTTCTATGATAGTTGAAGCTTTTCAATCTGTTTTCTTTAAAAACTGTCATGTATGGATAAGCAAAATTTCTGTCAGAAGTTTAGGGAAAAATCATTTCCCTTTTCAAAAACCTTTAAAAAGCTCTTATGAATCAAAAGCCTTCATGTTTTATAACTGCTGTCACTGAAAGAGGTGGAACGCTGATTCCATCTTTTCCTCTCATTCATGCTATAGCAACCATAATCCTCCCCTAAGACAATAGAGGCCTCTAGCTGAACAGGGAGTAGGGCACAAATAGGAAGGTGGGGAAACAAGCATATTTATAGAATTCAAAATATTTAAAAATCAAGGTAGTTTCAGATTATCATTAGTACTAAAATGAAAAAATAAATCTGGGTGAGGAGGAGGAGAGCAAATGGAAAAAGAAATTTTTGGAAGGTAGCCAGGGAAAGCCTCTGAGAGGGTGGTCTTTGCTTCTTGACCCAAGGCTGAGGATAAACAAGCCCAGGGGAACAGCTGCAGGAAAAGCAGAGCAGTCCAAGAACAAGCGTAAAGGTCTGAAAAGAGCAAACCCTCCAAGGAAGGGAAAAAAGATCACAATAGCTAAGAGCAATGGAAGAAATGATATGAGAGATTACAAAGAAATCATCAGACAGGACATTTTAGACCATGGTAAGGAAATTTGAACTTTATTCTGAAAGAAATGGGAGCCAGTGGAGAAATTTAACCAGAGAGTCACAATCTCATTCACATTTTAAAAGTGTAACTCTGGGCCAACTGGCTGGCTCAGTTAGTAGAGCATATGACTCTTGACTCTTGACTCTTGATCTCAGAGTTGTGAGTTCAAGCCCCACATTGGGCATGGAGCCTATTTAATAAACAAACATACAAATAAATAAATAAAATTCTGTGGAGAACAGATTCTAAAATGGACATGTGCCAGCTAAGTGGAGATATAAAAGATGGAGTTTAGTTGAGAGGTCTGTCCTGGAAAAGTTATGTAGAGCCCTAGGAGTGGGTAAGATTGCCTGAGGATAATGCCTAGACAGAGAAAAAAAGACGACCCAGGACCGATTCCCGAAGCTATCTAAACTCAGGAGCTTGAGTAAAGGAGAGACTCAAGAGATCCAAGGAAAATTTAGACTCTCTCTGGCTAGCCAAGACTCAGTTGTTATAAAGCGTGAAGTGTTGATAAAACTTTTGAGCTTTCATGCTCATCCAGTCTATTATCATGAAATGAGACTATGAGTATATGATTTTAATTTTAGTTTATGTTTTTGTCTTGTAGAAAGCTGAGCAAATCTGGATTGGATTGAATTAATGGTATTAGCAATCAAATTTTGGCCAGTGCAAATCAGTATATATTAAGCAGTGTAATTATTAAAGAGGAAGGGCTATAGCATATATTTAATGCCTTTTTAAATCTCCAAATCTTGGGGCACCTGGGTAGCTCAGTGGGTTAAGCCTCTGCCTTTGGCTCAGGTCATGGTCTCAGGGTCCTGGGATCGAGCCCCACATCAGGCTCTCTGCTCAGCAGGAAGCCTGCTTCCCCCCTTCTCTCTCTGCCTGCCTCTCTGCCTACTAGTGATCTCTCTCTCTGTCAAATAAATAAATAAAATTTTTTTTAAAAAATCTCCAAATCTTAAAAATGATGATTCTGACATTAAAGGCATCCATTATCTCATGTTGAAGTTAATAAGAGTTCAGTTATCCTTGGTATTATATAATAATATTTTATATCTTAGGAGAAGATACAAACCATCCACAATTCAACCACATCCTTTCTAGAAGGATGCTGTATACTATCTGGTTGTCCAATTAGCCCAGTCCACATGAACTTTAATTGACATTTTTCCCATCAAGCTAAATTTTATTACTTTCAAAACATTTATTGTTTTAAAGTTAGACCTACCTTACAGTAAATTGTACAATAGAAAACACAAGGACACAAAGAGCAAGAGTAGTTTCATTTGATCCATTAACATCATCTAGAAAAAGCAACATACTTACCCTTTCTCATTTTTTGAACTTTAGTATCAAATTAAGCTGGATAAAAATTTCCAAATTTTCTTCAGGCAAATTTTTTTTGTTTTCTTAAGCAGCAGTTTTCACTTAATACAAAATATCTATGTGGCAAATACCCAGATTTTATATTAACACAATGTAATTTTCCAGAAGAAATGTCAAGTCCTATTGCTGGCCCTTTAATATGGATTGATTAGATGCAGTGTCAGAGTTCTATTAAGAACATCTGAAATGAAGAATGCCTAGAAAAGTGGGTGCATCAGTGGTAACATTAGTATTTTGTTTCAAGAGAGGGAACTGATTTTTGCTAAAATTGCACATTTCTCTGGGCCTGAATGGATTGGGTAGAATTTCAGAGTGAGTGATGAAGTACAAACGCTTGCATTCAAAATCTTTGTTATTTTACGCATGTATACATCGCTGTCAAGGGAGTTTCTGGTTCCTTGTGATATTCACTAGCACTGGGGTCTCTTAAATCATCCAGCTGTAACACAGAGCCATAGATGTGTGCATCCAGTTCCAACACCTCCAGATCATCCTACATCTCTCATGGGTCACATTTGTCAAAGTTCGTTGAGGCTTTTGGACCTGGAGTTGTGTCTTCTTCAGTGAAGTGACAACCGTATTGTTTTTACTGCTCCTGTTTGCATTTTAATTTTATACTGGGAGATTTTTTCTCTTTTTTGTGTAAAATCTTCCAAGACAGGATCATATATGTAAAATAACCAATGGTATTTACCTTTTAAATCATAAGCTAAATAAAATGACAACTATTTTCACCATTAGTTGACCTTGAATCTGACTTCTATCCACTAAGGTCACCCTTTAATGTTTAATATACACTCACCTACAACTTAGAGTTATTTTTTCTTTATCTCTTTTCTTATTCATCAGGATCACAGGTGGAAAAATTGGTTTTGTATTTTTAGACATGAAGCACCAGACATTTTTTTAATTAATCAATTTATTTAAATAAACATATAATGTATTTTTATCCCCAGGGGTACAGGTCTGTGAATCGCCAGGTTTACACATTTCACAGCACTCATCATAGCACATACCCTCCCCAATGTCCAAATCCCCACCACCCTCTCCCATCCCCCCTCCCCCCAGCAACACTCAGTCTGTTTTTTGAGATTGAGTCTTTTATGGTTTGTCTCCCTCCCAATCCCATCTTTTCATTTTTTCTTTTCCTACCTCCCCCCAACCTTCCCACATTGCATCTCCCCTTCCTCATATCAAAGAGATCATATGATAGTTGTCTTTCTCCGATTGACTTATTTCACTAAGCATGATACCCTCTAGTTCCATCCACGTCGTTGCAAATGGCAAGATTTCATGTCTTTTGATGGCTGCATAGTATTCCATTGTGTATATATACCACTTCTTCTTTATCCATTCATCTGTTGATGGACACCTACATTCTTTCCACAGTTTGGCTATTGTGGACATTGCTGCTATAAACATTCAGGTGCACGTGCCCCATCGGAGCACCACGTTTGTATCTTTAGGATATATACCCAGTAGTGCAATTGCTTGGTCATAGGGTAGCTCTATTTCCAGTTTTTTTGAGGAAACTCCACACTGTTTTCCAGAGTGGTTGCACCAGCTTGCATTCCCACCAGCAGTGAAAGAGGGTTCCCCTCTCTCCGCATCCTCGCCAGCATCTGTCATTTTTTGACTTGTTAATTTTAGCCATTCTGACTGGTGTGAGGTGGTATCTCATTGTGGTTTTGATTTGTATTTCCCTGGTGCCCACTGATGTGGAGCATTTTTTTCATGTGTCTGTTGGCCATCTGGATGTCTTCTTTGCAGAAATGTCTGTTCATGTCCTCTGCCCGTTTCTTGATTGGATTATTTGTTCTTTGGGTGTTGAGTTTGATAAGCTCTTTATAGATTTTGGATACTAGCCCTTTATCTGATATGTCTTTTGCAAATATCTTCTCCCATTCTGTCAGTTGTCTTTTAGTTTTGTTAACTGTTTCCTTTGCTGTGCAAAAGCTTTTGATCTTGATGAAATCCCAATAGTTCATTTTTGCCCTTGCTTCTGTTGCCTTTGGCGATGTTCCTAGGAAGAGGTTGCTGCAGTTGAGGTCAAAGAGGTTGCTGCCTGCATTCTCCTCAAGGATTTTGATGGATTCCTTTCTCACATTGAGGTCCTTCATCCATTTTGAGTCTATTTTCGTGTGTGGTGTAAGGAAAGGGTCCAATTTCATTTTTCTGCATGTGGCTGTCCAATTTTCCCACCATTTGTTGAAGAGGCTGTCTTTTTTCCATTGGACATCCCTTCCTGCTTTGTTGAAGATTAGTTGACCATAGAGTTGAGGGTCTATTTCTGGGCTCTCTATTCAGTTCCATTGATCTATATGTCTGTTTTTGTGCCAGTACCATACCGTCTTGATGATGACAGCTTTGTAATAGAGCTTGAAGTCTAGAATTGTGATGCCACTGACTTTGGCTTTCTTTTTCAATATTCCTTTCGCTATTCGAGGTCTTTTCTGGTTCCATATAAATTTTAGGATTATTTCTTCCATTTCTTTGAAAAAAATGGGTGGGATTTTGATAGGGATTGCATTAAATGCATAGATTGCTTTAGGTAGAATAGACATTTTCACAATATTTGTTCTTCCAATCCATGAGCATGGGACATTTTTCCATTTCTTTGTTGTCTTTCTCAATTTCTTTCATGAGTACTTTAGTTTTCTGAGTATAGATTCTTTGCCTCTTTGGTTAGATTTATTCCTAGCTATCTTATGGTTTTGGGTGCAATTGTAAATGGGACTGACTCTTCAATTTCTCTTTCTTCTGTCTTGTTGTTAGTGTAAAGAAATGCGACTGATTTCTGTGCATTGACTTTATATCCTGACACTTTACTGAATTCGTGTACAAGTTCTAGCAGTTTTGGAGTGGAGCCTTTTGGGTTTTCCACATATAGTATCATATCATCTGCAAAGAGTGATAGTTTGACTTCTTCTTTGCCAATTTGGATGCCTGTAATTTCTCTTTGTTGTCTGATTGCTGAGGCTAGGACTTCTAGTACTATGTTGAACAGCATTGGTGATTATGGACATCCTTGCCGTGTTCCTGACCTTAGCGTAAAAGCTCTCAGTTTTTCTCCATTGAGAATGATATTTGCAGTGGGTTTTTCATAGATGGCTTTGATAATATTGAGGTATATGCCGTCTATTCCTACACTTTGAAGAGTTTAATCGGGAAGGGATGCTGCACTTTGTCAAATGCTTTTTCAGCATCTATTGAGAGTATCATATGGTTCTTATTCTTTCTTTTATTAATGTATTGTATCACATTGATGGATTTGCGGATGTTGAACCAACCTTGCAGCCCTGGAATAAATCCTACTTGGTCGTGGTGAATAATCCTTTTAATGTACTGTTGGATCCTATTGGCCAGTATTTTGGTGAGAATTTTCGCATCTGTGTTCATCAAGGATATTGGTCTGTAATTCTCTTTTTTGATGGGATCCTTGTCTGGTTTTGGGATCAAGGTGATGCTGGCCTCATAAAATGAGTTTGGAAGTTTTCCTTCCATTTCTATTTTTTGGAACAGTTTCAGGAGAATAGGAATTAATTCTTCCTTAAATGTTTGGTAGAATTCCCCTGGGAAGCCGTCTGGTCCTGGACTTTTGTTTGTTTGGAGATTTTTGATGACTGTTTCAATCTCCTTACTGGTTATGGGTCTGTTTGGGTTTTCTATGTCTTCCTGGTTCAGTTGTGGTAGTTTATATGTCTCTAGAAATGTATCCATTTCTTCCAGATTGTCGAATTTGTTGGCGTAGAGTTGCTCATAGTATGTTCTTATAATTGTTTGTATTTCTTTGGTGTTGGTTGTGATCACTCCTCTTTCATTCATGATTTTATTTATCTGCGTCCTTTCTCTTTTCTTTTTGATAGGTCTGGCCAGGGTTTGTCAATCTTATTAATTCTTTCAAAGAACCAGCTCCTAGTTTCGTTGATTTGTTCTATTGGTTTTTTAGTTTCTATTTCATTGATTTCTGCTCTGATCTTTATGATTTCTCTTCTCCTGCTGGGTTTAGGCTTTCTTTGTTGTTCTTTCTCCAGCTCCTTTAGGTGTTTGAGACCTTTCTTGTTTCTTGAGAAAGGCTTGTACCACCATATATTTTCCTCTCAGGACAGCCTTTGCTGTGTCCCACAGATTTTGAACCGTTGTGTTTTCATTATCATTTGTTTCCATGAATTTTTTCAATTCTTCTTTAATTTCCTGGTTGAGCCATTCATTTTTCAGAAGGATGCTGTTTAGTCTCCATGTATTTGCGTTCTTTCCAAATTTCCTCTTGTGATTGAGTTCTAGCTTCAGAGCATTGTGGTCTGTAAATATGCAGGGAATGATCTCAATCTTTTGGTACCGGTTGAGACCTGATTTATGACCCAGGATGTGATCTATTCTGGAGAATGTTCCATGTGCACTAGAGAAGAATGTATATTCTGTTGCTTTGGGATGGAATGTTCTGAATATATCTGTGATGTCCATCTGTTCCAGGGTGTCTTTTAAGGCCTTTATTTCCTTGTTGATCTTTTGCTTAGATGATCTGTCCGTTTCAGTGAGGGGAGTGTTAAAGTCCCGTGCTATTATTGAATTACTGTCGATGTATTTCTTTGATTTTGTTATTAATTGGTTTATATAGTTGGCTGCTCCCATGTTAGGGGCATAGATATTTAAGATCGTTAGGTCTTCTTGTTGGACAGACTCTTTGAGTATGATAGAGTGTCCTTCCTCATCTCTTATTATAGCCTTTGGCTTAAAATCTAATTGATCTGATCTAAGGATTGCCACCCCAGCTTTCTTCTGATGTCCATTAGCATGGTACATTGTTTTCCACCCCCTCACTTTAAATCTGGAGGTTTCTTTGGGTCTAAAATGAGTTTCTAGTAGGCAGCATATTGATGGGTTTTGTTTTTTTATCCATTCTGATACCCTGTGTCTTTTGGTTGGGGCATTGAGCCCATTAACATTCAGGGTAACTATTGAGAGATATGAATTTAGTGCCATTGTATTGCCTGTAAGGTGACTGTTACTGTATATTGTCTCTGTTTCTTTCTGATCTACCACTTTTAGGGTCTCTCTTTGCTTAGAGGACCCCTTTCAATATTTCCTGTAGAGCTGGTTTGGTGTTTGCAAATTCTTTCAGCTTTTGTTTGTCCTGGAAGCTCTTTATCTCTCCTTCTATTTTCAATGATAGCCTAGCCGGATATAGTATTCTTGGCTGCATGTTTTTTTCGTTTAGTGCTCTGAATATATCATGCCAGTTCTTTCTGGCCTGCCAGGTCTCTGTGGATAGGCCCGCTGCCAATCTAATGTTTTTACCCTTGTATGTTACAGACTTCTTTTCCCGGGCTGCTTTCAGGATTTTCTCTTTGTTGCTAAGACTTGTAAGTTTTACTATCAGGTGACGAGGTGTGGACCTATTTTTATTGATTTTGAGGGGCGTTCTTTGCATCTCCTGGATTTTGATGTTTGTTCCCTTTGCCATATTAGGGAAATACTCTCTAATAATTCTCTCCAATATACCTTCCGCTCCCCTCTCTCTTTCTTCTTCTTCTGGAATCCCAATTATTCTAATGTTGTGTCATCTTATGGTGTCGCTTAACTCTCGAATTCTCTCCTCGTGGTCCAGTATTTGTTTGGCTCTCTTTTGTTCAGCTTCTTTATTCTCTGTCATTTGGTCTTCTATGTCACTAATTCTTTCTTCTGCCGCATTTATCCTAGCAGTAAGAGCTTCCATTTTGATTGCACCTCATTAATAGCTTTTTTTATTTCAACTTGGTTAGATTTTAATTCTTTTATTTCTCCAGAAGGGCTTTTATCTCTCTGGAGAGGGTTTCTCTAATATCTTCTATGCCTTTTTTGAGCCCGGCTAGAACCTTGAGAACCATCATTCTGAACTCTAGATCTGTCATATTACCAATGTCCGTATTGATTAGGTCCCCAGCCTTCGGTACTGCCTCTTGTTCTTTTTTTGTGGTGAGTTTTTGCGCCTTGTCATTTTGTCCAGATAAGATTTGCTTTCTACTCCTCTAGAATTCCACGGTTCTTGGTGAGTGAAGTTGGTCTTGGCTGGGTTTCTTGTTGATCTTCTGGGGGAGGGGCCTGTTGTAGTGATTCTCAAGTGTCTTTGCTGCAGACGGAATTGCACTGCCCTTGCCAGGGGCCGGGCTAAGTAATCCGCTCGGGTTTGCTTTCAGGAGCTTTTGTTCCCTGAGCACTTTCCGTAGAGTTCTGGAGGACGGGAATGAAGATGGCGGCCTCCCAATCTCCGGCCCGGAGGAGCCGAGAGCTTGGGGTCCCACTCCTCAGTGCGCCCTCAGAGAAAAGCGCCCAACCACCCCGCCTCCCTGGCCTGCGGTTGCGCCTGGAGGAAAGCAGTCAATTGCTGGCACTTGGAGAAAAGCACCGCTCGCTTCCCTTTCCGTGGCCTCCAGCCGCGCTCCGAGCCTACCCAGCCTGCGACCGGCACAAGGTAACCCCGGGCTGAGAGCTCACTCCTCGGCTTTGTTGCTGTAGCCAGCTTCCCCACTCTAATACCTGCGAGCTCTGCAGCACTCAGACACCCCCGGTCCTTCTTCTGTGACCCCGTGGGACCTGGGGTTATGCTGACCCCGCGTGGGCTTCCCCCAGCTTTCGCCTCTGGAGCAATGTCCCTCCATGGAGCAGACTTTTAAAAGTCCTGATTTTGTGCTCCGTTACTCCACCGCTTGCCAGGAGCCGGCCCCTCCCCCCACGGTCTGTCTTCCCATCGCTTTGGATTCACTTCTCCGCAGGTCCTACTTTTCAGAAAGTGATCGATTTTCTGTTTCTAGAATTGTTGCTCTTCTTCTCTTCGATTTCCCATTGGATTTGTAGGTGTTCACAATGGTTAGATAAGCTATCTAGCTGATCTCCTGCTACCCGATGTTGTCTCAGCCTGCTACTTCTCCGCCATCTTGACTCCTTCCCCCCCTCTGTAAGTGATTTATTGTTGGGAGGGACAGTCTACCCTTCCTATGTTCTGAATCAAATGTTAATGTCCTCATCTTATACTTATGGCATCATTTTTATCAGAACACAAAATCACATTCTAATTATTCTCAATTGCATGTTGCTATAACTTTTCCCTCTGAGTGATTGCTTACTTAAAAGTACATTATATGCACTTGTAGGAACTTCTAGAAATCACACTAATTAAGTGCACATATAAAAATTACTTAGCATTCCAGAGTTGCTTTATAGGCTATCCTCAGATAATAGATTAGCACAAATGGAACAAGAACAATAAAATAAACCAGAAGTCAAAGGAATGATAGATTTTAAACCTGTGCCCTGAAAGGTAATGTATACTTTCTACCTTATAAGACACCTACTAATCATTTATTGTATAGAAGCTTTTAAAAATACATGTTGAAACAATAACTAAAGTGTCTGGAACCCTTTATAATTCATCTAACAAATTGTTATTGATATATGTCAGAAGCCAACTCTGTAGTTTAAGTTTCTAATCCTCAATTAAGAGTGATTCAGCCATAATGTAAGTCTCCAAAACACAATTCTATTTTGGTAAAGCACTAACTTTCAATCTTTGGTCTTAGGAGTCAACATATCAATGATCTAAATAATTTCATTGATATAATTTGGACCTTTTGTCTTTCTTCATGAAAATATTCTTTCCCTTAATCACCTTGGTGTTACAGTTGGAAGCAGATTGTTCACATAAACATTCATTTCCTTTTCAAATGACCATGTTGCAAACCCAAATGTATAAAGCATACTTTTTTTAAATAAAGATTTTATGTTTAAGTAATCTGTGCTTGCGTACTTGTAATGTGTACTGTACAACGTGAGATCAAGAATCACACACTCTACCAGCTGAGCCAGTCAGTGCTGCCGATAGATATATAGATGCTGTGGAAACAAGCCAGGTGCCACCTATAAAGCATATCTTTTAATCTCTCTTCTTGGAATGTTCTCCTTCTTCATAGCTTACTTCCAACCATATACACTTTCCTTTCTGCATCAAAGCTCCCCCAATCTTCCCCTCTCCCCAAAACTCTGCAAACTAAATATCAATAAATCTATTGTGCTTTAAGCCTAAATATCACAAAATGGGCCAGTTTAAAGTAAAAACATTAATCTGGGCGTGTCAGTTAAGCATCTGCCTTTGGCTCAGGTCATGATCCCGGAGTCCTGGGATCAAGCTCTGCATCAGGCTCCATGCTCAGTAGGAAGCGTGCTTTCTCCTTCTACCCCTCCCCTTGTTTGTGCTTTCTCTCTTTCATAAATAAAATCTTAAAAAAAAAAAACACTATGGAGTATTATGCCTCCATCAGAAAGGACGAATACCCAACTTTTGTAGCAACATGGACAGGACTGGAAGAGATTATGCTAAGTGAAATAAGTCAAACAGAGAGAGTCAAGTATCATATGGTTTCACTTATTTGTGGAGCATAACAAATAATATAGAGGACAAGGGGAGATGGAGAGGAGAAGGGAGTTGAGGGAAATTGGAAGGGGAGGTGAACCATGAGAGACTACAGACTCTGAAAAACAACCTGAGGGTTTTGAAGGGGCAGGGGGGTGGGAGGTTGGGGGAACCAGGTGGTGGGTATTAGGGAGGACATAGATTGCATGGAGGACTGGGTGTGGTGACAAAACAATGAATACTGTTATGCTGAAAATAAAACAAACAAACAAACAAACAAACAAACAAAAAAACCACTTTAATTTGTCTTTTTAAATCCAGTCCTCACTTTCCCCACTCCCAATAACCCTGCCCCTACTATAGAGTTCTGTCCTTTATGGTCCTTAGTCTCTATTTCTATAACCTATACCTGTTTTGCATTCCATTCCTTCAGGGCTTTCAAGTGATGATTAGATCAGTCGATAAACTAATTTGAACGAATGTAGTGTATTGAAGTTAGTACTGCCTATGGTCACATGATACGATGGGTATAAAAGACAAAATCTGATAATGTATGAGCTCAGAGAGCAGAGATCATCAATCACCAGATGAGGGAACTGGAACCAGTTAAGTCAAATTTCCTAATTCTACCAGAATTAGGAAAAAGCTTTGTTTCTGGTCTGTTTCACAGCTTATGCTATATATCTTTAGTTTTGGTGCCTTTAAGTAAAATAAATTTAATGACTAGTAAAATCCTTAATTTAGAGAACACAATCTTTAAAAATCTCATGGAATAAATAGGTGTTACTGGAACTAAAACTTAATGAATCATAATTAAGTAGCTATTGTAATACATGTCATACATGCCTTCTCATTAGATATTACTTTCCTTGAGCATATTCTGACGCACCAATCTAAAGGCCAAATGACTTCATTCTTCCCAGAATGGCAATTTCCCAGCATAACACACCCTGGAATGTATTATTGTGGTTTCAAAATGGTCTGTGTAGTGGCAAATTTGTCATAATTAAGATGTTTTGGAGAAAATAATGATAGCTCATTAAAGTATTAAGTGAAAGTTATTCCTAATCATAAATGTTGATGTGTGAAGATTTATGTATATAAAAGTATATAACATACTTCTATATTTATTTTATACTTACATAATTTATAAAAATTTATATAAAGACATACATAATTCATATGGCTTTATATGTATTATATAATTTAAAGTCATTTTAACTTTTTCCAGACTTAGTTCATATTCTTCTGCCATGCAATTTATTTAGCTGGCATCCTCCTTCTTTAATATAAAACTTCAGAGGAGACTGATGAACCAAAAATAAGTGGAATCTTCATGTATTTAAAAAGCAAATAAACTAACACCTCTGTTACAGTAGGAAGTTAACAGGCAAGTTCTCACATTACTAGTGAAGATGTATATCGTTACACTTTTTTTTCCTGGAGGTCAAGTTCGTCTTTATAGTAAATTCCTAAAAGTTGTGCATACCTTTTCCATCTAAAAAATCACCTTCTAGTGATTCATCCTGAGGAAATCAGTAAAAGTAAAAAGTTGCATATATAGGGATGTTCACTGTAGCACTGCATATCACATTAAAATGATGTTAATCATCTAAAGGTACAAAAAAGAAAAACTTGATTAAACATGATATGCAGCTACAATGAACAATTCATGCTTTAAAATGATTATGCAGATTATGTATGTTAACACGGAAAATATTTATCTGTGTTCAATGAAACTATTACAAATATTATACATAGTATGATCCATTTATACTTAGAATATGAATTTATATATTTATGTACCCCTTGGTACATGTGTGTGTATTCATTTCTTCATGCATTTCTACATTTACAGTACTGTTGGATGAATTTTCCAAGATGAAGGAAATCTTCCATATCTTTGCTAATCAGTAGTCCCTAACCACTTCTGGCTGTTGAGCATTTGAAGCATGGCTAGGTCAAGTGAGAAACTGAATTTTTATCTTTTTCTTTTTTTTTTAAGATTTTATGTATTTAGTTGAGTGAAAGAGACAGAGGGTGCATGAACACAAGAGAGAGCAACAGGGGTGGGGAGGGGCTTGGGGAGAGGGAGAAGCAGCGTCCTAGCTTAGCAGGGAGTTGATGCGGGGCTTGATCCCAGGACCCCAGGACGCCAGGATCACAACCTGAGAGGAAGAAGTCAGATGCTTAACCGACTGAGCCACCCAGGCGCCCCCTGAGTTTTTATCTTATTTGTTTTAATTTAAATACCACATGTGGCTGGTGACTACCATATTTGGCAGTGTAGAGCAAAAAGGGGGTACACCATGATGTTAACAGTGGTTATAATTTGCTGTTGTTTATTTTCTTCTTTTTGCCTTTCTAATTTCTAACGTCTACAAATGAACATGTATTATATAGGTGATAAGAATAAAGGTTCTTTTTTGAGAGATCAAGGAGGGAATTCAAGTGTAGGTCTAAGAGTCCGAAGACCTGGATTTGAGTACAAGTTCTGCCATTCATTGGCTACATTAAATTTTACTTAAAATATTTAAGCCTGTGTAGTACCTGCAGCCCCCCTTATATATAATTTCATAGTGTTTTTATTAAATTAGTTAATGTTTGTGACCAATGACTTCATTTAGAGAAAGGAGTAAAGTATTGTTTCTCTATGCTGTAATCTCTACATACAGAATGAAAGAATGGGTAAGAAAGAAAAAATGTAAGAACAGTGAAATCAACTATGATTCTGACGTTTATGAAATAGGAAATAAAGACTAAAAGCCTGCATAGAATAAGAGAAGAGTGGCCACATTTACCAAAGAAATGAAATTACTTGAGATGTCATTAATGTGAATGAAACCTTTGGCATGAATCTTATAGTTAACCATTAACCATTTTATTTTATTTTTTTTTTAAGATTTTATTTATTTGACAGAGATCACAAGTAGGCAGAGAGAGAGAGGAAGGGAAGCAGGCTCCCTGCAGAGCAGAGACCCTGATGCAGGGCTCGATCCCAGGACCCTGGGATCATGACCTGAGCCGAAGGCAGAGGCTCTAACCCACTGAGCCACCCAGGCGCCCCCATTAACCATTTTAATAATGCATGATAAAAACAAAAACATTCATCTAAGAATATCTTACTGATTAGATGAGTTATCCAAATTATTTATAGAAGCCATGTACTCTCATTTAAATTTCACTAGATAAATTTTAAAATCCATATGACTGCAATGAAAATATGGCTTTTTGTTTTTCCAGCATATAAACATATGGTAGTTAAAAAAATAGTGCTCTGTTTTAAGAGACTGGAGAAGGACCTTCTTAAGATAATATTTTGTAAATTCAGAAGAACCCTATCTAAAGAATTCTTAATTCAGTGAAAGGGTTATTGCTACATGAGGTTAACAGAAATGCTCTGATGGCAGTACTTTAAAAAATATAGCAATACTTTAAAAGCATTTACTTAGAAGTGAGATGAACACCAAATTATGGATTTTATATTCATAAATGAAATCAGGGGTACAATATAATGGCACTTGGAAGCTAACATTTAAAGCAACTCAAAAATCTTGTTGCAAAGATGTCCATATAGAATAATGTTTTTAGAGAGTACTAAATGTATCCTGTAGGATTCTTGTAGGATTCAAATTAGATTCAAGTAAGAAGCCAGAAGAAATAAAAGAAGTAAACTATAATTATGAAGAAAAATAAAAGATAAAGATGCTTATTAAATATATTTGGTATGAGAAAATTAAAACAATTTCTTAACTAATTTAATGATTAGATTGAAGTGTTATTATTTACTTTTATTCTCTACGAAAAACTTGTTTGTGGCCTGATTCATCTAGGTAGCTACAAATGGATGAAAGACCGAAGACAGCACTAAAATATACGAGAAAATATGTAATTTTTTCAGCTGAGAAGTTTCCAATTTGTAACTTCCAATTCTTACCCCTTATGTTCTTTAAGGCATTAGCTGAAGTCATCATAAGCCACTAACAACTATTTTCAAGCCCGGGGGAGACTGGCCAGATGCCAATGGGCTGGGTTATAAGTGCTTATAACCACAGGGAGGAAAAACAACAATGTTAGAAGTTATAGATTCATTACATCAACTACATAACTCAGAAAATGTTGATATATATTTCAAAGAAATAGATTTGCTGTCATTTAGACCATGGATTTAAAAACCAAACCAAAACAAAACCAATTTGGCCTTTTTTCTTTTCTTTTCCTTTCCTTTTCTTTCTTACTTTCTTTCTTTCCTTTCTTTTTTTAAGCTTTTATTTATTTATTTGGGGGGAAGGGGGGAGAGGGAGAGAGAGAATGAGCGTGCACACCCCAGCAGATGGGCATGAGAAGCAGGGAGGGGCAGAGGGAAAGGGAGAGGGAGCAGCAGACTCCCTGCTCAATTGAGCTGGATGGGCCAGCTCAATCCCAGGACCCTGGGATCATGATCTGAGCAGACACTTAACCAATGGAGCCATCCAGGCACTCCACCCCCTTTTTCTTTCTTTGATGTTATTTAAAAATGACCATAGCAATTATTTCTAAGTTTTTGCATTTGAGCAAGAGATTGTAATTCGTTACATGTAGTTTATAAAATATTTTGCATGTTACTTTTATTTCTACCACAAAATTATGAGTTAAGATTAAGATGAGATGAGAATTTTACAGGTGAGAAAACTCAGAGAAATTAGTAAATTTAGCTAAGGTAAGTGGCATTGGTGGGGCTTGAATCTTGGTTTCTTGATTTTAAGGCTGGTCTCCTGGCCTTTATGACTACTTTCACGCACAGTCATACCAGGTCCATAGCTGTTTATCAATCCAGACATCTTTGATTTACACATTCTCAGAGCGTCTTTTCTCTTCTTCACTACTCACTCCCCCACTCCCAATAGCATAGGCAGTATGGCTCCTTCCTGGTACTCAATTATTCTTGTTTTGTGTTAGGCACACATGCCTTTCTGTTTGGAATACAGCACATTATTACCATACACTTAAAAAATAAACTCCAGTCTAGACCCACTGATTCTTTTAACAACATGCAATATCAAACCCACATGTAAGCGTTATTATAAGCTGCTGTTCTGAAATGTCAGGAAACCATTGTCCCAGGAACAGCAAATCACCAGAGCCCATATAGTTACTTAGTTTTTAAGCAAAACTTGTAACAGGAAAGAGATATTTGGCGTGTCACTTGCAATTGTCTGGTTCTTCTCCTTTCCTGAGAATTCTTATATGGAAAAGAACAAACCCTTTACATAAGCCAAATGAAAACTTAGCCTGTGGTTGACCAACAAAGTTATCTGTGGTTGTACAACACTAGTGCAAATAATAAGTTTGGGACTCTCCAAGTCAAAAAATAAAATATAAGGTAAAGCTGTATTTACTTTTGTGTGTGTATGTGTCCATGCATGTGTTCAACAATTATAGCCTTGTTTTCCGTGAATTTTTAGAGATGTTTTCATTTCTTTTGGTAGAAGTGTTGGTTAAAGCCCAGATACTGATCTCGAAGATTACCCACACACACACAGTTGAAGCTTTTCCAAATGTATGATGAGGCAAATGAGAACATGAAAGGATCAACCAACTCCTTAAACCTCATGAACAAGGCTAGTTCATAAAACAGGCATGCCTGCCTCTTTTCTTGTGGAAGCCATTTCACAAAAGCTATTTCCAATTTGTAAAATAATTTAAAATAATAATCATGTTGGTGCTGAGGAACACCTTTGCCTCTCTCTGGAGGGTGACGTTAAAATCTAGTGAATCTAAGCTGTGATAACAACTCTTCTTTAGAATTTTGGACAAAACACACATTCTGCTTATGGGGTAAGAAAAACCTATAGTAATTTAATCATGTTTTAAGCAAGGCATTTTAATTTTCATGTTTATGATGTTTATAATACCATTAACAGTGGCATTGAAAGAGTAAGCATACAATAAATGTAGAATTCATGCTTCAAATTAATATATGAATTAGCTTTTAATGTTTGAATATCTCTTGAGCATTTATTATGTTCTTGGCACTAAGCTAAATGCTTTATTTACATTATCTTGGTTACTCCTTATTAATAATTATAGGCATTTAAAAAGGATTATGTCCATGTTATACATTTTATATATTAGCATTTCCCAGTATGTTCCATAGATCATTAGTTCTAAAAAGTGTCTGATGAAAAAAAGGTCCCTGTGGTCAAAATCCATATCATTGTTCCTCTTAGAGATTTAAAATATACCTTATAAAAGATATGAGAATTAACAGTATCAACAGCCTGAAACAGAAAACCAGTATGCTTTTTTCAATAGCTATAGAAAAATAATTTGACAAAGTCCGACATCCACTCATGATAAAAGCTCAACAAATTAAGAACAGAAGGGGACTCCTTTGACCTGATAAAGGAAATTTACAAAACTCTAGAGATACCTATCATATTTAATGGTAAAAGATTGAATGCTTTCTCTAAGATCAGGAGGAAGGCAAGGATATTCCCTTTACTACTCTAAAACTGTCCTGGAGATTCCAGCCAGTGGAATGAAACAAGAAAAAGAAATACAATTAATCCAGGTCAGAAAGTTAAGTAGTAAAACTTTTTTTATTCATAGATGACATGGTGTCCAATATAGGAAATTCTAGTCTACAAGAAAATCACTAGAACTAATAAACGAATGTAGTAAACTTGCAGATAAAATAACAGCAAAAATTGATGTATGAGATAATATTATCTTTGAGAGAAAATTCAAGCGGTTTAGTATTGTGGGAATATAAAAAATTTGTGGAGATTTTAATTGGGGAAATATCAGATCTGTATTTTAGAAGGCAGTTCTAATTGCTCTGTGGAGGTGACTGGAGAGGTAAGACTAAAACTGAGAAACTAGTAAGGAGGCTCTTGTGACAGGAAATTGCTAGGGTATGAACTTTATAGTGGTAATGGACATGGAAAAGAGAAGACATTTGACAGAAATATTTAGAAGGTAGATTTGGTATTCTTTGAAGACTGAGTGAGTGGGCATTGAGAGTAAGATAAAAGAAGGGATCATTCCTGGCTCTTGTTAAGAACACATGGAAGTGAAGTTCCATATAAGAATCTTCAAATATTTAGCACAAGATATAAAACAATATTTTTACGTGTTTATTCCCTAAAATTTCCTATAGCATGCAACAGGCAGGAGATTCTCAAAAACTTCCTGTTGGATGAATGAACAAATGAAAGAGTTAGAATAGCAAAGAACTAAATGTTCATAATTTCATATTCTGGGAATAAGCAGATGAATTTTTAAATAGAATTTCAAGAAACTACAGTTGTTTCCAATGCCCAGAAAGTACAATTCTTCCCCAAACTGTAAGAATCAAAACATATGAAAGACTTCATAAGATTAAAGTTTCACTATCTTAATTTTTTAATACCCAAAACATGTTATAAATTTGAAGATAGTTCATTAAAAATGTGAAGCTCTCTTAGTACTATTAAAGTTACTTAAATGTATCACTTCTTTGAATCTCAAAAAGTTTTTATTTGTATTTCTCTTAAAAAGAGCAGCTGTTAATTTCCTATTGTATAGCTGTAATTTGCTATTTTAACAGATCTTTCCCCCTAAAAAAAGCATTTGTATGATTTGTATATATTTAACAAAAGTGATTCAGTAAATTTTCTACCTTACTGTTCATAGTCATCATTCTAAATCTTTTCCATTTTTTCCAAGTGCCCATTCTTATTTTATCCCTCTTGTTTTCAGATGAAGCCCCCACCCACTGTACTAACAAAATAAGCACCCAGCCTGAATTTCCTCGTTCTCCTTTTTTATACCTCTTAAATTAATGGAAGGAAAGTTTCCTTCATGAAAAATAGTTTCAATTGTTCTAGTGAAAGTGAATGACTTTTGGTATATTAGACAAAAAACTAAGTATGAACCTTCCTAATATTGTGACATACAAATTGGATATGGATTTAAAGGATGAGCTGGATTTACAACCTGACTTTGACTTATTCAATTACAGATAAAGAAACTAAGGTCCAAAGAGGTTCAATAAATAGCCCATGATGGCCAAGTGATTTTTCTCCTTAAAAGGTCCATCCTAACCCTAAAAATCTATAATCCTATGATTAGAAAGAAAATCTATGACTAGGTTATGGGCAATAGAAAAATACAAAGTAAATTGGCTATGATTTATCAAAATTAAAGCAGACTTTGATTATTTAAAATTGAGCTGTGAATAAATTAAAAATAAAGAAGAGTATATCAGTATATATTAACATATTTTTAAAATGTTCATTAAAATTATATGCCAGGAAATGTTCTAGGCTGTGGTGATAGAAGAGTAAACAAAACAACAATTCCTCTTTGTGGGGCTCATATTCAGTGAAGGGTGGCAGAGAAAACAAACTAAATAAGCAAACTCTCCACCATACGAAATGCTGAGAAGTGGTATGGATTATCAGAGCAGAAAGGAGTATACTGATAATCAAGAGTTGGGTAGATGAAGAGTTACAGTATTCCAAATAGAGTCAATGAGGAAGCTTTCATTAAGGTGACCAGAAAGAGAAAGAGACTTTGGCAGAGGAGGAGTTTGGGAGGGGTAGACAGGGACGTGGTAAAAAGGTGGGGAGATACAGGAAAGTGGTCTTTTGGGCAAAAAGAAAATTAAGGGGAAAGCTTTGAGGTGTACTATTTCGAGCATGTTTCATGAACAAGAGGCTAGAATAAGAAGCCAATGGGACTGCATAGAGGCAAGGAGAATTTAATAGGTTAGAAGAATAGGAAGCTACTAAAGTAGCTGGCTGTTGTAAGGCCTTATGTTAAGAATAAGATAGAAGCTGTTGGAAGTTTTTTGAGTAAATAAATGATAGGACTACACAAGAAATGACAAGTGTTGGCAAGGATGTGGAAAAAAGGAATCTTCATGTAGTGTTGGTGGGAATGCAAACTGGTATAGCCACTCTGGAAAACAGTATGGGGGGTTCCTCAAAAAGGTAAAAATAGAACTACTGCATTCTCCAGTAATTGCACTGCTGGATATTTACCCCATAAACATGAAAACACTAATTCAAAGAGATACATGCACCTCTATGTTTATTGCAGCATTACTTACAATAGCCAAATTATGGAAGCAACCCAAGTGTCCTTCGATAGATGAACAGATAAAGAAGATATGGTGTGTGCATTCAATGGAATATTATTCAGCCATAGAAACAAATGAAATCTTGCCATTTGCAACAACATGGATGGAGATAGAGAGTATAATGTTAAGTGAAATAAGTCAGGGAAAGACAAACACCATATGATTTCACTCATATGTGGAATTTAAGAAACAATGAACAAAGGAAACGAACAAAGGGAAAATCCAGAGAAAGAGAGAAAGAAACAAGAAACCAAGAAACAAAATCTTAAGTATAGAGAACAAACTGATGGTTACCAGAGGGGAGAGAGGTGAGGAGAAGGGGATTAAAGAGTACACTTTTCATGATAAGCACTGAGTAATGTACAGAATTGATGAATCACTGTAATGTACACCTGAAACTAATATAACACTGTATGTTAACTATGCCAGAATTAAAGCTTAATAAAAAAAAAAGAAATGGTAGGATCTAACTTACATTTTAAAGGCCCACTTTGGCTTTTATATTGACTATAAGAGAACAAGGGTTATGCAGGGACATAAGAAGGCAGTTGCAATAATCCAGGTGAGATGGACGTGGTGAGAAGAGGTTAAATTCTGAATATATTTCAAAGGCAAAGCCAAAAAAAAAAGTATTTGCTGGCAGATTATATATGGGGTATGAGAGAAAGACTGTAAGATTTTTTGGTTTGAACACGAGAAAGGACAGAGTCACCATTATTGAGGAAGGGGAGACTACTGGAGACACTGGTTTGGATGGAGATTGAAGAATGGAATACTAGGAGTTCAATTTTAAGCATATTAAGTATGGAAATGCTTTTTAGATATCCAATTAAGGATATCAGGTAGGCAGTTAGATATATGAATCTGAAGTCAGAGGAGAGATATAGGAGGGAGACACAAACTTAGAGGTCACCAGAAGATAGATGGCATTTAAAGCTATGTATCTGGATGGATTACAGAGGTGTTTAGAGACTTAGCTTTGGGGCATTTTAATGTTGCCAGGTCAAAAGATATGGAGGATCCAATAAAGGAGTTTGAGAAGTGGCCAGATGGTAAGGAGGAAAGCCAAGACAGTGAGTGTCCTGGAAATCACTGTTTAAAATGCTGTTCTTTTAAGGCAAGTAAGATGAGGAAATAAAATGAACCAGTGTATTTAGAACGGTGAATGTCATTTGTGTTCTTGATAGAGATAGCTGGGGAAAGGAGTTTACAAAAGTCTAATATGAAAAGCCACAACATGTTTTATTGCTTATGATCCATGAGAAAGAGAAATAATGATAGAGCAAGAAATGGAAGAATTACTGAAATGACAGCCTGAACTGAAAAAAGTGCATGTTGGTGCCTGGGTGGCTCAGTGGGTTAAGCCACTGCCTTTGGCTCAGGTCATGATCTCAGGGTCCTGGGATCCAGCCCCACATCAGGCTCTCTGCTCAGTGGGGGGCCTGCCTCCCTCTGTCTTTCTACTTGCCTCTCAATGTATGTGTGATCTCTCTCCATCAAAAAAATAAATAAAATCTTAAAAAAAAAGAAAAAAAAGAAAAAAGGCATGAAATCTAGTGAGCAAGTACAGGGGTTGGTCTTAGAAAAAAGCACAAACACAAAAAACAGAGAAAGTCAGAATAGACACTGTTAACAGAAAACAGCTTATGTTCATTTATTACTATTACTTTTCTTAGATTCATATTTTATCTTTGACTTATGACTTCATTATTTAAAAAATAAATTAATACCTTTTAATTTTCCCATTTTACTTTTATACATAACAACATAACAGCTTTCTAGATTCTAGAATATCTCCTTTCAGTCCAAAGAACTTGCTTGGAGACCAAGCAATTCCAGCATACTGAAAAAGTCCTGCAAATGGCAGAAATAACTCAGATTCATATGGGACATTCCAAGTCTCTTTGCTATTTTTCTCAACCAAGAAAAAAGTAACCAGAAATCTCTTAAAGGCATGCCATTAACAGGGATATGCCAACATAATATTCTTTTTACTCTACGTGATTAATGTCAAATATAATCTCCCTGTATATTAAACACTCTGGGACAAAAAATATACAGGAAGAGTATATTTCAATATGCAGGGAGATAATATTTAACATTTGTTATATTTAGATTAAATAAAATGCAGTTATCCTCTTGCCTATTATTCATAAATTGGAACAAGTAAGGTTATATCAATAAGTTAATCAGACTTTTAAAATATTTTTTATTGATTATAATAACTTAATTTGCCAGAACTACAAGGTTCAAAAATTCAAGTTGTCTTAAATATAAATGAGAAACTATTTTATTTTTCAAAGATAGTGACTTCTAAGTTTGTATCTCCCACCTAGACCTTTCCAATTTAGTGACTATATATGTGTATGTATACATACATAAATTTGTGTACATATATACACATGTAACATACACATATGTAAATTGTGCATATATATATATAAATTTATATATAACTATATATGAACATCTATATATATACATTTGCCACGAGAATGACTTGCATATTAGCTGTATTTGATCTTTTAGCCTGGTAAATTTCATTTGGTAAAACAGAAAAACAAAGCTAATCACACATGTACTCTGATGATGCTACAGAATGCATGACTAACTATATGGCAGTTTTATTCAAAAGGTATAACACATTGCTACCTTATCTGTTAGTAAAATTTAAGCTATTTAAGCTAAAATAAACATAATCAAGAATAATGTGAACTACAATGTTAAAATAATAAAATTACCAACCTTTTTCTGTTTCTAAGAAATAATATTTGGGATATTAGTGAAATTTCTAGGAAAGAATGCATGTTATCCTGGGACAACATATGCCACTAAGTGACTTTTTTTTTTTTTTTTACACTAAAGCAATGGATTTGTTTTCTAGGGCCCACATAACAACATACCACAGACGAAGTGGCTTAAACAACAGAAATTTATTTTCTCACAATTCTAGAGGCTATAAGTCCAAGAGCATGGTGTCTGCAGGGTTTTTTCTACTCAGTCCTCTCTCCTTAGCTTGCATGCTGTGATCTTGTTTGCACATGGTCTTCTGTGTCCTAACCTCCCATTCTTGTAAGGACACCAGTCATATGGGCTTAGAGTCCACCCTGACAAACCTATTTTAATTTAATTACCTCTTTAAATGTCCTGTCTCCAAATAAGGTCACATTCTGAGGTACTGGAGGTTGAGCTTCAAAATATAAATTTAGGGTGGGTGGGGCACAATTCAGCCTATAATGGACATTATAGTTAGTTACAAGAAAAACGTATAACTTGGGAAAGGACTTACGGTATTTTTCTTTTCTGAAATCATAACATCTTAATTAAAAGTTAGGTCCATCAAATTAATCCACTGAAAGTCTTTTCATTACAAAGATTAAAATTTCATTCCTTAAACAGAAATATCACTGTTCCCTGAAAAACTAAAAGAGGTAGAATGGATTATACAGATTTCTTTATAATTTACAAGGTATTTTCGTATATCTGTTATTGAGTCATACAACTCTGGGAAATTCAGAAAATATGGCTATGTCTAAAACTTCTCTTATTCTTCATTCAGTGGCTATTAACTATATTATGTGACACCTAAAAAAGAAAATAGCAGGTGAAATTTTATGTGCATGAGGATCTGGAAGACTCAAAAGATCACCTTAAGTTGTAAGGGTTTGTCTAGAGGAATGACTTGGGCCTAAGTCCACAGGTGCACAAAGCTTTTTCAGGACCACAATATGGTTACATCTGTGATATGGCAGCAGAAGCAGGGTGAAATTAAGAAAAGACATGCTTATTTGGTAAACTGGACTAAGCTATTTTCCTAACTAATCTGATATTACTTAGCATATAGTTTATAACCAGACTTTCTCAGACTCTGATAAAGTAATTGGAAGTTTTGACCAATATTTAAGAGTTCAGATGACTTTTGGTGGTGAAGAGTGACTTTGGTGAACTAAAATTCTGTACTGTATTTTTAAGGTTGCAGTTTAAAGAGGAAAGCATACTGATAGGATCTGTGGCAAACACATGGTATTCTTCCTCTGGGGATGTCCCTAGAGCTCCATCACTCAGCTTGATCATATTAACTGAATCACTGTTCCACTCATTGAGCCAGGGTGTTCACTGCCTAAAAATTCACAACTCTGCCAACTGTGGCTACCACTACTATGGTGTGTTTTTTTCCTGTTGACTAATATAGTGGGTTTTTTTTTTTAAAGTAAAATTATAGAACATTATCATTGAAATTTCCCTATGTAAATTCCAGAAAATTCTTCATGCTAGTTTGTTTGTTTGTTTGTTTCATGTTGAAATTCCCTAAAGCATTTTACCTTGGGGATAAACTCAGAATGTGGAAAGAACAATGAGCAGAAATATCTTTAAGAAGTCAATCTAAATTTATACTATATGAAGTGGGGAGAAAACTTCTGATTAAATATGCCTCTATTTCCTCATTCTCCTGAAGACCCAACAAAGTAAAGGAAAAAAAAGAACAAAAAAGAGTAACAAAAAAAAAAAATGAAGGGAGATAAAGATGATGAGAGATTTCAACAGAATTCTCTGGGAGATAGAAAGCAGCTGGGGAGTGGAATTCAGTAAAGGAAGCTATTAACATGGGTGCCTACATAGGAAGTTACCTGTAAAAGCATGCTTTTTGTCTTTTTCTTCCTTCTTTCTTTTTCATCTAATTCTCCCTACAGAAACCTAGAGAGGTTTAGGACATTGAGGCAAAACGTACTGGGGAAGGTAGTAATGAGCTCAATGCTAAAAACAAGGAAAATGGTTGAAAATAGCTAGATCCTCAGATTTCGTCTACTCCCCCACATTCCTAAGCTAAGTAACTCCTTCCATATTTTCTCACTACTTCTACCCTGGAGGATACAAATGTTTTAGCTTCTTGATAAATTACTATAACCAAGAAGCTCTGGACCAGGGACACTAATCAGTGTGAGGGATGGGATAGGAAATGGGCCTGAAGTCAAAAGAATTAAGTCCAAATTTTTGTACTGATTGGTAGGACTCTGGCCCCCTTCTCTACCTTGCTCCTGGAATACAGATGTTGAGACATATGCCCACACAGTTGGGAGAATAAGAGAATACTTCTCTGGAGAACTAAAAGACCCCAAAGAGAAGACCTAATTAAGCTGACACTGACAGATACAAATTAAAAAAAAAAAAAAAAGCACCCTATTCATCACAAACACACAGTGCTTCCATAGAGTATTCTAGTGTATTATACTTAAATATAAAACAGACAGCTAAGTATCACAAGACATTTGTAAAGCCTTCTACATGAAAGTTAGATATTAGAAAAGGTAAAGAGAAAACAAAATACCTAGAGGAGATAGAGACACTGAAAGGAGCAGAACATGCTTTAAGGAATATTCTCAGAGAGATAACAGATGATTACTGAGAGCTAAAATAAGAACGACATGTTATTAAAAAAAGAACAAAGAACAAGGAAGACTGAAAATGAAAAATAAGATAGCCAACAACACCAGCTTAATAGAAGATTTGGAAGATGGGGGGAGGAGTCAAGATGGCGGAGAAGTAGCAGGCTGAGACGACATCGGGTAGCAGGAGATCAGCTAGATAGCTTATCTAACCATTGTGAACACCTATAAATCCAACGGGAAATCGAAGAGAAGAAGAGCAACAATCCCAGAAACAGAAAATCGATCACTTTCTGAAAGGTAGGACCTGCGGAGAAGTGAATCCAAAGCGACGGGAAGATAGACCCCGGGGGGAGGGGCCGGCACCCGGCAAGCGGCGGAGCGACGGAGCACAAAACCGGGACTTTTAAAAGTCGGCTCCACTGGGAGACATCGCTCCAGAGGCTAAACTGGGGGGAAACCCAGGCGGGGTCAGCATAACCCCAGGACCCGCGGGGTCACAGAAGGACTGGGGGTGTCTGAATGCCGCAGAGCTCGCAGGTATTAGAGCGGGGAAGCCGGCTATAGCGACAAAGCCGAGGAGTGAGCTCTAAGCCCGGGGTTACCTTGTGCCGGTCGCAGGCTGGGTGGGCTCGGAGCGCGGCCGGAGGCCACGGAGACAAAAGCGACCCGGCGCTTTTCTCCAGCTCCAACAATTGACTGCTTTCCTCGAGGCGCGACCGCAAGCCAGGGAGGCGGGGCTATTGGGCGCTTTGCCCTGAGAGCGCACTGAGGAGCGGAACCCCAAGCTCTCGGCTCCTCTGGGCCGAGAGATTGGGAGGCCGCCATCTTCATTCCCGTCCTCCGGAACTCTACGGAAAGTGCTCAGGGAACAAAAGCTCCCGAAAGCGAACCCGAGCGGATTACTTAGCCCGGCCCCTGGCAAGGGCGGTGCAATTCCGCCTGCGGCAAAGACACTTGAGAATCACTACAACAGGCCCCTCCCCCAGAAGATCAACAAGAAACCATCCAAAACCAACTTCAGTCACCAAGAACAGCGGAATTCCACAGCAGGAGAAAGCAAATCCTACCTGGACAAAATGACAAGGCGGAAAAACTCACCTCAAAAAAAAGAACAAGAGGCCGTACCGAAGGCTGGAGTCCTAATCAATACAGACATAGGTAGCATGACAGATCTAGAGTTCAGAATGACAATTCTCAAGGTTCTAGCCGGGCTCGAAAAAGGCATAGAAGATATTAGAGAAACCCTCTCCGGAGAGATAAAAGCCCTTTCTGGAGAAATAAAAGAACTAAAATCTAACCAAGTTGAAATCAAAAAAGCTATTCATGAGGTGCAATCAAAAATGGAAGCTCTCACTGCCAGGATAAATGAGGCAGAAGAAAGAATTAGTGACATAGAAGACCAAATGACAGAGAATAAAGAAGCTGAGCAAAAGAGAGACAAACAACTACTGGAACACGAGGAGAGGATTCGAGAGATAAGTGACACCATAAGACGACACAACATTAGAATAATTGGGATTCCAGAAGAAGAAGAAAGAGAGAGGGGAGCAGAAGGTATATTGGAGACAATTATTGGAGAGAATTTCCCTAATATGGCAAAGGGAACAAACATCAAAATCCAGGAGATGCTAAGAACGCCCCTCAAAATCAATAAAAATAGGTCCACACCTCGTCACCTGATAGTAAAATTTACAAGTCTTAGCGACAAAGAGAAAATCCTGAAAGCAGCCCGGGAAAAGAAGTCTGTAACATACAAGGGTAAAAACATTAGATTGGCAGCGGACCTATCCACAGAGACCTGGCAGGCCAGAAAGAACTGGCATGATATATTCAGAGCACTAAACGAGAAAAACATGCAGCCAAGAATACTATATCCGGCTAGGCTATCATTGAAAATAGAAGGAGAGATAAAGAGCTTCCAGGACAAACAAAAGCTGAAAGAATTTGCAAACACCAAACCAGCTCTACAGGAAATATTGAAAGGGGTCCTCTAAGCAAAGAGAGACCCTAAAAGTAGTAGATCAGAAAGAAACAGAAACAATATACAGTAACAATCATCTTAAGGCAATACAATGGCACTAAATTCATATCTCTCAATAGTTACCCTGAATGTTAATGGGCTAAATGCCCCAATCAAAAGACACAGGGTATCAGAATGGATAAAAAAACAAAACCCATCAATATGCTGCCTACAAGAAACTCATTTTAGACCCGAAGACACCTCCAGATTTAAAGTGAGGGGGTGGAAAACAATGTACCATGCTAATGGACATCAGAAGAAAGCTGGGGTGGCAATCCTTATATCAGATCAATTAGATTTTAAGCCAAAGACTATAATAAGAGATGAGGAAGGACACTATATCATACTCAAAGGGTCTGTCCAACAAGAAGATCTAACAATCTTAAATATCTATGCCCCTAACATGGGAGCAGCCAACTATATAAACCAATTAATAACAAAATCAAAGAAATACATCGACAGTAATACAATAATAGCAGGGGACTTTAACACTCCCCTCACTGAAATGGACAGATCATCTAAGCAAAAGATCAACAAGGAAATAAAGGCCTTAAATGACACACTGGACCAGATGGACATCACAGATATATTCAGAACATTCCATCCCAAAGCAACAGAATATACATTCTTCTCTAGTGCACATGGAACATTCTCCAGAATAGACCACATCCTGGGTCATAAATCAGGTCTCAATCAGTACCAAAAGATCGAGATCATTCCCTGCATATTTTCAGACCACAATGCTCTGAAGCTCGAACTCAATCACAAGAGGAAATTTGGAAAGAACGCAAATACATGGAGACTAAACAGCATCCTTCTAAAAAATGAATGGGTCAACCAGGAAATTAAAGAAGAATTGAAAAAATTCATGGAAACAAATGATAATGAAAACACAACAGTTCAAAATCTGTGGGACACAACAAAGGCAGTCCTGAGAGGAAAATATATAGCAGTGCAAGCCTTTCTCAAGAAACAAGAAAGGTCTCAAATACACAACCTAACCCTACACCTAAAGGAGCTGGAGAGAGAACAACAAAGAAAGCCTAAACCCAGCAGGAGAAGAGAAATCATAAAGATCAGAGCAGAAATCAATGAAATAGAAACTAAAAAAACAATAGAACAAATCAACAAAACTAGGAGCTGGTTCTTTGAAAGAATTAATAAGATTGATAAGCCCCTGGCCAGACTTATCAAAAAGAAAAGAGAAAGGACGCAAATAAATAAAATCATGAATGAAAGAGGAGAGATCACAACCAACACCAAAGAAATACAAACAATTATAAGAACATACGACGAGCAACTCTATGGCAACAAATTTGACAACCTGGAAGAAATGGATACATTTCTAGAGATGTATAAACTACCACAACTGAACCAGGAAGAAATAGATAACCTGAACAGACCCATAACCAGTAAGGAGATTGAAACAGTCATCAAAAATCTCCAAACAAACAAAAGTCCAGGACCAGACGGCTTCCCAGGGGAATTCTACCAAACATTTAAAGAAGAATTAATTCCTATTCTCCTGAAACTGTTCCAAAAAATAGAAATGGAAGGAAAACTTCCAAACTCATTCTATGAGGCCAGCATCACCTTGATCCCAAAACCAGACAAGGATCCCACCAAAAAAGAGAATTACAGACCAATATCCTTGATGAACACAGATGCGAAAATTCTCACCAAAATACTGGCCAATAGGATCCAACAGTACATTAAAAGGATTATTCACCACGACCAAGTGGGATTTATTCCAGGGCTGCAAGGTTGGTTCAACATCCGCAAATCCATCAATGTGATACAATACATTAATAAAAGAAAGAGTAAGAACCATATGATACTCTCAATAGATGCTGAAAAAGCGTTTGACAAAGTGCAGCATCCCTTCCTGATTAAAACTCTTCAAAGTGTAGGGATAGAAGGCACATACCTCAACATTATCAAAGCCATCTATGAAAAACCCACCGCAAATATCATTCTCAATGGAGAAAAACTGAAAGCTTTTCCGCTAAGGTCAGGAACACGGCAGGGATGTCCGTTATCACCACTGCTGTTCAACATAGTACTAGAAGTCCTAGCCTCAGCAATCAGACAACAAAAAGAAATTAAAGGCATCCAAATCGGCAAAGAAGAAGTCAAACTATCACTCTTTGCAGATGATATGATACTATATGTGGAAAACCCAAAAGGCTCCACTCCAAAACTGCTAGAACTTATACAGGAATTCAGTAAAGTGTCAGGATATAAAGTCAATGCACAGAAATCAGTCGCATTTCTTTACACTAACAACAAGACAGAAGAAAGAGAAATTGAGGAGTCAGTCCCATTTACAATCGTACCCAAAACCATAAGATACCTAGGAATAAATCTAACCAAAGAGGCAAAGAATCTATACTCAGAAAACTATAAAGTACTCATGAAAGAAATTGAGGAAGACACAAAGAAATGGAAAAATATTCCATGCTCATGGATTGGAAGAACAAATATTGTGAAAATGTCTATTTTACCTAAAGCAATCTACACATTTAATGCAATCCCTATCAAAATCCCATCCATTTTTTTTAAAGAAATAGAACAAATAATCCTAAAATTTATATGGAACCAGAAAAGACCTCGAATAGCCAAAGGAATATTGAAAAAGAAAGCCAAAGTCGGTGGTATCACAATTCCAGACTTCAAGCTCTATTACAAAGCTGTCATCATCAAGACAGTATGGTACTGGCACAAAAACAGACATATAGACCAATGGAACAGAATAGAGAGCCCAGAAATAGACCCTCAACTCTATGGTCAACTAATCTTCGACAAAGCAGGAAAGAATATCCAATGGAAAAAAGACAGCCTCTTCAACAAATGGTGCTGGGAAAATTGGACAGCCACATGCAGAAAAATGAAATTGGACTATTTCCTTACACCACACACGAAAATAGACTCAAAGTGGATGAAGGACCTCAATGTGCGAAAGGAATCTATCAAAATCCTTGAGGAGAATGCAGGCAGCAACCTCTTTGACCTCCACCGCAGCAACTTCTTCCTAGGAACATCGCCAAAGGCGACAGAAGCAAGGGCAAAAATGAACTATTGGGATTTCATCAAGATCAAAAGCTTTTGCACAGCAAAGGAAACAGTTAACAAAACCAAAAGACAACTGACAGAATGGGAGAAGATATTTGCAAACGACATATCAGATAAAGGGCTCGTATCCAAAATCTATAAAGAGCTTATCAAACTCAATACCCAAAGAACAAATAATCCAGTCAAGAAATGGGCAGAGGACATGAACAGACATTTCTGCAAGGAAGACATCCAGATGGCCAACAGACACATGAAAAAATGCTCCACATCACTCGGCATCAGGGAAATACAAATCAAAACCACAATGAGATACCACCTCACACCAGTCAGAATGGCTAAAATTAACAAGTCAAGAAATGACAGATGCTGGCGAGGATGCGGAGAGAGGGGAACCCTCCTACACTGTTGGTGGGAATGCAAGCTGGTGCAACCACTCTGGAAAACAGTGTGGAGGTTCCTCAAAAAACTGAAAATAGAGCTACCCTATGACCCAGCAATTGCACTCCTGGGTATATATCCTAAAGATACAAACGTGGTGCTCCGAAGGGGCACGTGCACCCGAATGTTTATAGCAGCAATGTCCACAATAGCCAAACTGTGGAAAGCGCCTAGATGTCCATCAACAGATGAATGGATAAAGAAGATGTGGTATATATACACAATGGAATACTATGCAGCCATCAAAAGACATGAAATCTTGCCATTTGCGACGACGTGGATGGAACTAGAGGGTATCATGCTTAGCGAAATAAGTCAATCGGAGAAATATAACTATCATATGATCTCTTTGATATGAGGAAGTGGAGATGCAAGGTGGGGGGGTTTGGGGGGAGGTAGGAAAAGAAAAAATGAAAAGATGGGATTGGGAGGGAGACAAACCATAAAAGACTCAATCTCAAGAAACAGACTGAGGGTTGCGGGGGGGAAGGGGGATGGGAGAGGGTGGTGGGGAAATGGACATTGGGGAGGGTATGTGCTATGATGAGTGCTGTGAAATGTGTAAACCAGACGATTCACAGACCTGTACCCCTGGGGATAAAAATACATTATATGTTTATTAAAATAAAAAAATTAAAAAAAAAAAAAAAAAGATTTGGAAGATAATATTGAAGACATTTCCCAAATAGTAGAACAGAAAGATCAAGGAGATGGGAAACAAGAGATGAAAAGCAATGAACTTAGAGAATCCAACAAAAGATCCAACTTTCAAACAAGAAAATGAAGGAAATGAAATCATCTGAAGAATTACACAAGAAAATTCCCCAGAACTGAAATGTGTAGAGAACACATTGTCCAGATTGGAACAGGGCATAGAAGAGAAATAAAAGCAGAGGGATAAGAATTTTATAATTGAGCCCTCATAAAACACTACTGAAAAAATTACAGTAAATTTAGACAAATGAATAATAAAAACTGGCAAAAGAAAACTTTAAGTCATTGCTAATTTCAGGGAAAAAAAATGAAAGGTTGTAGAGAAGGAAGAATAGTTCTATCCTACTTGACCTAAGATGGCAAATGTATTCAGGTGTTTAATAAAGTGAAACCTATATAAGAAGGATGGGAAAAGCAGGAAAAAAGCATTGGCAGAAATAACACTGCTATACTGAGAGCAGTAAACTATATTATTTAGAAATACAGAAATAGCAGGGGAAATGTATATTTAGAAGAATTCAGTGTTTGGTTTGGGAGAGGAAGATTGGCATTATTATAATTCTCTTAGTGAAATTTGCCTTAAAAACTGTGTACAGGTATTTGATGAAAATAAAAATCTAATTAATATAAAAAGGAAAATCTAAGATTATAACAAAGGGTAAATGAGACTGGAAAACAGTCAAGACTTATATATTTCATTTATATGTAAACTTTAAATATCATAAAAGAACTTTTAAATGTAAAGGTAGACTCTATTTATAACAGTTTTATTAGTATGATCAAATAATATTTTTCTTATTTTCACATGTTATGCCTTGATTTATGAAATGTATGCCTTTGTTTGGCATCTTTATACTTATATATGTATTAACCTTCTAAAAACAAAAACAAAAGATCCAAACTGTCATACACATTCTAAGTTAACTATAGTAACTCTTTAAGTGTGCATGTTTGCAAAATTCCATTTTCAAGTAAAACTAGGCTTACTTCCTATCTTAGTTATTTGTTTTCAGAAATAAAGACTTACTCAAACTAGCTAAGAAATGATGGGAAATTCATTTAAAGGATAAAATACTATTTTAAAAAATCAGGGAAAGGCTTTTTGAGAGATTGGAACAAGAAAACAAAATGCCAGCAAGATCCAAGGCAGTTGATTTCATTTTCACTATTCTCTTCCTCCAGGGCCACAGGGACTCTCCTTTCTTCATCTTTTTATGTGCCTGAATCAATATTTTCTTTATCTATGGAGATTTCTGGGGTTCACTTATGCAGGCCCAAACATGGTCACTCCAGGGTCAGCTTTATGTCCTCTCCCTAAATGGTCCAAGGTTGTCAAGTAGAATTTCTTAAATTTCATTTCCAAAAGCTAGGAAGATGAATCTCATTGGCTCAGCTTGAGTCAAGTACCCACAACTGATCCAATCAGCTGTGGGCTGTGTTTGGGGGAGCTGTCATGTGACCCGACACTCACTGGCAAGGATTGTGGGAGGAGAGAAGAGACTGACAAACAAGCAAATAGACTAACACACTTGCTTTACCTTTTCAACTAACTTGATAAGGACCCACCAGATCTCTTCTCATTCTTACCCCAATTCCTCCAAAGAAAATAGACACTTAGAGTGACTGACAGGTATCCCAAATGAAGTGGCGAAATGTGAAAAGTATAAAGGAGAATTATGTCTTTCTTTCTGTTCTTGAACTTTTTTCACATGCATGCATTAAAATTCTAAATCAGCAGAGTTATAGGAAACTTAGTCTTATTTTTCATCCCAGAGACATTGCCACAACTGACCAACATTTTCAGTCCAATATGGTTCCCTGGTGATGTGAGTTGTTACTTGAAGATTTTCACTATGGCTGTTAATGGTATGAGAGCAGACCCTGTGTCACAGGTAAAGTTTTCCAGAAGTTATTGTTTATGCTACTGTTGCTTTCCTTTTTATTACAGCATTAAAAATTACACTTATATTTTCAATCATGTGAAGCCATTTCTTGGATCCCCATCTATTTTATATTCTATGTAGAGAAGTATTAAGGAATGGGGTTGGGATGAGGGATGGCCTGGAAGAACTACATGAGAGTCTAACACACAAGGTGTGTGAACTGGCATTATGTTAGCCCCCATTAAAATATTACATATGTTTCTTTCTTGGTAACTGCTTTCATTTCCTTTGAAAGCTGAGAAAAATAAAATTATGTTAAATGACACTAATAGCTTGGCTTTTTTCCTAAGGACACTAAGGAGAAATTTCTGAGAAGAGACAGAAGAAAATATTTTTTGTTAGGGTTTATCAGTAGTGTTTTTAATGGGTTAAAGAGGTTTGGTTTTAGGTTATGTGTGGGAAGAGATGTGAATATAGGTGTGATTATAATCTCATTGCATTCCACATCTTCATAGACAGGTTAGTTTAGAGTAGGTAGTTGCTTATTCTTTAATGATTTGGGCTTCCTGGATATCTGGCTGAAAATTCAAGACAACTGCCTGCCGATTTTACAAATTTAAAGTAGATGGATTCGTAATGTGGATAAAAATGCAACAAATAGAAATTATCTTTGCTTCTTCCAAGATATTATTTTCAAATCTACATCAGGGTTCTATTTAACTATCACCAAGGAAATATTACACAGTCCACTAGATCATCCTGTACTAGAGCTGAATGATGAATGGAAAAGAAAACAGAACTAGTCCATGAAATGATGACTTCATTACAGTGATTATTTTTAACCACTTTAAGTTTATTTTTATTCATGTGTTAGGTATTGTGCTATGCTTTCACAGCCATTTTCACATTTAATCTTCTTAATAACCCTCTGAGGAAGATATTATTATCTTTTATCAAATGAGAGAGTCAAGAACTTATGCCAGGTCATGTTATGAATAACTGGTAAAGTTAGAAATCAAGTCAAAATTTTAGGATTCCAAGGACTATCAGTGTTTTAATAAAATAACTGCAATTGAAAAAAAAAGAGTTTCTCTTTTGGCAGTAACTGTGGGAAATGGCATGTCCGTATATCTGTGTCATGTTTTTATTGAGATCACTATTTGTGTGCCTACAATTTCATTTAAGTGTCTATCCCTTAGTGACCATTTCTTCAGAAACAATGGTCTCCTCAAAGGTTTGTCCACTGCTAGTTCAAAGACATTATTTCAGCTCAGCTGAGTCTTTCAATAGAAAGAGTTTTTATACTTTGACTAATACATACCTTTTATTCCCTCAAATTAAAAAAAATTATTTATCTTTTCTAACTAAAAAAATGTCTATTTAAGTTAACTCATATAACTGCTCTAAACTGACTGTAATCTGAACTGTGGAGAACTCTCAAAATCAGACGAGTGTACTCTGGTTGAACTTTGGTTTTTCAGTTAATTTTGCTTAGCATGCAGCTCAGGCTGATAATCTTGTTTGTGTTGACACTAAAGTATCTACTTAGTGATACTATGCTGCCAATTATAACTGTTTTTGTAAGTAATAAACCAAACTTAGCTCCTGATAGTTTAAAAATATTTAACTCTTATCACGAACACTTCTCAAAAAATGATATTATTAACATCTTTTTGTTTTTCATTTCCTAGCATTTTTAGAATGGGAAAACTTTTGTTCAAGTTTAACAGTTAAAGGTGTTATTAGCTATTCACAAATTAAATAAAAACCTGCAAGATCAGTTTACATTAAAAAAATATATATAAAGTATGACCTCTTATACCCTACACTCATACTGAGTCAGGCTAGATTAATGATAATAATCATAAATACCATTTCTGGCTACCCGGTTGTTCCTTAAATTAATATAGTAGGTGGTATCATAATTGGGACAACCAATACATTTAAAATTGATTACTTTCCACAAGTCAGATTGTAGATGTTGTATACCTCAAACCAGAGTTAAAGGCATTACTCTTTTATTTTCGAAGAATTCTGATGAGATAAAAAAGACAATGTAAAAAAAGCATAATTCATCTTGAGAGTTTACAAGGTACAGAGATCAATAATTCATGAGATTTCTAATTTTTATTCCTGCGTATGGATATTGTTGATCTCTTTTATTGAGAAGCTGGACTTCAGGTATGAAATTTACTTGTGAAATTGTTTTATAATAGAAAATAACATGCTTTTACTTTCAGTATTCTATTCAGTGTTACTTTTGTAAGAAAAAATGTACTAAAACCAGAATTTTAAGTCCTCTTTTCTTTTTTTCCCTCAGGTCAGCAAGGAAATTACGATACAAAGCAAAATAAAAATAAGAAGAAAGCAGATTTGTGAAAGCATAAGTCAGATTCAGAAATCTCTCCTTGCCTGAAGCATTAGAACATACACAGCATGAAGGCGGAATCTTTAAGGGAGTCTCCTGTGTCATCAAGGGTCTAGATTACATCATCACTGATTTCATCTTTTCCATCCCCTAATTTTAATGTCTCTGTTTTCCCAAAGGCTGCTGTAATTTATCACATGGGTTCTCAAAATAAGTGACATTTAAAATAGAAACATGGCTTCTGTGTTTGCGTTATTGTCTTTGCCATTTGTTGATACCACACCTATTTGCAGAGATAAGTACCTTCTGTTCCAGTCCTAATGAAAATGCTTTTTACATATCCATGGTTTTGTCAAGAATTTTTGTGACTTATAAAACAAAACACTAACAATACATTTGTGTTGCTTTCGTGTAAAACTTAATTGAAATGAATTTTGTTGAATTTATGAGACAAGAGCTATAGTCAACATAAATTTGCCAGAAATGCAATACTTCAACTATAATTTTATTTTTCTTCTTAGATCAGACTGGAGCAATATTTCCCCAAACACATTTTAAAGACAAACAAAATTACAGTAGTTCTTACATTCTAATATGTTCACTCATTCAGGGCTTTACTGGGAAATAGTAAAAAATTTTGAAGGGGATGGTTAAGTCCCAGCTGTGAATCACGTGCCAAGATATTCAGTGACTTTTTTTTTTTCCTTTAAAGACACAGATAATAAGAATAAGAAACCAAGTGTTAGCTACTTGGGAGTATTTCTTTAAAATAAAAATCTAAGATTTCCCATTTTGAAAATAGGTGCATTATCATTTCAAATTATCTGAGAGAAGGAAGGGATTTAAGAAGTTTTTAGCAGTTCTCAAATATGTCTGCCATGTGGTGCCAATTCAGGTAGAAGCTGTTACTGGTCTCTGGAAAAGAAGTTAAATTTACTTCTTTTTAGGGACTGTTCTTATTGAATCCCATAACTCCTTGGTGTTAACATAGCAATTTTAGGATGAAATTATATGAAGCTAAATGGTAGTTATTACTTTTAATGTCCTCACTTAGCAAAATAAAAAGTTGGCAACTTATATTGGCTCCTTTACCTTTTTCCTTTTTCCTGGAAGTTTTACTGGGTCATAAAGCCCCAATTCAGTGAGCACTGATCTAATGGAGCTTCTGCCTTTCCACAAATAATTATTGAGTCTCTGGGGACTGATCATGAACATGACACACAGATGTTGGAGTCCAGTGATAGACACAAATGATGATATGTAATGATTATAAAACAGTGGGAAAAGTGCTTTTAGAGAGAAGGAATACTGGAGCATATGAGCAGGGCACCTAACACTGATTGCGGGAAGTCAGGCAAAGATCTCACTAGCAAAGAAATATAAAATATGAAGTATACGATGTTGGCTTTGTGAGGAAAGTACCTTTTTCAAGGTATCTAGGTTCTTGGTAAAGCAAACCAAAGAGTTACTTTATGATCATAGAATCAGAGCAAAGAGCTATTAACTACAGCCTGTTGATCTTTGATGAAATAATCACATCCCAGCCAATATAATGGCTCTTAGCAGGCAGACACTTATTTCTCTAGAGATGGGGCAATGGGATACATTTTTAGGTTAAGAAGTGATAATCTCTTTCTATGCCTGTCTAGAGTGAAACTTCCCTCCCCCTCCTCCAGACCCTGAATTACTGTCTCAGGGAGAGAGTGTGAGGGGAGAAAACTGTGAAGTCAGGAACCTCATCCCTCTGGCTTTGGTTTTCAAAACTCATCAGAGAGGATATATGTAGCTGCCTCTGAAAAAATCCCAAGACAATGCTTGGAGAATCAAGTACTGAAGTGCATGGGTACTTCTCTTGAGACTGAAATATTGCTTTCATGGGGTTGGGGAACGGAGGTGGGAGTGGTAAGGAAGATGAGCCTCAAGAGGAGCTATAAAATTCAAGTTTAGAGGCTCCCAGGGAGAGAAGCCTTATTGTCTAGTCAGGGTGTCACGGAGGTGAGAGCAGTCAGAACAAATAAAAGATTGGAAGGTATGCCGAAGGAGGGAACCTCAAATTCCCATGTGATCCAAAAGTAGTTAGGAGAGCCACAGGACCTGGAGGCGTTTGTGGAAAGAAGGGCCGTAGTGCTAACTAGAGGACCAGGTGGGCTTCCCAGCGCCTTGAGACTATGTAAGTATGAGTGATACAAACCTGGTATGGCTGTACTGGGTGATAAGTTATCAAAGTACTTTGCATTCACTGATAAATAGCCACTTATCCAGAATCACCTACCCTCCCCAAACTAAAGAATAATGTCTGGGATAGCAGAGAAGGGTTAGCCAGTGTCCGCATCCTTTCTGATTGGTGTATTAGTTATCTATTATTGTATAACACTTCATTCCAAAAACTGGCAGCTTAAAGCAATAATAAACATTTATTATCTCACATGGCTTCCGTGGGGCAGGAATTTAGCAACAGCTTAGCTGAGCTGTTCTGGCTAAACATATATCACGGGTCTGAAGTCACAATGTCAGCTGGGTCTCAAGTCTTGACTGGGGATGGAGGACCAATCTAAGATGTGCCACTCACGTGGCTTGCAAGTTGCAGGGGACCTCAGTTCCTCACTATGTGGATCTCTGCAAAACTGCATGATTGTCTTCCTGACATGGGAGCTTTCTTCCTCAGAATTTGTGATCTAAGAGAGAGCAAGGCAGAAGACACATTATCTCTCATGACAGCCTCAAAAGTTGCACTTCATCATTTCTGAAATATCTTGTTGATAACACAGGTCACCCCTATTCAACGTGGGAGAGATGATAGAGGGCGTGCTATCTAGAAGGTTCTAAATATCACTTTCACACAAGTCAGAGTAGCCTTGAAAAAGGAGAAGGCAGCAAGGCAAGGGCAAATTCCAACCTGAGATTAAGATGTCTTCCTCCAAGATAACTCAATTAGAAATTGAGTTTTCTAAAAATGCAAATTTTGTTCTTGCACTCCTGAATTTAGGCATTGAGATTCACAGCTTCTGTGTCCTATGGAACTAGTTGTTCCCTGAAAATTACTGCCAAAGTTTTGTTCACCAATACTCTTCTGTTGCTTTAATTCTTTCTTTAAAAGAATCCTTCAATAACTTTGCTATTCATTGGAGTCTGGGAAGCACTCTGTCATCTCCCATTAGGTACTGCTTTCATTACATCATTCATTCTGGCAGCCCAGGATATGGAGCACCTGTAATATCCTTTCTAGAAGGGCATCTATGTAGCACAGCAAATGCTAATTAGGACTGCCTTGGTAGTAGGGAGAAGTACAGGTTGACAATGAAGGCCTTTGGATTTATGCACCATTCATACTTCAGACTTGTAATCATTTTGCTGTTTTTTGAGGAAAGTATTAACAAAATTTGGCCTTGAATAAGTTTATTAACAAGCAGTCATCAATGATAGTATGGCAGCTATCCAGTGAATTGTCAAGGGGCATTTTGAGCACAGTATCTTTGGAATTTTCTAGTACTTCATGGAAATCTTGAGTTACAGAATTTTAGAAATGCTGCTGTTTTTCAGAGTTAACTGTTATTCTTGGAAAGATGTTTAAAAATTCTAAATTACTTCTATATACTTGGAATCTGACTGCAAAAAGAAAGAAATATGAAATCCTAGGTAATTTATCAATGGCAGTAGCATTAATTCCCTTCCCAAGAAAAGAATAATTCCTGATTAGTGTCTCATAAAAAAAATAAGCAAATTTTCAAGTCTCTATGGGTTATCTATAATCTACCATGTCTTTTCTTCAGTGTAAAGCAACCACTGCTGAGCTATTAATCATATACTAGAAGAAGACATTCTGGGAAGCTGAAATAAAATTTCCATATGCCTAATAGCTATGTTAAATAGCTTCGCAGTCTAGCTAGTATTTCAGGAGACCTACTTCTCAACAAAAATGGAAGATCACACCCAGAATGGAATAATAATAACAATGCTGCTGTGGCAGCTAGGGAGGTGCATCGTTAGAATCTCCTTTCAAGAACAAACTTGCTATTCAACAGCAAGGAGTAAAAGGTGGCTGTCAGCTTCCAGCTCTTAAAGGCTTCAAAATTCATCTCAGCTTCTGAGCTGGGGCCATACTCTTCCAGGAAGCCCCCACAGAATGACTGAACATGTGGGGATCCTAGCGCCTGGCCATTTCTACCGAGTGTAGGACTCCTCTAAAAGGAGGAGAAGGGAGTTGAGGGAAATTGGAAGGGGAGGTGAACCATGAGAGACTATGGACTCTGAAAAACAACCTGAGGGTTTTGAAGGGGTGGGGGGTGGGAGGTTGGGGGAACCAGGTGGTGGGTATTAGGGAGGGCACAGATTGCATGGATCACTGGGTGTGGTGAAAAAACAATGAATACTGTTATGCTGAAAATAAATAAAAAATTAAAAAAAAAAAGGTAATCTTTGCTCAGTAGCTTTTCTCATTAAATTGGCTAATACTTTCTCAGATCTAAATCATAGCATGAGGCGCTTTCTGTCCAATCCAGCTTTATACTCTTTTCTTTCAAAGGCATCAAATATGCATCATGGTCTGAAAGCTTTCCCCATTCAAGCTTTCCCTTCCCAGGGTACCAAAATAACAAAGCTATTTTTTTTTTCACTAATAGCCTACTCTGTGAAGGAGTATATCATAGTGTGTTTGGGGAAGTTATTCAACCTCTCTGAACTGTTCTTTCATCTGTAAAGTGGGGTTGTTGTTTGAAGTAATCTACAAAGTGCAATTTGTAAAGTGCCAGGTACACAGTAAGTACTCAATAACTGTATTTAATATTGAATATTATTATACCACATGCCAGACTCTATGTGAGAAATTCTGTGTTTCTTACTTGTAATCCCTGTTATAATCAGCAAGTATTAATATGCTCATTTGACATATAAGGAAACTAGGATTCAATGAAGTTAAAATAACTTGCTCACATTGGTTAATTACATAGCTAGATTGAGCAACCTCAGGTTAAAACACAGCAAGTTCCTCAGAAGGGAGCAATGTACATGTATGTTGGCAAATACTCCATTGTTGTTATCTTGGAATGCAATGAAACTCCATACCTACATACGTGGTATGTACAGTTTGTAATTAATACAAATGACTTTAGGGACTATTTCATAATCGTTAAGTCTGTACACTTAATTCCACTACATATATGACACTACAATCTGTCCATGGGCATCTAAGACTAAGCATTTGTCTAAAAACCTAGAAGAGCAATATACAACGTCACCATCACTCTCTGATAAGTACCGGTCAGTTATTCTCATAGAATGGCTCTCAGTCTGGGTTTGTCTGACTTTTCTCAAGATTAGATTGAGGTTATTTTTAATATTCCATAATTTTGCTATTGCTAGAAAAACTGCATCAATTGAAATCATTCCCCCTGACTGTTTTGGTTCCCATCCCACCCACAGAAATGCTCAAGCTCATTACTAAAAGATGCAAAAGAGGTAAGAGCCTCCATTTTTTATTGCACCTCATTAATAGCTTTTTTGATTTCAACTTGGTTAGATTTTAGTTCTTTTATTTCTCCAGAAAGGGCTTTTAGCTCTCCAGAGAGGGTTTCTCTAATATCTTCCATGGCTTTTTTGAGTCCGGCTAGAACCTTGAGAATCGTCATTCTGAACTCTAGATCTGACATATTACCAATGTCTGTATTGATTAGGTCCCTAGCCTTCGGTACTGCCTCTTGTTCTTTTTTTTGTGGTGAGTTTTTCCGCCTTGTCATTTTGTCCAGATAAGAGTATATGAAGGAGCAAATAAAATACTGAAAGGGTGGCAAAGACCCCAGGAAAATGCACTTTAACCAAATCAGAAGAGACCCCAAATCGTGGGGGGGGGGGGGAGAAAAGGGGATAAAAAGAAGTTCAGAAAAAGAAAAAAAGTAAAAAAGAAAACAAATAAAGAAAAAATATAAAAAAGAAAAAATATACATATATTAGATAAACTAGTTAAAAAACGTTAAAAAAGAAAAGGGTAAAAGTTAAAAAAAATTAGCAGAAGAAAAAAATAATAAAATTTAAAAAAATTTAAATTAACCACAAGACTAAAGAATCATGTGGAGAAAGCCATGAGTTCCGTGCTTTGCTTTCTCTTACTCTGGAATTCTGCTGCTGTCCTTGGTAGGTGAACTTGGTCTTGGCTGGATTTCTTGTTGATCTTCTGGGGGAGGGGACTGCTGATTCTGAGTGATTCTCAGGTGTCTTTGCCTGAGGCAGAATTGCACTGCCCTTACCAGGGGCTGGGCTAAGTAATCTGCTCGGGTTTGCTTTTGGGAGCTTTTGTACCCTGAACGCTTTCCGTAGAGTTCTGGAGGACAGGAATGAAAATGGCGACCTCCCAGTCTCCGGCCCGGAGGAGCCGGGAACTCGGGGCCCCACTCCTCAGTGTGCCCTCAGAGAAAAGAGCCCAATCACTCTCATCATCCTGGCCTCTGGCCGCGCTCCAAGCCCACCCAGGCTGCGAGCCGTTCAAGGTAACCCCGAGCTGAGAGCTCACTCCTCGGCTCTGTCTCTGTAGCCAGCTTCCCCTGTCTAATACCTGCGAGCTCTGTGACATTCAGACACCCCCGATCCTTCAGTGACCCTGCGGGACCTAGGGCCACGCTGGCCCCACGTGGGCTTCACCCCAGTTTAGCCTCTGGAGCGATGTCCCTCCGTGGAGCAGACTTTTAAAAGTCCTGATTTAGTGCTCCGTTGCTCCGCCGCTTGCTGGGAGCCGGCCGCTCCCCCCATGGACTATTTTCCCGTCGCTTTGGATTCACTTCTCCACCAGTCCTACCTTTCAGAAAGTGGTAGATTTTCTGTTTCTAGAATTGCTGTTCTTCTTCGCTTTGATCTCCTTTCACCCGACTCGGCCTCCTCAACTGCCTGTTGGACAGAGGAGCTCGTTGTCCTGCTGGAAAAAGACGGCCCTACCCGGGTCGGCACCATCCCGCCCAGGGCCCCCTCACATCGCCATCACAGCAACCGCAACCACTGCAGCGAAGGAGCCGGTTCGTCATCGCCACTCTGCGACTGGGCTAGAATTAGTGATATAGAAGACCAAATGACAGAGAATAAAGAAGCCGAGCAAAAGAGGGACAAACAGCTACTGGACCATGAGGGGAGAATTCGAGAGATAAGTGACACCTAAGAAGAAACAACATTAGAATAATTGGGATTCCAGAAGAAGAAGAAAGAGAGAAGGGAGCAGAAGGTATATTGGAGAGAATTATTGGAGAGAATTTCCCTAATATGGCAAAGGGAACAAGCATCGAAATCCAGGAGGTGCAGAGAACCCCCCTCAAAATCAACAAGAATATGTCCACACCCCATCACCTAATAGTAAAATTTACAAGTCTTAGCAACAAAGAGAAAATCCTGAAAGCAGCCTGGGAAAAGAAGTCTGTAACAAACAATGGTAAAAATATTAGATTGGCAGCGGGCCTATCCACAGAGACCTGGCAGGCCAGAAAGAACTGGCACGATATATTCAGAGTTCTAAACAAGAAAAACATGCAGCCAAGAATACTATATCCAGCTAGGCTATCATTGAAAATAGAAGGAGCAATAAAAAGCTTCCAGGACAAACAAAAACTGAAAGAATTTGCAAACACCAAACCAGCTCTACAGGAAATATTGAAAGGGGTCCTCTAAGCAAAGAGAGACCCTAAAAGTTGTAGATCAGAAAGGAACAGAGACAATATGCAGTAACAGTCACCTTACAGGCAATACAATGGCACTAAATTCATATCTCTCAATAGTTACCCTGAATGTTAATGGGCTAAATGCCCCAATCAAAAGACACAGGGTATCAGAATGGATAAAAAAACAAAACCCATCAATATGTTGCCTATAAGAAACTCATTTTAGACCTGAAGACACCTCCAGATTTAAAGTGAGGGGGTGGAAAACAATTTACCATGCTAATGGATATCAGAAGAAAGCTGGGGTGGCAATCCTTAGATAAGATCAATTAGATTTTAAGCCAGAGACTATAATAAGAGATGACGAAGGACACTATATCATACTCAAAGGGTCTGTCCAACAAGAAGATCTAACAATTTTAAATATACAAACCAATTAATAACAAAATCAAAGAAACACATCAACAATAATTCAATAATAGTAGGGGACTTTAACACTCCCCTCACTGAAATGGACAGATCATCTAAGCAAAAGATCATCAAGGAAATAAAGGCCTTAAATGACATACTAGACCAGATGGACATCACAGATATATTCAGAACATTTCATTGCAAAGCAACAGAATACACATTCTTCTCTAGTGCACATGGAACATTCTCCAGAATAGATCACATCCTGGGTCATAAATCAGGTCTCAACCGGTATCAAAAGATTGGGATCATTCCCTGCATATTTTCAGACCACAATGCTCTGAAGCTAGAACTCAATCACAAGAGGAAATTTGGAAAGAACGCAAATACATGAAGACTAAACAGCATCCTTCTAAAGAATGAATGGGCAACCAGGAAATTAAAGAAGAATTGAAAAAATTCATGGGAACAAATAATGAAAACACAACGGTTCAAAATCTGTGGGACACAGCAAAGGCAGTCCTGAGAAGAAAATATATAGTGGTACAAGCCTTTCTCAAGAAACAAGAAAAGTCTCAAATACACAACCTAACCCTACATCTAAAGGAGCTGGAGAAAGAACAACAAAGAAAGCCTAAACCCAGCAGGAGAAGAGAAATCATAAAGATCAGAGCAGAAATCAATGAAATAGAAACCAAAAAAACAATAGAACAAATCAACGAAACTAGGAGCTGGTTCTTTGAAAGAATTAATAAGATTGGGCGCCTGGGTGGCTCAGTGGGTTAAAGCCTCTGCCTTCGGCTCAGGTCGTGATCCCAGGGTCCTGGGATCGAGCCCTGCATCAGGCTGTCTGCTCAGCAGAGAGCCTACTTCCTCCTCTCTCTCTCTCTCTCTGCCTGCCTCTCTGCCTACTTATAATCTCTGTCTGTCAAATAAATAAATAAAATCTTTAAAAAAAAAAAAGAATTAATAAGATTGATGAACCCCTGGCCCGACTTATCAAAAAGAAAAGAGAAAGGACCCAAATAAATAAAATCATGAATGAAAGAGGAGAGATCACAACTAACACCAAAGAAATACAAACAATTATAAGAACATACTATGAGCAACTCTACGCCAACAAATTTGACAATCTGGAAGAAACGGAGGCATTCCTGGAGACATATAAACTACCACAACTGAACCAGGAAGAAATAGGAAACCTGAACAGACCCATAACCAGTAAGGAGATTGAAACAGTCATCAAAAATCTCCAAACAAACAAAAGCCCAGGGCCAGACAGCTTCCCAGGGGAATTCTACCAAACATTTAAAGAAGAATTAATTCCTATTCTCCTGAAACGGTTCCAAAAAATAGAAATGGAAGGAAAACTTCCAAACTCATTTTATGAGGCCAGCATCACCTTGATCCCAAAACCAGACAAGGATCCCATCAAAAAAGAAAATTACAGACCAATATCCTTGATGAACACAGATGCGAAAATTCTCACCAAAATACTGGCCAATAGGATCCAACAGTACATTAAAAGGATTATTCACCACGACCAAGTGGGATTTATTCCAGGGCTGCATGGTTGGTTCAACATCTGCAAATCAATCAATGTGATACAACACATTAATAAAAGAAAGAACAAGAACCGTATGATACTCTCAATAGATGCTGAAAAAGCATTTGACAAAGTACAGCATCCCTTCCTGATCAAAACTCTTCAAAGTGTAGGAATAGACGGCACATACCTCAATATTATCAAAGCCATCTATGAAAAACCCACCGCAAATATCATTCTCAATGGAGAAAAACTGAAAGCTTTTCCGCTAAGGTCAGGAACACGGCAGGGATGTCCATTATCACCACTGCTATTCAACATAGTACTAGAAGTCCTAGCCTCAGCAATGAGACAACAAAAAGAAATTAACCGCATCCAAATCTGCAAAGAAGAAGTCAAACTATCACTCTTTGCAGATGATAAGATGTTATATGTGGAAAACCCAAAAGGCTCCACTCCAAAACTGCTAGAACTTGTACAGGAATTTAGTAAAGTGTCAGGATATAAAATCAATGCACAGAAATCAGTTGCATTTCTCTACACTAACAACAAGACAGAAGAAAGAGAAATTAAGGAGTCAATCCCATTACAATTGCACCAAAAACTATAAGATACCTAGGAATAAACCTAACCAAAGAGGCTAAGAATCTATACTCAGAAAACTATAAAGTACTCATGAAAGAAATTGAGAAAGACATAAAGAAATGGAAAAATGTTCCATGCTCCTGGATTGCAAGAATAAATATTGTCAAAATGTCTATGCTACCTAAAGCAATCTACACATTTAATGCAATCCCTATCAAAATCCCACCTATTTTTTCCAAAGAAATGGAACAAATAATCCTAAAATTTATATGGAACCAGAAAATACCTCAAATAGCCAAAGGAATATTGAAGAAGAAAGCCAAAGTTGGTGGCATCACAATTCCAGACTTCAAGCTCTATTACAAAGCTGTCATCATCAAGACAGCATGGTACTGGCACAAAATCAGACATATAGATCAATGGAACAGAACAGAGAGCCCAGAAATATACCCTCAACTCTATGGTCAACTAATCTTCGACAAAGCAGGAAAGAATGTCCAATGGAAAAAAGACAGCCTCTTCAATAAATGGTGTTGGGAAAATTGGTTGGCCACATGCAGAAAAATGAAATTGGACCATTTCCTTACACCACACACGAAAATAGACTCAAAATGGTTGAAGGACCTCAATGTGAGAAAGGAATCCATCAAAATCCTTGAGGAGAATGCAGGCAGCAACCTCTTCTACCTCAGCCGCAGCAACGTCTTCCTAGGAACATCGCCAAAGGCAACAGAAGCAAGGGCAAAAATGAACTATTGGGATTTCATCAAGATCAAAAGCTTTTGCACAGCAAAGGAAACAGTTACCAAAACCAAAAGATAACTGACGGAATGGGAGAAGATATTTGCAAACGACATATCAGATAAAGGGCTAGTGTACAAAATCTATAAAGAAGTTAGCAAACTCAACACCCAATGAACAAATAATCCAATCAAGAAATGGGCAGAAGACATGAACAGACATTTCTGCAAAGAAGACATACAGATGGCCAACAGACACATGAAAATGTGCTCCACATTACTCGGCATCAGAGAAATACAAATCAAAACCACAATGAGATATGACTTCACACCAGTCAGAATGGCTAAAATTAACAAGTCAGGAAATGACAGATGCTGGCGAGGATGCGGAGAGAGGGGGAACCCTCCTACCCTGTTGGTGGGAATGCAAGCTGGTGCAAAACAGCATGGGGGTTCCTCAAAAAGTTGAAAATAGAACTACCCTATGACCCAGCAATTGCACTACTGGGTATTTACCCTAAGGATACAAACGTAGTGATCCAAAGGGTCACGTGCACCTGAATGTTTATAGCAGCAATGTCTACAATAGCCAAAGTATGGAAAGAACCTAGATGTCCATCAACAGATGAATGGATAAAGAAGATGTGGTATATATACACAATGGAATACCATACAGCCATCAAAGAAATGAAATCTTGCCATTTGCGATGACATGGATGGAACTAGAGGGTATCATGCTTAGTGAAATAAGTCAGTCGGAGAAAGACAACTATCATATGATCTCCCTGGTATGAGGAAGTGGAGATGCAACATGGGGGGTTAGGGGGGTAGGAGAAGAATAAATGAAACAATATGGGATCGGGAGGGAGACAAACCATAAGTGACTCTGAATCTCACAAAACAAACTGAGGGTTGTTGGGGGGAGGGGGGTTGGGAGAGGGGGCTGGAGTTATGGACATTGGGGAGGGTATGTGCTATGGTGAGTGCTGTGAAGTGTGTAAACCTGGCAATTCACAGACCTGTACCCCTGGGGATAAAAATATATTATATGTTTATAAAAAAATAAAAAAAATTAAAAATTCGAAAAAAAAAGATGCAAAAGAGTCTGCAATGGCAGAAGGAAGCTAAAATACTATATCGCTCAGAAAACTTCTAGTGAGGTGGCAGTAATCTGAACTGAGTGGCAGCTTTGGTAGCACACTACTATTGTTCCTTAACTCACAGTTTTAAGATAAAGAACCATGATGAGACCTTACACCTGTCAGCATGGTTAAACCCAAAATGACAAGAAATAACAAAAGTTGGAAAAGATGTGAAGAAAAAGGAACTCTTGTACACTGCTGGTGGTAACGTAATTGGTGTAGCCACTGCAGAAAACAGTATGGAGATTCCTCAAAAATATTATATAATTACCATATAATGCAGTAATTCCACTACTGGGTATTTACCCCCAAGACAGAGAAGACACTAATTCAAAAATATAGATGCAGCCCTATGTTTGCTGCAGCATTATTTTACAATAGCTGAAGTATAGAAGAAACCCAAGTGTCCACCCATAGACAAATGGATAAAGAAGACGTGGTGTATATGGACAATGGAATATTACTAAGCCATAAAAATGAGATATTGACATTCACAACAACATAGATGGACCTATAGGATATAATGCTAAGTGAAGTAAGACAGAGAAAAACAAAGGCCATGTGACTCACTTATATGTGTAATCTAAGAAACAAAGGAAAAAGGAAACAAACAAAAAGACAGACTCTTAAATACAGGGAATAAACAAATCGGTGACTACCAAAGAGGAAGTGGGTAGGGGGATGGGTGAAATAGAGAAAGGGGATTAAGAATACACTGCTTATGAGGAGCACTGAATAATGTACAGAATTGGTGAAATTGTATTGTGCACCTGAATCTAATATAACAATATATTAATTATACTTTATTTTAAAAAATAATGTTAGAGCTGCCTGGGTGACTCAGTTGTTTAAGTGTCTGACTTTGGCTCAGGTCATGATCTCAGGGTCCAGGGATTGAACCCTGCATTGGGATCCCTGCTCAGTGGGGAGTCTGCTTCTCTCTCTGCCCCTTATCCTGCTTATGTCTTCTCTCTCAAATAAATTACATCTTAAAGTAAAAGAATTTTAACTACAATTTAAAAAAATTGTTACATACGCTAAAAAAAAAATTGAGATTGTGGTGTTTCTGCAGATCCATCCTAGAGATGGATGAGGTTGGTAAACTGGATTTAGGGGGTAGGCAGTTTTCTTAGTGGAATTCTGCTGGGAAACCAGTCTTTTTCCCAAACAAATCCATAAGGTTGACTAAGTAAGCCTTCCTATGTTCAAAAAAGCATGATTTATGACCTGAAAGATATGACCTGAAAAGACTTTGTGTCCAGTGTTGCTATCGGCATTTAAGTGAATTCTAGCCAAGAGTGGTCAGCAAGACCGTAGAAAGAAAAAGATGGCCAGTAAAGGAAATGAATTTGTGGCCTGATGGGAAGGGTAAGATACATCAGAACTGCAGGTCTGAGTGAACAACTTAAGCCACCTATGGCTAGAGTGATGCTAACAAACCATAGAAGAGAGACTAGGAAAATGAAAATTATTATTTGTAACAGAATAACATGTACTTAGAAAAAATGTGTAAGTTAATATTCAGTATATATATATATATATATATATATATATATGTATATGTATATATATATATATATAAAGATTCTATTCATTTTTTGAGAGAGTGAGAGAGAGAGTGCATGAGTGGGGTTGGGGGTTGGACAGAGGGAGAGGGAGAAACAAACTCCCTGCCAGGAAATTTTATGGAGCAGGGAGTCCTACTCAGGGCTCGTTGTAGGGCTCTATCCTAGGCCCCAGAGATCACAGTCTGAGGTGAAGGCAGATGCTTAACTGACTGAGCCACCCAAGTGCCCCAATATTCAGTGTATTTTTGTGTGAGCTTACCCATAATACAATTTATTTATTGTGAATACTTTTTTGAACATTTTTCAAGTAAAGAATTCAGTTATAGTTCCACTGCAGAAAATGGAGTCTATCTAGATAGGCTCCAGAAACCATCAGGTCACTATAATAGCTCACAGAGACTCCTGGGTGTTTGATACACAAAAAGGATTATTTACAAAAATACATTTTTGCACAAGGACTGCTACATATGCAAAGAGGTATGTGTGTATGAGAACGGAATATGCACTTTGGGGAAATTAAATATCATTTGAAAAAGTAGACTTTTAAGTATGGTTATACATCTTAAAAAGAAACAGCTCTAATTTATTGCTCATGTGGGAGAAATTCTGGGTGTACTCCTTCTGGATGTACTTTCCTTTTCACTGTTACAACTATGGCACAGAGGGGTAAGTATCAGTTTGTGAATTCTACTGTGAAAGGACCAAAGTGATCTCACTGGATATGTTTCCCAGAGACTCTCCTTTGCTTTCTAAAATAATATAATTGGATGTGAAATGAACTGCTGGCACGTTTTACAACATATATTGAAAATGATGGTAAAGCTGGAAAAACTAGAAGTGCCTAAATGCTACAGTTGTGCCAGCAAAGGGGGTATAGACTCTTGTGTTTGGAGGGTGGGGCATATTAAATTACAGAATCTTTTAGAAATGTAATAAAAAATGTTCAGGAAGGTTCCTAAAACAACTCCATGTTAATCTGGCTTTTGGTAAATAAAACTCTAAGGAAAACTTCCTTCCAAATGTGAATGTGTCACAGTGAAAATCTGTTGACATGGAATGAAGATGAAATAAGTAATATTTTCCCTTAAATACAAAGGCTATGATTCACTAATTAGAAACAATAACATGACTTAAAAGCTATAGTAAATTTTATATGAGACTTGTAGTGAGACCAGTTTACTCTCATGGATAATTGTCACAGTAAATAAGAGGTTATAAACTGTGCTACATAATGTGGAATATTTTAATTCAGTATGATTAAGACAGAACAAAGCAAACAGCAGGTTCTAAATAATGATGATGATGCTGGATATTGCAAAATCAATTCAAATGATATTATGCTGTCTTGTTAAATGATGTGTATTTTATAAATGTCATAAGGTTTATTACATCTAAAAAGTTGCTTTAGTCTTTCATAATGTCTGAAGATATTAACTGAAGTAAGTAAACTTTGACCATAAAAGAGAAGCACTTCAGAGGCCAATATGGCTTGATAAATAAAGCTTATCCCACCTCAAAGATAATGTAGGCTCATTCAAAGTTATTCCTTTCTGATGCCTGTTCATTCTGATGTATTATCATTCAAACTATTCAAACACAAGCAAAAAAATGAAAATCATAAGATAGTGTCACATTTTAAAAAAAGTATGTCATAGACCACATTCATATGCTTTTTTCATTGTTTTACTGAGTTCATTAAATGAGATAGTTATTTCCCATGACATCTAACATGGCATAATCTAATATTTGGCTACTTAGATATTTTCTTGATATTTGTCACCAATACTGGGCAGTGTTCAATCAGAGAAACTGGATTAATGTTTTTTATTAACATATAACGTATTATTTGCCCCAGGGGTACAAGTCTGTGAATCATCAGGCTTACACATTTCACAGCACTCCCCATGTCCCATACCCTCCCCAATGTGGATTAAATATTTTTAACACACATTAATGAAAACTTCTTTTTCAAAGTAGTAAGAGGGTGAGAGATAAAATTTTGAAAATATTCTATAAAAGAAGATTTATAGAAAGTATGATTGATGTTTATGTTCTCAAGTTATGGTTTTATCTATAGAAGACATTTCTTGCTTTATTTACATTTATAATTACATTATAAAATGTTAAATAAGAATAAGGAAGTTTTGCAAGTGACATACCAGTTTTTTCCTGGCCTGAGGAGGGCAAGTTTTATTAGACAACTGCAGTGTTACAATATGTAAATACACAGTCACTTTCCCCACTTCAGAGATTACTATTGGCAAAAAAAATTTTCCCTTAAATATATTTTTCTGTAAATATTTCATCTTTTATCTATGACTTAAACAGCTTATCTCCTGTGTATGTATTTCCCATCTTTGTTACCTACTAGTGGCAAGAACTTGAACAAACCATTTTACTTAAGGTCCTCAGATTGGGAAACATATACAAAGTCCATTAGTTTTTCAGAGTACGGGCATTACCCTATTAATGGATTGCAATTAGTGTTTTTATAAAAAAATGAAATTGAATCAATTTGAATAGAGAATATAGATGATAAACACATGATAAGGCTAGTTTTTCTTTTTCCAGTTTTTTACATATGTGCGCATACTGTGTGATGTAAAATCTATTCCTTCATATGGGTTGCAGACAAAATAAAAAGTTTGAAAAATATAGTTTTAATGACTCATAAATACCTTCTAAGTCAAAAATGAAATCATTCTAGTTTCCAGCTCAGAAATTCTGAAAATGACCTCCTTTAACATACTGTCTTATGGTTTACTGCCTGGGAGACACTAGCAGCTAGTTACAAGGATATTTAGTTTAAATGACTAGAGAATATTTACTCCCTTAATTAGTTATAACTGATAATATCCATTTTAAGTATTGAAAAGGCACTTTGTTGGGCTTCACCCCCTCAAAAAATTCAACAAAATGTTAGGCATAAACAGTTTAGTATAATTATTAATTTCTACATGTATGTCACAGATCATATGCCACATACTTTGTTAAGGGGCTGGGAAAGGTAAAATGAATTGGTATGGTCCCAAACTCATTATGTTTACAATTTTTAGGAAAATATTACCTATAAAAAGAGAATATCCTACCCACAACCAAGGAGTAGAGTTCAAATGTGCACTACTATGAAATATTATCCTAATAATCACTAACACAAGTTGTTATTTTTTGAATATCTAATTCTAATTCACTCATTTTTTGAATATCTAATTCTAATTCACACATTCAACATCTACTGTATGCCAGGTGTTTTTCTAGGTTGGATGTTCCAAGGTTAAGAGGACAAAGTCCATACTCTCAAGGAGTTTATATAACAATGAAAAATACAGAAAATAAGTAAACAAAAAAAATCAAACTGATAAGTGTAATAATGATGTAAAAGGCATTAACTAGGAGCCACTTGTTACTGGATAGTCAAGAAAGGCCTCCCTATAAGTAGATAATAGTTTTAAATAAAATTGAGATATAAAAGACAAAAAGAAGACAGCCACTTAAAGATATGGAAAGGAACATTTCAGGAAAGGGAGTAATGGGCAAATGCCACCCAAGGCAGATAGGAGTTTGGAATGTTTGAGGAATAGGAAGTAGGCCAGAATGGCTGGGGTCTAGTGAAGAAAGAATGGTCGATGAAGTGAGATGTAGGAGAGAGTCACACTGAGTAGAGCCCTGTTAACTGTGGTAAAGTGTTTAGAATATATATTTATTGCCTGGGGGAGTCATTTGAAAGCCACAGGCAAAGGACTTCTGTAGTCTGATTTTTTTTTTTTTAAGACAGTAGGCCTGCTGTACAGAAAATAGATTTTACACAGCAAGAATGAAACTAACACGGTTAAGAGGCTATTACAGTCAGGTGAGAGATGGTTGTGGCTTAGACTGAAGTAGTAGCAGTGGAGATACAAATAGATTTGGGGAATGTTTTGGAAGTGCAATACAGAATTTGCTGACAGACCACATACAGGAGGTGCACAATCAACAATACTTTCTAGAATTTTAGTTTGTGCAACTAGGTGGATAGTTTCATCAATTGCAGTGGGGAAGGTCAGGTTCGGGGGGAGAATCCAGAGTTCTGTTTGGGATATGTTAACTTAGAGATGCATATTAACTATCTAAGTGAATACGTCAAGAAACCAGAACTGGGCCTCAGGGGAGAATTTGGGAGTCATCGACATATAATTAGTATTTACAGCCAAAGGACTGGTACCTCCATGGGAGCATCATGCACTCTCTCTCTTAATCTTGATAACAACTCGGAGGAATTTTTCTTCTTACGAAAATATAACTAGTTTCTTTTTATATATGAGCAACTCTGATGCTCAGAGACAGACATTCTGAAAAGTCAACCAGCTACTAAATACTGGCGTCTGGATTCAAATTCGTCTGATAGAGTTCTTGTTCATTCCACTGTTTCACTGAAGCACTGGGATATGTGAATTTCTGAGTGAAGAGTTTTTAATTTTTTGAACGAAGAGATTCTACAAGGTCTGTTAAGTTTGGAAAGAAATGGAGCTCATTCAGAATCTACTCCAAGTTTGTAAGTTCAATAGTCTTTCCTATCCTTATGTAACTTCTCCTGGCAGATGCTATTGATAGTTCCTTTTTTTTTTCTTTCTTTTCTTTTTTTTTTAGTTCTACTCCCTTGGTTTGTGGGATACGACTCTCTTTTTTCCCTTCTCCTATTCTGGTGGCCTCTTCTTCACTGTCCTTTAACTATACAGGGTGTGATGTATAAGGATTTTTAGCCTTCTTTCCTCACTTTACATATTTTCCTTTTACAATTTTATGTTTCCCTGGTTTTAAATACCAAATATATAAGTATGAACTTAAATTTCTTTTCTTCTACTCCAGACATTCCTCCCTAAATCTAGTAGATTAAGTCTAATGGTTCCTGAAAGCAATTAGCTTGGTGGGAAAGGAGGCTCCCCCGTGAGGTTCCAGAGGAGGAGAGAAGTGCAGGGGCTGGAACGGTCTCATTCATACATTTATTCGTATTTCATTCATTCATTTATTTATAAGGAGTTACATACTGGCTGGTCTTAGGAGTTTTCAAATCCACAGTGGCAGACTCTAGATCTAGTGATCCAGGTGGCAAGAAGACATTCATGTGAACATTAAGACGACCTCGGCCACACAAACATAATGTGCAAAGGCAGAATCCCGCTTAGTCCCTCAAAGAGATTTTATACAAGTTTTTGGAGTGTTTCAGTTTAGTCGAACATCAAAAGAAAATGGAGAGCAAACCCCGTTAAGGAAGGAGGAAAGTTGGGGACAAATAAAGGACTGGAGCAGAACGTTACGTTGGGGCAGTGCACGAAGAAAACAAGGTGCTAATAAGAAAGTGGGAAGAGAACGAATACGCCTGTATACGAAAAGAAGAAAAACCGAGAGTGGCGCATATTAAAAAAAAAAAAAAGAAAAGAAAAGAAAAGAAAAAAGGAAACAGCATTTGCTAAAAAACCCCTGGTAAAACAGTTACCTCAAACCACGCCGGCTCCACCTCCCAGCGCTTAGCCACGGCGTCCTTAGAGTCCGAGAACGCCGCTCGTCACCCAGCTCGCCCCGCCCCTTTCTCCAACAGCCCCTTTCTCCAACAGCCCCACCGCAGAGCCCTGTGCACGTGCGCAGCGATTCCCACCCCCTCCGCTTTCTCGACCAATGAGAGATGGTGTCGTAATTCGCCACCACCCGGTCGTCAGTCACGTGACGGTGTCTCCACGCCCTCTCATTCCTTGCCTCCAGGTCCTGAGAAGATGGCGAAGGTCTCAGAGCTTTACGATGTCACTTGGGAAGGTAACTGCGGGCTGGGCGGGCGTGGAAAGACTAAAAGCCCTGGGAAGCGGTTCGGCAGTACCTGCGGCCGGTGGAGACGTGGATTCTCCGGTCTGTCTTAGGCGCTGGAGCTCTCTCTGGACGGGCCGCGCCGAGGTGGTGGCTAAGGTGGAGGTTTAGGTTGACCCCTTCCCTGGCCCGACCTCCGACTGGAGTCTGCGGTGTTCCCCACCGCCTGTGCTCATCGATAGACTGACTGACTTATGTACCTCTGCGCCCGTACGGTGGCCCAGGGCAGCTTCCATTGTAAGGCGGGGGGCTGTCGCACATTTCATGTGGCTGCTGGGCCACGAGGAGGAGGCGGGATAGTTGCCTTCTGAAGCTTCCCTGCAGCCAGGAAATACAGGGCCTGTAAGGCCTTTTATTAAGTGTTCTGTAAAGATTGCAACTCTGTGCAGTAAAGGTCTGTGAAAGATCCATGAACTGATCCGATTTTTCTACGTGCCGCTTTATATTTCGTTCTCTCTGCAAAACTGGGTCTCTGAATTCTCGTCTTCATTCGCTGCCCCACTCCCCCTCAAAGCACACTTGGACTCCTAACACAACTTTCTTCTCATTTCCTGACAGTAATTCCTTTTCCGAAAGGGAAAACAACTGGTTATCTCGGGCATATGCTTAAGTGTGATGGACTTCTTTTTCCATCCTACTTTAATCTAAGGTGGAGTGTGTTCTTTAAATCTGGAAGCAGCCAAACTTTGATCCAATTCTATAAGAGACTTTTCTCTTCTTAAAAACTTCAGTGGGAAGCATGGTTAAGAGACGAGCCTTGAGTTTCTCGAAGGCATGAAAGTTGTATAATTGAAATTTCTATTCCTATCATTTAACATTAGACTTTAATAGCTTATTTGTTTAGTGAATGCCTTCTTCAGATAAACAATGACATAATAACATGTGGACTGAAAGTTATATTGACCATTTAATGGTGAATGTATCTATCCAATATTACAAAATTGCAAACATATGGGAAAAGGTAAAATTCCTTTATACTTGAACGGAATTCAATAATTTATTATTGGTTTTGTGGCCTCTAGCTCACTGTGAACAATATTTCTACCTGTATTTGGTGAATTCATTATATTAAAAGTATTAAGTGCTTAGAGCTAGATGTTGGGTATATTAAATAAAGTAACACACAGTCCTTACTTTTAGGAGTTCACAGTCTAATGAAGAGGACAGACCTGTAAAAATACATAGTTTTAAAAGGCTTGTGTCAGGATATACGTTTAAGCCAGATGGTAGACATGTGGCTGTTACTTGTAATGCTTTTTAAAAAATGATTTAAATATTTCTTACTTTTTAAAAGTGTTACTTTGCAGGTATGTTCAGTATAGGTTTCTTGGATGATAGGAACAACTAGGAAATACTAACTACTTCACAGGTATTACTGAACAAAAGAGAAAGCATGTTAAAGGGCTTTTAAACTATTAAGTGCTTTATGAAAAAGATGATCCAGCTCCTGCCCAGGCCCCAGTTTTATCTTAACTATTTCCTCCCTTACTCTTAACTGGCTATGCTGGCTTTTGTTGAATTCCCTAAATGTGTTCTACCCTTCTTTGTTTTAGGGCTGGACAGATGCTATTTCTTCCACTAGAAGTGTTTTTCCTTTCTTGCCCTACTCTTGTGACCATTATATATTTATCAGAATTTCCTTCCAAGGTCCCATACTTGAGAGAGCCTTCCTTGAACACCCTACCCTATCCCTCAGCTAAAATTTTGTAAAAAGAAAAAAAAAAAAAAAAAAAGGCAACAAAATGTACCCTGGCCCTTTAATTCTGTGTCCTCATACTATTGAAGTACTTACCCAGTTTGTCAAGTTTTAAAATTTTCTCTCCTAGAATGAAGGGAGGGACCAGTTGTATCTTGTTCTTGCGCTGGACATTTTGGAGTTGCTCATTCATTTTTTGTTGACTAAGTGAATTGTTAATGGCATTAATAATAAACATTAACAAATTGTCACAAAAAGATTATAAGCCATTTTTCTCATATTGGAAAAATTTCTGTAGCATCTTAGGTAGATTTAGGCAGCTCACTTTATTAATTGGATATAGTTTGATTATTTGTAAAATGAAGATTTCAGACCTTTCCAGGATCAGAGATCTATTTTAGGGGACTTTTAAAAAGTGTTCTAGATTTTTCTTTCAGAGACTTAGAGTAAAAAATTTTTAGTATTTTAGAGGGTGGTAGAGGACTTTTAGAGATAGTTTTTTGTTTAGACTTTTTTGGGAGGGTATGTCAGTTGGACCTGTGTCCTTCAGAATTCCATTGAATAGCTTCATGAATTAAGGTTGTGGAAATGACCTGTTCAATAAGTACTATAATTCTTGTGATAGGAAAGTTTATCACGTTTTAAAAGACCCGTATGGAAAATCTAACATGCTTTTAATCTTTTGGGCTCTATCAAAAAAGAATATATGGTTTACTTATTCAACCAGTTGAAAATTAATGATGTTTGTTAAAGAAGTTACTACTTAGGAGTTGGAGGTGGGAAGGTGAGTTGTAAGAAAGGTATATAGCCAATTTCTCAGAAATAGGAAATTTGGCCAGGTTATGAATACGATGTCTAGCACAATGCCTGGCCTGTAATAGGTACTAAATGAATATTTATTGGAAAAATAATTATAAAAATACTTACTGTCTCTACTTTCTCTTTATTCAGTCCTTCAAACATAATTTGTTTTCCATGCCCTCTCATTCCAGTAAGGTTTCTAGGGAGACCTTATGTCAGGTATAATGGATGTGGGTTTTGTTTTGTTTTTATAAACCTACAGTATATTTGTTTTTGCAGATCACTCCATGAAACCTTCTTTCCTTGGTTTCATAATAACATTACGGGTCTTCTCTTATTTTTTAGACCTTTCCTTTGTGAGTTTTCTATATCCATTTGCTCCTTGATTTTTAGTGTCCCTAATGGTTCTTTTCTTAGCACTCTACTTAATGTGTTATTGGTGGTTATTAAACCTGAGATCAATAGAATTCTGACTGATGGAGGGACAAGTTTTGTGTGGTCTTTGAATTCCCTGAAAATGTATGTAAAATTGAGTATACATAAACATGTACATATTTCTGGGAAAAGAGGGTTCAAAGGTTTCATCAAATTCAAAGAGTCGTAAATTCAAAGGTTAAATGCCTTCTGTGGGTGATCTTATTCACACTTAGCTTTACCTATTGGGCTATATACTGAATAACATGTTAATTAAATACATATCTGAAGTACTTTGCAGCAGGCACTGTTCCAGTTCTTGAGGATACAGTGCTAAACAAAACAGTGCAGGATCTCAAATCTCATGGAACATACCCTGAGATTTCACTTCTAAGCTAAAGATTCATACTTAATGGATATGTATATGTTTTGTGAAGGTAATTTTTTTAAGGTAAGAGATAAGTTGGCACCTTGAATGCTAGCCTAATTTGGGTTCAGCATATGGGCAAAGGATGCAATGTAATGGATAAGATCTGTAAAACACTAAATAATTTATATTCCCAAGGCACTAATTCCTCTTTTAAAATAATCTGTGAGGTTAGGGCACCTGGGTGGCCCAGTTGATTAAGCGTCTCACTCCTGGTTTTGGCTCAGGTTGTGATCTCAGGGCTCTGCGGTCAAGCCTTGGGTCACCCTCTGTGCTCAGTGCAGAGTCCCTTTGGGTTTCTCTTTCCATCTCCCTCTTCCCCTCCCCTCTAAGATGCACTCTCTCTCTCTCTGTCAAATAAATAAATAAATCTTTAAAAGAAAATAATCTGCCAGGTTGAAAGTGAATGTGGATTTAAGACTGTAAGTGAACCATGGTTATAGGGGCTAGAGTTTGAGTTTTGAGAACCCATGCCGTGGATCTAAAGATAACATATGTTGTGATATGATAAGGGATGTGTATTTGGTTTGGTTTTTTTCCCCGATTTCCTGTCACAGAGCTCCAAAACACTTGAGATTTCCTGAATGATAGAGTTGATAGTAACAGCTTTTTTTTTTTTTTTAAAGATTTTTACTTATTTATTTGACAGAGAGAGAGAGATCACAAGTAGGCAGAGAAACAGGCAGAGAGAGGAGGAAGCAGGCTCCCTGCTGAGCAGAGAGCCCAATGCAGGGCTTGATCCCAGGACCCTGAGATCATGACCTGAGCCGAAGGCAGAGGCTTTAACCCACTGAGCCACCCAGGCGCCCCAGGAACAGCTTTTTTTACATGGAGTCTTTTTTCTCGGTTTCCGACACAAGAGCCTCTAAGACCTTTGGAGTTTCTAGAACAAGGGTATATTTTTGTCTCCTACTGAGACTATTGGTAGCTGGTTGCTTCAGGTTGGGGGCATCATCCAAAAGACCAAGGCAGGATTGAAACTTTAGTCTTATCCCTTGACTTCCTGGGAGGGGAGATCATCTGGAAATCAGTCATGCCAGTGGAATGAAACCCACATAAAGCCCCTTAAGCTATGGTGTTTGGAGAGCTTCCAGGTTGGTAAGCACATCAAGGTACTGGGATGGAGGACTTGCTTAGAGAGCATGAAAGTTCCTCTGCTTCCTTCCCTCCTGCCCCCTTCACTTTGCCCTATGTACCTCCTCCGTTTGGCTGTTCCTGAGTTGTATTTTTTATAATAAACCTATGATAATAAGTGAAGCACTTATCTGAGTTCCTTGAGGCATTCTTGGAAACCTAAGGAGGAGGGGTTGTGAGAACCCCAGACTTTTTTTTTTTTTTAAAGATTTTATGTATTTATTTGAGGGAGAGAGAGATCACAGAGGGAGAGGGGAAAGCAGACTTGCAGCTGAGCAGAGAGCCTGATGCAGGGCTTGATCAAGGACCCTGAGATCATGACCTGAGCCAAAGGCAGATGCTTAACCAACTCAGCCACCCAGGCGCCCTGAACCCCAGACTTTATAGCCAGTTGGTCAGAAATGTTGGTGGCCCTGACTTTTGATTGCTATCTAAAGTAGGGGCAGTTTTGTGGGACTGAGCCCTTAACCTGTGGGGTATGAATGACATACTTTTATTTATTTATTTATTTATTTTTATCTGTTCACTTTCTCTTCAGCCTGGTAAGAATCAGTTCAAGGTTATTTTCCTGTGCGGAGTGAAAGTCAAGCTGATTTCTAGTTGTCAGTAGAAGGAATTAACTGTTAATTTGATTTTGTAAGACCATTTAGGATCTATTTTTGGTGGTTTTTTATTTTTTGTTTGTTTGTTTTTTAGACTTTGAGTTATAGGGGCTCAGATAATGTCTATGAAAGTAACGAAAATCCTTTGTGGTGCTTTTATACTTAGTCTCTAGAGGCTTAGCATATTGTTTACTTAACTCCTGTTCAACAACAATTTAACTGTTTAAATCTGTTCTATATCTGTGTCTGTAGAAGGAAGAACTTGGTACTTCAGACAAGTAAATATGTTAGATTTTCAGAGGTAGGAGTAAGAAAGCATATATATGATTGGCGAATTGGACAGTTCATTCTATTGTAACTATATGAAAAAGATCTTTTGTTTACTGGATTAGGTACTCTTTCTTTTTCCTGCTGTTGTCAATATGCTGTGCATTAAAACTCCTCAATTTCCTCTTGCTTTATAATATTCAGAATTGTTCTTGTGACTCTTCTGTTTGCTAGTGCTTTTTAGCTTTACATTTTGCTTTTCATTTATTATTATATATAGAATTGAAAGATTTCCTTTGTTCTGAATCTTTTGCTGTTTATTTTCTTGCATGGTTGTATATCTTTATACATGACTTCTACTTCTGTAATGTTATTAAGGAAGTTTTGGAATGACTTTCCTTTCAGTGCCGATAGCTTAATATGATCCCCTGATTATGAAATTTTACATTCTGGAGTGAGTAGGAATTTCAGGAGTACTTCAGATTTTTGAGATTTCTGGGTATAATTGTGTGTGTGTGTGTGTGTGTGTGTGTGTGTGTGTGTGTCCGTCCCCTGGGAAAATTATCCCTAGCTTTTATCAAGTTCTAAGAGTTGTCTGTAACTTCCAAAAAGTTAAGATCCATAGCTGCTGAAAGGGTTAGAGGATCTTTGTAGGAGGCCATTCATCACTTTTATGTTTGTAGCATTAGTTTTAATGTCTTTTTAATCTTCTAAAGGATCTGTTGCTCCCATTAAATTGATTTTCTGCTCTATGAATTTTGACATACCATAGACCTATATTAGTGTGACTTTGTTTTCTTTACCTGATAAGTTGATTTCAACTTCATTATCAGTTTTTTGAGTTATCAAATATATATAATAACAGACTTTATTTTTTCAGAAATGCGAGATAAAATGAGAAAATGGAGAGAAGAAAACTCACGAAACAGTGAGCAAATTGTGGAAGTTGGAGAGGAATTAATTAATGAATATGCTTCTAAGCTTGGAGATGATAGTAAGTTCTTTTATTCATGCTTTGCTCATGTTCTGTTTTGGTCTTTAGTGTCTTTTTTTTTTTCAGATATTTTCTTATTATGTTTTTCCTGCTGTTTATATCAATCTATGATTTGTCCCTTCTTTTAAAAAAACTTCTCAGGATATCCAATGGTGCATTATTTTGAGAAGGACTTCTAATTGCTGGTTGTAGTGAAGCAGTCAAATAAGCATTTTTCTTTTAAAATTCACAGCAATAGTTCTGGTCTGGTCAAAATGTATTTCATAAAGAATTTTTTAGAAGAGCAATGGTGTTAAATAATAGTAATTTTTTTAACCTTATATTAAAATATTTTATATTACTGAAAGCATATAAAGATGCTTTCTTAATCCTAGATATGCAATAAATCAATTTTCAGTTGCAAGTAATGTTCTCTGAGATATCAGAAACAAGAAGAATATCTAATTTCTGTTGGGAGGTTTTACGTTAAATTCAGTTGTTTTTCTCTTTGTCTAGTTTGGATCATATATGAGCAAGTGATGATTGCAGCTCTAGACTATGGCCGAGATGACTTGGCATTGGTAGGTATTTAAATTAATCTTATTTTATTTTATTTTAAATTTGCTACATGAATTATAAGTAGCTAAGACTTAGTACATGGCTTGTATTTGAATGTTCTTATAGATCGTTTTCATTGCTACTCTTAAGAGTAGGGGAGACTAACCAGGTACTTTGAGAGAGGGAATGTTCTTAAATCTTTTCAATAATCTTGGGAAGTGAAGAATTTGAATTAGTTGGTGAAGGTTATTTAGTTAAGAGGTGAATTATGCTATTATAGTGTTTAAAATAAGAACCAGATAGTTTAAAACAAGTTTATCTTTTGGGTTGTTGACATAACAAAGAAAGTCACTGACTTATGATGATTTGACTTATTTTTCAACTTTATGATGGTGTGAAAGTAATACACATTCAAGTAGAAACTATACTTTGAATTTTGGTCTTTTCCCAGGCTAATGATATAGGTGGTATGATACTTTCTCATGATGCTGGGCAGTGACAGTGGGCTATACTTCCCAGTCAGCCATGCAATCACAAGGGTAAACAACTGATAAACTTACTACCATTCTATACCTGTACAGCCATTCTGTTTTTCACTTTCACTACAGTATTTAGTAAATTTATTATAAAATAGGCTTTGTGTTAGATGATTTTACCCAACTATAGGCTATAATAAGTGTTCTGATCATGTGTAAGGCAAGCAAGGCTAAGCTATGCTGTTTGGTAGATTAGGTGTATTAAATGCATTTTTGACTTTCAGTATTTTGAACTTACCATGGGTTTATTGGGATGTAACCGTGTCATAAGTGGAGGATCTATATATAATGTTAAATACTCTTTTGCAATGTTGTAAATATATCTCTTAAATTATTAGAAAATCCTAACATGTGCAGAACATGACTTAAAATACTAATACTACTTTTAAAATAAAAGAATGATAATAGCTATATTTTTGAACACTTGTGAAAGACACTGTACTAAAAGCTTTATATCATACTTTATTTAATCTTCACAGTTATTCCTTGATTTATGCTTGATGTTATCATACTCATTTCATAAACCAAGAACTGGAGGTGTTGGTTTTTTTGTTCTATTGTTTTATAATCCTGAATTCTTAAGTACTATTTCATGCTACTTCCTCATTTAAACCAAAAAGAAAGTACATGCAAACAGAAAGTAGAAATAGCAGGAGAACATATGCATATCCGAATTAGCATTGTTTTTTCCCAAGGTAATTATGTTATGTTGGCTATACATCTAATTTCGGTGGAGTTGCTAGTAATAAAAAAAAAATTCTGTAAAACCTTTTAGATTACTTTCAGAACCTATGAGACTGTTTGTTTGTTTATCTATTTATTTATTTATATAAGCTGGGAAGGTTAGAAGGAGAGGGAGAGAGAAAATCTCAAGCATGCTCTATATTCAGTGTAGAGCCCAGCCTGGGGCTCGATCCCATGACCCTGAGATCATGACCTGAGCTGAAATCAAGAGTCGGACGCTTAACCAACTTTGCCCTGGAATAGTCTTTTCCATATTCACAGAGGTGGCAGCTAACATCTTAAGGGAAATATTGAGTTATTTTTTAAGTAAGCAAATGCCATTTGATAAAGTAGGAGAATCAAATTATATAATACTGATAACCCAAGCAGGAGATCAAATTAAATGGTAACTTTTTTTGTAACACAGATTTTTTTTTTTTTAAATGTTCAGAATTTCTACACGGCTTGATTGACCAAACAGTATGAGTTTTGTGTGATGTCAAAGAAATAAGCAAACATCGTCTTCAATTTTGACTAACTTGAATATTTTTCTTACTGTGGCAGATTTTTTTTTTTAAAGATTTTATTTATTTATTTATTTGACAGACAGAGATCACAAGTGGGCAGAGAGGCAGGCAGAGAGAGAGAGGAGGAAGCAGGCTCCCCGCCGAGCAGAGAGCCCGATGCGGGGCTCGATCCCGGGACCCTGGGATCATGACCTGAGACTGTGGGAGATTTTTAGCAACATACTTGGAAGCTATACTTCCAAGATCATGTTATAACTTTATTACTAATTAATAGTATCTTCACTAGTGAAAGGTATTTTTTTGGTCACTTATGCTTTTGGGCACTAGAATGGGCCATTTTTATAATTCTTAACATTTCTAGTGCTTCCAAGACTCTTAAAATTCTCATATGTTGCTAAGAACATGGTTCGTGCTCAAAATATTTATTTATTGAAGTTGATGGGTGAATTATGGATATCTCCCAAAGGAGATTGGTACTCTATAGATTTGATGTCTGTTTTTTATGACCCCAAATCATGGTATGTGTACTGACAAAATGACTGATTAATACATGATTTCAACAGGGCATACAGTGTTATAGTATTTGTGGGACTTGAGAGTACTGTCAAAGAGCTTAATTTTTATCAAGAGAATGCTTAGATAATAGAAACTAAAAGCCAGGAAGTTATAAACGTTTAAGTTCGGCCTAATAACATTATGGAAGCAATTGTGAAGGAGGAATAATATGGCAGTATCTGAAGAGTTATTAGTGTATCCCATGATCTGCTTATTTTCCCAGTTAATATCATAATCAGTCTTAAGAACTAATTGTTGTTCCCACTGTAATTTCAGAGTTCTTCTACCCCATTATTCATTACCAATTAATTTCACTTCATGTTAGAGTATGCTAATGAAATGATTTAAGACGATACATTGAAGCCTATATAGACCATTCCTTGTAACCCACTTAGTGTATGTAATGTAATCACTACTCCTTAAGTCTTTTTTACCAATTATTTTTACAGTTTTGTCTTCAGGAGTTGAGAAGACAGTTCCCTGGCAGTCACAGAGTCAAGAGACTAACTGGCATGAGATTTGAAGCCATGGAAAGGTAACTGAATCTTAGGAACAGTATAATCCCATTTTAAAAGGCAAACATGGGGTCTAGATATAGGTCTTCCTACCCCCATGACAACATCATTAATTGTGCAAGACCTTTTGCTATAGAGCTTCAGAATAGTGCCAGAGTGCTTCTCAGCATAAATCTTGCCAATTACTCCCAATAAATAGGATTTGACATTGGAGTGCAATTCATTTACTATCTTTGGCCTGTGAAATGGGATCATGTTTTGGAGTAAGGGTTGGTTTATATCCTCTTTCTAGGATTTATTGGTTGTTTATCTGGCACATTATTTAACTTATTTAAGCCTTTTAGCCTTATTCCTCTGCAAAATGAGAATATTACCAACTTATCAGGGTTGTTTTGGGAATTAGTAATGACATATGTGTGCTTCCCTTTCAGGTATTCAAGGTATAGAAGTTACTTTTTTAAATGAGATATAATTGACATTGTATTAGTTTCAGGTATATGGCATGATTTGATATCTCTCTATATTGTGAAATGATTATTACCACAGTAAGTTTAGTTGACATCCATCACCGTACATTGTTAAAATTTTTTTTCTTATGAAAACTTTTAAGATTTATTCTTTTAGCAACTTTCAGGTACACAACACAGTATTTTTAACTATGGTAACTATGCTGTACCCAGGACTGACTTTGTAACTGGAAATTGGTACCTTTTGAGCACTGTTACCTATTTTGCCCACCTCCGTTGCCCACCTCTGGCAGCCACTCATCTGTTCTCTGTATCTATGAGTTTATGTTCTTCTCCACATATGAGTGAGATCTTGTAGTATTTGTCTTTCTCTATTATATTTAGCATATGCCCTCAAGGTCCATCCGAGTTGTCATAAATGACAGAATTTTTTTCTCTTTTATGGCTGAATAATATTCCATATCAGACTTCTTTATCCACTTGTCTGTCAGTGGGCACTTTGGTTGTTTCCATGTATTGGTTACTGCAAATAATGCTGCAGTGAACGTGAGCTTGGAAATACCTTTTCAAGATAGTGATTTTATTTCCTTTGGTTAAATACCTAGAAGTGGAAATGTTGGATCGAATGGTCATTCTATTTTCAGTTTTTTAAGGGACCTCCATAGTGTCTATGCCAATTTATACTCCCATCATCAATGCACAAGGGTTTTCTTTTCTCTGCATCCTTGCCAGCACTTATTATGTCTTGTCTTTTTGATAATAGCCATTCTGTTGTGTGTGAGGTAATAGCTCTTTGTGGTTTTTATTTTCATTTCCCTGTTGATTACTGATGTTCACACCTTTTCATGTACCTGTTTGCCATCTGTATGTCTTCTATGGAAGTGTCTGTTCAGTTCCTCTGCCTCTTTTTACTTAGATTTTTATTTATTTATTGCCATTGATTGTATGATATTTTTTATGTGTATTGGATATTTACCCTTTAGCAAATATTTGCAAGTATCAGATAATTGCAAATATTTTTTCCAATTCCATAGGTTGTCTTTTCATTTTGTTGAATGTTTTCTTTGTTGTACAGAATCTTTTTAGTTTGATATAGTCCCACTTCTTTATTTTTGCTCTTGTTAGCTTTTGCTCTTGGTGTCAAATCTAAAAAATCATCACTGAGATTAACATCAGAGAGCTTACCGCCTATGTTTTCTTCTAGGAGTTTTACTATTTCAGGTCTTAATGTTGATGTCTTTAATCCATTTTGAGTTGATTTTTGTGTGTGGTATAAAGATGGTGGCCCAGTTTTATTTTTTGCATGTCCAGTTTTCCCAACACCATTTATTGAAGAAACTATCCTCCCATTGTATATTTTTAGCTTCTGTTTTGTAAATTAATTGGCCATGTATGTTTGGGTTTGTTTCTGGATTTCCTGTTGTTACATTAATTTATATGTTACATTAATTTATGTTGTTACGCCAATACCGTAATGTTTTGATTAATATACCATTGTGATAAATAATTTGAAATCAAGAAGTATGATGTTTCCAGCTTTCTTCTTATTGCTCAGATGGCTTTGGATATTTAGGGTTTTTTTGTGGTCCCATGCAAATTTTGGGATTGTTCTAGTTCTGTGGGAAATGCCATTGGAATTTTGATAGGGATTGTACAGAATCTTTACATTACTTTAGGTAGTATGAAAGTGTTACCAGTATTCTTCCAATCTATGAATGAATATCTTTTGATTTTTCTCAGTTTCTTTCATCAGTGTTTTAGTTTGATGTTTTAGGTAAGACAGAGTTAACTTTCACCTCAGTTAATAGTAGCTTTTAATAAGTAGAATGTATTGATATAATTTTTCTTAATCCCTTTATTCCTTATCTTTTGGTTTATTGTGTTTGTGTATATGTACAGTTTAATCTCAATGGATCATCTTTGTAAGCAAGTAAAAAGCATAAAGAAGAAGAAATAAAATACTATTTTAGGTTAGCCGGAAGTAATTTGAATCAAAGAACAGAAGGAAAGGAAAAGGAAAGGAAAGAAGGAAAAAAAATAAATTTCTAGACCATTCTTAAAATGTGTGAATAGCCAAACACATTCCAGAGTCCAAAATGAATTATTTTTTTCTTGTTTTTCTGTTTTTTATTTATTTAAATTCAGTTAGCCAACATGTAGTACATCATTAGTTTTTGATGTAGTGTTCAATGATTTATTAGTTGCGTATAACACCCAGTGCTAAGATGAATGATTTTTAAAATTAAATTGTAAAGGTTTGAGAGGTACTGGTTTTCAAAGCACACATTTTAATAGTTACTATCGCTCTACCCACCTTCCAACCATACAAAAAAATTGATATGGTAACAATAATTTATTCTTAAATCAAGTTTCCTAAGACACCTACTGAACTCTAATTCTTTAAGCCTTACTCTTTCATTGAAACTCATGTAGTCATTTTACGCAGTAAGGTTTTGCTGGGTTCTTTTCCTGACAGAGTGACAACTATGTATCTTCACGACACAGGACCATTAATGATTGATTCTCATACATAGTTGTGTGAATTAGAGTGATCTGTGGCATTTTAAAAAAATATGTAGTTGCCTACTTGCCACTTTATACTGAGATCACTTTGTCAGGGCTATAATCCAGATCCTTGCTGACGAGAGGTAAATTCTTGAGGACCTTCAGTGTATTAGGATTCTCTGAAGAAACAGAACTAAGAGGATATTGCTGTATATATATAGGGGTGAGAGGAGGGAGGGAGGATATGTAGGGAAAGATTTATTATGAAGCAGTTATGGAGGCTGAGCAGTCCTAGAATTTGCTGTCTGCAACTTGGAGACCCAGGTAAGTTAGTGCTATAGGTCAGTCTGAGTCCAAGTCCAAAGGCCTGAGAACCAAGGGAGTCGATGGTATAAATTCCAGACGGAGGGCAGGAGAAGATGAAATGAGATGTCCCAGCTCAAGTAGTGAGGCAGTAGAAAGGGTAAACAACTCTGTGCCCTGCAGTTGTTTTATTCAAGCTCTCAGAGTTGGGTAATGTCCACCCACATCGGGGAAGGCTGTTTTACTGTGTCCACAGATTCAAATGCTAATCTCACCTGGAAACATCCTTAGATATACCCAGGAATAATATTTAATCTTGACACCACATACGGTGGCTAGTCAAGTTGATATATCACACACAGAAAAATTAACCATATAGTCAGTTTTTATAGAACTTACTATTTTTTAGTTACAGTAAAACGAATATATTTAAGATGAGGTATTAATGCTTTATGTGTATAGTTTTTTTTAAAGATTTTATCTATTTATTTGAGGGAGAGGGAGCTCATAAGCTGGAGGGAGGGGCAGAGGGAGAAGGAGAAGCAAATTCTGCTGAGCAGGGATTCTGACACAAGGCTTGATCCCAGGACCCAGAGATCATGACCTGAGGTGAAGGCAGATGCTTAAGTGACTGAGCCACCCAGGTACCCCTATATGTATATTTTCTGAATGACTATAAAAAGAACGTAGGTTTTCTGATAAAATATCCCCAAACCTAGAAAACTATTAAAACTCAGGTTATCATTATATTAATGAAATGAATGGTTTCCTATCATCTGTTATTCCCAGTGTGTTTGCCAGAGGTTATGTAGTTGGAAAAGATTCCCAGGGGATTCTCACGTACTGTGTCGTGTGAGAACCCTTGCTATATAACATTTATTTTGACCTTATTTATATACTTCATTGTTTTGTTTTATTAATATTAAGTGATTTTATTTTAGGTTTCCCCACTTAGTTGCAGGTTTCTTCAAGGCTAACTAACATACTTTCTACATTACCATGTATTTGAGGTCCAAACTAATTTTTTTGAGCTACCCAACTCTGATTGACTTAGTGTGTAGTGATGCTGTTTTGCCTTCGTGTGGTATGAACACATTTACAAATTAAGTCTGCTTTTATTTTTCTCAGTTGTCTGCTACAGTTAAAATATTCTTACCTACTAGCATGATCATAATCACAAAGAGGCTTGGGCACTATAATTGTGGGGCAGTATTCAGTTAAAAGGTCATTATGATATAGAATATTCATATATTGAATATCATTAAGAGAAAAATATAAAATTAAAAAATTCTCTTAGTAAACTTATGACTAGATCTCAAGAATATAGCTGTTGCTTCTAGCTTTAGAAACATTGCTGTGAAAATTTTTAAACATTGTTTTTTGTTTTCTTTAAAGATCTGTATCTAGAAATGGAGAAATTGATTGGAGTAGAGTTGGGGTTATGGATACTATAAGGAAGGAATTTCAAAATCAGTTATTTCCTTATACCCTAAACAAGATTCCCAAATATAAAAGAGTATATGATGTTCTTTATGTGATTTCTGATATATCTTCCCCCTATCGCGTAATGTTTATTTTGCCTTGTTAGACATATGTTGAAATACTTGGATTTTTTTCTCATTGATAAATTGTTAACTATTTCCTTTATAAGATTGTAACCTAGCGGAGTGTATTGCAGGTGTATATTTAACAGGCGCTTAATGAATTGAACTGAACCAGCTCAACTAAGAAAAGCTATCATAAGTATTCAATAAAGGAGAATTAAATCACAGGTCATTTCCTTGTGAATTTGTTTGTTAAAATTAAACTTGTTCTTATGCTTTATTGACTGTAATTCTAGGTGTCCTTAGGACCACAAAGGTATCTGTGTTGCTAGTTTTAACCTTTGTATTTAGGCCAAATAGAATCAGTGCATTTTTGTTTATCTCTTTTTTTGTTGTTATTCATGAATCAATATATTTTTGAAGTAAGTTTTTCTACAAATACCTTATATGTGAATTTTTCTGTAAAAAATGATATCGTAGCAAATATCTACTGTTACATGAACATGAGAAGCGACTTGGATTGTAATTGTAAATGCATTTAAAATCCTGCCAGTTTGATCTTTTTCTGTATTTACTATTTGTCACTAAAATTTGAAGTAATGATTCTTGAATTTTTTTTCTTTTTAAATAGATACGATGATGCTATACAACTATATGATAGAATTTTACAAGAAGATCCAACTAACACTGTAAGTAAGCTGAATTGTCCTGAAGATTATTTAAATTTTGGTTTAAAAAGTGAAATTAATTCAGTTTTTAAAATAATGGAAAAATTCATATGAAACTGGTTTGAGCCACATTTTTAAAATAGATCTAAAACTCTTCAGTGAAATTTGACTCATAGGATATCTTATTAGAAACTAGTGGAAATTTAGAAAGAAATAATTCTACGTGTTTGTAATAAACCCCAGCAGAGCTTAGTAGTTTTGTAATATTTTGAGGTTTATGATAAAATAACTTGTTTGGGTAGTTATATTTTAGTTCTCAATGAAAAATGAAAGAAATCATGATAGTAGTTTGTATATGGAATTAATAAAGGTGTTTTGATTTGATTTTGCTTTTTTCTGCCTTCTACTGGGATAGGAACATGTATATGTATCTATAATATACATGTATATGTGTATATATATGTATAAATGTATAAAGAAGAAATACATATATTGTGTTTCCCATAAGATGCATCGTTACTTTATCCTGATTTGAACAAATACATCAGTATATTGGGCAGATTATTTGTTCCAAATATACTTATGTAGCAATATTTGTTTTAAAAATACTCTGAAGATTTTTTTTAAATTTTGAGAATATTTTAGATTATTATTTTTGCATAATGGCCTTCCTCAGACTTACGTTTTACTCAGTGAAAAGTTAGATTTTAGATAACATATCAGGCATTTTAATGTTTTTTTATTATGTCCATGCACACATATGCCTGCTAAAAGAAAATCGTATTTTTAAAATTTTTAAACAAAAATCAGTTTGAGTTTGTTCTTTTATAGAAGGACATATTGTTTTATATATATATATTTTTTTTCATATTGTTATATTAACATAACACAAACACATGAAAGTTTTTTCTTACTTGGCAAGTGTTTCATTAAAAATACACATTTGGGGGCACCTGGGTGGCTCAGTGGGTTAAGCCTCTGCCTTCGGCTCAGATCATGATCTCAGGGTCCTGGGATCAAGCCCCACATCGGGCTCCCTGCTCAACGGGGAGCCTGCTTCTCCCTCTCTCTCTGTCCAAAAATAAAAAAAATAAAAATAAAAATACACATTTGTAAAAAGTCATTTAATGTATAATTGTGGATTATAAGATGCTGATCTCTACTTATCCCTTCTGATACTCTGGTACTACTTAACATCTGTTGCTTAAATGGTAGTCTTTTTTCAACTTTATTAAGATATAATTGATAAGTAATATTGTGTAAATTACATAGTGTGGTGGGGTGTGTGTGTGTGTGTGTGTGTATGTATGTGTATACACACACACACACACACACATATATATATATATACACACACATATATATATATAGTGAAATGGTTTAGATTTTTGCTTTTAATGTTATCTCATCCCAGGGAAATGTCCTCTGGGAACTTCCTAGGTCTTTGGTGCGGGGGAAGTGTGTTGGGTGGGTGAGGTAGAGGTAGATATTTGAATAGCAAGGGAAAAGTTTTGACAGAGCTGCAGGCCTACTCATTATAAAAAAACAAAATAAAACAAAAAATCAAAAATAGAGCTTCTGTTTAGCTACGTATTTCCAATAAAAGAGTTAAAATTGGAAAGTTCTGAGTAATTTTTTTAATCTTAATTGTCCTAATCATTTTTCTTTTCCTGAAGCTTTTTTCATGTACTTATTTGTTAAGACTTCACTACAATTTCAAAGGTATTCATTTTTCACGTAGCCAAATATTGAAAATATGAAATCAAGTTTCTGAAAAAGGTTTCTGTTTCTTTTTTTTTTTTTAAGTACCAGGTTAAGAATCAATAGCTTTTGATGATTTATTGGCTTGGAATTAGGAGTCAAACATTTTACTTCTGTGTCAGTTTAAGTTGAAGATATTTTTAATAAGTTATTTCACTTTTTCAGGATCTAAGATAATATGTAATTATTTTTCTGTTTATAATGCTTTCCATATTCTGTGGCTCTAAGATTGACTAAAAGAAAAACCCAAATTGTTTCATTTATTAACCGTGTATGAAGTGGCAGTAACTAAGTCCCTTAGTTGCTAGGTAAACATTTAAAACAAGGTGACTAAATTCAGCTTTGCAAAATGTGTTATTCTTTCATTAAATATTATCTTTATCTGATGTCCTCTTAGTGTCTTCTGTCCTTCTGTAAATGTTTATTGAGTATCTGTCATGAGCCACCAGAATATTGGTGTTGCTAAGAATAAAGATATTATACATCACAGTTTCTTTTTTCAAAGCAACTATAAAGTATTACCTCAAAGGTGGGAAAGTCTAGTTTCACCCTCATCAATAGTTATAATTCAGACTTTTACACTGTAGTTCTTCTTTGCATTGTATAAAAGTGATCATATGACTCTGTTGTTGGTCTTGTGCCTCTGTGTTTCTAGATATCTGTATAGAAGTGAGGTTGTTCATTCAGGCTTTAAGGAGCTCTCCTTCCCTCTCCCATGCATTTATTAATCTTCCAAAAAAACATTTGTTGAGTGCTTACAGTGTGTTTGGTGCTAGAAATAGAAGAACAAATCAGACACCAGCTTGACTGTGTTAGGGATGCAGAGTGATGTAGTGAACAGGTTATGGACTTTGAAAATAGACTGTTAAATTTTTAGTCACTTACTGTGTAATTTTTGAGGCTTGCAGGCTTTGAAAGATGAGTGTGGTTGAAATGAAGCAAAGATGATGGACCGGGGAAAGTCCTCATATCTCATGAATGAACCCTTGGCGCTAGTTAAGTACAAAATCTACCTAGGGAAGAAAGAATGAAGTGATTAGAAAGGAAGTTTTTTAATTTTCTTTAAGGAGGGTGCCAAAATGGACTTTTCCCCATCTGTTTTTGAAAGATTGTGAAACATTTGGAAACGTAATATATACCCGTGTCAAAAATTACAAACAATACAAAAGAATATATGGTGAAAAATAAGTCTTTCTTCTCACTCCTGATCTCAGATCCTGCTTCACTTAGGCAAACATCATTAGCAATTTCTTACGTGTTCCAGAGATTTTTCCCTTGTGCACACACAAATATGCATGTGTGTCCCTTTTGACAGAAAACATTGTTGGAAATGCAGATGGTGGCATATTCTACCTCGCAGTCGTTGTAAAGATCATGGTATATGTTAGCACATCCTTAGATCATCCTCTGAATAGCTATATAGTGTTGTGTTGTGTGATGTATGAAAAATCGTTTGTTGAAAAACAATTTCTTAAAGTAAGTCCCCCTTGATGAAATCTTAGGTTGATTTTGGTATCTTCCTCCCAGGAACAGTGTTGCAGTGAATGTCATTTGTACGGTGGATTCCTACTCTGGAATCTAATTCTGGAGGTCTATGCATTTTAAATTTTGATAGATGTCACCAAATTCCCTTCCACAAAGGCTTTTTATTTCATTTCTGTGATGTACAAGAGTGCTGCTTCTCTTGTATCCTCCCGCAAGGTAGATTATCAACTTCTTTGTTTTTAACCTTTGCCAGTGTAATTGGTAAAAAACATCATCTTGTTATAATTTGCATTATAAGTGATGTTGAATATCTTTTAATATGCTTAAAAAGCCATTTGTATTTCTCTTTGTGAACTGCCTCCTTTAATATGTTTTTCAAATGAAATTTTATTTCTGTTCTTATTGGAGAAAGGGCATGGTTCTGGTACTCCACATAGTTAACCTCTCCCTTCTTCCCTACTTATTGACCTCTGAGAAAAATTGGGGTTCTGAGGAACAATATTTTATACCTCTGAATTGGTTCATTGTACAATGTGAATGGAGATACAACAAAATGGCCTATATTTGTGCACAACCTGGTATGTGACACTTCAGAATTTAATTCTTATTCTTAGAAAATGGACAATGAATGGGGCGCCTGGGTGGTTCTCAGTCCATTGGGCATCCAACTCTTGATTTTGGCTCATGTCATGATCTGAGGGTTGTGCGGTCAAGCCCTGTATCAGGCTCTGAGCATGCAGCCTGCTTAAGATTCTCTCTCTCTCTGCCCCAACCCCCTTTCTCACATACTTGCTTGTGTTCTCTAAAAAGAAAAAAAATGGATAATAGTCAAATTTTGATTGGGGAAATACCACCAGATGTTTTTAGAAATAACTTTGTTAATAATATGGGAGATAGTTTGAAGGAGGTGCAGAGTTGAAATAATTTGTAATTTGGAGGCTGTCCTGTCCTAGGCCAGAGATTATGGGAGTCTAAACCTAGGACAAGTGGAATTGGAAGGGATGGGGAATGGATGAAAGAATATTTTGCAGTGAAAGTACACAAGCAATTAAAATTACTTAGCCGTGAGTGGTTTTAGAAGGTTAACTCTCAAATGTGAAAATTTTAGTCATTAACCTGTGAAAGTCAAATATTGAATTAGGCTCACTGAGCTTTCATCCCTTAGCTTGCCTAAGCACCAGTCAGTTTTTGTTTGCTTGCTTTTAAAATAAAAGTAGGCTTTTCTTCCTTTGAAAGCTCCTTGAGGGAAAATATTATGTCTGTTGCATGAACTAATGTCTAGCATATGGTAGGCCTTCAGTGAATACTTGTTGAATGATTACTTTTCAGAAGCAGGTATGATAATTATTGTCTTTTTAGGTGAATTTCATATTTCAGAAAGGTCAGATTTTACCTTGAATTGTTAGCTGCCTATTGTGCTAATATTTGAAGTTTTGTTTTAGAATTAGATGTATCAAATATTTGAAGTTTTGTTTTAGAATTAGATGTAATTGCCTCTGTGGCAAGGGAGAAGATGCTTTTAGAATGCCCAGAACACTGCTTTCCTTCTGTTGGCCAAGGGTCTGTTTCTTTCTGGGTCCCAGAATCTGCAGTAGGGAGAGATGTAGTTTGTATTTTGCTGGTAGACCTTAATCCTTTAATCCTTTCCTAAGTAGTATCCCTTCCCCCAACCAACCACGTAGTTTATTTTTTAAGATATGACCAGAGTTTCAGGAAGAATTGGTGGCTAGCCCCATTGTATATAAGGTTACAGAAGGCATGTAGCAAGTTTGATGATTTGTTTGTGGCATTAATATTTTATATTTTATAATAGGAATTCTAACTCTGTTACTAAAATCACTTATAAAATGTGAAACAGTTTTCATTTTTAAGACTTAAACTGACATTTGCAAAGTTTGATCCAAACAAGACATTTAGAAAAATTCAGAACATTGGCATATTTTATAGGAAAAACACTATAAGAAAGAAATAAATAGAAATTGATAAATATTCAAGACTCTCTTTAACATTTAGTCCAATTAATACTATTTTAAAACTATTATGATAAATAATTGATATAGAATAGACTGCATATATTTAAGTAGGGTGTGCAGTTTGCTAAGTTTTATGTTTGGATGCACCTGTGACACCATCATCAGAGTCAAGATAGTGAACAAAACTATCATCTTCAAAAATTTACTTTGCTCCTTTCCATTTTTATATTCCCAAAAGATGTTCTTGAGCTTTCTTATGGGGTGTTAATTTAGTTACTTGAGGGGTGCCTGGGTGGCTCAGTGGGTTAAGGCCTCTGTCTTCGGCTCAGGTCATGATCCCAGGGTCCTGGGATCTAGCCCGCATCTGGCTCTCTGCTCAGTGGAGAGCCTGCTTCCCTCTCTCTCTGCCTGCCTCTCTGCCTACTTGTGATTATCTGTCAAATAAATAAATAAAATCTTTAAAAAAAAAACACAAAACAATTTGATCCTTTTAGGTCTCTGTTAAAGAGTTCCAGAAAGTGCTTATAGGGCTAGCTAGTTATTCCCCATTACATCCTTCTGGATACTTGAGCCAGTGCCACAGGAATCATGGCATTTTCCAGTCTGGTTGGTAGGAAGAGGCACTATTCCGAGCCCTGTGTGAGCTCCACACACTTCCGCTTAAGCCTTTCTGGTGGTTCTTTCCTTGGCTTTGGGTAGTTTTTTCACATACATGCACTGATCAATACAAAGCTGAGTAATCAAGGGAAGCCCTTGAGATTCAGGGGGAATCTAGAGTTTTTATTCTGTATTCTTTCTTCTCTCATGCTGTGTCTACAAACTCTAGCCTTTGATCTTCTGGCTCTCAGCTCCTTTTCCTCAACTCACAGAGTTCACTGAACTGATTTTCTCTTCTTGCACAAGACCCCTGAAACTCTCTCAAAGCAGTGAGCCAGGGCAATAAAAATAGGGCTCATCTCTTTGCTTCCAGCCTCTCAGGGATCACTGTTCTGTGCTGCCTGTTGTCCTGTGCCTTAAATATTATTTCAGATATTTAATCTAATTCTTTCATTGGTTTAGGCAACGGGGTAGATTTGATCCATCTTGGCCAGAAATGTAATCCCTGCTTAATGCTTATTTAAAATTATCATGATAAATAAAAATTGGTTCTTATGTCAGATGCGGTAGTGTTTTCGCCTTTGGTTAGAAAGTTAAGTGCCAAGAGTTGGAATTTGTTTCTTGTCTTTTTTATTTTATTTTATTTTATTTTGTATTTTTTTAAAAGATTTTTTTATTTATTTGGCAGACAGAGATCACAAGCAGGCAGGCAGGCAGAGAGAGAGGAGGAAGCAGGCTTCCGGCCAAGCAGAGAGCCCGATGCGGGGCTCGATCCCAGGAACTGGGATCATGACCTCAGCCGAAGGCAGAGGCTTTAACCCACTGAGCCACCCAGGCGCCCCATCTTGTCTTTTTTATTTTAAAATGTGGACTCTGTTCTACCATATTGTCTATAGAAGAAGTATTAGTAGTATCATAAATGAAAGGAATAAAGAGTTAAATACATTTCAGATGATACTGGATTGGTGAAATTAGATATGATATATCCCAAAGAAATTAGTTTCTTAATTTATGTTATGTCATGTATTTAATTTATATTATATTTATTATATTTAATTAAAATTATATGTTAATTTATCCACCTATTTTCAGAAGGACTTGGGAGAAGGCTCTCATTTGAAATCCAATATTCTTTTTAAAGTCTTTAGGATTGAATTACTTTTAGAACTTTTCTTCTACTTCCTGAATTCTTGAGGCTTTTTAGTAGTACATTTATTATGGTACTTTCATTGTTATACATAGTGAAAATAATCCAAAAATGTTTGAGTACCTACCATTTGGCAGACATTGTGTTAGGCCTTTGGCATGAGCTGAATAATCAAGGATATACATTTTTAACACATTTCATTTTTTATTGCCAAAATGATGTTATCCTTGTTATAAATACCACTCTTGGTCTTGTTTATTGGGAGTCTCTTGATTCTCTTTAATTTTTTGACTTTCACTTCTTCAGAGCAAAACCCCCACCCTTTTCACCCATGACAGTAGTTCCATTTGTTTAAAGAGGCCCCATTCATTTTACTTCCCTTGTTTGCATTTCATGAAGTATGTATTATATAAAACAATAACAACCATGTTCATAATTAATAAACTTAACTTGGGTATAGCTTTTGTTTGTTTTATTGTTTAGCTATCTGCACTGAATTAAACAGAGATGAAAGAGATATAAATTTAATAATTGATATGGCGCCCTCCAGTCCATTAACTCCAGCCTAAAGTGGATAGTCTTGATTACACACTGTTGCTGTTTTCTTTGCCTTTGTTCTGTGTTCCTCCATTTATGCCCTTTCCTTCACACAACTCCCTCTTTTGTTTTTCTAATGTCTCCTTGTTCTTTCTGTTTCAGTACAGGTATCACATCTGGGGCCCTCTTTGTTTCCAGCCCTTACACCTCCTCCATTCTGCCACAGCCTGTATTAGGCTCTCCTCTGTGTTGCTTTGACACCCTAGATATCTCTATCATTGTCTTTTTATTTGATGTGTCTTTTTCTCACGAGCTTCTCATGAGAAATTATCTATTCTTTTTTTATCCTCATATTTTCATTGTTTTGCACAGTACCTGTCAAACAGATGTTCAGTACATATTTGATGAATGCATAAATTAATGACACTGATATTTGTATTTATCATTTTAAAAACTTTAAAATATAAGTTTAAGTGTTTTGTCTATTTATAAAATATTTTTTTTCAGGTCCAGTGTTATTCTTGAAAAGCTTACAGGTAGATTTTTCTCTTAAAACTGAAAAAAGTTATCAGGAGCTAGATTTTATAATGACATTCAAGTGGCCATGGTGAGATTTTTTTTTTCCCCCCTAATCTCCACTATCCCTCTATCTCTTAACATACAAATCTTATGAATGAGACAGAGTAAAGGACTTTAGGCTGGGTAAAGATTAGGATTCCCTGCTGGCTTGTAATTATCAGAATCTGGATGGTTATTTATTTGAATGAAATGATGCATACATTGTGTACATCAAAAGTAAAGCATATGTGATTGTTAAAGGAATGTTTGAATTCCCCAGTGGGATGTCATGGGGTATGTTTATAAACTCCCACTAAGCAGTAGTTCTACAATGGAATTTCACTGGCATTGAGATAATAATTTGCACAGTCAAATTACCTTCTTTACAAAAACCCAGGGAATCGTGAGGGCCTAATCCTTTATTAATGTCAACCCATAGGCTGCAAGAAAGCGTAAGATTGCCATTCGAAAAGCCCAGGGGAAAAATGTGGAGGCCATTCGGGAACTGAATGAGTATCTGGAACAGTGAGTGTCTTACAAGAGGATTGTGTTTTGTTATTCTGATAAATCTTTTTTAATTAAAATGGAATTTGCATTTGATTTTCCTTTTTGCCTCCATGCTGTTCATTTACAGAATATCTACACACTTTTTTTTTTCCCCTTTCCTCTCACCAGATTTGTTGGGGACCAAGAAGCCTGGCATGAACTTGCAGAACTTTATATCAATGAACATGAGTAAGTTGTAAATTTTATTAGGAGTGCAGTTTTTATCACTATTATATAAGTTCAGAAGACATAATTTCTGAAAGTTTGGAGAGAGGCTATGAATTGTGTCATTTTAAATGAACAAAATAAATGAATGAAAATAAATCATCAGTTTATTGGTTGGTTATAATATGTGAATTGCTTTAATTAGGTCATTTGTGTTTTGCTAAATTATTTTTGTTTGAGAAATAAATTTTTCTTTCCAAATGCAGATGGATTCTTTGGGATTAGAAAGGCTTGCATTAGAAAAATAGATACGGCTATTTTTAGTGATTCAAAATTGTGAATTTTTAGAGTCTAAATTGTTCTAATATACAAAGAGTATTATACTCCCTGCCGTTTTAAAAATTCTGTCAATTGTATGCATTTATTAGCCTTAGTATTAAGAGAATCAACTCTTCCAAAGTAGAAGCATTCTGTTGCCTGGGCAAAAGACCAAGAATAATCAAGAATGTTGAATGCTGTAGGAACTTGCTTATTGGATATTTAATGTTTTTGTTAGCTTTTTTATTGATGCAGTGACAGGAGGAAATCCCAGTGTGAGAGGATTAGCCTTGTCTTAGTGCAAGTTTTCTAATAGTGCAGCATTAATGCTAACCTCCATCTACAGGCAGGATTTTTTTCTTTTTTCCCTTAGTTCTTCTGAATCTGAAGTATATCACATTGTTTCGTTTCTTCTTTCTGAGGGAATAGAATCAGATTCTTATGTGCATATTCTTACTGTGTATGAATAGTTGACGTCTTTCTCATACTACAAATAGCTGACACAGGAAATAAAATAGAATAAAGACACTATGTCTTACCTTTGCCCAGGGCTTTATGTGTAATGTGAAATGGAGAATTAAGGTAGTTATCTGCATATTTCTAATAAAACCTGAAGTAATAAAAGTAATAGCTGTGATTTAATGAATGTGTACTGTATTCTGGGAACCATTCTTCAGTTCCCTTCTGTGCTCTGGCTGTCAAAATCTTTTTTTTTTTTTTTTTTCCATTACAAAATTATTTCCTGAATCATGTTCATATAGATGTCTGTATGCTTATATGATCACATATGTAAACGTACTCAGGATTCTCTTAGGTATGTGAGAGGGTAGTGCATATGGCTTAAATGGTAATGTTTCCATTTTTCATAGCTTTTTTGCAAAATTTATTTTCATTTTTATTCTGGTGTAGTTAACATACAGTGCTATGTTAATTTCAGGTATTCTATTTTTCATAACTTTAAAGTCAACATTTGTAAAGTATACAGTATATAATTTAAATAACATGAAACTGAATTTTTGGAATGCATAAAACAATTAACATTAGTGTTATTTTGTTCCTAAAACAGATGACAGTTACTTAAAGTGTTTTTGTACCTTTTGAAGATGTTGTGATTAAAAGCTTTAAAAGCATTTCAGATTAATCAAGGAATTTTTTAAATTAAAGAAATACCTAATGATAATTTGGAAAACACAGTAAAGAGTAAAGACCAAATCTAGTATAGTTGCATCATCTTAACTTATCTACAATTTATATTTTTTTTCTTCAGTACTTCTTGAAACAGAAACCTAAGATAGAATTATTTTTTATAGCTTATGGTTTTCACTAAGTTATGTTTTGACACACACTCCCTATCACAATAAATATTTCATAGTGTGATTTTAATGGCTTTATATTATCCCATCTTATTAATGCACTCTGGTAATTCTTAATCAGTTTCCTAGGAGAATAGAAAGCTTGTTTTTTTTTCTTTTTTCATTTTTACTATAATTCTGTATTAATTATTTTATTTCCTTGGACTAGATTCTTAGAAGTAGAATTATTTGATTAAATGATATGCACATTTTTAGTGATTTTGATAAATCATTCCTAGTTCTTCACTGGAAAGGTAGTATCGGTTTCCTCTCACATCTGCAATTATTAGCATACCCTTAACACTGGGTGCTATCGTTCTTTTTTTTAGTCTTTGTAAGTTTTGATAGGTGAAAATTGGTTACAACTTTGTAAAAATTTTTAATAGCTTTTTATATAAGTGATATGAAACTTTGTCAAGAATATATCCTTGTTATATATCTTTTTAATATTGAGTTTTTAACTTATAGAAACTTCATATTTTTATATAGTCAGATATATCAGTTTTTATTGCTTTATGTTCTCTAAGAACTACATAAATATATCACCTCTGTTTTCTTGTTTCTTTCTTAGTTTTATTTTTTTGCATATGTTTTTAATAGTTCTATATTTAATTCTAAAATAGACTGTACTTTATTTTTAGGCTATAATTAAATTTATTATTTGCTTCACCTTGTAATGGCCACATTCAGTTTTGCTTTATTTTGAGTCGCTAAACAGTTCACTGAGATAGAGTTGAATGTATACTTAAGAGGAATGAACTGAAAAATCCCAAGAAACCAAGAAATACAAAGACAGAAAAGCACCTGAAAAGTAATTTCCTTTTAAGGGAAATGATAATTGTGTTCATCCTCCCCTTTTATCTTGTATCGCAGAACTCTTTTTGGTTTTGAAGCTAGTTATTTACAAAATGACCATTTATTTTTTTGAACACAGAGGGAATATCCAGGTTTAGGGTGAGTGGAAATAAAGATCTCCAGATTTTTTGAAACTATATGAAAATCAGAATCAGTTCATTTAATTCATTTAACCTATTTGGGCAAATCATTGTAGTAGGTAGGGTTTTTTTCATTTTACTGTTTCTTTTTGGTGGAGGAGGTAAGTTACTGTGGGATGTCAGTTTTGTGGGCACAGTGGCAAATTGTAGCAATTTCGGAGTTGCAAGATATATTTATCATTTTGGCATTCTTTTTGCATAGGAACAAATAGAAGTAAGCTCTTTTAAATATAATAGATCATAGGCAGCATTGCTACTATAGATCTAGAATTTTAACTGCAAATAAATTTCCAAAGTAGAATGTTCATATAAGCCTGTTCATTGTCCTTACAGAGATTAAAGAAGATAAAGAATTCTGCCATGTGCTTTCTTTTAAATATCTTTAAGTTTCCTTTATTTAAATTTGCTTCTGATTTATAAATTCTAGTTTCTATTTAGTGACTGCAGTGATATGTATCATAGTAGTTGACCATATTAAGACATTTTACTTGTTCTAAATATAAAAAATTAGTAAAAATGCATACATTAGTACTACCAATATGTATTATAAACAAAAATATGTATTTTGAACAAAAACACTTAATTTTTTTTTACTTTACTTACAGTTAAAACTAGATGTTATATCAGGAAGGGCATTATTAATATAAATTTTTTTTATTAATATAAATTAATAATGACTGTGACTGTGGTTCCTTTTTGTAGGTCCAGCCTTATTATGAAATTCAATACAAAATAGAATTATCAAAATCCTATAAGGAAAAATCATACTGTTGCTAAAAGCAATGTGTAACCTATACAAATGTTTTGTGAGGAACAGAACTTTGAAACTCTCTTTAGTTATTGACTCTAACATACTAGTAGTAGTAGTTATTTTAAGTAGATTCAAATCATTTTAATTCTCTAATCATTGAGTCACTGTATGTGATGAATTAACTTTTTTGTGCATTTGGAATGCGATGGGCTATATATCATTTTGGGGAGAATTGAGAAAATGGTCACTCAGATCACTTTCCATGTGATTTAAATGCTCTTGCATGAACCTCTCGAGAAAATTGTATTGGATTGTCTTCTGCTCCTTTTAGCTCTAAGTGTATTTGATTCTATACTTTATCCACAAAATTAGTTTGATTTTAGACTTTGTAAAATTGGGGGAAGGGATCCTCTTCTGTATGTGATACTAAATAATTTCTGAGAAAAATACTTTTGACATTTATTTTTCAGTAGAAACTCATACCTGCCTATTTTATCCTACTTTATGTTGTATAAAAACCAGTCACAGTTGTGCTCAGCCCTTTTAAATCTGTGAGAACGTTTATTATTTGCATTAATACGAATTTTTGTGTCATCCTAGTAAAACGAAATTATTTAGAAGGAACTGTCTTTAAAATTGAGTGTTTAAGGTAGAGACCGCTTTCTTAGAGAATGATTGATATATATCAGATAGGTAGTTATAATACTTTTGCTCTAGACATTTATTCAGTCATTTGTTTAGTCATTTATTATATACCTATCACATGTCAGGAACCACTGCTAGGTTTGGGGTATAAAAATGAAAAAGGCTAAATAGCTGTATGATCCTTGATAACAGTATATATATATATAGATATATAGATATAGATCTAAAATGCTGTGACTTTTGGTAATCTAGAGGGTGTTTTTGGTTTCTCTGGCCCTTGGGGTTTGATTGTCATACCTGGTTTTATGTTACCATTGACCTCTTCATCACTACATCATCACCACGGTTTTCACTGTGTATAGTGCATGGAGGCAGTATGCATAGTGGTTAAGAGTAAGCTGTTTGGAGTGGCACAACCTAGGTTTCAGTTTGCATCTCTTTGCCTTACCAACCTAAAATGGTAATAATTTCCTACTTCTCAGGGTTTTGGTAGAATTAAATGAATTAATACATATAATACACCTAGAGAAGTTTATGATACATAATGAGCACATAATACAAGTTAGCTGTTATTTTGTATACGTATGTGAAACTGCAGCATATGTATATTTTGGAAAGTATATCAGACTTAGTGTAAAGATAGGTAGCTTTGTATGTTGGTGACAAATGCCAAAAATAACTGTAGGTAGCCTTTTTCTGTTGGGTACTGTCATCACCTTTCACTGGGAATAAATTTTACAACACCTGTGTTCTTTAGGATATCCTAAAAACAGTGACGATATTCACATTGCTTTAAACTTATACATTGAGAGAAATTACAGTCATGTGGTGTAAAACCATTTTTCCAGAGCCCTTTGTAGCAGTCCTCTCCTCAGATTTTTAGCAGAATGTTTGTTTCTTTAATATGATGAAATATTAGTAGAGTGCATATCAAAACCACTAACTTGATCTATTTTTCATGGGTTTAAAAATTTATAACTTCATTAGAATTTCATATTGACAAGTAATGAAAGGTCTTTATAATAGAATCTATTGGTAGATGGGTGTCAATAAAGGATTTTTGTGAATAGATGGTACTTAAAATATTTATTTCCTCTTTACACTTTAGTTATTTGAATATTTTATTCAGCAGTCAGTGGACTTGAAGTTATTTTATATGTAACCTGATCCAAGCTTGTGAACCCTGTGTTGTGAATAATGTTTGGATGTCATAATAGTGACCCAGTTTTAAGAACGTAGTATCTACTGATTGTTCACAGGCTGCTTTAGAATTTAAGCCTTTGTTATTTGTATTTAAGAATTCAGCATAGCAAGTATTTTATTAATGAAGCTGTTTAAATTAAATTTTGGGAATAAAATGTGTAACATCACTAAAATTGTTTTAAAATTATTTTCAGGCATTGTTTTAAATTATTTTTAATCATTTTTGTTTTAGCTAAGATGATATATATGACTTTTAAAATTGATTTCTCCTCTTCATATTTTTCAGCTATGCTAAAGCAGCCTTTTGTTTAGAGGAGCTAATGATGACTAATCCACACAACCACTTATACTGTCAGCAGTATGCTGAAGTAAGTGCTTTCAAAAACAACAGGTGTACATGATTTTATTTTTGTTGGTGTTAGGTATTATTTTGGAACTAAGAATACGTCTTTAAGTGAGACACGTATTTAAATATGTAAGACATCTGATGAAAAGTGTAGGTGTAAAAGTTTTACATTTTTAATATTATAATGGGAATATGGCTTTAAAAATAAAAGCACTTACATAAAAACAGTGAAATTCTTTGTATTTTTAATTGTGTTTTCTTTCCTAGTTAAGAACTAGTGATGCCACAGTTGTTACCATTTAATGACTTTTGAGACATTACAGTGATTGCGATTTTTAAATCTATATTCTAGGACATTCATACTAAGATCAATATTTTTGGAAGTGGGAAGTATTTATCTTACTATTAAGAATTGTAATACAATTGAATGCTCTAAGGTTAGAAGCATTTCATTAATAATAAATGTCAAGGTGACTAGTAAAGGGCAACTCAATGTATGTAAGTATAGATTTAGAATGCTACTAATAGAAAATACTAAGTTGTGAGGCATTACCAAGGCAGTTGAAAAGAAATTATATTGGTTTTTTTATTAATAGTATTTTGTTTTAAAAAGTACTCTGTGATCTTAATGTTCATAGAATAGGTTTTTCAGGGAGGTTATGCTTTAAAATTTAGCTTTAACAACTTTAAGATAAATTCTTTTAACATCTTGCATTTGTTTACAGAGTATCTGTTTCAATTACTAATGCCTGTGGTATGATGAAACGTGCTGTATTTCAAAGTAGTAAAATAAACAGGTTACAGCACTCTGCAATTTTTAACAGGTTAAATATACCCAAGGTGGACTTGAAAACCTCGAACTTTCAAGAAAGTATTTTGCACAGGCACTGAAACTGAACAACAGAAATATGAGAGCTTTGTTTGGGCTTTACATGGTGAGTAGAGGTGCATGTTTAATGTTATTTTATGGATTCTGTCATTTAAAGTCCATTAAATATCCCATCCAATTACTTCCCTCTTGCTTGTATTTTGTTGGTAAGCGTATTTTTTTCCTCTAGTTAAAAATGAGCAAGAGATTGTAAGGCAGTTTTATCTTTAAATGTTAATACGTCCTATTTGACATTTTATTATTTTATTATTAATTATTTTATTATTTATTATTTAAAATATCTTCTATGCTATCAGAATTTAAGTCTGCTTTTTTATGAAATACTAACAGATACAAAACCATATTATGTATCTTAATTGTTTTGATATTCTTGGGTTTATGCCCAATATGTTTCTTACCTTAAATTATAATTGTATGACATAATTTTAAACTATGCAATAAAAGACATTAGCAAAAAAAATCTCTACTTTCAAATTAAAATTTTTCTATGGTACAAAAAAGAGCTTGGAAATTGTGGAAAGCGTGTAATTAAATATTTCTGTGGTTTATGTGTGCCAAATGATGAACTTTGAAAAGTCAGTTAACAAGAACTATGGGAAATAGAGGAAGAATTTGCTGAGCTTTAAAATATACATAGAATGAGCCCCTTCCTAGAGTCAGAAAACTTTTTTTTAATAGGCCCGTTCTTCGAAATTTTAATTTATTCTGGTCTTTTCAAGGACTTTGCGATAAATGTCTTGTTGAGGCTCAGTGAAAAAGAATTGATTGTAGAAATAGAGGCAGGAAGAAATATAAATGAAATAATTTTTAGGAAAGGAATGGCATAATGTGATTAGAAAATAGTTCAGAGGAATTTCAAAAATTTTCCTGGATCTACCAGTGCCAATTGTTGTAGGTTGGAGGTGTGGTATAGTAGTGATGTTGTCTCTTTTTACCAAATAAATGAAAGACTAATAAAAAAATGAATAACAATAGATTAGTAATGATAGTTTATACATAACACTATGTGCTGGACATTGTTTTGAACTCTATTTTTATTTTAAATCATTAAATCTTGATATCAGCTATTTGAGAAGATACTGTTACTACTACCATTTCACAGAAAGTGAACCTAAGACACAGAGTGGTCCAGTTAATTTGTCGAAAGATGAACACAGACTTACTAAGTTATTGAGCTGGGATATCAGCTCAGTCGGTTGATCTTTATTACTTCATTTGCTAAAATTCATACCAAAAAGGTGACATTAAAAACATAGACTTGTAAAAATAAGATTTTGGCCAGTAAGTTCCTAAATTCCTCATTGCCAGAGGAGGAAGAAGTGGGAAAGAACCTGTAACACAGGCTAGGTATAAAAGAAAGACTTGATTTTTTTTTTTTTTTAATGACACAGATGAATCCTCTTAAGAATAAGATATATTTAAACACAAGATAAAAGATCTTCCTCTCCCCAGAAATACAATATATGCTTAAAAATTAATATATAATTTTGGTGGTTTACAGATTCTTTCATGGATCCTAGATTAACAATCCCTTGTTTAAGTACATTTTTTAAAAGGAGAGGATGGATCTATCAAATTGCCGTGATTCTAACTGGTGCTGTGGAACATAATATGGAAACTCTTGGTAAAGTGAAAAGAGAGCTAGATTGGAAGTGAGGAGCTCTTTCTTTTTTTGAAGCTCTAAATAACTTGATTTGGTCAAGTCAAATCACTCCTAATGGACTTAAATTTTTTTTCACCTGTTAATGTCGGAAAATGCACTAAATTATTTTTGAGATTCCTTCTTACATTAATATTCAGTAATTCTATAATTCTGACATTGGAAAGCTGAAGCAATACAGTAATAAAGAACTAGAAATAATAATAATAAAAAATAATAATGACCTTCAATACCCTATACTATTTAAGTGATATTTTACAGTATTTAATTTTACCTTTAAGAGTTGTGGTAGATAACTAATAAAATTAATTTAGGTATTTAAGATGCTCTTTCTCTTTTTGTCACTTTATGTTTTAAACTGTTTTCATTTTTAAACACTAATTTCATTCCACTTTGTTTTTAAAGTTGTTTTGGTATTCTTTGTTATCCCATTGCAGATATGACCCTTACATGTTTTTTATTTTTATTTATTTATTTTTTTATTATCTTGGCTAGAAAAAAGGAATTTTGTTTTTGATGTTTCTTTTTTGTTTTTAGTCGGCGAGTCATATTGCTTCTAATCCAAAAGCAAGTGCAAAAACAAAAAAGGACAACATGAAATATGCTAGTTGGGCAGCTAGTCAAATAAACAGAGCTTATCAGGTCAGTATTGATAGTTTTATATTATATAGGTTAGTTAATATATTTCTTAATTGTTTTTGTTTCAGCAAATTAACAAAGCCAAATGTCTGTCATTGAACTTTTATTCCTTTGGGTCTTAATCTAATGTATTTCAACTGTGTAGAACTAACCTGTAGGTTCACTTATTTTTTTCTTTTTTCAAAAGCAGTCCATTACTATTAGATCCCTTAAGTAGCCTTACTATCTGGAAATTTCAGTAGTCAGCATTTGGCAAATAAAAAGTGATTCTAAAAATCCAGAAAAGGTAAACAAATTGTGCAGTGTATTTTAGAAACAAATTGTGCATGTATTTTAGGTGTGTTATATATTAATTAGAGTATCTCAAGTAATTAAAAGGGAGGAAGAAAAGCCTAAAGTAAACTAGCTAGACTATATAAAAAAGTTTTTGTACTCTGCTTACGTGTCAGATCTTACCTGAAACTTCTCCATTCATTTCTCAGTTTTTTGAAGCTTGTTGCTGGGAGATTCTTCAGAGAGAACTCATAGCAAAACAATATCTTCTTACATACTGCATGTTTATAGAATTGTCTCTCTGTAGTCTTTATATTTGAGGGATAATTTTGGCTTTTTATACAACCTTTGGCTTATCTTTACTTAAGTATCTTAAACGTACTGTTCCATTGTGTTTTAGGATAAGATACTGCTGTTAAGAAGTCTTATTCTGTCCTGATTTTCTTTCCCTAAGTGACTTAGACTTTTTGTCTGGATGTCCAAAGGAAATTTTTCTTTATCATTAAAATCCATTAGTTTTACTACAGTATGTTTTATTGATTGTTATTGGGTCAGTTTTCCCAAATATGCAGTAAACCCATTTAATATGTAAATTTAATCCCCTTTTAATCTGAGAAGAGTTGCTTTTGTGTTAAATATTTTTTTGTTTGATACCCTAAGTTTTTTTCCCACGTCTCTAATTATAAGTTTATTGGATTTCCTTTTCCACCTCTTTACACTGTCATTCATTTTCTTTCAAATCTTTTTTGTTGTTTTCTTTTTTTTTACTCTGTATTAATTTTTTTATGGAGTTAATCTGTATTCTCTTTTTGTTGTTGCTGTTCTCCTTGTTTAAATCAGATAGTTTTTATTAGGAGGTTTTTTTTTGGAGTGAGGGCATCAGAGATAGGATAACTTCCCAGCTTGTCTTTTTATGGCATCCGTTTTGTTACAGAGAAGCTAAATATGACCTTTCTGTATGCACAGTCTTTCTCAGAACTAGTCTGGTTCAGAAAGATTTTGTCTTCAGCCTTCTGTTTTACTCTTGGATCTCTGTAGATCTTGAATTTTGAGGTGTTGCTGTCAGCTTGAAATGTTGCATTTTGTTGTTAGTTTTATTTATTTTATTCTGGGATTTGCAGCCTGTGAACATCCCTACCTTCCTCTCATCTACTCCTTTCCCTTATCTGAACCATCTTGCTTTTTTACCCCTAGTGTTTCTGCCCTGTTCAATTTGGTTTCGGTTTCTGGTAATTATCCTTCACCGTGAGGTGTCTTTCCTCCTGGAAGAGGGTGTTAGCTGGACATTTTAGAGATTTTGAGGTTGTAGACTTGTTTAACCTCGTATTTGATTTAGAGCTTTGAGACTGTCTTGGTTTTGCAGGCCATTTGCAGAGTCATCAGTTCATACTTTTTTCATTTCTGTGGCTTGTTGACTAGGTTGTGCATCCTACCATACATACTCCTATCATACAGCCGTTGATCTTTTGTAGGTCTTGTCACTGTTGGTGATAAAAACCACATTACAGGGTTTGGGAGGATTACCTCTAGTGTAGTTTTTTTGAAGATGTTCTCTTTAGGCTTGTTTTCTGTTATTTTGTTTTTGGTACTGTTTCTTTTGTTTTTGTGCTCCTGATTGGAGAAGATTGGGGAGATTAAAAAAATTTAATGTCCACATGATCACATTGTTTAAAGTCACTTTAATGTATTTTTATTATATATAATAGAGGATATTAGTTCTGTTGGCATATTGTAAGTCAGAATATAAACAGCTAGGCTGTGCTTCTTCAAATGCAGTTAATTGAGATAACATAGATTATAGTAGGGTTCCACAGTTGTAGGTCTAGAGTGTGTCTTTATGTGTGTGTGTGTGTGTGTGATTTAAAGATAAGACTTGGATAATAAATAAATATTATAATAAATAAATAATAAAACTAATGTAATGGTTTATAGACTACATCCTTGTTTTTTAAGCTATTTTTGAGAAACAATTAGCTGGTCAGAGAATGCTTTTTTTTGACATGACATGAATGTATTTTTAAAATCAGTTTTTATTACAACATGCATAGAAAAAAGAACCCAAGTCATAAATGTACATTTTAATGAATTATACAAGGTAATTATATCCAGGTTAAGAAATAGAAACATTACAGTACCCCAGAGCCCTCATAGTTAATCCTCTTAATTTCTATTCCTGTTAACCTCAAGAGTGTTTATTGATAATCCCATAGTCTTGGCTTATTTTTGATTATGGTATCATAGTATGTATTCATTTTTGTCTACTCTATTTCACTGTTATGTTTATTTATCCCTCTTTGTGTCTGTAGTTCATTCATTTTTGTTGTACTATAGTCTATTATATGAACATACTACAGTTTAGTCAGTTGTTGATAGGCATTTGGGATATTTCTGTTTGGGACTATTTTGAACAATACTACATTGAATGTTGCTGTAGTCTTTTGGTATACATGTACTTCTAATGGGTGTATACCTTTGAGTGGAAATACTGGGTCATAATTTGTTTTCCATATTAGTTGTTTATAGTCTCACCAGCCATGTTTGGTAGTTCTTGTAGTTCTACATCTTTATCAATATTTGGTCCTATCAGTTTTTATAATTACAGCCATTCTGGAGTACGTATAGTATCTTGTAGTTTCATTTTGCATCTCCCTGATGACCAGTGAGATTGAACACTTTTGCATATGTTTATTAGCTATTTGGATATCTCTTTCATGAAGTCTCTTTTTAATGGGTTTATGACTTTTTATTTTGTTTTTTAGTTTTCTGATTATGAGCTTTTTGTTATATGTGCAGTAAATTTCTTCACCTTATTTGCTATTTCTCTCAAATGATATTGATGAATGAAAGTTCTGAAGTGAAATATCATTTATATTCTTTAATGGTATGTGGTTTTGTATTGTTTAAGAGGTCAGTTGCTACTCATAGTCATACAGATAATTTTGTGTGTCTTTAGAGGCTTTTTCCATCTACCTTTTGTATTTAGATCTACAGCCCATTTGGAATTGATTCCTATGTAGGAAGAGAAATAAGGGTCAATTTTCCCCCAAATAGCTATCTAGAGAATTTCTGTCCATTTCTATATTCTGTCATGGGTCCCATGTGTGGAATTTAGTATTACCGTGTAGGAGTTAAGAGAAAAATACAAATGCTGGATCCATATTGTCTGTGTTCAGAGTTTGGCTCTGACATTTATTATTACTACTATAATAATTATTATTATTATTTAGTTTCTTTTTTTTTAAATTTATATATTTTTATTAATATATAGTGTATATTTGCTTCAGGGGTACGGGTCTGTGAATCATCAGGCTTACACAATTCCCAGCACTCACCATAGCACATACCCTCCCCAGTGTCCATAACCCAGCCATCCTATCCCTTCCCCCTCCACCCCCCAGCAACCCTCACTTTGTTTCCTGAGATTAAGAGGCTCTTACGGTTTGTCTCCCTCTGCGGTTTGTCTCCCTCTGCAGTTCCATCTTTGTTTCATTTTTCCCTCCCTAGCCCCCATGACCACCCGCCCTGCCTCTCAAATTCCTCATATCAGAGAGATCATATTCTGATATTTACTATTTATGTGATTTTGGATAAATTATATACTGTCTCTGGGCCTATCCTTTCATCTGCAAGATGGACACAATAGAAGTTTCTGAGGATTAAGGGATAATTTTCACTAAAGAAATGTCAGGTATAAATGTATCTGCAGCTACAAATGCAGTTTTTCACTCTCTTCTCAGTTATTTCCTCATGTGAACGATTGATAGTCTACCCTCACTTGTTTTCTCTTTTCATTTCAGATTTAAAGCTCTATTCAGTATCTAAATTCAGAGTTTAGTTTTGTTTTCCTTTCTCCTGGTCTCTTCAGTAATACAAGGCCAGACAAGTATGCCCTTCCCTGCCTTTTGAGATGCATCATATCACCGGACATGAACCTATCATTTTAGTATTTTAAGCCATTGTTCATAGATCTAAACCCTGTTCTTTAGTACCCTCCCTGCCATTTATCTCCCTGCTATTCCTTTTTTTTTTTTTAATCTTGCCTTACTAGACCCATTCTATTTACACTTATTTTATAAAGTCTCAGTGTTCTTTGGAAGGAGCTCTAAGAGTGTCACTGGTACTCTTCAATATTTGAGTTTTGTATCAGAAACTCCTTAGTCCACAGCGATGTTTTGCACGTCTTTACTGAAGATATGATTTGTCTTCTCTTGACTCTATAGGAAAGGATAGAAGAAAGAACTTTTGCCAGTTTCTATCATTTTAGATATCCTGCAGGAAGACAGCACATCTCTCAGTTGGTCTTGTTAGGTTTCTGCATAGCAACTCCAATACTCCTCAACTAAACCCATCATGCCCAATTTACTTACCCTTAGCCACCAGTAACAGGTTTTAAATAAAGTTTCTTTGTGCTTTTAAAGCTTGTATATTCTGTGCTTTTTTTGTAGAGGTTCTGGGTTCTTTCTGTGAATCAGATTCCATAAATATTTCTATCCGTTACCTTTTGCTAACTTAGTGAGTTAAAATAACAACTTATTTATGTTTGATTCTATAGGTATGCTGTTTGGCTTGGGCTCAGTTGAGTAATTCTGTTCGTCTCAACTAGGCTTATTTATGTTTCTGCACCATGCTAGTGGTTGATGGCCTTACTTAAATATCTGACTTTGACTGTCTGTCAGCTTGGAGTGCTGGGCTTTGTGTTTCTCATTTGGCAGCCTAGCTTGGACTTACTCATGTGGTGGTCTCAGAGTTCCAAGAGTAGTAAACAGGCAAGCTCCTTTTTGAGTCTCTGTGGCACATAGGGCTAATTTTTCACTGAGCAAAAGCAAGTCACATGGTCAGCTCAGATTCAGGGGATGTAATACTTCACCTCTTAATGGGAAGAGAAATATGTGGTCATTTGGCAATTTATTACACTATTGTAAAGCTCTATAGTTCCACCTTCTGTTTTCATTTATTTTTGCCTTTTTCTCATTATCTGCTTTATTGAGGGATGATTTATAGACAATAACGTGCACAGGTTTTAAATGCACAGTTGAGTTCTGACAAATATATACTTCTTTCTCACAATCACCCCATTCCAGATATGCAGCATTTCTGTCACTCCAGGAAGTCCCTTCTGCCACTCTGTAGTCAGCCCCTCCTGACATTGCAGATAAGCACTGATATGATTTTTATCACTATAAATAAGTTTTGCCTGTACTGGAATTTTATATAAGTGAGATCATAGGTTATGTACTCTTTCGTGCCTGGCTTCTTTCACTCAGTATAATGTTTCTGAAATTCATCCATTCCCTGTTCCAATTTATTTATCCTAGTACTTCGTCCACCCATATTATTTTCCACAAATTATGCAAAGGTAAATTGTAGCCCAATTTATCCCAGTTATCACAGTGGATAAATTATTGATCTTTGAATTTGATAAATAAGTTTTTATTATTTGAGTGTGCTTTCTGGTGAGTTTTCTTTCAGATCCATAGGGAATTATGAAAGAAGAGTTTATTTAAGTAAAATCTAAATGTATGAAAACAAAAATGCAGGATTTGTGATTAATGTGGAAAGGAAAACTTTCAGAGATTGACATTTTAGTAATTAGATAAATCTCTGGGATCTAATTGATAGTTTTATGACTCATGTCTAGGCATATAAACAAGTATAAAGTATATTATAAATACTCCTTATTGTAATGTTTTTCTAAGCATTTGTAAATTAGAGAAAATGAGATTTTAAGAACTGGTTTTCCTTCTTTCTTTCTACTTAATAATGAAACAGAATATGGCTACTACTTGCTCTTCAATTAGGTAATTGGTTTAGCATGTTCAGTATAGGAAGGCAAGTTTGATTAATGCTCATGAAAAACTTTAATGTGAACCTACTCACAATAATTTTCCAGATAAATGCTTCTTTAGTACACTGTTAAATTTGTCTGTGCTAGCAATCCATATGTTATTTATGATTGCAGAGGTGATTCTGTTACTATCCTTTTGGGAAATGGAAAATTAAATCATGATTTGAGGGAAAAATAGGATTCCGGCTTAATCAGTTAAATTGCCGTATAATTCTGGAATAGACAAAATAATTGCATGTCAGACAAAATTTGAAGTGATAGATTTATATTTCAAACTTTCCTTTTATTTGTTCTGACACAAATAAGTTTGGTTTGTTCTAAACTGCACTGGTTGTCAGTAGTGTTGACAATCTTAGGTGATATTTTTTAAATTCGCTAATTAAAAAAAACCACAGATTTTATTTACTACTATTATGTTTAAGAACAAATCAAGAAAAGTACTGTATTTTAAAATTCTGGTTATGACTTCAGCTCTACAGAAAATTTTCATTATTCTGTTTTGGTAATTAAAATATTGGAGTAAATATCACTATGTGGTATCCTATTTTGCTCAGAACCATCAAAGCTTTTTCTTAGAATTAGACCTTTAAGTATCTGATTAGGACCATTCCTGTTTACTTTGGATAGGCAGTAGTAAAAGAAAGGGCTTTCTGTTCTTGGTAAGTCCTTGTGAAAGTGAATTTACCAACTGGATAGTAGTAATAACATACCCCACATCCTTCGGTCATCTTGGAAAATTATGAAAAGGCAGAGTTTTAAATATTATGTTGTTATTTACCATATTTTATAATTATGAATAATATATTTAGCATCTGAATTCCTTGAACTAGTAATGTTTTGTGAAAGGTATAGTGATCTTGATTCTTATGAAAAGCTTTTCTCTTCCCCTGGCATTTCTTCTAGAAATCCCCTTTATTTACTCTATCAAATCAAGATTCAACCATAGAAGCTAATGGTGTAGGAAGTAGGAGAATCATAATGTTAACCTGTAGCCAGAAAGGTCGGAGAGGCAGGTTACCAATTCCTGAAGTCTGTTGCTTCTGTGATTTTACCTGTGCTTGATCACTTAATCTTTCTCAACAGGTCACGAGAAGTTTGCCAAATTAAGTTAATTACAAAAGAGAAGGAACACATCATAAATCAATTGCTAAGTGCTTAAGACAGCATTGGTATTTGCAGGGAAGATAAGTCACTAGAAAATGTATTGAGTGCTTAGATGTTATTTTGAAAATACTATATTTGCTAATAGCAAAAGTTAATCAATACTTTAACCAGGGGCTCAGTGAATATAGATATCTTCATAATAAACTTTCTCTTACCCCTGTAAGGAACAGTTATTTGATAAATCTGTAATATTCAGTCAAACTGATAAATGATGAGAATAGTCAGTCTAATTAGAAAACCCATTTTAAAATCATCATGGGATGTTCAGCAGTGTTTTTCTTACTGATTATGTGCGCTATATTTAGTATGCCATGAATTTGCTTTTAAATACGCAAAGATCCCATTTTTAATCCATTGTATTTTGTTTTCAGTATAAAATCCAATCCCAGCTTGGTTTTATGAAATAAATTACAATTTCATAAATTAGAAATGCATATTTTAAAACATGTTTACATCATTTTAATATGTAGCGTAGAGTTTTATTTGACAGTTCTTTACTGCAGAAACCTATCTTGTCAACTCATAATTACAGAAAAATTTTAAAGACTGTGACTTACTTTAAATAATTTTAGAGATGTGCAGCTTTAAAATATTTAATAGAAATTACATTTACATTTTACTTTTGTTGAAATTGTAAACATTTGTTTAGAAGAAATAGAAATGGTTCACATTTCTACAGAAATATAAATTTCACTTATAAATTATGCTTTTTATTTCATAAAAGTTTGCTCATCAAAAGAGAATAGTTTTAAAATCAAATTTATGTTTTTGTAAGTTATCACACTACTTAATGAAAATGTAAACCCCAAATATAGAGCATTGGTGAAAGAAATTCAAGACAATACAAGCAAAATAGAAGGATATTCCATACTCATGGGTTGGGAGAACAATAATTGTTAAAAGGTGCATAATGCCCCAAAGCAGTCTGCAGATTTACGCAGTCCCTATCAAAATACCAACAGTATTGTTCACAGAACTAGAACAAATAATCCTAAATTTGTATGGAACCTTGAAAGACCCCGAATAGCCAAAGCAATCTTGAAAAAGAAAAAAAGGCTGGCGGTATCACAATTCCGGATTTCAAGTTATATTACAAAGCTTTAGTAATTAAAACAGTATGATACTGGTACAAAAATAGACACATAGATCAGTGGAACAGGATAGAAAGCCCAGAAACAAATCCATGTTTATATGGTTAATTAATCTTTACCAGAAGAGGCAAGAATATGCAATGGGAAAAAGACAAACCTTTCAACAAAAGGATGTTGGGAAAACTGGTCAGCCACATGCAAAAGAATGAAATGGGCCCATTTTCTTACACCATACAATTCAAAATGCATTAAAGACCTGAACGTGAGACCTGAAACCATAAAAATCCTAGAAGAGAGCATAGGCAAAAGTTTCTCTGACATTGGCTGTAACAGCATTTTTCTAGATAGGTCTCTGGAGGTAAGGGAAATAAAAGCAAAGAATAAAACCCAAGTTCTGTTTTATTGAAGAAAAGATACTTGGTTTCATGCTAGTGATAAAATAGATAAAGTTAACTCTCGTTAGCAAAGTGAAGGTAAGATTGTGATTTTGAACCTGCCATGAAATTGAACCTAATTGCATTTTTTTTTTAAACAGTTTGCAGGTCGAAGTAAGAAGGAAACCAAATACTCTCTTAAGGCAGTCGAAGACATGTTGGAAACACTGCAGATCACCCAGTCTTAAGGTTTCAAACTCTTTCACATTACATTTCACAACTGCACAATTGAACTTATTGGCCTCTGACTTATTTACTAAATGCCTAGTGCTATTTATATACTAATTTTTTGTTAAGAGGGCAATTGTAAAGAATGTTTATATAAACCTAAAAATGCCTTTTATTGCTAAGCAGGAAGATGGAGAAAGTCCACGGAAGAGAGATTTAATAAGATTCATATTGATTGTACATCATTCTCTTCATATCACACATATATAACTTCTTTTAAACCACAACCTGATGTAGAAATCCCATAAATAAATCATGTGATTTATTAAACTTGCATCTGAAGATTCTAGATTCTTTTTGTTACACTCAAATAGTGAATATATTTTTTAGAATTCAGTTTCTAGTCAGCTCTTTTTTATTTGTGATAAGAAATACATAGCATGCGTTGCTGACAAGGAAAATGTTGGCAGATTATCTCTTCATAGTGTCAAGTTTTTTGCTGTGCATTCCAGTAGGCTGTTGTCTTATGTACTGTAATGTTACTCTGATAAATCTTTCTTAATAATGTTCAGTAATATCTCTGTAAAATTTTTGTTTTGCCGTAGGACATAATTGAGATTTTTACTTATAAAAAGCTTTAAGGTTATGCTATAATGCTATAATCTTTATGAAAGTATTTATTGAACTTTTAAGTATTTCACATAAAAGAATATTAAGAGAAAATAGACAATAGGGACTTTAGAGGTTTCAGTGGATAAGTTATTTTTACTTAGGGAAAATAAGAAAACCTAAACTATCCTTAGGACCAAAATTTTTACAATTCTCAATTCATTACTCCTTAGTAGTAATTAGAAATTCTTTTTCCTTTTTCTCTTCATGATAAACAACCACTATACTACCTTCAAGAGTATTTTTCATGTTTCAGTGGAATAGAAAGAACTTTGAGACACTTTGAGAATTTTATTCAGACACAAGTCAGTTTTTAAAATAGGCATTTGGTCATTCAGGGCGTGTATTGTTAGTAGTTTGTAATTTACATATACAAATTACGTGTTCTATGTATTACTTACGTGTATAATTACTTATATAAATATAAATGTTTAGTTAGTTTACAATAGTATACAGGAACTCCTGCATACTTACCATTGCTGGATTTAGACAAATGGCATTCATGGAGGACTTGACAACCTGGAAGTCTCTAGGAAGAAAACTGTTGTCAATATCAGTTTTTTAATCTTTTGAATAATTCTGTTAGTGTATTATTCTCCATATCTGGCCTCATTGTTTTATTTTGCAGTCTTTCTCATTTTATTCTGCCATGAGAAATGAGCAGATGTGAAATAACTTTTCCCATATAAAGGTAATTCTTATTAACAAATCTTTCTTATCACAAGATGCACTGTTTTTTGCCAGTGAATTTAGTAACTGCATTTTTAACATAATCAGCTATCTCAGATTTGTTTGTTATACAGTGCTCATATATTATTCCACTACTTTCTTACCTCAACCTTCTATCAGTCACTAGGGTAGTGTTTACTTTAGCAATTATATTTGTGTCAAGTAGTGCCTTGTATAATGGTTAGCCCAAGTTTTACTTTATTTTTCTAATTTTAATACCTGCTTGCCAGGAATTTTTTATGAAGTACATTGTTAATGTGTAATTTATAAACCTCAGTGTAAATGCACTGATCATCCTATTGTGGCAGACATTTGTCAACTGCTTTTACTGCCAGTTTTCCCTTGTTAATGTTATCTTACATTGTTCAGGTAGGAGCAGAAATCCCTGCTGTTCATGGAGATAAGGACCTTACCTTACCTCAGCCCTAGGTTATATATCACGATTGATCTAAAACAGAGGTGGTTTCATTTCTTATGGTCTTTGAGATGCCAAGGCAGAAAATTTTTCAGTGAAGGAAGTACTCTGTATTTGTGCTGTCTGATATGGTAGCCACTAACTGTAGCTTTTGAGCACTTGAAATGTGGCCAGCAGAACTGAGAAATTGAATTTTTAATTTAATTTAATTTTAATAGCTACATGTGACTCATGGCCACCATAGTGGGTAGTGCAAATATCTTAAGTGTGGGCTTTGGCCTATTTAAGGCTAAGAAAATGAGCAGAAGCCTACTGGGAAAGGTCTTCCTTTCAAATTAAAAAGTCAAAGCTTTGTGAAGTGAGACTTTTTGCCTCTTTCTCCTCCTTCAGCCCATGAGTGTCAGCAACATGCCTAGAGATACAACAGCCATCTTACAACTATGAACACAATAAATAGGAGAACGAAAGCTACTTTTCAGAGATGGCTTTGTAGAAAGATTAGAGAGAGCCTGTGTGCCTGATGGCATCTTGAATACCTGAACCAACATGAGCACTTGCCAACTTCTACACTTACTACATGAGAAAAATAAACTCCTGATTAAGACATTGTTTGGATTTTCTGTTACTTTTGCCATGTATGTTTCTGACTAATATATCCATCGGGGTTTTTGTTTTGTTTTGTTTTGTTTTTTGTTTTCGTATACAAAACTTGTACTTTGGATATACTGGGAATGATGTTTCAGAATATAATGATTTAAAGTTAAGTAGATGAGTACATACAACAATAAAAAAGTACTATCTTGTTGCAGCTCAGCATACACTATTTAAGTCCACCTTAACCATAGGATAATATTGACTTGGGAGCAGAGGAGGATATAGAAAAGATAGAAATGGAAGACCTGTGCTTCAGTATGCTGGGAATATATAATTTTTATTGGTAAATATTTCAAATAATCTTTTTTTTTCTGTTGCCACAATCCATTTATTCTCAAAGTAACTTTATTTTATTTTATTTTATAGAACTGTAGGACTTTAGAAGAGACTTCAAAGATGAATTAGTTATATTCCATTTTAGGATAAGGAATCAAGGTTTTGAGAAATTAAGCTCTTCTGTGACAGAGAGGACCAGGATGTCAGGGGTTCCCAAGTCAGTGTTCTTTCTAGTATATGCTGAGGCATATGTCTGTTCTGTGATATGTTCTTCCTATTTTAAAATGAGAAAAAGAAGAGAGATATATGCAAGGGGCATTGTCTGTTAGCAGAGCAAGGGGTAGAATTCAGATTTTCTGATTTGCGAAATAATTTTTTAGTGGAATAATAAGGTCATTTCTTTTTAAAGTCATAATTTCATTTTGAATTAAACTGAACTTAAACTAAATTTCCCTTTTAAGCTATTACTTCATGTAGTCATTGTGAGAACTATTTCAGACTATTTAGAACTACTTTGAACCTCTTTCACTTTAAACCTCTGATGTATCCTATCTCCCTTCTCATTCTTGACAAGTAACTTCTTATTATAGACTGAATTGTGTCCCCCCAATATTCATATGTTGAAGTCCTAACCCCACTACCTCTGAATGTGATTTTGTTTGGAGTTAGAGGCTTTAAAGTGATAATTAAGGTAATATTAGGTCATATGAGTGGGCCACAATCCAGTATGATTAGTATCCTTATAAGAAAAGATTAGGACACAGACAACAGAGGAAAAACCATGGGAAGACAAAGAGAAGATGCCCATCTACAAGCCAAGGAGTGATTCCACAGAAGAAACCAACCCTCCTGACACCTTGATCTTGGACTTCTGGCCTTTAGAACTGTGATGAAATAAATTTGTTTTTTAAGACACCCAGTTCTCTGTGTACTTTGTTAAGGCAGCCTTAGCAAGCTAATAGAGCTCTCTTACTATTTCACAGAGAAAAATATACCCAGTATCAGACATTTTTGTACCTGATTTCTCTTTTTCTCTTATTGTAGAAGTAGCCCTGCCCTTTTCTGAACGATTTCCCACCATTGTCCCCCTCATTTTTATACTTAAGCCTTACTCTAGTTTCATGAATTTGCCATACTGCTTTCTACTGTAGAACATCCTTCCTTCTGCAAAATGTCATCTCTTTTCTTCACATTTGTCCTTAAATTATTTCTTTTCTTATCTCTTTGATTTCAACTAAAATCTTCCTATTAACGCTCAAATGTGCTCATTTCATTACCTTTTTAAAAATACCTCCCTTCATTTTCAGAATCCACCTCCAACTACTGCCCCATTTCTGTTTTTGGGGGGTTGGAGGCGGGTTGTCTTTGTTCTTTTTGTTTGTTTGGTTTTTGGTTTTTGGTTTTCTTTACATCCTAATTCCTTTAGTTTTCTAAACTTATATCTATTTTTCTTCTCCCATTCTCTAAATTCCTCCACTGTGGCACCCCCCCCCCCACCATATTCCTTTGAAATAGTTTAGTTCTGTGTCACCAGTCTGATGGATGTTTTCTGTTTGTAGAAACAGTGTTCTGTTTATTTTATGCTGCATTACACATTTCGGATCTGTCAATTCTACTTTTTTTTTTTTTTTTATTGCCATCACCACCCTAAAACAAGCTATCATCTCCTGACTCCTGAATTACAAGAGCCAGAAAGTTATATCTCCTACATCTGCACTTCTCAGTCTATTCTCATTGTAGTTAGAATGTGACTGAACATCACCAATAATCTTTATACCACCCCCCCATTAAAACTCTTCAGTTGTTTCCCTTTGTTGCTCTGTAATGACCTTTAAGGTACTATGTAGTATCAGAATCAGAAAGGACAATTCAGATTCCCTGTTATAAACTGTCTTCCTCTACTCTCCCCTCTATTTCTGAATTTAGCCACATTTAAATTCCATAGAGTTGTTAATACCTTCTTTTTCTACAAACTTGGCACTCATTCCCTCCATATACAACAAAGCCTTCTTTGACTCATCATCTTTCAGAGGTCAGGCCCCTCTTTTTTTTTTTTCCCCACCTGTATTTTTTTTTTATTTTTATGTATTTATTTTTATTATTATTTTTATTAACATATAATGTATTATTTACCCCAGGGGTACAGGTTTGTGAATTGTCAAGCTTACACACATCACAGCACTCACCATATCACATAACCTCCCCAATGCCCATAACCGAACCACCCTCTCCCCCCCACCCAAGCAACCCTCAGTTTTTTCATGAGATTAAGTCTCTTATAGTTTGTCTCCCTCCCGATCCCATCTTGTTTCATTTTTTCCTTCCCTAACCCCCAAGCCCCCCATGTTGCCTCTCAAATTCCTCATATCAGGGAGAACATATTGATAATTGTCTTTCTCCGATTGACTAATTTCACTCAGCATAATATCCTCTAGTTCCATCCATGTCGTTGCAAATGGCAAGATTTCATTTCTTCTGATGGCTGCATTGGGTATATATACCACATCTTTACCCATTCATCTGTTGAAGGACATCTAGGTTCTTTCCATAGTTTGGCTATTGGGGACATAGCTTCTATAAACATTTGGGTGCACGCACCCCTTCAGATCACTACATTTGTATCTTTAGGGTAGATACCCAGTAGTGTGATTGCTGGGCCATAGGGGAGCTCTATTTTCAAATTTTTGAGGCACCTCCATACTATTTTCTGAAGTGGCTGTACCAGCTTGCATTCCCACCAACAGTGTAGGAGGGCTCCCCTTTCTCCACATCCTTGCCAGCATCTGTCGTTTCCTGACTTGTTAATTTTAGCCATTTGACTGGTGTGAGGCGGTATCTCATTGTGGTTTTGATTTGTATTTCCCTGATGCCAAGTGATGTGGAACACATTTTTATGTGTCTGTTGGATCTGGATCTGGATCTTCTTTGCAGAAATGTCTGCTCATGTCCTCTGCCCATTTCTTGGTTGAATTATTTATTCTTTGGGTGTTGAGATTAATAAGTTCTATCTAGTTTTTGGATACTAGCCCTTTTTGTAATATGTCATTTGTGAATATCTTCTCCCATTCTGTCAGTTGTCTTTTGGTTTTGTTGACTATTTCCTAGCTGTGCAAAAGGACTTGCTGAAGTCCCAATAGTTCATTTTTTCCCTTGGTTCTCTTGCCTTGGCCATGTTTCTAGGAAGAAGTTGCTGCAGCTGAGGTTGAAGAGGTTGCTGCCTGCATTCTCCTCAAGGGTTTTGATGGATTCCTATCTCGCATTGAGGCCTTTCATCCATTTTGAGTCTATTTTTGTGTTTAGTGTAGAGAAATGGTCTAGTTTCATTTTTCTGCATGTGGCTGTCCAATTTTCCCAACACCATTTGTTAAAGAGACTGTATTTTTTCCATTGGACATTCTTTCCTGCTTAGTTGAAGATTAGTTGACCATAGAGTTGAGGGTCTGTTTCTGGGCTCTCTATTCTGTTCCATTGATCTATGTGTCTGTTTTTGTGCCAATACCATACTGTCTTGATGATGACAGCTTTGTAATAGAGCTTGAAGTCTGGAATTGTGATACCACCAATTTTGACTCACTTTTTCAACATTCTTCTGGCTATTTGGGGTCTTTTCTGGTTCCACATAAGTTTTAGGATTATTTGTTCCATTTTGAAAAAAAAAAATTGATGGTATTTTTATAGGGATTGCAGATTGCCTTAGGTAGCATAGACATATTCACAGTATTCCTCCAATCCATGAGCATGGAATGCTTTTCCATTTCTTTGTGTCTTCCTCAATTTCTTTCATGAGTACTTTATAGTTTTCTGAGTATAAATTTTTTGCCTCTTTGGTTAGATTTATTCCTAGGTATCTTACTGTTTTGGGTGCAGTTGTAAATGGGATCAACTCCTTAATTTCTCTTTCTTCTGTCTTCTTGTTGGTGTATTGAAATGCAACTAATTTCTGTGCATTGATTTTATATCCTGACACTTTACTGAATACCTGTACAAGTTGTAGCAGTTTTGGAGTGGAGTCTTTTGGGTTTTCCACATAAAGTCTCGTATCATCTGCAAAGAGTGAGAGTTTGACTTATTCTTTGCCGATTTGGATGCCTTTTATTTCTTTTTGTTGTCTGATTGCTGAGGCTAGGACTTCTAGTAGTAGGTTGAATAGCAGTGGTGACAGTGGGCATCCCTGCCGTGTTCCTAATCTTAGCGGAAAAGCTCTCAGTTTTCCCCCACAGAGAATGATATTCGCTGTGGGTTTTCCATAGATGGCTTTCATGATACTGAGGAATAAACCCTCTGTCCCTCCACTGTGAAGAGTTTTGATCAATAAAGGATGCTGTAGCTTGTCAAATGCTTTTTCAGCATCTATTGAGAGTATCATATGGTTCTTGCTCTTTCTTTTATTTATATACTGTATCGCATTGATTTGCAGATGTTGAACGAACCGTGCAGCCCAGGAATAAATCCCACTTGGTCGTGGTGAATAATCCTTTTAATGTACTGTTGGATCCTATTGACTAGTATTTTGGTGAGAATTTTCGCATCTGTGTTCCTCAAGGATATTGGTCTATAATTCTCCATTTTGATGGGGTCTTTGTCTGGTTTTGGGATCAAGGTAATTCTGGCCTCATGAAATGAGTCTGGAGTTTTCCTTCCTTTTTTTTTTTTTTTTTTTTTTTTTTTTAACAGTTTCAAGAGAATAGGTATAAATTCTTTAAATGTTTGGTAGAATTCCCCTGGGAAGCCCTCTGGCCCTGGGCTCTTGTTTTTTGGGAGATTTTTGGTGACTGCTTCAATCTCCTTACTGGTTATGGATCTGTTCAGGTTTTCTATTTCTTCCTGGTTCAGTTGGTAGTTTATGTGTCTCTAGGAATGCATCCATTTCTTCCAGATAATCAATTTTGCTGGTGTATGGTTGCTCATAATATGATCTTATAATTGTTTGTATTTCTTTGGTGTTGGTTGTGATTTCTCCCCTTTAATTCATGATTTTATTAATTTGGGTCCTTTCTCTTTTCTCTTTGGTAAGTCTGGCCAGGGATTTACCAATTTTGTAAATTCTTTCAAAGAACCAGCTCCTAGTTTTGTTGATTTGTTCTATTGTTTTTTTTTAGTTTCTATTTCATTGATTTCTGCTCTGATCTTTATGATTTCTCTTCTCCTGCTGGGTTTAGGCTTTCTTTGCTGTTCCTTCTCCAGCTCCTTTTGGTGTAGGGTTAGGTTGTGTACTTGAGACCTTTCTTGTTTCTTGAGAAATGCTTGTATCGCTATATACTTTCTTCTCAGGACCGCCTTTGCTGTGTCCCACAGATTTTGAACAGTTGTGTTTTCATTTTCATTTGTTTCCATGAATTTTTTCAATTCTTTAATTTCCTGGTTGACCCATTCATTCTTTAGTAGGATGCTATTTAGCCTCCATTATTTGGGTTCTTTCCAACTTTCCTCTTGTGATTGAGTTCTATCTTCAGAGCATTGTGGTCTGAAAATATGCAGGGAATGATCCCAGTCTTTTGGTACCGGTTGAGACTTGATTTGTGACCCAGGATGTGATCTATTCTGGAGAATGTTCCATGTGCCCTGGAGAAGAATGTGTATTCTGCTGCTTTGGGAGGGAATGTTCTGAATATATCTATGATGTCCATCTGGTGTAGTGTGTCATTTAAGGCCTTATTTCTTTGCTGTTCTTTTGCTTAGATGATCTGTCCATTTCAGTGAGGGGAGTGTGAAAGTCCTCTACTATTACTGTATTATTGTCGATGTGTTTCTTTGATTTTTGTTATTAATTGGTTTATATAATTGGCTGCTCCCATGTTAGGGTCATAGCTATTTAAAATTGTTAGATCTTGTTGGACAGAGCCTCTAAGTATGATATAGTGTCCTTCCTCATCTCTTATTATATAGTCTTTGGCTTAAAATCTAATTTATCTGATATAAGGATTGCCACCCCAGCTTTCTTTTGATATCCATTAGCATGGTAAATTGTTTCCCACCCCCTCACATTAAATCTGGAGATGTTTTTGGGTTTAAAATGAGTTTCTTGTAGACAGCATATTGATGGGTTTTGTTTTTTTATCCATTCTGATACCCTGTGCCTTTTGATTGGGGTATTTAGCCCATTTACATTTCAGGGTAACTATTTAAAGGTAGGACTTTAGTGCCATTGTATTGCCTATAATGTTACTGTTGCCATATATTGTCTCTCTTCCTTTCTGGTCTGTTACTTTTAGGCTCTTCTTACTTAGAGGACCCCTTTCAGTATTTCGTGTAGGGCTGGTTTGGTGTTTGCAAATTCTTTTAATTTTTGTTTGTCCTGGAAGCTTTTCATCTCTTCTTCTATTTTCAGTGACAGCCTAGCTGGATATAGTATTCTTGGCTGCATATTTTTCTCATTTAGTGCTCTGACTATATCATGCCAGTCATTTCTGGCCTGCCAGGTCTCTGTGGATAAGTCTGCTGCCAATCTAATATTTCTACCATTGTATGTTACAGACTTCTTGTCCTGAGCTGCTGTCAGGATTTTCTCTTTGTCACTAAGACTTGTAAGTTTTACTGTAAGATGATGAAGTGTGGACCGATTTTTATTGATTTTGAAGGGGATTCTCTGTACCTCCTGGATTTTGATGCTTGTTCCCTTTGCCATATTAGGGAAATTCTCTACTACAATTTGCTCCAATATACGCTCTGCCCCTCTTTCTCTTTCTTCTTGCCAGAAGAAACAGAGAGAGGGGCAGAAGGTACATTATTTTATATTATTATATTTTATATATAATATATACATGTATATAATATATAATATATATACTATACATATATAAAATATATATTATATTAGCAATATTATTTTAATATTATTTCATCTTATGGTATCACTTATCTCTCGAATTCTCCCCTCATGGTCCAGTAGTTGTTTGTCTCTCTTTTTGCTCAGCTTCTTTATTCTCTATAATTTGGTCTTCTATATCACTAATTCTCTCATCAGCCTCATTTATCCTAACAGTAAGAGCCTCCATTTTTATTTCCCCTCATTAATAGCTTTTTTAATTTTAACTTGGTTAGATTTTAGTTCTTTTATTTATTTCTCCAGAAAGTGCTTTTATTTCTCCAGACAGGGTTTCTCTACTGTCTTCCATGCCTTTTTTGAGCCCAACTAGCACCTTGAGAATCATCGTTCTGAACTCTAGTTCTGACATATTACCAGTGTCCATATTGATTATGTCCCTAGCCATCGATACTACCTCTTGTTCTTTGTGTGTGTGTGTGTGGTGAATTTTTCCACCTTGCCATTTTATCCAGATAAGAATATATGAATGGGAGAATAAAATACTAAAAGGGTAGTAAAGACCCCAAAAAAGTGCACGCTAACCAAATCAGAAGAGATTGAAAACCTAGGGGGAGAAGAAAGGGGGAAAAAAGAAAAAAAGTCTATACACACACACACACACACACACACATACATATACATACATGTATGTGTGTGTGTGTGTGTGTGTGTGTATATATATATGTATATATATAAAATGTTAGTCTTTTTTTTTTTTTAGCATTGTTTTTTCACTACACCCAGTGCTCCATGCATTCTGTGCCCTCCCTAATACCCACCACCTGCTTCCCCCAACCTCCCACCCCCCGCCCCTTCAAAACCCTCAGGTTGTTTTTCAGAGTCCATAATCTCTCATGGTTCACCTCCCCTTCCAATTTCCCTCTACTCCCTTCTCCTCTCCATCTCCCCTTGTCCTCCATATTATTTGTTATGCTCCACAAAAAAGTGAAACCATATGATACTTCACTCTCTCTGCTTGACTTATTTCACTCAGCATAATCTCCTCCAGTCCCGTCCATGTTGCTACAAAAGTTGGGTAATCGTCCTTTCTGATGGAGGCATAATACTTCATAGTGTGCATGGACCACATCTTCCTTATCCATTCGTCTGTTGAAGGGCATCTTGGTTCTTTCCACAGTTTGGTGACCGTGGCCATTGCTGCTATAAACATTGGGGTACAGATGGCCCTTATTTTCACTACATCTGTTTCTTTGGGGTAAATACCCAGTAGTGCAATTGCAGGGTCATAGGGAAGCTCTATTTTTAACTTCTTGAGGAATCTCCACACTGTTCTCCAAAGTGGCTGCACCAACTTGCATTCCCACCAACAGTGTAAGAAGGTTCCCCTTTCTCCACATCCTCTCCAACACACGCTGTTTCCTGTCTTGCTAATTTTGGCCATTCTAACTGGTGTAAGGTGGTATCTCAATGTGGTTTTGATTTGAATCTACCTGATGGCTAGTGATGATGAACATTTTTTCATGTGTCTGATAGTCATTTGTATGTCTTCATTGGAGAAGTGTCTGTTCATATCTTCTGCCCATTTTTTAATATGATTGCCTGTTTTGTATGTGTTGAGTTTGAGGAGTTCTTTATAGATCCTGGATATCAACCTTTTGTCTGTACTGTCATTTGCAAATATCTTCTCCCATTCCGTGGGTTGCCTCTTTGTTTTCTTGACTGTTTCTTTTGCTGTGCAGAAGCTTTTGATCTTGATGAAGTCCCAAAAGTTCATTTTCGCTTTTGTTTCCTTCGCTTTTGGAGACATATCTTGAAAGAAGTTGCTGTGGCTGATATCGAAGAGGTTACTGCCTATGTTCTCCTCGCGGATTCTGATGGATTCCTGTCTCACATTGAGGTCTTTTATCCATTTCGAATTTATCTTTGTGTACGGTGTAAGAGAATGGTCGAGTTTCATTCTTCTACATATAGCTGTCCAGTTTTCCCAGCACCATTTTTTGAAGAGACTGTCTTTTTTCCACTGGATATTTTCTCCTGTTTTGTTGAAGATTACTTGACCACAGAGTTGAGGGTCCATATCTGGGCTCTCTACTCTGTTCCACTGGTCTATGTGTCTGTTTTTATGCCAGTACCATGCTGTCTTGGTGATCACAGCTTTGTAGTAAAGCTTGAAATCAGGTAACGTGATGCCGCCAGTTTTATTTTTGTTTTTCAACATTTCCTTAGCAATTCGGGGTCTCTTCTGATTTCATACAAATTTTAGGATTATTTGCTCCAGCTCTTTGAAAAATACCAGTGGAATTTTGATTGGAATGGCATTAAAAGTATAGATTGCTCTGGGCAGTATAGACATTTTAACAATGTTTATTCTTCCGATCCAAGAGCATGGAATGGTCTTCCATCTTTTTGTGTCTTCTTCAATTTCTTTTATGAGTGTTCCATAGTTCCTCGAGTACAGATCCTTAACCTCTTTAGTTAGGTTTATTCCGAGGTATCTTATGGTTCTTGGTGCTATCATAAATGGAATCGATTCTCTAATTTGCCTTTCTGTATTTTCATTGTTAGTGTATAAGAAAGGCACTGATTTCTGTACATTGACTTTGTTTCCTGCCACATTACTGAATTGCTGTATGAATTCTAGAAGTTTGGGGGTGGAGTCTTTCGTTTTTCCATATAAAGAATCATGTCATCTGCGAAGAGAGAGAGTTTGACTTCTTCCTTGCCAATTTGGATACCTTTTATTTCTCTTTGTTGTCTGATTGCTGTTGCTAGGACTTCTAATACTATGTTGAACAAGAGTGGTGAGAGTGGGCATTCTTGTCGTGTTCTTGATCTCAACGGGAAGGCTGCAAGCTTTTTCCCATTGAGGATGATATTTGCTGTGGGTCTTTCATAGATAGATTTGATGAAGTTCAGGAATGTTCCCTCTATCCCTATACTTTGAAGCATTTTAATCAGGAACGGATGCTGGATTTTGTCAAATGCTTTTTCTGCATCAATTGAGAGGACCATGTGGTTCTTCTCTCTTCTCTTATTGATTTGTTCTATCACATTGATTGATTTGAAAATGTTGAACCATCCTTGTAACCCAGGGATGAATCCCACCTGGTCATGGTGGATAATCTTTTTAATGTGCTGTTGGATCCTGTTTGCTAGTATCTTGTTGAGAATCTTAGCATCCATATTCATCAGTGATATCGGTCTGAAATTCTCGTTTTTGGTAGGGCCTTTGCCTGGTTTGGGGATCAGGGTAATGCTGGCTTCATAAAAAGAGTCTGGAAGTTTTCCTTCTGCTTCAATTTTTTGAAACAGCTTCAGGAGAATAGGTGTTATTTCTTCTTTGAAAGTTTGATAGAATTCCCCAGGGAATCCGTCAGGTCCTGGGCTCTTGTTTTTTGGGAGGCTTTTGATCACTACTTCAATCTCGTTACTAGATATCTGTCTATTCAGGTTTCCATTTCTTCCTAGTTCAATTTTGGGAGTTTATCGTTTTCCAGGAATGCATCCATTTCATCTAGGTTGTTTAACTTATTGGCATATAACTGTTGATAATAATTTCTGATGATTGTTTCTACTTCCTTGGTGTTAGTTGTGATCTCTCCCTTTTCATTCATAATTTTATTAATTTGAGCTTTCTCTCTTTTCTTTTGGATTAGTGTGGCCAATGGTTTATCGGTCTTATTGATTCTTTCAAAAAACCAGCTTCTAGTTTCATTGATACGTTCTACTGTATCTCTGGTTTCTACCTCACTGATCTCTGCCCTAATCTTATTTCCCTTCTTACGTGTGGAGTTGGTTTGATTTGTTGTTGATTCTCCAGTTCTTTAAGGAGTAGAGACAGCTGGTGTATTCTGGATTTTTCAATTTTTTTGAGGGAGGCTTGGATGGTTATGTATTTCCCCCTCAGGACCGCCTTTGCTGTATCCCATAGGTTTTGGACTGAAGTGTCTTCATTCACATTGGTTTCCATGAATTGTTTAAGTTCTTCTTTGATCTCCTGGTTGATCCAAGCTCCTAAGCAAGGTGGTCTTTAGCTTCCAGGTATTTGAGTTCCTTCTGAACTTTTCCTTGTGATTGAGCTCCAGTTTCAAAGCATTGTGGTCTGAGAATATGCAGGAAATAATCCCAGTCTTTTGGTATCGGTTGAGCCCTGATTTGTGACCCAGTATGTGGTCTATTCTGGAGAAGGTTTCATGTGCACTTGAGAAGAATGAGTATTCTGTTGTTTTAGGGTGGAATGTTCTGTATATATCTATGAGGTCCATCTGGCCCAATGTGTCATTCAATGCTCTTATTTCTTTATTGATTTTCTGCTTCGATGATCTGTCTATTTCTGAGAGAGGCGTGTTAAGATCTCCTACTATTAATGTATTCATATCAATATGACTCTTTATCTTGATTAATAGTTTTCTTATGTAATTGGCTGCTCCCATATTGGGGGCGTAGATATTTACAACTGTTAGATCACCTTGGTGGATAGTCCCTTTAAGAATTATGTAGTGCCCTTCTGTATCTCTGACTACCGTCTTTAGTTTAAAATCTTATTTATCTGATATGAGAATCACTACCCCGGCCTTCTTTTGAGGCTCATTGGCATGAAAGATGCTTCTCCATCCTTTCACTTTCAGTCTGGGTGTATCTTTAGGTTCAAAATGGGTCTCTTGTAGACAACATATGGATGGGTCCTGTTGTTTTATCCAATCTGCAACCCTGTGTCATTTTATGGGCACATTTAGGCCATTCACATTGAGAGTGATTATTGATAGATACGTTTTTATTGACATCGTGTTATCTTTGAAGTCTTTTTTTCTGTCGATAGTCTCTATATTTCTGTTCAATGCTATTCTTAGGATTTTTCCTCTTTTATAGAACCCCCCTTAATATTTCCTGCAGTGTCGGCTTGGTGGTTGCATAGTCTTTTAAGCCTTGCCGGTCTTGGAAACTCTTTATCTCTCCATCCATTTTGAACATCAGTCTTGCTGGATAAAGTATTCTTGGCTGCATGTTCTTCTCATTTAGTGCCCTGAATATATCTTGCCAGCCCTTTCTGGCTTGCCAGGTCTCTGTGGACAGGTCTGACGTTATTCTGATGGGCTTTCCTCTGTACATAAGGAGCTTCTTTGTCCTAGCGGCTTTCAAGAGATTGTATCTACAATTATGATTTCTCAGTTTTACTATCAGGTGCCTGAATGTTTTTTTGGAATCTATAATCTTGGGGGGAGACCGTTCTGCCTCTAGTACATGAATGCTTGTTCCATTCACAAGATTGGGAAAATTTTCATGAAGAACTTGTTCCACTATATCTTCTAGACTTCTTTCTTTCTCCTCCCCTTCAGGTATTCCAATAATTCTGACGTTGGAATGTTTCATGACATCATTTATTTCCCTGATTCTTTCATGGCTTCTAAGCTGTTTGTTCCAGGCTTCCTCCTGATCCTTTCTCTCTATCTGTTTGTCCTCCAGATCACTAATTCTATCTTTTGTCTCAGTTACCTTAGCTTTTAGAGAATGTAGATTAGATTGGAACTCATTGAGAGCATTGTGAACCTCATCCCTGGTGGCCATCAGCTCTGCCCTAACATTATGAACATCATCCCTGGCTTTCAATTCTGCCTTAATCAATTCCGTTTGGTCATCCATGGCTTTCTCCAACCTAGCTGCTGCCTGGATAATTGTTAGCCTGAATTCTCTTTCTGACATATTGTCTATGTTGATAGCCATTAGCTCTGTTGCAGAAGGCCCATCCTCTGTATTTTTCTTCTGTTGGGGATTCCTCCTCCTAGTCATTTTGGTGAGAGATGACTGGACAGATGTAGGTGGATGTATCAACTGTGGTGCAGTCAAGGTGCACCCTGGAACGCTTCTGAGCACTCAGGATTCCCCACCCAAACGAGAGAAAAATGAAAAGGAAATGAAAAAGGAGAGAGAGAGAGAGAGAGAGACAGGAAAAAAAGGGAAGATAAAAGAGAAGGTTCAGCCCAAATGGGCCCCAAGGTAAGATTTATGATGTATACAAACAAAAACAGACAAACAAAAAGACTGATAAAAGTATATGACAAGAGAAAAAAAAATATATATATATATAAGCTAAAAAAGTAAGAACCTCGTCATAAAAACCCCAAGTATAAGATTTATATACTATCAGGACAAACATAAATACACAGAAACACTGGCAGAAGTAAAAGATGGGAGCGTGGTTATAGATTCTCAGTGTGGGCGAGGAAGGTTATTTTGATTCTTACTGGATGTATCTTGATATCTTTGTTAACGGACTCAACTTTCCTAAGATAAAGAGGGATTAAAAATTGGTTAACCACCTGGCGATTCACAGACCTGTATCCCTGGGGATAAAAATACATTATATGTTTATTAAAATAAAAAAAAAATTGGTTTACCTATAGGGGTAGCATTGATTGAAGAAGGGGGGTTACCTTGAAGTTTAACTCTATATGAATATTAGAAAATAAAAATAAAAAAGGAATAAACTGGACTAAACTAAAATTTAAAAAAAATTAAAAAAACAGAAAAGCAAAAGAAAAACACAGGTGTATGTATCAAAAAGTTCAGGTTAGAAGTTTGTTATGGAATTTGATGTACTGGACATCTCACTGTGATGGCAAATAGGTTAAAAAATTATCTATATAAAAAAAAAATGAACCAGAATAGTGGGAATGAGTTAAAAATAAAAGTTGTATCTATGAAGTAGTGGTGGTGGTTCTCTTGTCTTTTTTTTTTTTTTCTTTCCTGGTTTGTTTTCTGGGGGAGGGGGCTGCCACGTGGGTCTTCAGTCAATGATGTTCCCTGAGTTAAGTCCTCCCGCCCCCCTCAAGGGGGTGGGCTCTGAGGAAACCGGTTTTTTCAGACTTTTGTTCTCTGGAGGTTTTTATGTTTGTTCACTTTTTTTCTCTCGCCTTGACAGCTTTTGATGATTTTTGGAGGTTTAGAGGAAAGCAAACTGCACCCCGACCTGCCTCTCAGAGAGAAGCCTCAGTCTGCTCCCCTGTGAGTGCTGCAGAGCCCATATGAATTCCCCCTTGGCCGCTGGCAGAGCAGGTTCCTAGTTGCGGTCCCTGGGGACGCAGGATCTCCTGCTTGTACGCAAAACCATGGCAGCGGCGGCTGTCTGGGCAGCTCCAGACCGCCAGAGAGGTTCCAAGCAGCGGTCGCACACTGAGATTTTCCCGCTGGCCAGGGCTGGGGGTGCCTGGTTTTTCCGGGTCTAAGAACGCTGGGCTTGCGCGCACCTCTCCCGGGGGGAGTGTGTGGGGTGTGCGTGTCTCAGGCTCTAGCGTGGCGCAGGTCCCAGAGCACCAGGCTGGGCCTTCGTGCACCCCTCTCAGGGGAGGGTGTGGGGTGCACGCATCTCAGGCTGGTAGTTCATGCACGTTCTGCCGTCTGGCGTGGCTCCCAGCCCCTCACAGGAGCTGGACTCCACCCGTTCTCGGGCGCGCTTGTGGCTCAGGGACCAAGACCTGGTTTCTCCGTCGCACTCTCTCTGGCTCAGCGCCAGGGGAGGCTGTTCTGGGTCTGGGGACTTAAGCCCCTGTCCCTAGCCGCCCCGATTCCCACAATTTCCCCCCACGATCCTTTGCTCTTTTTGAGCGCTTTCAACCAGACTCCAAGTTAATGCTGGTCCCCAGTCACAGGGCACTCTCGTACTGGGGTATTACTTTCCAATCGGTCGCCTCTGGTGGCTCCCTCCCCCTTTTGTTTCTCTTCCGATATCAGTCCAATGTTCCCACTCCGCTTTACCTGCCCACTGGCGTCTTCTGGCCCTGTAGAGATCCAGACGTGTATAATTCTGATCTCAGGCTGATTTCATGGGTGATCGGAGTTCTTTGGTAGGTAATCAGTTCACTTTGGGGTACAGGTTGAAACGGCGCCTCCTCCTACTTCCCCGCCATCTTGTCTCCCCCTATAATGTTAGTCTTTTGATAGAGCAGGGCCACCCACTTGATTTTGGGTGTATTTTGGTCTCTTAGAAGAAACTACCTCCCAAGTTTTTAAAGAAAGAAAGAAAAACATATATATACAAAAATAAGGGTAAACATGATGAAGGGATGGAATATGACTGTAAAGTTGAAAATTATAAAAAATTCTAAAATAGGAATTGATAAGTTGGCTGGAAAAAGAAAAATAGAGGAGGAAATGTGCTCAGGCTGGAGACTAGACTAAAGCCACGTACTAGATTTAGGGTATATTTTGATCCATTAGAAGAAATTGTGTCCCAAAATTTTTTAGAAAAAAGCCCTATATGTATACAAAAAATAAGGTTAAATACAATGAAGGGATAAAATATAAGAATGAAGGTTTAAGAATTTTTTTTTTAGAAAGGTATTGTTAAGATAAACTAGTTAAAAAGCATTAAAAGAGGAAAGAGGAAAAAATAGAATAAGAAAAAAATAATAAAATAAAATAAAAAGTTAACTTTGCAAGATTAATGGATCATGGGGGGAAAGCCATGAATTCTATGCATTGCTTTCCCCTACCTCTGGAGTTCCACTGTTCTCCTTGATCGGTGAGCTTGGTCTTGGCTGGATGTTTTTGCTGATCTTTGGCTGGGGTGGGGGGGTTGTTTCGTGGGGTCTGTTGTCGTGATTCTCAAATGTCTTTGCCCGAGGAGGAATTGCACCACCCTTGCCAGGGACCAGGCTAAGTAATCTGTGTGGGTTTGTTGTCAGAGCTTTTGTTCCCTGAACTCTTTCCGTACCACTTTGGAGGACAGGAATGAAAATAGCGGCCTCCCAACCTCTGGCCTGGAGGAGCTGAGAGCTCAGGGCCCCACTCCTCAGTGTGTCCTTAGAGATAAGCAGTCCATCACTCCTGTCTCCCTGGTCTCCAGCCGCACTCTGAGCTCACCCGGCCTGTGACCGAGTGTTGCTAACTCAGGCACACCACCCTGTTTGAGTCTCCAAACCCAGCAGATTCCTGCAGTGCTGCTTTTCCCGGAGAAGAAAGGTGAGTCTTCCCGGATCTGCCACTTGTGGGGTCCCTGCTCAAAGAATAGTGGCCCGGCTGTGCCTTGAGTCATGGTTTAAGGTAATCCTGATCTGAAAGCTCACTCTTGGGCTCCATCTGCAGCCAGCTTCCCCGTTCAGATACCTGGCAGCTCTGCCACACTCAGACACCCCCAATCTTTCTGTGACCCTGTGGGTCCTGATGCCACACTGTCCCCGTGAGGGCTCTACCCCCAGCTTAGCCTCTAGAGCAATGTCCCTCAGTGGAGCAGACTTCTCAAAGTTCTGAATTTTGCTCCACTGCTCCGCTGCTTTCCAGGAACTGGCTTTCCCCACCGTGGTCTATCTTCCCATCACTTCAGATTCACTTCTCTGAATGTCCTACCTTTCAGAAAGTGATTGATTTTCTCTTCCTAGAATTGCTGCTCTTCTTCTATCTCCTGTTGAGTTTGTAGGTGTTCAGAATGGTTTGATACCTATCTAGCTGAACTCCTGGGATCTGATGTCATTTCAGTCTGCTACTCCTCCACCATCTTGCCTCAAGTCCTGTCCTCCCACTTGTATTTTTTAAATAATGTTTTATAATACTTTGACTCACAAAAAGTTGCAAAAACAGTATGGAAGTTTCCGTGTACCAGCTTCTTCCTATTACCTTTTATTTTTTTCTTTTTAAGATTTCATTTGAGAGAGAAAGAGCACAGGTGGGGGGAGGGGCAAAGGCAGAAGCAGAGTCCTCGCTGAGCAGGGATCCCCATGTGGGGCTGGATCCCAGAACACTGGGATCATGCCTGAGCCAAACATAGATGTTTAACTGACTGAGCCACCCAGGGGCCCCTTCCTGTTATCTTAACCATAGTATATTTTCAAACCAGGAAATTTACATTGCAGCAGTACTATTAACTAAGTTACTGGCCTTATTTGGGTTTCCCAATATTTACGTGCTCTTTTTTTTTTCTGTTTATTTAATGTTATATATATGGATTCATGTTATTATTACCATAAACAGAATCTAGAGCTTAATATCATAAAGAAACTCATTCTTGCTACTTAATAGTTACACCTTCATCTAACCCTAATGACTGGCATCCCCTGATCTTTTCTCTATCACTATAATGTAACTTTAAGAGTGTTAGATCAATAGAATCATACAACTTATAACCATCTGAGACTGGCTTTTCACTCGGTATATTGCCCTTTAGATCCATAAGTGTTGTTGCTGTGTTGATAGTTTGTTCCTTTTTATTTCTAAATAATATTACACTGTGTGGATGTACCTGAGTCTGGTAATCAGCTCACCATGCATGGAAAGACCTGAATTGTTTCCACAACCAAGTGGCATTTATTCCAGATAGGCAAGGCTGCGTTAGTATTTGAAATTTAGTGAATGTAATCCATTGCATTAAGAAGAAAATAAGAAAAACCACATGATCATATCAACTGATGTACAAAAAGTATTTGACAAAATTTAATACCCGTTTATGACAAAAACTAATGTAGCAATAGAAGGAAGCTTCCTTAATCTGATTTAAAAAAAAAAAACTATAAAATTTACATCTAGGGACTCCTGGGTGACTCGGTTATGCATCTGCCATCTGCTCAGGTCATGGTCACAATGTCCTGGGATTAAGTTCCGCATTGGCTCCTTGCTCAGCGGGGACCTGCTTCTTCCTCTTCCTGCTGCTCCCCTTGCTTGTGCTCTCTCACTCTGATAAATAAATAAAATATTAAGAAAATAAAACATCTATCATCATCTTGATGAAAGAATACATACTTTCTTCCAAAGATTGGGAATGAGGCAAGGATGTATACTCTTATCACTTCTAGTCAGCATAGTACTTGATATCTTTGCTTGTGTAAGATAGAAAGGGAATAAAAGGCATATAGATTGGAAAGGAAGAAGTAAAGCTGTCTATATTTACAGATAACCTGATGGTCTATGTAGAAAATCCCAGGAAATATCCCTAAACACCCTGAACTAATAAGTGAGTTTTACAAGATCATAGAATATAAGGTCAACAGAAACCATAATTCTATATGTTAGGAATAAACAGTATCAATTACAATTGCTCAAAGAATAAAATATTAAGACAAGAAAGAAGACAAATAAATGGAGAGACATACCATCTTCATGGAGTGTAAGACAATATAGTAATGATGTTAATTATCCCCAAATGGGCTATCAGTGTAGTACAATTAATATCAAATTTACAGGGGTGCCTGGGTAGTTCAGTTGTTAAGCGTCTGCCTTTGGCTCAGGTCATGATCCCAGGGTCCTAGGATTGAGCCCTGCATCAGGTTCTCTGCTCATCAGGAAATCTGCCTTTCCTTCTGCTCCCCCTGCTTGTGTTCCTTCCCTCCTGTGTCTTTCTCTGTCAAATAAAATCTTTAAATATATATATATGTCAAAATCACAGATTCTTTGTAGATAGAACTTTATAAAATTTATATGAAAAACAAAGGAACTAGAATAGTCTAAACAACTTTGCAAGAGAAAATAAAGTTGGAAGAATCGGACTAGCAGATACTGACATATGTAGCTCTAGTAATCAAAACAGAGTGTTGTTGTTACTGTTACTGACTGTGTGGTTTCATCAGAATGATAGACACACAGAACAGAGGAGGAACAGAATAGAGTCCAGAACACACCCACAAGAGTATGGCAAACAAATGTTTGAGAGAGATGCAGAAGCAATTCAATGGTGGAATTGGTCTGGGACAATTCCATATTCAACAAATGACGCTGAAAAAATCAGACATTCATAGTAAAGCCCTCAACCTAGTCTTCCCACCTGATGAAAAAGTTAGCTCAAAATAGGTAATGGATCTAGATGTAACATAAAACTACAAAGTTTTTAGGAAAAAAACAGGAAGAAATTTCTTTGACCTAGGGTTAGGCCAGAATTCTTCAAGTGATAGCAAAAGTGCAATCTTTTAAAAAAGTTGAATAAATTGAACTTTGTCAAAAATAAAAACTTGTTCTGAGAATGACCAGTTAAAAGAGATGAAAAGAAAAACCATAGAAAATACTTGCAACGATCTATAAAGCACCTCCAAATTCAACAGAAAAAAAAATGGGCAAAAGACTTGCACAGACACTTAAAGAGGCTATAGGGATAGCAAATATGCACATGAAAAATGTTCAAAATCATTTGCTCTTAATAAGGAAGTGCAAGTTGAAGCAATAATGACATACCACTCACACTCATTAGACTGGCAGAAACATACCCATAATTTTATGTGCTGGCGATTATGTGGAGCAACTTGGAAATGTGAAATTTTTAGCTACTCTGAAAGTTTATTGTAGGGGTGCCTGGGTGGCTCAGTGGGTTAAAGCATCTGCCTTTGGCTTAGGTCATGATCCCAGGGTCCTGGGACAGAGCCCCGCATCAGGCTCTCTGCTCTGTAGGGAGCCTACTCCCCCCAACCACCACCTGCCCTCTGCCTGCTTGTGATCTCTGTCTGTCAAATAAATAAAATAAAAATCTTGAAAAAAAAGTTTATTGTATACTTTTATGTTATCATATAACTTTCATTGGGAGCATGTATCACTTTAATTATATTTTCAAATAATTGTGTCCCTCGGTAGATTCTCTAATTACAGGTCAGAGACTATGTCTATATTTGGACATGTTTTTAATCCTAGTTTCTAGCATGATACCTGCACTTGGTACATTTTTCTTTCAGTACAAAAAAATACTATGAACATCTTGATATATTTATTTAACAAATCTTACTTCCAGAAGTAGTTTAGCTTCATTTTGTTTTGTGGTCAAATAAATTATAATCAGAAAGTTACCCAAAAATCTAATGTATATGTCATATGAACAATATTATAAGACTGCCAAAGAGATTATATGTAACATAAATAATAGAAAAATACAATGATTAACAATATAAACTGGAGCCACTCTCAAATTGTAGAAATTCCCCAACAGTAAGGATATTGCAAATGACCAAAAGTGATTAATGGACTATTGAAAATTTTAGTTAACAATTCTCAAAGTATTTTTTAACTTGTTAGAAATGCAAATTATTGAGCCTCACCAGTCTACTAAATGAGAGACTCAGGATGCAGTCCAGCAATTCATGTTTTAATAAACCCATCAGGCATTCCTGAAGTCCACTAATATTTGGAAACCATTTTTCTACAGTTGACTCGGTTATTGGAAGACTGATCAGAAGAAGCAAATGATTCTGTGGAGATCTGTACTATTTTCTTTCCTGCATTATATTTGTGTATAGTGTTCTTCGTGTTATCCTCTCTTCCCACTTTTCCCCCATTTCATTTTGGTTTTTTGCCACTCCATTTTCCCTTGATGCCAAATAAAGAACTGAGGTATACATGTATGTTTTGTATATTGAATGGAATGTTTTTCCCTTTGTAATTTTAAAATTAGTATATATGTAGAAATATACTAAATATACATATATACTACCTTTCTTAGAAGTCAAACTGAATTTATTTGATTTATATGTAGTTGCCCTCAATAACTTTTTTAAAAAACTTTTTCATAAGAAAAAGGAGGTGGAAGTGGGTCAGTGGTCTTTAAAAAGAGAAATTTTGTGTATCTACACACAGAGAGATGTTCATATATATGCCTCTCTCTCTTTCTATGTATATATGTATATTTATATTTCTTTTTGCACACAATTGTAATAATCACAATGGGGGTGTAGATGGTGTGAGCTTTGTATTATAATGGGCACAGTAGAAAACAAGAATTATATTAAGTCCTCTGTTCTACATTCATTGTTTCTTAATATAAAAATCAGATTAATAGAAACATTTTGATGCTTAAAAAGTTAAATTTTGGGGCACGTGGGTGGCTCAGTTGGTTAAGCATCTGCCTTTAGCTCAGGTCATGATCCTAGGGTCCTGGAATCAAGCCCTGTGTCAGGCTCCCTGCTCCCTCTCCTTTTGCCCCTCTCCCTGCTCATGCTCTCTCTCTCCCTCTCTCTCTCTCTCTCTCTCACATAAATAAATAAATATATATATTTTTTTAAGTTAAATTGGAGCCACATCACAACAAACCATTTCAGCTGCAAATGAATGAATTCCAGTGGGGTCAGTTGCATGTCTACTGTATAATATAGGAAAACAAGCATTATAGGAACATACAACATACAATTCATTTTCAGGTCTTTAGATCCTGGAAGATTACCTCTACCTTAAAAAACTGCTGCCACCAAAACAACTTGGAGACAGTAATTTGGCAAATAAATCACTGATAGAGAAATATCTGCTTGCAGATGTCCAAGTAAAACTGAATATTTCCAATTAGAATGGACACTAACTTTAAGAAATGTGAGTTTATACTAACTTGAGAGATACTACCAAGAGATCCTTTGTGAATTCAAATCTTTCATACGGAACTTACATATTACATGAAAACATGGATAAGGATTATTTGAATATGTAATTGTATCAGGTGAATGACCAAAAATTAAGATTTATCAAAAAGCATATTCTTTAAAAATCTAGGTAACAATATCTACCTTAATATATCAACTTAAAATGAGTTTCAAGTTCTCCAGAGTGTTGCCTATAGCTGTTAGGTTAAAGAATTGAACTCAATGACAACTGATTTTAGATCCAATTTCACTATGTTTTATGTGTCAGAACCAGAGAAAACACAGTCCATTGGTTGATAATTCCTCAATGCAACCACATCCCCAATCTGACTAAAAAAAGTACTGGGATAAATGACCATAATTCTTGCAACGGTGATCAAAGTTGGGAGGTTCCAGACAAAAATGAAGAAAAACTATAAACATTGCCTTGCTACCAAGAACTTCAAATAACATGGTAAATATGATGATATAAAGGAACTAACAGCAGTCAGAAAATAGACATGCTACCAAAGATATGATTGTCTCATAAGCGGTACCCAAGAATCAGAGCTCTGGTGCTTGCATAAATACAGTCTTTATAAAGAATGAGAAGTAGTTTTAAAAAATAAGTTAAAGATGTAAAAGTAATTGAATACAATATTGTTTTTATTTTTTCATTCTGGAGGGTACTTCTCAGTATTTCCATTTTTTCTGCATAAGATTTCTCTAAAGATTTTTCCACAAGGAGGTATTTACTAGTCTAAAGAGAATCAAAATGGACTATTTTGTGTTAATAATTATATCCTAATTTAGCTTAGTAACTTTAAATTTGCACTTAATTTTCTATTGACAGATCTCAAATGTCTGTGAACTAATATTGGAATTCATATTTTTAACAGTCATTGATCAAAAATGAAAAAACTTTATTTTCAATTATGTATATATTTTTTCCTCCAACAAACTTATAGAAGTACGCCACCTAGAGTAAATTTTATAATTTTTAAAATATAAAACAGTTGGGCTGATTTAATGTTATTTTAAGCCCAGAAATTAGGCATATCTTAATCAAAATCAAACTAAAAAATATGGATTTTTTCATATACTTTGTTTTCACATGTGACTTTTTTTTTTTTTTTAAGTAGACTCCAAGCCCAGTGTGGAGCCCAATGGGGGCTCGTACTTATGATCCTGAGATCAAGACCTGAGCTGAAATCAAGAGTTGGACACTTAACCAACAGAGCCACCCAGGTGCCTCTACATGTGACTTAGTATTGATGTATGTAAGACAGAATATTTTTCTTAATAGTTTCAGAGAAGCAGTTTACTTAATAAGCCCTCTTGAGATGGATAACAAATCAAGTTCAGGAATTATGCTTTTTAAACCTGATCTAATGACATTAGGGCTGATTTTAATATGTTATGTCAACTAAAATAATTATGGAAATATTTGAGAGATATTGTATATAATTACATACACACAAACAGTAAAAATTAATCTTGGTGTGTTCAATGATTTTTTTAAAGTGTAATTTTAGAAGACACAGCCATTGACTAAGCTTTGATGCTAGAGGTCTGAACATACAAGTAGTTGAAGTTTTTCAAATGCTAATAAAATGTGAATGGAAAGAATCTTTTATTTGGTTTCTTATGGTTTTTTAGGTGGGAAAGGAAGCATATAAAAGAATTTTTAAATTTATTTATTGACAAAGCACTGTAAGATGTTGAAGCTTATAGGTTTCTTCAACTAGGCGTGTTAAAAAGCATTACTTTTTTTTTTCTTTTTCCCCAGCTTTATTGTAATATAAGTGACATATAACATTGTATAAGTTTAAGGTGCACAATGTAATGATTTTTTTTTAAGATTTTTATTTATTTATTTGACAGAGATGACAAGAAGGCAGAGAGGCAGGCAGAGAGGGCGGGGGAAGCAGTCTCCCCGCTGAGCAGGGAGCCCAATGCGGGGCTCGATCCCAGGACCCTGAGATCATGACCTGAGCCAAAGGCAGAGGCTTTAACCCACTGAGCCACCCAGGCGCCCCCACAGTGTAATGATTTGATGCATGTAGATATTACAAAATGCTTACCATAATAAGATTAATTAATGCATCCTTTATCTCATATAATTACCATTTTGTTGTTGTTATGAAGAAAACATTTAAGATTTATTCTCCTAGCAACTTTCAAGTGTACAGTACATATTATGTACATGCTGTATGTTAGATCCCTAGAACTTACTCATCTTATAATTCAAAGTCTGTGCCCTTTGACCAATATCTTCCCATTTCCCTCAACCTCTAGCCCTGGTAATTATCAATCTACTCTCTGTTTCAGTGAGTTTGACATTTTTAGATTCCACATGTAAATGAAATCATACAATATTTGTCTTTTTCTCTGACTTATTTCACTTATCATAATGCCTTCAGGGCCCATCTGTGTTGTCACAAAGACAGGATCTTCTCCTTTTTTAGAGCTGAATTGTATACATATACCACATTTTCTTTATCCATTCATCCATCAGCAGACACTTAGGTTCTTTCCATGTTTGGCTATTACGAATAATGCTGCAGTGAATATGGGAGTACAGATACCTATCCAAGACAGTAACTTCATTTATTTTGGATATATACTCATAAGTAGAATTGATATATGGTAGTTCTATTTTTATTTATTTATTTTTTCAGTGTTCCAAAATTCATTGTTTATGCACCACACCCAGTGCTCCTTGCAATACATGTCCTCCTTATTACCCACCACCAGGCTCACCCAACCCCCCACCCCTCTCCCCTCCAAAACCAGTTTATTTCTCAGAGTCCACAGTTTCTCATGGTTTGGCTCCCCTATGATTTCCCCAACTAACTTCTCCTCTCCATCTCCCAATGTCCTCTGTGTTATTCCTTAGGCTCCACAAGTAAGTGAAACCATATGATAATTGACTCTCTATTTTTAATTTTTAAAGGAACCTTGAGATTGTTTTCCATAATGGCTGTACCAGTTTATATTCCTACTGATAGTGCACTAGGATTCCTTTTCTGCCACATCATCTCCAGCATTTATTATCTCTGGTATTTTGATGATAGCCATTCTAATAGGTGTGATGTGGTATCTCACTGTGGTTTTGGTTTGCATTTCCCTGTTGATTAGTGATATTGAGCACCTTTTTACACTCTGGTGACCATTTGTTTGTCTCCTTTAGAAAAATTCAGATCCATGTCCATTTTTATTTATTTATTTATAAATTTACTTATTTATTTATTTATGCTATTGAGTTTTACGAGTTCCTTATATAATTTGGATATTAAGCACTTATCAGATGTATGGTTTACAAATATTTTCTCCCATGTTTTAGGTTGTCTTTTTATTTTGTTGATTGTTTTGCTGTGCAGAAGTTTTTAGTTTGATATAGTCTCACTTGTTGATTTTTTGCTTTTGTTACTTGTCCCTTTGGTGTCATATCCAAAAAAAACCATTGCCAATGCTGACACTATGAAATGTAAGTACTTTGTTGAATAGCAGTAGTAAGAGTGGGCGCTATTGTCTTGTTCCTGATTTTAGTGGTAAAGTTTTCAGTCGTTCACTGCTGAGTATGATGTTATCTGTGTGTTTGTCAGGTATGGACTTTATTATATGAGCTTCATTCCTTCTATACCTACTTGTTGGAGTTTTTATCATGAAAGAATTTTGAATTTTGTTCAGTGCTTTTTGTCTGTATCTATTAAGATGATCATGTGATTTTTGTCCTCTAGTACATTAATGTGGTTTATCATATTGATTGATTTGCATTTAACTATCTTTGCATTCTAGGGATAAATTCCACTTGATTATGGTATATGGTCCTTTTAACATGCTTTTGAATTGAGTCTCTAGTATTTTGCTAGTATTCAGTTGCTGGCATTTTTGTGTGTGTATTCATCAGGGATACTGGCCTATAGTTTTCTTTTCTTGTATTCTATTCTGGTTTTGGTATCAAAATAGTGCTGGCCTTGTAAAATGGATTTTGGAATGTTCTTTCTTCAAATTTTTGGAAGAGTTTGGAATATCAGGATTAATTACTAAAATGTTTGATAGAATTCACTAGTGAAGCCATCTGCTGCTAGACTTCTTTTGTTAGGAGATTTTTGGCTATTGAGTCAATCTTCTTGTGATAATTGTGATCTTTTATGATTTTTTTAGTCATGATTTAGTTTTAATGTATTGTGTGTTTCTAGGAATTTATCCATTTCTATGTTGTCCCATTTGTTAGTGTATGATCGTCCATGGTAGTCTCTTATGATTCTTTGTATTTCTCTGGTATCAGTTGTAATGACTCCTTTTTCTTTTTTTTTTTTTTTTTTTTTTAAAGCTTTTTTTTTTTTTTTTTTAAAGCTTTTTTTTTTTTTTTTTTTTTTTTTAAAGATTTTATTTATTTATTTGACAGACAGATCACAAGTAGGCAGAGAGGCAGGCAGAGAGAGAAGGGAGGAAGCAGACTCCCTGCTGAGCAGAGAGCCCGACGCGGGGCTCGATCCCAGGACGCCGGGATCATGACCTGAGCCGAAGGCAGCGGCTTTAACCCACTGAGCCACCCAGGCGCCCCGATGACTCCTTTTTCATTTATGATTTTAATTACTTGAGTCCTCCCTCATTTATTTATTTATTTATTTATTTAACATGTAATGTATTTTCTGCCCCAGGGGTACAGGTCTGTGAATCATCAGGCTTACACTTTTCATAGCACTCACCATAGCACATACCCAGCCACCCAATCCCTATCTCCCAAACACCCAACAGCCCTCAGTTTGTTTTGTGAGATTAAAAGTCTCTTACAGTTTGTCTCCCTCCTGATCCCATCTTGTTTCATTTTTTCCCTCCCTGCCCGCCACTACCCATCACCCTGCCTCTCAAATTCCTCATATCAGAGAGATCATATGATAATTGTCCTTCTCTAACTGACATTTCAGTCAGCATGATACCCTCTAGTTCCATCCATGTCATTGCAAATGGCAAGATTTCGTGGTTTTTGATGACTGCATAGTATTCCATTATTTATATAGACCACATCTTCTTTATCCATTCATCTGTTTATGGACATCCAGGTCCTTTCCATAGTTTGGCTACTGTGGACATTACTACTATAAACATTCGGGTACACGAGCCCATTGATCACTACACTTCTATCCTTAGGGTAAATAACCAGTAGTGCAATTGCTGGGTCATAGGGTAGCTCTATTTTCAACTTTTTGAGGCACCTTCATACTGTTTTCCAAAGTGGCTATGCCAGCTCACATTCCCACCAACAGTGTAGGTGGGAATCCTCTCTAGCATCCGTCATTTCCTGACTTCTTAATTTTAACCATTGTGACTGGTGTGAAATGGTATCTGACTGTGGTTTTGATTTGTATTTCTCTGATGCTGAGTGATGTGGAGCACTTTTTCATGTGTCTGTTGGCCATCTGGATGTCTTCTTTGCAGAAATGTCTGTTCATGTCTTTTGCCCATTTCTTGATTGGATTATTTGTTTTTTGGGTGTGGAGTTTGGTAAGTTCTTTCTAGATGTTGGATACTAGCCCTTTCTCTGATGTGTCATTGCAAATATCTTCTCTCATTCCATCAGTAGTCTTTTGGTTGTGTTGACTGTTTCCTTACTGTGGAAAAGCATTTGATCCTGATGAAGTTCCAGTAGTTCATTTTTGCCCTTGGTTCCCTTGCCTTGGCAATGTTTCTAGGAAGAAGTTGCTGTGGCTGAGGTCGAAGAGGTTGCTGCCCGTGTTCTCCTCAAGGGTTTTGATGGATTCCTGTCTCCCATTGAGGCCTTTCATCCATTTTGAGTCTATTTTTGTGTTTAGTGTAGAGAAATGGTCCAGTTTCATTTTTCTGCATGTGGCTGTCCAATTTTCCCAACACCATTTGTTGAATTACTGTCTTTTTTCCATTGGACATTCTTTCCTGCTTTGTCAAAGATTAGTTGACCATAGAGTTGAGGGTCTATTTCTGGGCTCTCTATTCTGTTCCGTTGATCTATGTGTCTGTTTTTGTGCCAGTACCATACTGTCTTGATGATGACAGCTTTGTAATAGAGTTTGAAGTCTGGAATTGTGATGCCACCAACTTTGGCTTTCTTTTTCAACATTGCTCTGGCTATTTGGGGTCTTTTCTGGTTCCATATAAATTTTAGGGTTATTTGTTCCACTTCTTTTAAAAAAGTAGATTGTATTTTGATAGGGATTGCATTAAATGTGTAGATTGCTCTATGTGACATAGACATTTTCACAATGTTTGTTCTACCAATCCATTAGCATGGAATGTTTTTCCATTTCTTTGTGTCTTCCTCAATTTCGTTCATGACTACTTCATAGTTTTCTGAGTAGAGATTCTTTGCCTATTTGGTTAGGTTTATTCCTAGGTATCTTATTGTTTTGGGTGCAATTATAAAAGGAATCAATTCCTTAATTTCTCTTTCTTCTATCTTGCTGTGGGTGTATAGAAATGCAACTTATATCAGTGCATTGATTTTATATCTTGATGCTTTACTGAATTCCTGTATGAGTTCTAGCAGTTTTGGAGTGGAGTCTTTTGGATTTTCCACAAAAGTCTCATATCATCTTCAGAGAGTGAGAGTTTGACTTGTTCTTTGCCAGTTTGGATGCCTTTAATTTCTTTTTGTTTTCTGATTGCTGAGGCTAGGACTTCTAGTACTATGTTGAATAGCAGTGGTGATAGTGGACATCCCTGATGTGTTCCTGACCTTAGGGGAAAAGCTATCAGTTTTCTCCATTGAGAATGATATTTGCAGTGGGTTTTTCATAGATGGCTTTGATGTTATTGAGGTATGTACCCTCTATCCCTACAATTTGCAGAATTTTGATCAGGAAGGGATGCTGTAGTTTGTCAAATGCTTTTTCAGCATCTATTGAGAGTATCATATGGTTCTTGTTCTTTCTTTTATTAATGTATTGTATCACATTGATTGAGTTGCAGATGTTGAACCAACCTTGCAGCCCTGGAATAAATCCCACTTGGTCATGGTGAATAATCCTTTTAATGTACTGTTGTATCCTATTGGCTAGTATTTTGGTGAGAAATTTCACATCTGTGTTCATCAAGGGTATTGGTCTGTAACTCTCCTTTTTGATGGGGTCTTTGTCTGGTTTTGGGATCAAGGTAATGCTGGCCTCATAAAATGAGTTTGGAACTTTTCCTTCCATTTCTATTTTTTTGGAACAGTTTCAAGAGAATAGGTATAAATTCTTCTTTAAATGGTTGCTAAAATTCCCCTGGAAAGCCATCTGGCCCTGGGCTCTTGTTTTTTCAGAGATTTTTGATAACTGCTTCAATCTCCTTACTGGTTATGGGTCTGTTCAGGTTTTCTATTTCTTCCTGGTTCAATTTCAGTAGTTTATGTGTCTCTAGGAATGCATCGATTTCTTCCAGATTGTCTAATTTGCTGGCGTATAGTAGCTTATAATATGTTCTTATACTTTTTGGTGTTGGTTTTGATCTCTCCTCTTTCATTCATGATTTTATTAATGTGGGTCCTTTTTCTTTTCTTTTTGATAAGTCTGGCCTTTCTGTTCTGTTATGTTTAAGCTCTTTCTTTGGTTAGAGGACCCCTTTCAATATTTCTTGTAGGGCTGGTTTGGTGTTTGCAAATTCTTTTAATTTTTGTTTGTCCTGGAATCTTTTTATCTTTCCTTTCTTTTTCAGTGGCAGCCTAGCAGGATATACTATTCTTGGCTGCATATTTTTCTCATTTAGTGCTCTGAATATATCATGCCAATCCTTTTTGGCCTGCCAGGTCTCTTTGGATAGGTCTGCTGCCAATCTAATATTTCTACCATTGTATGTTATAGACCTCTTGGCCCGAGCTGCTTTTAGGATTTTGTCTTTGTTACTGAGACTTGTAAGTTTTACTATTAGATGATGGGGTGTGGACCTATTTTTATTGATTTTGAGGGGGATTCTCTGTCCCCCCTATATTTTGAAGCTTGTTCCCTTCACCAAATTAAGGAAATTCTCTGCTATAATTTGCTCCAAATTACTTTCTATCCCTCTCTGTCTTTCTTCTTCTTCTGGGATCCCGATTATTCTAATATGGTTTTGTCTTATGGTATCACTTATCTCTTGAATTCTCCCCTCATGGTCCAGTAGTTGTTTGTCTCTCTTTTTTGCTCAGCTTCTTTATTCTCTATAATTTGGTCTTCTATATCACTAATTCTCTCTTCTTCCTCAATTGTCCTAGCTGTAAGAGCCTCCATTTTTTATTGCACCTCATTAATAGCTTCTTTTAAATTTCAACTTGATTAGATTTTAGTTCTTTTATTTCTCCAGAAAGGGCTTCTCTAATATCTTCCATGCTTTTTAAGAGCCCAACTAGCACCTTGAGAATTGTCATTCTGAACTCTAGTTCTGACATATTACCAGTGTCTGTATTGATTGGATCCCTAACCATTGGTACTGCCTCTTGTTCTTTTTCTTTGTGGTGAGTTTTTCTGCCTTGTCATTTTATCCAGGTAAGAATAGATGAATGAGAGAACAAAATATAAAAAGGTAGCAACGACCCCAGAAAAATACACACTACCCAAATCAGAAAAGACCAAAAGCAGACAGAGAAGAGAAAGAAGGGGGGGGGGAGAAAAAAACAAACAAACTATACATACATATATAGATAGATAGATATAGATACACACACACACACACACACACACACACATATATACACACACACATCCACCTGCCGAATAGAGTAGAGCCACACTCTTGATTTTGGGTGTATTTTAGTTTGTTAGAAGAAACTACCTCCCAAAATTAAAAAAAAAGAATAACATTTATATATAAAATAAGGGTAAACGTGATAAGGGATGGAATGTGATTATAAAGGTGAAAATTAAAAAGATTTTAAAAAAGGAATTGATAAGATAAGAAGTTGGTTGAAAATTTAAAAAAAAAGAAAAGAATGAGATTAGTCTGGAGACTAGAACAAAGCTATGCACTAGATTTAGTGTATATTTTGATCTATTAGAAAAAATTTATCTGGGCGCCTGGGTGGCTCAGTGGGTTAAGCTGCTGCCTTCAGCTCAGGTCATGATCTCAGGGTCCTGGGATCGAGTCCCGCATTGGGCTCTCTGCTCAGCAGGGAGCCAGCTTTCCTCTCTCCCTCTCTCTGCCTGCCTCTCTGCCTACTTGTGATCTCTCTCTCAAATAAATAAATAAAATCTTCAAAAAAAAAAAGAAAAAATGTATCTGAAAATTTTAAAGAAAATATCCTATATGTATATAAGAAATAAGGTAAATACAATGAAGGGATAAAATTTGAGTATAACAATGAAAATTTAAAAAGATTTTTAAAAAGGTATCGATAAGATAAAATAGTTAAAAAACGTTAAAATAAGAAGAAGGAAAAATTTAAAAAATAGAATAAGAAAAAATAAAATTTAACTTTGAAAGACTAAAGGATCATGAGAGAAAAGCCATGAATTCTATCTGATGCTTTCCCCTAGCTCTGGAGTTCCGCAGTTCTCACTGATTGGTGAACTTGGTCTTAGCTGGAAGTTCTTTCTGATCTTCTGGGGGAGGAGCCTGTTGCAGAGATTCTCAAATGTCTTTATCCGAGGTATAATTACACTGCCCTTGCCAGGAGCCAGGCCATGTAATCTGCTTAATTCACTCTTCATAGCTTTTGTTCCCTGAATGCTTTCTGTAGAGCTTTGGAGGGCAGTAATGAAAATGGCAGCCTCCCAATGTCCAACCCAGTAGGAGCTGAGAGCTCAGGCCCCCACTCCTCAGTGTGCCCTCAGAGAAAAGCAGTCAATCCTTCCCATCTCCCTGGTCTCTGGCTGCACTCTGTGCTTACCCAGCCTGTGACTGAGCACTTCTATCTCTGGCTCATGGCCCTGTTTGGAGTCTCCAAACCCACCATATACCTGCAGCACACTCCCATGCCACTCCTCCCAGAAGAGAAAGGTGTGTCTCCCTGGATCTGGTGCTTGTTGGGTCCCTGCTCGAAGAGCAGGGGTCCAGCTGTGCTTTGGATTACAGTTTAAGGTAACCCTGAGCTGAGAGCCCACTGCTTGGCTCCATCTCTGCAGCCAGCTTCCCTCTCCAATACCTGGGAGCACTGCCACATTCAGACACCCCTGGTCTTTTTGTGTCCCCATGGGTCCTGAGACCACACTGTCCCTGGGAGGTCTCTGCAGCCTCCCCCCCTCCCCCCACCTAGCCTCTGGAATGACATTCCTTAGTGAAGCAGACTTCTAAAAGTTCGAATTTTGTGCTCAGCTGCTCTCTCACTTGCCAGCACCTGGCCACTCTCTGTCGTGGTCTATCTTCCCATTGGTTTGGATTCACTTCTCTGCATGTCCTACCTTCCAGATAGTGGTTGATATTCTGTTGCTATAATTGCTGTTCTTCCTCTCTTCTATCTCCTGTTGAGTTTGTAGGTGTTCAGAACAGTTTGATAACTATCCAGCTGAACTCCTGGAATCTGATGATATCCTGGTCTCCTACTCCTCCACTATCTTGCTCCTTCACTCCCTCCCTCTTTTCTTCTTGGTAAGTCTACCTAAAGGTTTGTGAATTTTGTCTTTTCACAAAACCAATTCTTCATTTTTTTGATCTTTTTGATTAGTTTTCTATTCTCTCTCTCTCTTTTTCTGATTTTTTTTTGTTGGTTTTTGTTTTGTTTTGTTTTGAGAAAGAGAGCACAAGTGTGCTCTTGAGTCAGGGAGAGGGTCAGAGGAAGGAGAGACTTGGGGCTTGATCTCACCATCCTGAGATCATGTCTTGAACTGAAATCAAGAGTCAGATGCTTAACCAATTAAGACACCCAGGTGCCCCTGCTTTTCTATTATCTATTACTATTTTCTATTCTCTATTTCTCTATTGACCTTCCATTTCTGTACATCTTTGTCATCTTCTTTCTTCTGCTAAGTTTGGGCTTAGTTTATTCTACTTTTTCTAGTTCCTTTTACAAATATCTTATTAATAAGCATTTACTGGTATAAAATTTCCTTTTAGTACTGCTTTTTCTATGTCCCATACATTCTCATATGTTGTGCTTCCAGTATCATTTGTTTCAAGATATTTTCCAGTTTCCCTTTGATTTCATCTTTGACTCACTGTTTTTTTAGGAATGTGTTTAATTTTCATGTATTTGTGAATTTTCCAGGTTTTGTCCTGTTCCTTATTTCTCGTGTCATATTGTTGTGTTTGGAAAGGATTTTTGGTATGATTTCAATCTTCTAAATTTGCTAAGATTTGTTTTATGACCTAACACATAGATCAGCCAGGAGAATGTTTCATGTGCACCTGAGAATAATATGTGTTCTGCTGTTGTTGAGTGGAATGTATATTTTTGTTCTTTTGGGTCTGAAGTGCAATTTAAGATAAGTGTTTCCTAATTAATACTTTGTATGATCTACCCATTGTTGAGAGTGGAATATTGAAGTTCCTTATTATTATTGTGTTCTTGTTTATTATTCCCTTCAGATCTGTTAGTATTTGCTTATATTTAGGTACTCTAATATGGGGTACATATATATTTCTAATTATTATATATTTTTGATGAATTAACCCCTTTATCATAATATAATAACCTCTTTGGTTTTCTGCTACCTTTTTTGACTTGAAGTCTATTTTGTCTGATATAAATGTAGGTAAACCTGCTCTTTTTTGGGTTCCATTTGTGTGACATATCTTTTTCTGTCCTTTCACTTTGAGCCTCTGTGTGTTCTTGGAATTGAATTGTGTCTTTTGTACAAATCATATAGTTGGGTCTTTTTTAATCAATTAGCCACCCTATGCCTTTTGATTGGAAAATTTAACTCATTTACATTTAAAGAAATTATAGATAGGTTAGGACTTATTATTGCTTATTATTGCTATCTTTTTAAACTCTTTTGTAGTTCCTTTGTTTCTTTCTTCTCTTGTCTCTTCCTTTGTAAGTTGATGGTTTTCCACAGTGGTATCCTTTGATTCCCTTCTATTTATGTTGTATGTATCTACTATAGGTTTTTGTTTAATGCTTCTCCTGAGGCTTACATAAAACATCTTGTAGATATAACAGATTATTTTAGGCTGACAACAACTTAACTTAGATTGTATATAAAAACTCTACCCTTTTCCTCCTTCCTCTCACATATATTTTTGATGTCACAATTTATATCTTTTTATATTGTGTATCTATGAACAAATTTTTTGTACCTATAGCTATATTTAATGCTTTTTCTCTTTAACCTTTATCATAGAATTAAGTGTTTACCACACCATCGTATTGCAGTATTAGAATATTTCAAATCTGACTACATTCTTACCTGTACCAGTTTATTATATATTTTCATATTACTAATTAGTGTCCTTTTGTTTCAGCTTGAAGAACTCCTCTCAGCTTTTCTTAGAAGGCAGTTTTGGTGGTGATGAATTCCCCACAGCTTTGGTTTATTGGGAAGGTGTTTATCTAGCCTTTATTTCTAAAGGACAACTTTGCCAGGTAAAGTATTCTTGGTTGGCAGTTTTTACCTTTTAGCACTTTGAATGTATCATTTCACTCTCTCCAGGCCTGCAAGTTCTCTGCGGAGAAAAACCACTGATAGTCTAATAGGAATTCCCTTGTATGAGGAAAATTATTTTCCTCCTGTGCTTTTAAAATTCTCTTTGTCTTTGATTTTAGACAGTTTTATTATGATGTATCTTGAGAGGATTATTTTAGATTGAAATTTGGGGAGACCTATTAGCTTCATGAATTTTGATGGCTAAATCTGCCCCCAGTTTTGGGAAGTTCTCAAACATTATTTCTTTACATAATCATTCTCCCCCTTCTCCCCCTCTTTTCTGCTTTGGGACTTCATTGATGTATAAATTGTTTCCCTTAATGGTGTTTCATAATTTTGTTGACTTTCTTTATTCTCTTTCATTTTTTACTTTTCCTTATCTGACTGGATAATTTCAAATGATCTGTCTTTTAGTTTAATCTTTATTTCTTTTGCTAGACTGGTACAGTTTTATTAACATCCTCAGTGCAGCCATCATATTTTCTAGTTCCAAAATTGGTCTTTTGTTCTTTTTTATGTTTTCTATCTCTTTGTTGAAATTTCTCATTTTATTTTTAATCACTTGCTTGATTTTATTAATTGTCTATATTTTTTGTAGCTTTGTTAGCATCTTTATAACAACTATTTTGAATTTTTTATCAGGCAATTCCTGGATCTCCATTTCTTTGGGATCATTTACTGGAAATTTACTGTGTTCCTTTAATGGTGTCATGTTTCCCTGATTCTTCATGATCCCAGTAGCATAAGTATCTATAAAATTGGAGAAGGAGTCACCCCTTCCAGACTTTATGGACTGACTTTGGTAAGGAAAGACCTTTACCTGTGTTGAGGGGCATGCTGGAATGTGATATGGGGACTGTTGATTTAGGTTACCAAGTGCAGGTATGTTTGGTGGCTCTGAGCCCTTTGGGGCATGATTTCTCAGTGGGTTGGCCTGCTGGAGTCCATAACATCTACTAACTATGTGGTCCTTGATGAGCATTGTGGGGAATCTGCATTGGCTGCCAAGGCTTCTGGTTCCTCAGCAGCACTTCCAGGTCCAGTGGCTAGGGACCAGAGCAGGTAGTGGTGGTAGTTAGGGCTAGTGGTATACAACCTTTCTTTGGGTGCCAACTGTGGGCTCCAGTGTAGTGACAGGGGCTGGTTTCAGACATCCACATAGTGTCAGGGTCTAGGGGAAGTATAGTAAGGGCCAAGGCCAACTATGGATGCACTGGCAGCTGTGGGGGCCTTGGCTGTCAGTGGGAACTCCCATGGCTGCAGGGTCTTGCCTCTGGTGTACATACTGTGATGGAGGTTGGTGATGGGAATCAGGCTGGAGGTGAGAAGGAGTAGCTGGAGGAGCTAGCCCTGACCACCTGCAAAGTGATGGGGGTCAGTCATGGGGGTTTAGGCTGGTATCTTGCAATCACATAGCAGCAGAGGCCATAGCAAGGTGCCAGTTTAGATCCCAGGCTTGAGTAGAGAGGGAATGTGAAAGTGGGGAGAGGAACTCAGGTATCTGGCTTCTGTGAACATGGAAACCTATCAGGTGAAAACCAGTGAAATCTGTGGGTAGGTCTATATGACTGTGCTGATTTCCTCAGTGGCAAAAACTCCTAGGGCCCTTTGCAAAGGAGGTCACTGGGAACCATGGTCATTCCCACTGTCTGGCTGCTACTGGTAGCCCCTGTCCTTCCTTGTTCCTAGCCAGAGCTATACATTTCAGCTTTGCTGGGGTCTGGGTGAGGTGAAACTGAAGTGGATTCTTCATGCAGTGACTTGAAAGGTTGGGGCAGCTGATCACTCACCCTGTTCTCCCTTTCCCAGTGAGGGGAAACTTTTCTAGCTGGTAAGTTCCCTTTTGGCAAAGAGCAGTGCCAGCCTGAGGAAACAAGGCAGGCAAAACGAAACTGCTTTTTTCTTTCCTTTTTGTGTGGCTATTCTGAAGGTGTTTGTTCTACTAGGGCTGCTAAATTTCTTTTTTTTTTTTAAGATTTTATTTATTTATTTGACAGAGAGAGAGATCACAAGTAGGCAGAGAGACAGGCAGGGAGAGAGGGGAAGCAGGCTCCTTGCTGAGCAGAGAGCCCAATGCGGGACTCGATCCCAGAACCCTGAGATCATGACCTGAGCCGAAGGCAGAGGCTTAACCCACTGAGCCATCCAGGCGCCCTAGGGTTGCTAAATTTCTTAAGTGAGCTCTCTTGAGCTCTCCTAAAGCTAATTTTTTTCATGAACAGCTACCTAATTGTTGATCTTTGTTGGGATATGGAAGGTGGGGTCTCCTACTCTGCCAACTTGGGGATGTTTTTTTCAGCATTGACAGTTAACAATGAATGTGACAGGAAAAGATTTTTATAAAAATCAATGCAAAATATTTTAGATTTAAAACCAAAGAGACCATGAACTTCTATCTTAGCTCTAAAACATCCTTTTCTAGGTTTTGTATCTATTGAGATATAATGCTTGAAATTTTTGTTTTGGGATGTTTAGACTTTAGAGCAGTTGTGGGCAAATGATGTTTCTTATAACATCCTTCAAGGGATCAGATTGTCTGGTGAAATACTGCTTTGACTTATTACTGTCCTAGATAAGTGATTTCTATTAAGTATAGGAAAAATTCCTCCAGAGTTGAGGTCTTGTCTTCAGTTTCTTTCCTTATAGCATCTGACATACATTGTTGCACAGTGGATGTTTATAAGTATTTATCGATTACATATTTTGTCTCCAAGCCAACTGATGTTGTTGAGGAGTGTCATTCAGTTGTTAAAGGTTAGCATTCAAATTGTTATAAGACTGTGATTTTAATTAGCAGGGTTTTTTTTAGTTATTTTTTTTCAACTTATGGCAAATTTTACTTGAGGCACAACTGACCTTCCTTGATAGCAGTTATGTATTACAGAAGTTGAGAATGAAAAATTTATAAAAATTTCTTAACCCACTAAGAATATGAATCAGACAGAAAAATTATTCATTGAGTAATAGTAAATAGTTAATGTCAATGCTAAAAACTGAACACATTTATATTTCAGTTATAAGAGATGCATGCATTTTATTTCCAGTATAGCTTCAAGACTTTATGCTGCCCAGAATATCTTCCAATTGCTATAGGGAGTTCTGTTATGTGTCACTGTGGGGTTCCCTACTTGGCAGCATTATGTATTTATGATGGCATCTGTGTTTGCTGGTTGTTGCATTTGCAGTGGAACTTATATTTTGGCCAGTTGAAAAGGGAGAGAAAAAGAAAGCAAATTAAACTTGACTTCTTGGCAGTGAGGCAGTAGCTTCTTGTTAACTTGGACCCATATATTCCAAGAACACCAAATGTAACTTCTGTTGTGTGCTTTAGTTACTCTTCCTATAACTGACACTGTTTACATTATAATAAACTTATATGATAATATGAAAATCCAAAAGTTAAAAAGTAAATATTATGTCTTATTAGTTGACATGATACTTTTCAGGTGGAATTTTAATATGGGAAATTAGCCTATATAAAATGATACTTGTTTTTGTTTATTTTGGTCAAAGAAAAATCATCATCATTATTAATATTATTGTGTAAGCTCTTATCTACTTAAAGCAACTGAAAGTATAAATGAACTTATTAAGGAAGTTTTTCCTCAATTTTATAAGATAAACAAAATAGAAAATAAATTTAAACTTAATTTCTGAGACTTTTAAAATTTTTTAAAAATATTTTATTTATTTAACAGACAGAGATCACAAGTAGGCAGAGAGGCAGGCTTGGGTGGGGGGGGATCGGGGAAGCAATCTCCCTGCTGAGCAGAGAGTCCCGACACCTGGATCCATCCCAGGACTCTGGGATCAAGGCCTGAGTGGAAGGCAGAGGCTTTAACCCACTGAGCCACCCAGGCACCCCTCTGAGACTTCTTTTGAAAAACAACTTCCAGTATATATTTTAGGGTCAGCACACATTAAGCTCACAAGCCAGTGTTCTAAACCGTCTACATCTACCACATAAACCTGTGATATTTAACATTTATAAAGATTTTCAGGTATCCCAAGAAGTACCTTCTCAATATTAAAAACACAGAAGCACCTTCTTAATATTGATTCTTAATGTAAAAAAAAATTAACTCTTTAATGTTGACATTAAATTATATTCATTATAATTTGTAGATTTATAGATTTATGTTCATTGTAGTTACATATTTCATTTTATTTTTTGAATACTGAAAGTCTCTGAGACAAAGCTTAGATAAATATCTACTATGTTAACTTAAAACTTTGTGTATACTTCCACTGTATTGCACAATTATATTCCCTGGTCTGTAGAAGCATATGAAGCGGATATGCTGGTGTTGCCAGTATGTATAAAAGAGAAGGCACATGGAGACAAAAATCTAATACTGAGATCATGCCCTTAAAGAGCTTACAATTTAGTTTGAAAGACAGTATATAAGAATGAAAGTTCTATTAGTGTAAATATCAAATAACTGTCCAGTAGACAATATGAGAGTAATTCTTTCTTTTTTTTTAAAGATTTTATTTATTTATTTGACAGAGAAAGAGAGCACAAGTAGGCAGAGCAGCAGGCAGAGGGAGAGGGAGAAGCAAGCTCCCTGATAAACAGAGAGCCCAATGTGGGTCTTGATCCTAGGATCCTGTGATCATGACCTGAGCCAAAGGCAGACACTTAATCACTAAGCCACCCAGGTGCCCCTAAGAGTAATTCTTATTGCCTAGTGATTTAATATGTTAGTGTTATACAGCTTTAGATGAAGATGTCCCTGCAGGTCAAAAGTTCTGTAGACCTTGGGAAGGGGGAAAGACCTAGTCTTGATACTGAAAGTTGGATGTTAATTTAGATTCAAGGTAAGGGCAACTGTATATACATCAGTCTTAGAGAAGAAAAAATAACCTTCTAGGAATACAGTGAGTAAACTATTTCTCTAGGATGAGAATTTAGAAAAGTGAGTATAGAAAAAGAATGATATTTCTCTAGCACTTTATAATTTATAAGGTATTTCTGTGTAATTCTTATTTAATCTTAAATAGCTATAGTGTAATATCTTCATTATTCCTATTTAAATATAGAACTAAGACAACTGGGAATTATTATTACAAAATAAAAATGAACAAAGTGTAAATGTAAGCTTTGATGATATAAACAGAAAAATATAACAAAAATCAGGGTAGGGTGGAGATTAGGTATCAGGAAAAATGTGATACTCAGATCTTTCATCTCAAGGAGACAGTTTAAAGGTAGAACACAGCTTCAAAAGAGACAACAAAGATTTTTACAATTTTCTTCTTACCTTTAGAGAGTTCTTTTATATAGTAATCCACTGTGGAGGTTAAGCTTTTATCTGAATTTCAGTAATGCTTCTATTTATTTAAAAAACTAATTAAAAATAATCATAACTATTCTATTTTTTTCCTGAAAGTATATATATCTGCCCATCTGAAATACCCTTTATCAAATTGTACATATTTGTAGAGATGTTCAATAAGAGTTGGCAGTGATTATTTTTGGGTGATAGAATATTGGTAATCTATTTTAGTTTCTTCCTGGCACTTTCCAGTGTCTAAACGAAATGTACATCATTTATTTTTTAAAACAATAAAGGCATTATTCTTAAAATTTAAAAATTCCGTAAAATACTGTGAGAAATACATTTTGGGAACTACTGATGTATGTAATAATTCCTAAACTTTATGAATGGATGATCACAATAATATATGATTTTTCAAACTCAGAAGTTCTAAAAATTATTTTCCATTTTTCCTGTGGCATGTAATGAAGTGACTTAGTAAAACATTTTTCTTTTTTTTTTTTTTAAGATTCTATTTATTTATTTGTCAGAGAGAGAGAGGGAGAGAGAGTGAGCCAGCATAGGCAGAGGGAGAAGCAGGCTCCCTGCCAAGCAAGGAGCCCGATGTGGGACTCGATCCCAGGACGCTGGGATCATGACCTGAGCCGAAGGCAGCTGCTCAACCAATGGAGCCACCCAGGTGTCCCAAACCTTTTTCTAATTACTATATTTTATTCTTAAGTTATGACCTAAGATAAAAGGTTACTACTTGTTAGTATACCTCCACAAGTATATCATAGATGTTAGTTGTTTACATTCCCAGTTAAAATAAAGGCAAATTGGATATAATAGTCAGTATGGTTTACTCTATTAGCATTACTTCCTGAGATACAAGAAATATTGATGCATTTTTAAAGAATTTTGATCAGACAGACTGACCTAATGGATCTGAAGGAGTTCATTTTGAGACAAATTTGCATGTTTATCATGTTTGTACTTAATATGTGTTAATATGTACTCAAGGACTTTCTTAGGTCATCTTTCTTTAATCAGTGATGAATTATGGGCATAAATTAGATAATATAAGACCCAAAATAGAATATTTAAGACTAAATAATGATTACTACCTTTATGATGACTAGCGGTAGTCTGCTAAGTCATAAAAAAACTGATAGTGACTATATCTGAAGGACCGTCCTCTGATTTCTGATAATCACTGTTCATTCTATAGCATTTGGCCTCCCAGGCTCTACAAATATTCCATTTTAGATGAATGTGTAAAACAAATATTTTTATTAACATTTTAAAATGTAGATGCTGAAACAGACACTGCTGTTAAGTTTAACATCATAATCTCTTACAAGACCTTTGTGAATCCATGAAGATTACTATTTGGGAAATGGCCAAACAGGAACTAATGTAAGCATGGATTTCCATGTAATTCCTAAAAAAAATAGAGAATGTAGAGAGGGGAGAACAGAGAGTGAAGGACTGAAGTTTAAGGCCTATTTCAATTTTGGGGATGGATAAATACTCAGTAGCAGAATTACTAGATCTTATGATATTTCATTTTTTAACCTTTTGAGGAACTTCCATACTGTTTTCCATAGTGGTTGCACCAATTTACATTCTCCAGCAACAGTGCCCAAAGGTTCCCTTGGCTCCGAATCCTAGCTGACACTGATCATTTCACATCTTTTTGAAACTAGCCATCCTGATTGGTGTGAAGTGGTATCTCATTGTGATTTTGATTTGCACCATAAATACAGAGAGCAAACACCTGGTTGCCAAACAAACGCAAGGAAAGGTGGGAGGCTAACAAAATAAGTGAAGGAGATTAAGAGGTACAAACCTCCAATTATAAAATGAATAAGTCAGAGAGATGAAAAATACAACATAAGGAATATAGTCAATAAATTGTAATAACATATGGTGACAAATGATGACTATGCTTATCATGGTAAGCATTGACTAATGTACAGAATTGTTGAATCACTGTTCTGTACACCTGAAACTAAATAACATTGTATGTCAACATACTTCAATAATAAACATTTTTGAAAATTAAAATTAAACAAAATTTGGAGAGTGGAAGAAGAAAAAAAATAGTAAAGGATGAAGAACTAAGGAAATAAAACAATTCCAGAGCAATTGTCATTGAATGAATGGCATTATATACTGTATCTCATTTCATACAGTATCCTAACCTAATTAGAATGAGAAAGTTGCAACTCAGAAATATAAGTAATTTGCCCACAGTGACCCAGTAAATGGTGGAGCAATGAAGATTCATAGCAAGATCTGTAATAAAGTTCACGCTTTTAAGAGGGTGATATAATAATATTTAAAGAAGAGCTTTAACAAGAAAATGTTCTACATTAGATGTGGCAGTAAGATCAAGCAAAATGAAATCTCAGGAAAATCACTGGAATTGGAGGGACCTTGTAGGTCTGGCTCTAGGAGCTTGAAGAGACAAAGCTATATTCTGTGGAGTTAAGGAGATATGATTTCTTTTTCACACAAAACTTGTGTTTTATGCTCTTAGTTTTATGTCTTACTCATTTTATCCTGATATCCCCAAGACTTAGCACAGAGTTTTGCCTGAAACAGGCACCAGAACAAGATTTTGCAAGTACATGACTAATGTTGATTGCAGGTCAGAAGGGTCTTGATAGAATCAGTCTAAGGCCTTGGTGGATATTGATGATCCAAAGGGTGATGGCACTCTGAGGAGTGATCCACAGAAGGACTGATGGTTTGAAGATGATGATAAATGAAAATAATATAGATGTTAAATGATGAAAAGCAAAGATGGATGGTGTATGAGTCACTGGGTTTGCTTTTGGAGTCCAAGAAGAAGATTGTGTCTCCAATTTTTCCCTTACTCTCTTTTCCTGTTGTAGCTGCTATAAGTCAGTAATACCACCAAAACCTACAATTTTAGACAAAGTAGGGTCACAGAAATTCAGGTCTATCTTAAATTAATGATAACTATAACTTCAAAAAACTTAATATATAAAATGTATTAATGCTGATAAGTAATTTTTCAGTAGATAAAAATATTCAGTATAATTTCACACATTTATGAATTTTAAAAAATCAATGAAAATGGGCAAAATATATAAACAGATAATTCACAAAAGGTGATATTTAGCAAAATAAGGTTCAATAAATATTTATTTAAAAAAGCAGGGTATGGTAGGAATCTAAAAGGAGATACAGCAAGTAGTCTTTGTGTGTCATACTCTGCAGTGTGCACTTTGTCTTGTAGATGGTGGGAGTTTAATAAAGTGCTTTCTGCATTGAATTAACATTATCTTTATTAGTGCTGTAGTTGATGTACTCAAAATAGAGTTGAGCTGGTGGAGGAAAGAGGTAGGGAGACTTATGTACGTGAGAAAAAAAAATGTGACTATGGTAAAGAAAAACGAGATGAGAGAAAATGAACAGATTTAAGAAATAAAACTTAAAAGGAGTAAGACTTGATGAAAAGGATGTAGATGGAGCTAGAGAGTATTAGGCTAAGTGAAATAAGAGAAAGACAAATACTGTATGATTTCACTTATATGTGGAATTTAACAAAACAGATGAATATAGGGGACAAAAAAAAAAGAAAGGCAAACTAGAAAACAGATTCTTTTTTTTTTTTTAAGACATTTTTTTTTTTTGAGAGAGAGAGAGAGAGAAAGAGAGCATGGTAAAGGGAAAGAGAAATCCAAGCCAACTCCAGGGTAGTGCAGAGCCCAATATGGAGCTTGCTCCCACAACGCTGAGATCACAACATGAGCCAAAACCAAGAGTTGGCCACCTAACCGACTGCACCACCCAGGTGCCCTCAGAAAATGCTTAGCCATAGAGAACAAACTGAGGGTTTCTGGAGGAACATGGACAGGGGATGTGTTAAATGGGTGATGGCTATTAAGGAGGGCAATTGTGATGAGCACTGGGTGTTAAGGTCTTTGCCACTAGATTTGGTTCTGGTTGATTTTTAAAATAAAAAAGAATATTTCAATTTCACTTAGAGAATATAGAAAGGGATACAGTTGTCATTTAATATTTCCTCTTTGTGTCAGGTAACAATTTTTGACTTAGAGATTCTTTACTGTAACGTGGCATCATTTTCTCTGTAGAAGTTCAATTAGCCATAAGAAATAAAGAAGCTCATTTGAGATGCATAGATGTCTTTCTATGTAAAACATTCTAACTTTCAGTTCTTATGGCATATAGAAATGCCCTTTCAGAATGGTATGTAAAACATTTTGAAAAATCCATTTAATAACATGAAAATGGATACTGAAAAAATGATCAATGCCTTCTGCTTTGGTATTGCCACATACCCAAATTTGATAGAAAGGTAATTCATAGAAATTCTATTTGTGTACATTTTTTATTTGTCCACTTTCAAATTTGACTTAATTTAGAATATTTTCAAATAAAGGAGACCAAATTAAAAGAAAGAAAACAATGCCAATTTGTGGCATAGATCTAAATGATAACATTATATGACAAGGTTAATAAATAGTTTTGTGTAATGTTAGGTTTTGATGCAACATTTAAAACACTGCTTTGGTTCAAAGTAAGTTATTGAATTGGGGTAACAAGGAAATGAGTAAAATAATTAGCATGTAACAAAGCCCAGAAATAAAATATCATTTGGAAAATAGCAAGCTGGTTAAAGGCCAGGAAGGGAAAAAAACTAAGAAACACAAATGTTCCATCAGAGCCTTGCTTTCAAAACAAATAAAAGAAGTAAATATATTCCATTTAAGTGTTATCTAATACTAATTAGACCTTCATTTCTAAAGAAAAATAACAGAACAGGGTCTGGATTTTTATTAAGTGGGAGTAGGAGCAGTTATTCCCTTTCCATTTTAAGAATGGGTGGTTTTCTCTTGATACTTCAATCTAGGTCTGTTTCTTTTTGTATTAAAAGTTTAGGTAGATCAATATAAAGGAACAAATTACACCAAAGGAAAGCTGGAACAGATAAATATTTTTTAGGACCCGAGTTACTATATATTCAAAAATACTTTTGTTTCAAAAGTAGCATGGCAGAAAGCTGTTGTAGGTTAGAACTGCCAAGTAAACAACGTATAAAACTTGGATCATGGACAACCTTACTTTACAATATGGGAAAACAAAATATGTTGTTTTGCAATGTATATTATATTGCTTATGGAAGCCATTCTATACCAAAAGCACTATCTTTTAATAATCTAAATTCCCAATGAACAATGAATACCAAAAAGCACTATCTTTTAATAATCTAAATTCCCAGTGAACTAAGAAAGGAATTCAATGGTACTAAAATCTTCTGAACCTGAGATAAGAAATACAATCTGACTGCACCTATGGTGAAAGTTGATCTCCTTAGCTTACGAAGCATTTTAAGTGCCAGTGATTCTTTTTCTCTTACTGAATCTCTAAAGAGTCTCTGATTTGCTATGGTGGTTGCTGAATTTTTAGGCATATTCACTTTCACTTTAATCAATTAAAGACATAGTACAATCCAGTGTCTTTCTTGATGAGTCAGTAACTAGTTGTTGCATCTTTCAACCTTAGAGTCCTCTTTTCCTGCCATTTGTTTGCCTGTCAGCTTTGTGCTCAGTTTAATTTAGTTTGAAGGGTAGTTAACACTGTGGCCGATTTGGATTGCATGAAATAAGATAGTCAATTGGTAGAAGTCAATTCAGTCTGCACATATTTAATACTTAAATGCTGAACCCATATGGTGCCTACATGCCATAGACTGGGTGTGGTCTAAAATGGCCTGAGCCTTCCAAATTTTCTGACTTTTTCCCTTTTTTTGGATTATACCAAAACAATTTCCTTCAGCACTGAAGCATCTGCTTGGGTCTTATAGTTTATTTTTTCTTATGTTTAACTAAGGGGAAAAAATTGATTCAGGTGGGGAGGGTAGGTATGGCTCACCTCAAAGTTTGTGGTAAGGATAAAGCTCAGTGACAATAAAGTGCCCCAATCTGTGTTTGTGTGGATCTAGAGTGAGCAAAATAACTGGATATAATTATGTTCAGGAAGTAGAAAAATTGGAATATATATCTCTCTAATCTTTGGTTAGGGCTGAGTCCTTTTTTCAGTTGTATTTCTGCTTCATTAGCACCATGAATTTGTTTAATTCTAACTTTAAATGTGTAATATAAGTAATGTTTCTAGTGATTGAATTTAAGCTATTTCTTAATACAATACTACTATTTTATTCATTCCCCAATATAAGAGTGATTAGGCATATCTGTTAGCCAGCTGGATTAAGAACAGACCATTTCCATGACATGAAATTTTAGGCTAAACATGCATGTTATTTTTTTTAATTTTTGTCAATTTGCCAATGATTCTATCTAAATATAGGGCTTTTATTTAGTAATATCTGAAATAATTCTTTGCTATAAAACCATATATATAGGAAAATCATCCAACCTTATAGTCCACACAAAAAATAAAGCATCTCCATTTAGTTTTGTTGAAGGAAATACCCATCTATACAGTATTACAGTAAAGAGTTATTTCAGATATCACTAAGTAAGAGCCCTGTTTTCAGATGAGAAACAGTCAACAAAACTAAAAGACAACCTTGGAATGGGAGAAGATATTTGCAAGTGACATATCTGATAAAGGGTTAGTATCCAAAATATATAAAGAACTTATAAAACTCAACACCCCAAAAATCAAATAATTCAATTTAAAAATGGGCAGAACATGAATATATATTTCTCCAAAGAAGATATACTATACACATGGTCAACAGACACATGAGAAGATGCTCAGTGTCACTGATCATTAGGGAAGTACAAATCAAAACTACAATGAGATATCCCCTCACATGTCAGGATGGCTAAAATCAACAACACAAGAAACAAGTGGTTTTGGCGAGGATGTGGACACTGGGGAACTCTCTTGCACTGTTGGTGGGAATGCAAACTGGTGCAGCCACTCTGAAAAACAGTATGGAGATTCCTTAAAAAGTTAAAAGTAGAAAAAAAAAAGTAGAGGGGCGCCTGGGTGTCTCAGTTGTTAAGCATCTGCCTTCAGCTCAGGTCATGAACCCAGGGTCCTGGGATTGAGCCCTGCATCGAGCTCCCTGCTTGGTAGGAAGCCTGCTTCTCCCTCTCTCACTCCCTATGCTCCTGTTACCTCTCTCTGTCAAATAAATAAATAAATAAAATCTTAAAAAAAAAAATTTAAACGTAGAGCTACCCTACAATTCAACAATTGCACTACTAGGTATTTACCCAAAGAATACAAAAATAGTGATTCAAAAGGATACACATGTACCCCAATGTTTATAGCAGCATAGTCTACAATAGCCAAACTATGGAAACAACCCAAGTGTCCATCAACTGATGAATAAAAGAAGATGTGGTATGTATATACAATGGACTATTACTCAGCCATAAAAAGAATGAAATCTGGCCATTTGCACCGACATGGATGGAGTTAGAGAGTATTATGCTAAGGGAAATGAGTAAGTCAGAGAAAGAGAAATACAATATGATTTTACCCATACGTGGAATTGAAGAAACAAAACAGGTAAACATAGGGGAAAGAGGAAAAAAGAGAGAGAGAGAAAGAAAAAGACAAGCCATAAGAGACTCTTAACTCTAGAGAACAAACTGAGAGTTGCTGGAGAGGAGGTGTGTGGGGGATGGGCTAAATGCAAGATGGATATTAAGGAGGGCACATGATGTAATGAGCACTGGATGTTGTATGTAAGTGATGAATTACTAAATTCTACACTGGAAACTGATATTACACGTATGTTATCTAACTGGAATTTAAATAAAACTTGAAACTACAAAAAAAAAAAGAAGTAAAGAGATAAAACACTGAGAAGTGATACTTGCAATATATAAAGCCAACAAGGGATTAGTATCTCTCTAGAATATTATTTATATGATCTATAATTATATGTATGATAAAAATAAAATCATTACATGTTTTATATATTTAGATATAATACATAATAATATGTATATTATTATTAATAATTAATAGGAAAAATTTTAGAGAGCAGCTCTGCCTGGCAACTCAGGTTATAAACCTCTGAATTATCTTAAACATCCCTCCTAATTGTTCCAAACATCCCCCTCTGCATATTTTTTATTCAGTTAATCTCCAAGTCCTTATGATTCTATTTCTAAACTATCTTCTAAGTTATCCTCTTTCCTTCTGGTCCCACTGGCACTAACTTGGTTCAAATCTTTATTATATTCCATTTATCCTGGGGGAATAGATTTCCAACTGATTTTCCTCTCTTCCTTTAATCATTTCTTTTGCAATGCCAACAGAAAAGTTTCTTACTACATTCAGAACAAACTTGTTATTCTTTTACTCAGTAATTCACCATGGTTTGTAATTTGTAGCTGTTCATTTAATTTTTATCAAATTATGTATTCACATAACTTAGAGTCAAATAATTCTATAAGATCACCTATTTCTTCATCCTTTCAACTTATGTCTATTTAATTTTTGCCATTACGTAGATGTCTTCAGTTGTGTTGTTTCTTCTTGATTTTTCAGCATTGTATATTGACTTTTCATTGTAAAAGATAAGAATTTAGCTCTCACCCCCTATTCCTACCACATAAAATGTCCCACATCCCCATCTTCCTAATACAGTTAATACTACAATTTTGAACATATTTTTAGCATTTCGTGTTATTTTGACTATGTAAATGCTATTATAGCTGGTCCAAATTTTAAATTGTTTTTAGTCTTCTGGATAACTTTTGTATTCTCTATCTGTTATTTTATTTTCTTGCAATTATTACTATTTTAAACCCAAATGGTTCCCATTTGCCCAGTCCTTAACTCAAGATATTTAGAAACATCATGATTTCTATCAATTCTGTCATCTTGAAGAAATTGTTCTTGAGATGTAAATTCCTAGCATAGTATCATTCATATATATGATCAATAATCAGTAAATGTTTATTGATGACTGGAATGTTACCCACTGAGCTGCATAAATATATTTCTACAGCTTATTTCTTCTGAGAAAAATTAGTTCAGGGGTTATTTCAAATTTTGCACAATTTGGAGAAACCTTAATTTTCTAATCGGCAAATGGGAATAAGAATTTCTACTTCTAAGATTGTTGTAGGGATTAGTCATATAATGATTGGAAGCAGTATTTGACACATATGAAACACTGAATAGTGATAGGTACTGATTTAAAGTAATGGTTGTGTACCACTACTACTATTACAACTGTTAGTAATGCTGAGACTACCTGGATCCATATCTTGAATTTCCTTAGGGTTTTTCAATGACTTCACATCAAAAGAAAGAGTTGGATAAAGATTTTCACTGTCTATTTCAAAACTTTTCAAGAGAATTCCCTTGACTTTTGGTGGGGGGGTGAGTCTATTATTTGAAGAGTTTGGGATGTCATTTCTCTTCTTTAACTACTCTGTCTCAGGGATAATATAAGTCCTCTCTTATTAGTTTGGATAGTACTGTGTCAAAGCATGTAACTTTAGGACTTAATTCACAACAAAGTTGGCTTTAACTATTTCATATTTATTGTCTCCAACTCTTCAATGAATTTGGGGGTTTTTACTTATTTATTTATTTTTTATTTTATTATTTGATTTTAATTCCAGTGTAGTTTAACATATAATGTTAAATTAGTTTCAGGTTTACAGTATCGTGATTTGAATGTTCCTTATTATACTCAGCGCTCATCAAGATAAGTACTCTGAATCGCCTTCATCTACTTCACCCATCCCTCTATCCACCTCCCCTCTGGTACCCCTCTGTTTTCTGTAATTAAGAGTCTGTTTTTTGGTTTCTTTCTCTCTCTTTTTTCCTTTGTTCATTTGTTTTGCTTCTTAAATTCCACATATGAAATATCTTCTCCCATTCAGTAGGTTGTCCTTTAGTTTTTTTTTTTTTTTTTTTAAGATTTTATTTATTTGACAGAGATCACAAGTAGGCAGAGAAGTAGGCAGAGACATTGGGGGGAAGCAGGCTCCCCGCTGAGCAGAGAGCCTGACGTGGGGCTCAATCCCAGGACCCTGAGATCACAGCCCAAGCCAGAGGCAGTGGCCCAACCCACTGAGCCACCTAGGAGCCCCTGTCCTTTAGTTTTGTTGGTTGTTTCTGTTGTTGTGCAGAAGCTCTTTATTTTAATGTAGTTTATTTTTGTCTTTGTTTCTTTTGCCTCAGGATATGTATGTAGAAAGATGTTGCTATGACTGATGTCAGAGACATTACTGTCTATTCTCTCCTCTAGAATTTTTATGGTTTCAGGTCTCACATTTGTATTCTTAATCCATTTTGGGTTTATTTATACAAAAAGTAGTCCAGTTTCATCCTTTTCTGTGTAGCTGTCTAGTTTTCCCAACACTATTTGTTAAAGAGAATGTCTTTTTCCCATTGCACATCCTTGCCTCCTTTGTCAAAGATTAATTGATGATATTATTATTATTATGGGTTTATTTTTGGACTTTCTGTTTTGTTCCATTGATCTATGTGTCTATTTTTGTGCCAGTACCATACTGCTTTGATTACTGCAGCTTTGTAATATAACTTAACAACAGGAATTGTGATACTCCAGTTTTGTTTCTCTTTTTTCAAGACTGCTTTAGCTATTAGGGGTCTTTTGTGGATCCATACAAATTTCAAGATTGTTTGTTCTAGTTTTGTGAAAACGCTGCTTAATAGGAGTTTCATTAAATGTGCTGATTGCTTTGGGTAGTATGGACATTTTAACAATATTTGTTCTTCTAACCCTTGAGAACGGAATGTCTTTCCATTTCTTTGAATCATCTCTAATTTCTCTCATCTGTGTTTTATAGTTTTTAGGGTATAGGTCTTTTGTCTTTTGGGGTTAAGTTTATTCCTAGATATTTTATTGGTTTTGGTATGAATTGTAAATAGGATTGGGCTTGGTGTAAGTCAGTTAAGCAGTTGGTCCTGCAGGTGGCCATGTGTTTATGCTGGGGGATGGTGGAGGGGAGTGGCATCTGCAAGCTCCTTTGTTCCTGGAGGAGTCCCCCTGTGAACATAACTGCCCCTCCTGTATGTCCCAGACATTTTTCAATTTTTGCTTCTACAGCTCTATCTCATTGGGCTGTTTGTTGTGCTGTGTCTCTAAGGGTGGGGTCTTGGCTTCTGGTCGCCCTCTAGGCTCTCCAGGAATGGGGTCCACTGATTTTTAAAATTCCAGACTCTAAGTCCCTATGTTGTAAGAACCCACAAAATTCGGCCCCTTTGGCTTTCAAAGCCTAATGTTATGGGGATTCATCTTCCTCATGCAAACTCCCCTGTGTGGTAGTGTGTTTCTCTCCCTTCTCTTTGCCATCTATTCTCTTCCCTCAGTGGATGACCAATGTCCATTTAGCTGCCTACTGGGTTTCTGCCCTTCCTACCCTCTTAAATGTGGCCTCTTCTCTACCTTTGTGGAGTTTGTTCTGCCAGTGTTCTGGTCATTTTCTGGGTTATTTATCCTGATATGAATGTTATCTTGTATTCATGTGTTGAGGTGAGCTTAGGGTCCTCTTACTTTGCCATCTTCCCAGCCTTCTGATTTCATGGGCTTTTAAAATGTCACCAGAAATCATTGCTTTTCACATTTTGTACTTTTTCCTCTGAATATTTTTATAGCATTGAGCATTATGGTTTAATTCAGCACCATGAATTACAGTTGCTTAGATGATATTATTATATTAAGTCATCTAAGTTTCAAGTGAATAAGGAAGAGAATGAAGAAACTTAGTCTCCCACTGGTACCTAAAATTTCTGGGAACATATAGACTTGATTCTAAAATGTTCCATAGCAAATTGTGCTATTTTTGACTTATTTCTTTATCCTTCCTCAAGATGTTTTCCCCATGAAGTCTTTTTCTGGAAATTCTGCTTTATGTTTGTTTTGGAAATAATTATTAAAGCAGGTTGACTCAGTGGTGCTGCAAAAAAACCCTTTGGCCAGAGAAGAAAAAAATCTCTAATAGCAGAGTGGTCCCAAGTCAACAAATCCTAATGAGGCTATTCTTTCTGCTTAAGTGCCTGATACGTAGGAATTTCTGATAGTTCATTCAGCATTTTTATTTCCCTGAGAAACACTGAAGGCATTTGAAGTTGTCTATTAAAGATGCCTCTATTACATTAGTCTTTTTGGAAACCTCAGGGGAAAAAAATGATCATCATTGCACGTAGAGCAAAACTCAATCTCTCCTTTTCCTAATTGAGCTACCTTTTTGTTTAAACGTCACATATAACTGACAAAATAAGAGGTTATTTCTAAATTATCAAACATGTATATTTTTAAATTTTTTAAAAAAGATTTAATTAATTTATTTGACACAGAGAGAGAGAGAGAGATCACAAGTAGGCAGAGAGGCAGGCAGAGAGAAAGGGGGAAGCAGGCTCCCTGCTGAGCAGAGAGGTGGTTGTGGGTCTTGATCCCAGGACCCCAAGATCATGACCCAAGCCAAAGGCAGAGGCTCAACCCACTGAGCCATCCAGGAAATAGCTGGTTTAAATGTGGATTTTTAAAAATTTTGCTAATTAAGAAAATTACATGTCAATAATGAATTTTCATTATTAAAAATGATTTATTTATTTTTTGCCTTTTAAAAAATTATTATTATGTGATGTTAGTCACCACACAGTACATCGTTGGTTTTTGATGTAATATTCCATGATTCTTTGTTTGTGTGTAACACCCAATGCTCCATGACAAAACGACTTATTTTTAAACTATTAATTGTACCAACTATCAAGAGAAAAAGGAATTCAGCTAAAATATAGAATTGCAACTGATTAGTGAAAACATCAGAAGAAACTCTGGAAGATAATTCTGCCCATGGACTGCTTATAACTGCACAAAGATTGGGATGTACTACTGAAACCTTTCATTCAAGTTGCTCCAATCAGATTCACTATTTTTTTTCCTGTGCTCCTTTTCTTGGTTAATTTATTTATTGTCTTTTTAGTCACCAGTGTATAAACTTTGACCTCCTTGCTCCTCTTCACTAAGTTCTGGTCATTAAGTTATATGGTTTTACCTCTGATGCCTCTTGACTCATTTTTCTCAAATGAGAAAAATTTTCTTTTCATTTCCTTGATTCAGAGCTTTACTAAGCTATTGCATTATGCTTCTAACTGGTCCTCCCATCTCTCTAGCCTCCGAAGTTACCTTCGGAACTTTTAATTGTTTTGTATTTTTAGGATCAAAATCTAACTTTCTTGATAGGGCCATGGAGGTCCTTTGCTGCCTCAGTATTGTTGTTGCTAATGAGTAAAGCTAGGGCTATTGGGTCACAGAGACCTGGATGCAAGATTTCATCTTTATCACTTCCTCTGTGATTTGCTCAAACAGGATTCTCAACTTTACTAAGAATAGTTTCCATGTCAATAAATTGGTAGTGATAAGAAGGATAATAGTTTACAACTCCTAGAATTTTTGTGAGGATTAAATTTGCTATCTATTTAAAATGCTCAGTGTGTGATAAGCATTCAGCATGTTAATTTTCATTTGTAGTTCTCATTATTTTAGCTACCATGTCTATTGCTTACTATGCTGAGTTTTCAGATTCCATTTATCTCCTTATGTTTTCCCTTCCCTATTTGGTGAACCCCTACTTGTTCTCCAAAGCCCTATTTAAATGCCACTTCTTCTGTGAAGATTTCCTTGGCTGAACTGAATTAATCACTCTTCTGAAAGTCACATTGCATATTCATACTAATAACTGGATTCATAACACTGTATCATAGGTATACTTTTGAAAGCCCTTTTCCCTGATCTGTTTGAAAATCTTCAGAGGTTGAGACCATATCTAATTCATCCTTATATCCACAGTGCCTCACAGTGTTGAATGCTAGAAAATGCAAACATTTCAACTTGTATTCTAGTTTTAAGTTCTATCTTTCTTAAGTTAGTCACCTCTAAAAATAGACATCTGAAGGTCTCCCTCAAAGGTACTTTTTAAAATAGTAAATTGAAAACACATTACTATTTTAGCACTACTACAGAATGTTTGGAAGATGAAGTAAAAAGTCACCCACAGGGGCACCTGGGTGGCTCAGTGGGTTAAAGCCTCTGCCTTTGGCTCATGTCATGATCTCAGGATCCTGGGATCAAGCCCTGCATCGGGCTCTCTGCTCAGCAGAGAGACTGCTTCCTCTTCTCTCTCTGTCTCTGCCTTCCTCTCTGCCTACTTGTGATCTCTGTCTGTCAAGGAAATAAATAAAATCTTAAAAAAAAAAAAAGTCACCCACAATCATGCTGTTGTCATGTGATCTGTATTATTCTTTTGATATTTTCCCTTCTAATTGTTTTTCTGTAAACATATACTTGCATAGTTGTAATTCTAATGCATATTCAATTTTTTGTTCTTTTTTTAAGCATTATGTTTTAGGTACTTTATATGCTATTACAGGACATTTATAACCATTTAAAAACTACTTAATTCTTCAAGTGAATATTTAATTATTTGTTATATATTTCTGTTTGTACTTCCTCTCCTGTCTTGCTATTATAAACACTGCTATAGTAGACAATTTTATGACAGTAGTCTTTTGTATATGTTGGATTAATTCCTTGATATACTTTCCCTAAAGTGAAGTTAAAGCTTTAATGTTAATTCACTTCAGTCATATACTGTGCTAGGATTATAACTACAGCAGTTAAACAGGCCAGTGGTAAAATTGAAAAATGAATGCTAGGGTAGAAGATTAAGGAAGGAAGAGGAGGTATTTTTTTCAATAAAACTGTATACTCCTTAAGGAGAAGTACCTATCCTTACAGTTCTTTGCTCTTTCCTCTTATGAGTAAGAAATGTTCATTAATTAAATATTTATTGAACACTTATTTATTGAGCACTCTAAGTACAAAAACATAATGCCTACCCTCGGAAAGCTTACAGTTGACTGAGAAAGACAGACATCCAATCAGGCCATTAGAATGCACAGAAATAAGGACTAAAATGGTTATAACTTACTTGAGCAAATCACGTAAGAAATGGTAAAGATGAAATATTCATCCAGGTCTGTATATTATTATATTAAAGAATATGCAGAATGAGCAACTTAAGTTATATTGGAGGGCTCAGGAAATTCATTCAAATAATTGTGTGCTAGTCACTAGAAGAATTCTGAAGTTCAGGGGCTCTTTGTCTGCTTGAGACTGACACGTATTTTTTTTAATTAAATTTTTTATTTATTTTCAGCGTAACAGTATTCATTGTTTTTTCACCACACCCAGTGCTCCATGCAATCTGTGCCCTCCCTAATACCCACCACCTGGTTCCCCCAACCTCCCACCCCCCGCCCCTTCAAAACCCTCAGGTTGTTTTTCAGAGTCCATAGTCTCTCATGGTTCACCTCCCCTTCCAATTTCTCTCAACTCCCTTCTCCTCTCCATCTACCCTTGTCCTCCATATTATTTGTTATGCTCCACAAAAAAGTGAAACCATATGATACTTGACTCCAAGATGCCCTTCAACGGATGAATGGATAAGGAAGATGTGGTCCATATACACTATGGAGTATTATGCCTCCATCAGAAAGGACGAATACCCAACTTTTGTAGCAACATGGACAGGACTGGAAGAGATTATGCTGAGTGACACATATTTTTAAAATATCTATTAGTAGATTTAAAATTCCAAGTGAATTTCTAAACCAAGATAAAGAATTCAAATGAAATATTTGAAGATCTCTTTTATTATTCAGAGAGGATATAGATGGGATGAAACATTGAAAGCACATTTATGAGGTACAACAAGAATGGAAGAAGATGAAAGCCACATTTCCTTTTCTACATCTTATTGTGCAGCCAAGACTACATGGGGGAGGTGGGCAAAAATACTTATCCTTGAATGAAGACAAGGGTTGGTAAATATATCAGACTGGCCCTTTTAATTTCTAAATCAAGATTGCATCTTTGTGACCCAAGTAAGTATGTGACATTTTATTCCAAAAAGATTTCAGAAGAAATTAAAAAAGAAGGGACTGCCCAAATTTTTATCCAGGTAAATGTAGCATTACCTCCAACTGAGCCAAAAGATAGTGAGAGATTCTTTTGATGTCATACCATGAGTTTTCCATATTCAACTTACCAGTTGTCATGGCTATGTACGTACACAGTCTTAATTTCCTAGATGGTTAGAGACTTGATGTCATAGCGCATGTGGCATAGTCAACTAATTACCTCAAATCCATATGTCCTTTCTTTTGGTCTGAGACCCCTAGGACTTTAGAAGCTGATAAAGCTGCCCAGCTAGTGACTACTTTTTCTAGCCTCCTTCACAATGAGGTGTATCCTTGTAACTAAATTTTGGCCGCTGTTATATGGGAACTAAATCATTCAACTCTGGGTCACTTCCTTAAAAAAGGAAGCTGATGACCTTCTTATCCTTTCTCCTCTTTGCTACAGGCTGTGACCTGATGAGAATTTGAACAACTGCCTCTGGATATAAGCCAAGGGAGCTATGTGTTATAACAGAGCTGCCTTGCCAACCCTACCTCTGGATTGTTAGGTATAAATTTATATAATTTAAAATATAACTGGGGTGCCTGGGTGGCTCAGCGGGTTAAGCCTCTGCCTTCAGCCCAGGTCATGATCTCAGGGTTCTGGGATCGAGCCCCACGTCGGGCTCTCTGCTCAGCAGGGAGGCTGCTTCCCCTTTCCTCACTCTGCCTGCTGGTCTGTCTACTTGTGATCTCTTTCTCTCTGTCGAATAAATAAATAAAATCTTTTAAAAAATATAACAGACATTTGGTATCTATGGATAATATAATAACATTATTTTATTCATTGGGGAAAGATTTTCTTATACTAAATTAGCCTATTCTTTGCTTAGTTCAGGAGGAGTAGTGGTATAAGGCTAGAATATTCCAGGCAAATAGATAAAAGTATAAAGGAGTAGATGATTCAGGTAAATACAAGTATTTTGGTATGGCTAGACTACAGGGTATATGAGACAAAGTGGCGAGAGTAGAAGCTGGAAAAATAGGTAGTAGCCAAATCATGAGGAAACTTGTATATCACACCACCAGATTTAGATTTTATCCTATCAGCAATAGGGAACCATTGAAAGTTGTTGAACAGGGGGCATGGTTTAAAGAAAGATTACACTGGCAATAGTATAGAGGATGAATGACTTTTGTCCTGTCACGTTTTGGATTGTCTGTGTCTTTAACCCCCTTCTCTAAAGTTGGATATCAAGGGAAATATAATCTGACTTTTCTTCAGTTTAGATGAGCTCGTATAATCCTAAACTCCAGGGCTCATTATGAAATCAAAGGAGAAGGAACAACCTTTCCAGAATCGTCTTCCTCATCATGAGATGTTATGAGTGGGTTGGAAGGCTAGCCCTGCTTGGTGGAGCTATATGTCTTTCCAGCAGTGCTAGCATTCAGAAAATTCTGGGCAATTTCTCCTTTCAGATCCAAGCTAAATTCACATCCAAACTAAGCCTTTTTAGAGAATTACTTTTCCAGTTGTATTGCTGACAAATCTGTTCTCTGTAGTCATTTCCTCATATTGCACAGCTTTTTTTTTTTTTTTTTTTTTTTTTTTTTTTTTTTTTAAATCATGTGCTTGCTGAATCACAGCAACACTTAGTTCTAGGCCTTGGGCATTTGAATCTTTTGGTGTGTACCCCAAGAAGAGCCAATGTAAGTGTACCTGGTTTTATTCCCTGTTGTTCCTTCAGCATATTATATGTAGAATTGTAACCGCAAAGTGCCTAGTTGCTTTTAGTCTTCCTACAAGAACTATACTGAGTATTTTAATGTTCATTAGCATACAAAATAATATAATTCATACACACAAATAGAAAATGCTCATCCAGCTTGAAAGTTTTTTCTTTATATCTTAGCAACTAAAGGTAAGCAGGTTTTTATGGAACTTTCTTGCCATTTGTGTTTGGTTTGTTATTCTCAGAAAATAAAATAGGAGAAGTTTCTAGTGAGCTAAGCCCATTACCCACAAGGGACTATTCATTCTGCACTGCATTAGAGGGAAGAATAGCTAAGATGAGAGATATCTTGGCCTGCTCTAATCATGTTCATTGGGCAATATTTTTAGTCCTGCTCACCCCTCCTTCGAATGGTGTATCAAAAGCTTTGGGTATCTAAAACCTTGCTGGTAACAAATTTTCTCAACACACCTCCTTTGCCTTTTACAGATTTTAAGCAGATGTATTGAATCAATAAAATGAAGATGTGGTAAATTTCCCCTTATTTTTAATAGAAACAATCACCAAAGCTCAAGCAAATTTCTTCTTGGCCCTCTTTTATTTGAGAGAGGCAGAGCCAGAGCAAGCATAACTGTTAAGAGGCTTTTTTTAAAGACAGCACCTAAGGCAAGATTACCTGATAGCCTATCCTTAGATCTAAAATTCTGTTCACTGGAAATTGATTTTTATAATGGTTATCCTTAAATACTTAAAAAATACATCCTAAATAATTAAGGAAATTTGATCCATCAGCAAGTATTTATTGACTATCTACTATCAACCAATAACCAGGTAAGCTTGGTATTGTTAACTCTGCTTTAGAGATGTGGAAACTGAGGCACAGTTAGTTTCAAAAATCTGCTCAAGGTCACACATCTAGAAAGTGGTAAAAGAAGGAGTTTACCAAAGCTCATAGTTAACTTTCCTCAAGGAGTTGACAGTATGGATGGGAGAATAAGACCAATACATGAAAAAAAAAAAAACCCGGGAATAATTAAACCCATAACCATGTGGTCAAGACTATGGGTTTAATATACAGAAGATAAAGAGTTTAATAGGGCTTATAATAATTAAGCTTCAGGCAGAATGTTAGATTTGAACTATATCTTGAGGATGAAACAGAACTTACATAGGCAGAGTAGAGGAAAACTGCAATTTGGTCATGAAGGAATAGTTAGAGCAAAATATTGCAGGAGAGAACTGTAAAAACATAAGTTCAGAGTATTTTCCTTGCTGCATATATTTAACTTTATTCTACTTCTTCAAGTTCAGTAACTGATCATCATATCCCATTTCTAACTATATAGATAAACAGATTTCCCAAGAAAGTCTATTTTAGACATGTAGAGCTGGAATTTCTTATTTGAAATTCAACACGCTTTCTCTACCAGCACACTGCATGGAGTGTGGGTAATGGGGGTGGGAAGAGAAAGAGCCTATAGTACTGGGTATTCTCAAACTGTCTCCTTTTCAGGTACTAAGCAGACCCAATTCTGCTTAGCTTCCCAGATTGCAGGGCTGTCAGATGGAAAGGAAAAACAAAGTACATGAAGTTTCTTTTAAGGTGCACATGTGGACTGGTGTTTCTTTTCTTGACTGATAGAAAGTGCCTTCATCTCAGCACAAAGGAATTTTCTTGATACTGTGGGGATTTATTGGTACATGTTATAATGTACTACAGAGGCACCTTTTCCCTTTGCAAAATTATGTCTGAAGGGTAACAAAGCAAATACCTAATAGGCTTCTGAGATATGATGTGTGGATCCTGAAAAGAAAGGAGCTTGAAGATTGAAAAGGAAGGGGAAAAAGAAACAGGGAGACAAGTTTGATCTTTTGCCTCAACCTTGGTCTTACTATGGGAATGATACTGTTTAAAAAAAACAAAATCCATACTTTACAGACATTAGCTTTTGATTAGGAGGCAAACACTGTTCTTTTAGCATATGGGTAGGCCAGAAGGTGTAGAAGGAAAATGAAGTTTAAGGAAATTCCTGATTCTTAGAGGATTCTTGGAAGGTCATACAGTGGATGTGCTTAAAAATCTGCTTGGGAGGTTTATAAAGACAGAAGTGATACAGTTGTATTTCTTTGATACTTTTTCACCTAGTTCTGCCTACAAACGGATGCAGGAAGCTGGATTAGATGATTTCTACTCCAGTCTTGCAGATCTGTGGTTATATTCAGGTTGTTTTAACCAAAGGGAATTAACCTTTAGAGATTCAGAAGTATTTAATGGAGACATACTACAAGTCTGTCTTGTTAAAATGAAATGACACAATTATTAATATAGTTAAAAGATTGGAGGCCTAGGACAACAATTTCAGAGAGAATTCCTGAAGTCTTTGTTAATTGAGAAAGTCATGTCTAAGTATATTTTATTTCTTTGTAGTAGAGGGAGTGTTTTGAGATATTCTGTACTTAATACAACTACATAAAGAAAAAGGTCTGTGAAGGTGGGCTATGTCCCTTACTGTATCTCTGCCTTGCTTTTGTATTTTGAGAGGCATGCATCCCAAGTAAATGAGCAACAAATTTTTAGGAAATTGTTGTCTCCCGACAGTATAGATGTTATACCTGAAATGAGCATTGCATACTATTGCATCATTTATGGGGATTTTACATTCTCTGACTTCTTTTTTCTTTTCTTTTCTTTTTTTTTTTTCTTTTTTGAAAGGGAGAAACAGGGGATAGTGGCAGAGGGAGAGTGGGAGAAAGAATCTTAAGCAGGGATACACCCATCATGGTGCCTGACTTGTGGCTTAATCTCACAAGCCTAAGAAGATGACCTGAGCTGAAACTAAGAGTCAGATGCTCAACCAACTGCACCACCTACCCAGGTGCCCCTTTTGATTATCTTTTAAGAGTAGAAATTTCAAGCAAATTCAAAGACTTGCCACTTCCCATATAGATTTCTTGGGTTCCATTCATTAAGTAAACACCTATTGCCAGTAATAATTCAAAACATTGAAAATACAATGATAAGAGATCAAAATGGTCCTTGTCATTAAATTTTCATTATTTGGACTCTCAGGCTCTTAAGAGATATCATACCTAGTAATAGTTTAATATAATTAGGAGAAAGTTTTCTTTGTATAAAGCTAGATTGTTCCCAGAATTATAATACAAGAGAAAATCTTGAAATTGGAAAGAATTTGTGAAATGTCTCCTTTTGAGTCAAGAATCCATTTTAAAAATCACTGGTAGTTCTAGAAAAATCAGATTTTCCAATTTATTCATAATGTGGTAGAATCAAGTATACTTTCATAGATCTGCAACAGCACATTGGTAAGGGAGGCATGCAACAAGAAACCAATTTCAAATTTTGTTTCTTATTTCTGAAATGGTTTTCTGTCATAACTTTGGAAAACCAGCACCATGAATTTTTCAAATTATCCTTAGGCAGCTCTGGCATAATTTATGTTAAGAGGTTTTGGCCTGTTTATGTACCCTGGAATTTGCCAAAATTAGTAATGTGATATTCCATATTTAGCAAACCTATAGAGCAATAAATAAGGACATATGACTATTGGGGAGTGCTGTTTGTTTAAATTCTTTCTTGTGGCATTCATGAAATGTGGGGAACTTCCAACTCAAATTCTGCAATATTAGGCAGCAAGTTGTACTCTGAACCAAACCAGATGGTGATCAGCTCTATTCCTATTATCAACTCACTATAGCGATGGTTACCAGACCTTACTTGCAACTTTAACATTTGGAACAGATTAACAGCAGTTAGGCTGAAATGAGAAACCTCCATTTTACTAAAAGTTTCAGAACATATCATGCTGTAAAATCAGAAAGACTAGTAAGAAAAATTATGAGGGAAAGAGTTCACTGTCTACCTTGGTTTCTCCCTTCAGGACATGTTATTTCCTTTTTATGAGTGCCTTTTCCAAAGGAATCTTAATGTGGAGTATTGTGAGGATTAGGGTCCATTAGCCTATCAGCCTCCCGAGGATCCCCATTTCACAACCCACTGTTGAATTTATCTCATTGTAGCCATGAGCAGTGCAAGCCTGAGGCACATAGGGGTGTTGTTTGCACTTTGGGGGATTTCCTTTGCAATAAGATCACAAACAGTCACACACACACATGCGTGTGCAGATGCACGCACATATGCACATATGCCCACACACCCTGTACTTCAGAGGTTCACTCAGCCACTCAAATTCATGAAACATTTGGGCTGCCCAGATTTGGCCTGTGTATTTGAGTGTATTTGGCTAAATGCTTTTGCCTTGTCAGCCAACACTCCAATGCCATATACTGCCTATTTCTCACAGTGGCCTTGTCTTTGTAGCATATATTGGTCAAATCCATTCCTAGGGGTTTATAGGACTAGGACAAATCAATATGTGTCCTTCACATCTAATTTGTATACAGGTGAAACCAAGTTAAAGTGAACACTGAGGCCAGCAAGTCTTAAAGTTATAGCTATTGGGACAAAATGTCATTGAGTTCAATGACCATTTTGTGGCATAGAAAACTGATGTATTAAGTTAAAGGATGTATTAAAGACACATGGTGTGAGTGATAGATGTAATGAGGACAGATATGAGTATTCTTAATGTATCAATATTCTTCTATGATTATGATTCAGAGACAGAGACAAAAGGGTAAATTCTCTACTTTCTATACTTAAATGGTGGCAACGCTGCTCTTCTGGTAGGCTGAACAGCTTGCCAGAGGAACACTTAAGAGAGAGGCTGACTGCTTTTGTGCATTTTTGTTTATTCTCTAGCCAAGATCTTGCTTCAGGGTTGATTTTCGGGGCACCTGGCTGGCTGAGTGGGTTAAGCCTCTGCCTTTGGCCTAGGTCATGATCTCAGGGTCCTGGGATCCAGCCCCACATCAGGCTCTCTGCTCAGCAGGGAGCCTGCTTCCACCTCTCTCTTTGCCTGCTTTCTGCCTACTTGTGATCTTTCTGTCAAATAAATGAATAAAATCTTAAAAAAAAAAAAAGAAAATCCTTTTGCCTGTTTCTTGGTGTGATAGGAAATAAAAATTCCACTTTAGGATTGGATTTTTTGAAGCCTCTTGTACTGTACAAATCAGGAAAGTTGAAAATACTGCTTAGTTCCAGGAAGATAAGAATACCTCACTTTTGTCTGCAGGAATTGTATTTTGGGATGCAAACAATGGAGTTATGATAATTCTGAAAGAGAATGGCAAGAGAAGGGAGAGAGAGAGAGAACCAGGCAGGGGGTAACCACTGCAAATTATAAAAAATAGAATATTCTTATCCTAAAAGTGGAAGGATCTCTTTATTTAACTGGAAATAACATGATAGGATTGGGAACTGTATGACTGTACTTTAGAAGAAGTCAGATTATTAGAAGCAAGAATAATAAAAACCAGTTGGGTTATTGCAGTAGACCAGGGGAATAATAACTTTGACTATTATGGTTCTTCAAGTCCTTGTTCTGTTCACCCATAATTATGGCTATATATATTTTAATATAATAGATTATACCTTATATACTGTTTATACTCTGACCTTTTTTTTTAAATTCACAACTTATGGTGAACATTTCTTTGCCACTTATCCTTCTTCTATATTAATCTTTAATGGCCACATAATATTCCCTCATAGGAGATTATTATAGAAGTTTATTGCATCATCTCCCACTGAGTGTTTTTTGAGTTTTCAGTTTTTCAGTAGAAACTATTATGACTATCCATGTAAGTACATCTTTACTCACATTATGACTATTTCATTAGGATAACTTCCTAGAAGTAGAATTTCTGGGAACAAGAGTATTCAAAAGTCTCAAATTTTTCAGGATATTGCCAAATTGTACATGGCTGTGACAGCTTCTTTTGTGGTATAGCTGTTACCCAAGGAGCTTTGTGCGGGTTGCATATAAAATCCCCACACTGTGTGTGCTCCTCTTCTCAATGTGTTAATTATGATTGCTTCTTATAGTGTAATGTACCTTGTAGATAATAAATGTACTTCTCTTATAATAAATAATCAGTTACCTCTCTTATTCCAGAGTTAAAATTTAGAATGGGAGGGACTTGTGAAATTCTTCTTTAAACTAATAATTCGTTTTTTGTGGTCACTAGTAGATCTAAATTTATCACATTTTCTAATTTCTTCATAATGTGATAGAATAAATAAAAGTTTATCCATCTTAGACCTGAAAAAAACATAATCTCTGCCATCAAGCATTCAAACTTTCTAAAACAGACTGTTTTTTAGAGCAGTTTCAGCTACAAAAAAAAAAAATTCAAGGATTTTATAATTACCAAAAAAAAAAAAAAAGGAAAGAAGAAAGAAAGATCAGAGACATAAATAGATGTGTATTTTTGAAGTGAAATAAAATCATTATTTTTCCTTTGAATTTTTTGGAAGGCAGTATTGTAATTTGTTAATTACAAATTAATTTACAACTTACAAATTAATTTTGTACAAATTAATTAATTACATATTTACAAATTAATTACAAATTAATTTGCTAATTAAAAATTAATTGGAGCTGCTTACAACAAGGATCTATCGGAGGATAGATCCATTTGATTGAAATTCATGAGAAATTGCTTAGTGAAAAAGATCTTGACTGGACTGGCTATAAGAGAGTTCTTATTCCCACAGTGGCAGTTATGTTTCTAATGAGATGAACATTATAGCCAACTTGGAACCATCTCATCTATGTTAAATACAATTCCTTTTGTTACATGTTAACATGCCACAAATTTACCCTTCAGTTATAATAATACCCAACTCCCATTCTTCTTTTCCTTAATTCAAATACTATCTTGCTAAATGTGCCTAACACATAGTAGATGCTTAGTAAATCCTTGATTAATTCATTAACGTGTAAAGTAGCTGTTAATAGACTGAAGATTCTCATTTTGGATCTGCATTGCTATGAAGACTAGTTGCAAAATATGCCATTCATACTAGAGAAGCATGTTTGAGGTAATCAATGTGAGGGCAGTAACTTAAAATCTTTTTTTTTAAGATTTTATTTATTTATTTGCCAGAGAGAGAGCAAGAGAGAGAGAACAAGCAGGGGAAGTGGTAGGCAGAGGGAAAGGGAGAAGCAGGCTCCCTGCTCAGCAGGGAGTGTAATGCAGGACCTGATCCCATCATGTGGGTCACAGGCAGACACTTAACCAACTGAGCCACCCAGGTGTCCTGGTAACTTAAAATCTTAACTGGGATTCTGGATAGCAACTATTCACACCTCAGTAACTTTTCTATTGTTTTAGAAATTCATTTCTACTCTGTACCTACATTTTCTCAACTATCCTGTATTCTCAAATAGTCAACACAAAACCACACCCACAACAAAACAAAACCCAAAACAAAAAAAAAAAGGACAACCTAGCCAGACTCTAACCAAATCATCATATAAGAACCTTGTTTCTCTGGGACCTCACAGGTTCCCATTTATTTTTACTTTTTTTTTTTTTTAAGAATATATTTATTTATTTGACAGAGAAAGAGAGAGACAGTGAGACAGGGAATACAAGCAGGGGGGTTGGGGGAGGAAGAAACAGGCTTCCTGCTGAGAGCTTGATGCAGGGCTCTATCCCAGGACCCTGGGATCATGACCTGAGCCTAAGGCAGACACTTAATGATTGAGCCACCCAGGCACCCCATCAGAGGTTCCCATTTAATAGTCCCTTTCTCCTATTACTCTATTTCTAGAACACTCATACCACTGTGATGTCTCATTAGCCAAGAGCATGTTCTCTTAAATCCTGTCAATTAACAATTCAGAAGAGTTTAAGATATTACTATTTTCAAGAGTTATTGTATTTTATTAGGGGGATCTTTAAAAAGGAAAATAAAATCTTTATGATTCAAAGTAGCAATGTATAGTGGAGGGGATTTCAGGTGACCTCTGGATGTCATTTTCAAAGTTCTTTCTAATATCTGAAGTATCAAGGAACTTAAATTTTCCTTTCAAAGCATCATCCTCCTACTCTCATCTTATAGCCACTAGAAAAGATGGCTTCTCTACTTTCTAGCCCAATCAGAAATTTTCCCACCATGGAAATGTGTGCCTGTTTGAATTGCTTTCTCATTTGTGATATAAAGCCAAATCCCCAAGAATACAGCAAAAATCGTGTTATAGACCATCCTTGGTTCCAACATTTTATTAAAGGAAACCATCCTGTTAAAATGTTTGCAATATTCCTTTTAACCTTTAAGAGTTATAAACCAAAGCTTGACATTAAATAAATGAATGAATGTGTTCTTGACTGATTTGTGATGTGGGGATCACGCTATGATGAGGCTGTTTTACTTGTTGTTGTTAACAATAATTTTTTGAGTTTTCCACCATCCAGACTTCTATTAATCAGGCCACAATCCAATTTCTTTTATTAAAATATTTTATTAATTTAGTTGAGAGAGAAAGAGAGAGTGCTTGAGCACAAGTTGAGGGAGGGGCAGAAGGAAGGAGAACCAGACTCCCTACTGAGCTGGGGGCCTGACATGACTTGGGACTCTATCCCAGGACCCTGAGACCATGATCAAGCTGAAGGCAGCCAGTTAACCAACTGAGCCACCCAGGTGTTCTTCACAATCTATTTTATACAGTATCCATTATTACCCAATTATCTTTTAATCATAAAAGATTATTATGAAAATCATATAGTATATAAAACTTAAAAAGTAAGGAAACCATTTTCAGGGAGTGATCGAGAGGGCAATAGAGGAACTAGTTTGAATATTAATTAAGATAGTAAAGTCTATGCTTCATAGCAAACAAACCATCACATCTCATTGACTTGACTTAGTTGGTCCACATGACTCTCCAGGAAAGCTTTTCTTCAATACTGTAACATGGCCATTGAAGCTACTGAGATCTTGAGGCTCCACTTGTCTCCTCATCTCAGTAGGATGGCTCAACAGAGAAGAGTGAATACGGCATTTAATACCTTTCCAGATCCCACTGGTCAGAGGTAATCACATGGCTCCACCAAACTGTAAATTCTGAGAATCATGGGGAGCATTATTAATGAGAACTAAATTTATCTAAATTTTGAGAGAAAGGATTCAATCATGTGAAAGCACATCAGGTCTGAGAAGAAATGAATACATATTGGGTACATACTGTGGAAGTTTCCTAATGTTTTTGATTTATGGCATTGATTTCTAGGCTAAAATAAACAACTAACTCTGCTGTTTATTGAGTCCAAACAACTTAAAATTTATTTGTATACTAACAACTTGGTAGTTCCTTCAGATAAAACAATACAAAAATTTGTTAAGGATAAGAAAAAAATGTTATTTTAGGTTTTTTTTTAATTCAAGTATAATTAGTATACAGTGTTACATTAGTCTCAGGTATACAATATAGTGATTCAACAATTCTATACATTTCTCAGTTCTCATAATGATTAAGTATACTCTTGAACCCCCTTTTTCATCCACCCCCCAAACCCACCTCCCCTCTGGAAGCCACTCATTTGTCCTCTATATTTAAGAGTCTGTTTTTTATTGGTCTCTTTTTTCCCTTTGTTCATTTTTTTAAAGGTTTTATTAATTTAAAGGGAGGGAGGGGCACAGGGAGAGGAAGATAGAGAATCTCAAGCAGGCTTTGCTCTGAGCCTAGCGCTCCTCCGGAACTCGATCTCATGAGCCTGAGATCATGACCTGAACTGATGAAATCAAAAGGCAGACACTTGGGGTGCCTGGGTGGCTCAGTGGGTTAAGCCTCCACCTTTGGCTCAGGTTGTGATCTCAGAGTCTTGGGATCGAGGCTCGTATCAGGCTCTCTGCTTCCCTCTCCCTCTGCCTGCCCCTCTGCCTACTTGTGATCTCTCTCTGTTAACTAAATAAATAAAACCTTTAAAAAAAAAAAAGAGTCAGACACTTAACTGATTGAGTCACCCAGGTGCCCCATTTGATTTGTTTCTTAAATTACACACAGAAGTGAAATCATATGGTATTTATCTTTCTCTGACTGAGTTATTTCACTTATCATTATACCCTCTAGGTCAAGCCATGTTGTTGCAAATGGCAAGCTCTCATTCCTTTTTTATGGCTGTGTAATATTTCTGGGTGTGTGTGTGTGTGTGTGTGTGTGTGTGAGAGAGAGAGAGAGAGAGAGAGAGATATTACCACACCTTCTTTATCCTTCATCAATGGATAGACACGGGTTTCTTCTGTATCTTGGCTACTGTAAATAATGTTGTAATTAATACAGGGGTACATATATCTTTTTGAATGAGTATTTTTATTTTCTTTGAGTAAATGCCCAGTAGTGGAACTACTAGATGATATGATAATTCTATTTTTAGTTTTTTGAGGAACCTCCATATTGTTTTCTATGGTAGCTCCACCAGTTTGCTTTCCTACCAACAGTGGATGAGGGTTCCCTTTTCTCTGCAGCCTATCACTTGTTATTTTTTTGTGGTTTTGATTTTAGTTATTTTGACAGGTATAAGGTTATATCTAACTGTGGTTTTTATTGCATTTCCCTGATGATGAATGATGTTGAGCATCTTTTCATGCAGCTGTTGGCCATCTATCTGTCTTTGGAAAAATGTCTGTTCAGGTTCTCTGCCCATTTTTTAATTGGATTGTTTGTCTTTTTTGGTGTTGAGTTGTATAAGTTCTTTATATATTTTGGATATTAACCCCTTATCAGATATGTCATTTGCAGTTACCTTTTCCCATTCAGTAGCTTGTCTTGTTGTTTTGCTGATAGTTTTCTTCACTGTGCAGAAGAAGCTTTTTATTTTGGTGTAGTCTAATTTTAGTCTTAACCACAGTTACTTACTAAAAAGATATGTGATCATCTTGGGCACTAGACTCCTCTCAGACATTGGAATCATATTGGATACCACCACTTTCATTTCCTGTTCTATGTTGATTTTCATGCTTATTGGCTTTCTGTCCAGCAACCATCAAAACTCAGCTTCACAAAGATGTGACATCACTGAAAAGAATGTAGTGTGATTTAATGTTGAAAATGAACTGTGTTAAGCTGGTAGTTCACACAGTGGCTGACAGATTTTGAATATTTCTGTATTTCCCATAAACATTTATAATGTCCCACAGCACCTCTATAAGGGTGCTGCAGTGCCCCCAGGGTGCCTCTGTACACAGTATAAGAACCATGGGCTTATTGCATAAGTACTATGCCTAGATCACTTCTCATATTAGGTGTTATCATTCTCAATTTGGATGAGAAAACTAAGGTTTGAAAAAGGCATGAATTCTTTTCCAAATTTTCTACTTAGTAATTAGCAAAGCAGAGGCTTAAACCCCAGCCTCTGGCTCCAAACTCCATTGCATCATGCCATGTGCCACAAGATTTGCAGGATTAAGGTTTTCACAGCTTCCTCTCCTCATGACCTTTCCTGGGTTTCAAGAAACATTGAAATGACTATTATTTTAAACATGTGGAAGTGCTTGAAACTCATGGAAATGATTTTAAGTCATGTCTACATTTTTAGCTTTAAGGCACACCTGCTAGAAAATAAATTCTCTTGAGTGGAGATTAAAGAACTTTAAAATGGTCTTAAAATGGCCCCAGGGAAGATTGTTTAAGCTTGAAATCAAGACAGTACATTTCTAATTAACTTGTAATTATTTTACTGCTAATTTTTAATGTAACATTTAGTATGGACCACATATCACTTTTTCTCCAGCTGTCAGGACAGTCCCTAAACTAAACCTTCTTCACCAGCTGTTGCCTAATTCAATATGGTCCATGCTGGAATTTTTCCAACTCTGCCTGCACATAATTTCTAAGTCTCAACAGACTTGTGCAAACATGAACTATTACTATAATCTTTCATGTTACTCATAGTTCTATTTAATTATCTGAAATACTACCTGATAAATAGTGTAATCAGAAGAATTCCAATTTAACAGTAACTACTTCCACATCACTTTTGTACTCTCATCTAATTTGAAACAGGTTTTGGATTACTACCTCCTTAATTATGTAAACTTCTAATCAATGATTAATTTAAGAATCTTCAAGCTGCTGTTTTTTCTTTTTTTTTTTTTCCTCTCTTTTTCTCTGTGGCTCCTAAGTGTCAATAAATTCAGACCTACTCAGATGATAATTTTTTTTCTTCCTTAGACCTTTTAGGCCTTTATTTTCTGCTGAGCTTGTTGAGGGGACAGATGATGGGTTAAATTTAGAAACAAAGGAGAGTAAATCCTTACAATAGAAAATTGTTCTTAAATAAAATGTCTCTTAATGTAAAATTAAAAGTACATTTGTATTAAATACCTCTGTCGCAATTTTAATTCAGAGAAATATCTGAAAAGAAAAAACTATTCTTCATTTAAAAACATAAATGGCTATAGAGTGACATTTATCAAGCACTCTGTACATTCCAGGCATTTTATGCTTATTATTTTGTTTAAACCTAAACACAATGATGGGAAGTCATTGTTATTACCTTTATCTTGCAGATGAGAAAACTGACAGCTGAAAGTTTGGGGAAATCTCTCAGGTTAACAAGTACATAAACGTTAGACTTGCATTGAGACTCAGCCATAGCTTTTGCGTGTAGGGGTGTGCTACCTTCAGATTAAGATATGTAGAGATAGTCTCATCTTTTGTAATTGTGATTGCATATGAAAACATAATATTAATTTTTTAATTGATCAAATTCTCAATATCTATTGAGGGCTACAATGTGATTGGCTTTCTTCTAGGTGCTAATTGTGAATACTGACATTTTTTAGTGTATAACTTATGCATTTTTTAAAAGTACATGATTTATTTTTAGCTTTTTTTTTAGTTAATTAATTAATTTTAATAAACATATAAAGTATTTTATCCCCAAGGGTACAGGTCTGTGAATCGCCAGGTTTACACATTTCACAGCACTCATAATAGCACATACCCTCCCCAATGTCCATATCCCCACCACCCTCTCCTGTCCCCCCTCCCCCCAGCAACCCTCAGTCTGTTTTTTGAGATTGAGTCTTTTATGGTTTGTCTCCCTCCCAATCCCATCTTCTTTCATTTTTTCTTTTCCTACGCCCCCAACCCCCCCACATTGCATTTCCACTTCCTCATATCAGGGAGATCATATGATAGTTGTCTTTCTCTAATTGACTTATTTCGCTAAGCATAATGCCCTCTAGTTCCATCCATGTCGTTGCAAATGGCGAGATTTCATTTCTTTTGATGGCTGCATAGTATTCCATTGTGTATATATACCACTTCTTCTTTATCCATTCATCTGTTGATGGACATCTAGGTTCTTTCCATAGTTTGGCTATTGTGGACATTGCTGCTATAAACATTTGGGTGCACGTGCCCCTTCAGAGCACCACGTTTGTATCTTTAGGATATATACCCAGTAGTGCAATCGCTGGGTCATAGGGTAGCTCTATTTCCAGTTTTTTGAGGAATCTCCACATTGTTTTCCAGAGTGTTTGCACCAGCTTGCATTCCCACCAACAGTGTAGGAGGGTTCCCCTCTCTCCGCATCCTCGCCAGCATCTGTCATTTCTTGACTTGTTAATTTTAGCCATTCTGACTGGTGTGAGGTGGCATCTCATTGTGGTTTTGATTTGTATTTCCCTGATGCCGAGGGATGTGGAGCATTTTTTCATGTGTCTGTTGGCCATCTGGATGTCTTCTTTGCAGAAATGTCTGTTCATGTCCTCTGCCCATTTCTTGATTGGATTATTTGTTCTTTGGGTGTTGAGTTTGATAAGCTCTTTATAGATTTGGGATACTAGCCCTTTATCTGATATGTCATTTGCAAATATCTTCTCCCATTCTGTCAGTTGTCTTTTGGTTTTGTTAACTGTTTCCTTTGCTGTGCAAAAGATTTTGATCTTGATGAAATCCCAAAAATTCATTTTTGCCCTTGCTTCTGTTGCCTTTGGCGATGTTCCTAGGAAGAAGTTGCTGTGGTTGAGGTCAAAGAGGTTGCTGCCTGCATTTTCCTCAAGGATTTTGATGGATTCCTTTCTCACATTGAGGTCCTTCAACCATTTTGAGTCTATTTTCGTGTGTGGTGTAAGGAAATGGTCCAATTTCATTTTTCTGCATGTGGCTGTCCAATTTTCCCAGCACCATTTGTTGAAGAGGCTGTCTTTTTTCCATTGGACATTCCTTCCTGCTTTGTTGAAGATTAGCTGACCATAGAGTTGAGGGTCTATTTCTGGGCTCTCTATTCTGTTCTATTGATCTATATGTCTGTTTTTGTGCCAATACCATACTGTCTTGATGACAGCTTTGTAACAGAGCTTGAAGTCTGGAATTGTGATGCCACCATCTTTGGCTTTCTTTTTCAATATTCCTTTCGCTATTTGCGGTCTTTTCTGGTTCCATATAAATTTTAGGATTATTTGTTCTATTTCTTTGAAAAAATGGATAGGATTTTGATAGGGATTGCATTAAATGTGTAGATTGCTTTAGGTAGAATAGACATTTTCACAATATTTGTTCTTCCAATCCATGAGCATGGGACATTTTTCCATTTCTTTGTGTCTTCCTCAATTTCTTTCATGAGTACTTTATAGTTTTCTGAGTATAGATTCTTTGCCTCTTTGGTTAGATTTATTCCTAGGTATCCTATTGTTTTGGGTGCAATTGTAAATGGGACTGACTCCTCAATTTCTCTTTCTTCTGTCTTGTTGTTAGTGTAAAGAAATGCAACTGATTTCTGTGCATTGACTTTATATCCTGACACTGTACTGAATTCCTGTACAAGTTCTAGCAGATTTGGAGTGGAGCCTTTTGGGTTTTCCACATATAGTATCATATCACCTGCAAAGAGTGATAGTTTGACTTCTTCTTTGCTGATTTGGATGCCTTTAATTTCTTTTTGTTGTCTGATTGCTGAAGCTAGGACTTCTAGTACTATGCTGAACAGCAGTGGTGATAATGGACATCCTTGCCGTGTTCCTGACCTTAGCGTAAAAGCTCTCAGTTTTTCTCCATTGAGAATGATATTTGCAGTGGGTTTTTCATAGATGGCTTTGATAATATTGAGGTATGTGCCGTCTATTCCTAACACTTTGAAGAGTTTTAATCAGGAAGGGATGCTGCACTTTGTCAAATGCTTTTTCAGCATCTATTGAGAGTATCATATGGTTCTTCTTCTTTCTTTTATTAATGTATTGTATCACATTGATGGATTTGCAGATGTTGAACCAACCTTGCAGCCCTGGAATAAATCCCACTTGGTCGTGGTGAATAATCCTTTTAATGTACTGTTGGATCCTACTGGCCAGTATTTTGGTGAGAATTTTTGCATCTGTGTTCATCAAGGATATTGGTCTGTAATTCTGTTTTTTGTTGGGATCTTTGTCTGGTTTTGGGATCAAGGTGATGCTGGCCTCATAAAATGAGTTTGGAAGTTTTCCTTCCATTTCTATTTTTGGGAACAGTTTCAGGAGAATAGGAATTAATTCTTCTTTAAATGTTTGGTAGAATTCCCCTGGGAAGCTGTCTGGTCCTGGACTTTTGTTTGGAGATTTTTGATGACTGTTTCAATCTCCTTACTGGTTATGGGTCTGTTCAGGTTTTCTATTTCTTCCTGGTTCAGTCGTGGTAGTTTATATGTCTCTAGAAATGTATCCATTTCTTCCAGATTGTCGGATTTGTTGGTGTAGAGTTGCTCATAGTATGTTCTTATAATTGTTTGTATTTCTTTGGTGTTGGCTGTGATCGCTCCTCTTTCATTCATGATTTTATTTATTTGCATCCTTTCTCTTTTCTTTTTGATAGGTCTGGCCAGGGTTTTGTCAATCTTATTAATTCTTTCAAAGAACCAGCTCCTAGTTTCGTTGATTTGTTCTATTGGTTTTTTTTTTAGTTTCTATTTCATTGATTTCTGCTCTGATCTTTATGATTTCTCTTCTCCTGCTGGGTTTAGGCTTTCTTTGTTGTTCTCTCTCCAGCTCCTTTAGGTGTAGGGTTAGGTTGTGTATTTGAGACGTTTCTTGTTTCTTGAGAAAGGCTTGTACCGCTATATATTTTCCTCTCAGGACTGCCTTTTTGTGTCCCACAGGTTTTGAACCGTTGCGTTTTCATTATCATTAGTTTCCATGAATTTTTTCAATTCTTCTTTAATTTCCTGGTTGACCCATTCATTTTTTAGAAGGATGCTGTTTAGTCTCCATGTATTTGCATTCTTTCCAAATTTCCTCTTGTGATTGAGTTCTAGCTTCAGAGCATTGTGGTCTGGAAATATGCAGGGAATGATCCCAATCTTTTGATACTGGCTGAGACCTGATTTATGACCCAGGATGTGATCTATTCTGGAGAATGTTCCATGTGCACTAGAGAAGAATGTATATTCTGTTGCTTTGGGATGGAATGTTCTGAATATATCTGTGATGTCCATCTGGTCCAGGGTGTCACTTAAGGCCTTTATTTCCTTGTTGATCGTTTGCTTAGATGATCTGTCTGTTTCAGTGAGGGGAGTGTTAAAGTCCCCTGCTATTATTGTATTACTGTCGATGTATTTCTTTGATTTTGTTATTAATTGGTTTATATAGTTGGCTGCTCCCATTTTAGGGGCATAGATGTTTAAGATTGTTAGGTCTTCTTGTTGGACAGACCCCTTGAGTATGATATAGTGTCCTTCCTCATCTCTTATTATAGTCTTTGGCTTAAAATCTAATTGATCTGTATAAGGATTGCCACCCCAGCTTTCTTCTGATGTCCATTAGCATGGTACATGGTTTTCCACCCCCTCACTTTCAATCTGGAGGTGTTTTGGGGTCTAAAATGAGTTTCTTGTAGGCAACATATTGATGGGTTTTGTTTTTTTATCCATTCTGATACCCTGTGTCTTTTGATTGGGGCATTTAGCTCATTAACATTCAGGGTAACTATTGAGAGATATGAATTTAGTGTCATTGTATTGCCTGTAATACAATGACTGTTACTGTATATTGTCTCTCTTTCTTTCTGATCTGCTACTTTTAGGGTCTCTCTTTGCTTAGAGGACCCCTTTCAATATTTCCTGTAGAGCTGCTTTGGTGTTTGCAAATTCTTTCAGCTTTTGTTTGTCCTGGAAGCTCTTTATCTCTCCTTCTATTTTCAATGATAGCCTAGCTGGATATAGTATTCTTGGCTGCATGTTTTTCTCATTTAGTGCTCTGAATATATCATGCCAGTTCTTTCTGGCCTGCCAGGTCTCTGTGGATAGGTCTGCTGCCAATCTAATGTTTTTACCCTTTTATGTTACAGACTTCCTTTCCTGGGCTGCTTTCAGGATTTTCTCTTTGTCACTAAGACTTGTAAATTTTACTATCAGGTGACGAGGTGTGGACCTATTTTTATTGATTTTGAGGGGCGTTCTTAGCATCTCCTGGATTTTGATGTTTGGTCCTTTTGCTATATTAGGTAAATTCTCTCCAGTAATTCTCTCCAATATACCTTCTGCTCCCCTCTCTCTTTCTTCTTCTTCTGGAATCCCAATTATTCTATTGTTGTGTCATCTTATGGTGTCGCTTATCTCTCGAATTCTCTCCTCGTGGTCCAGTATTTGTCTCTCTTTTGCTCAGCTTCTTTATTCTCTGTCATTTGTTCTTCTATGTCACTAATTCTTTCTTCTGCCTCATTTATCCTAGCAGTGAGAGCTTCCATTTTTGATTACACCTCATTAATAGCTTTTTTTATTTCAACTTGGTTAGATTTTAGTTCTTTTATTTCTCCAGAAAGGGCTTTTATCTCTCCGGAGAGGGTTTCTTTAATATCTTCTATGCCTTTTTCGAGCCTGGCTAGAACCTTTAGAATCATCATTCTGAACTCTAGATCTGTCATATTACCAATGTCCGTATTGATTAGGTCCCTAGCCTTTGGTACTGCCTCTTGTTCTTTTTTTTTTGTGGTGAGTTTTTCTGCCTTGTCATTTTGTCCAGATAAGATTTGCTTTCTCATCCTCTGGAATTCCTCTGTTCTTGGTGAGTGAAGTTGGTCTTGGCTGGGTTTTTTGTTGATCTTCTGGGGGAGGGGCCTGTTGTAGTGATTCTCAAGTGTCTTTGCCCCAGGCGGAATTGCACTGCCCTTGCCAGGGGCCAGGCTAAGTAATCTGCTTGGGTTTGCTTTCGGGAGCTTTTGTTCCCTGAGCGCCTTCTGTAGAGTTCCGGAGGAGGGGAATGAATATGGCGGCCTCCCAGTCTCCAGCCTGGAGGAGCCGAGAGCTCGGGGTCCCGCTCCTCAGTGCGCCCTCAGAGAAAAGCACCCAACCGCCCACCTCCCTGGCCTGTGGTCTCCTCTGGAGGAAGGCGCTCAATTGCTCGCACTAGGAGAAAAGCACCCAGTCGCTTCCATCTCTGTGGCCTCCGGCTGCGCTCGGAGCCCACCCAGCCTGCGACTGGCTCAAGGCAACCCCGGGCTGAGAGCTCACTCCTCGGCTTTGTCACTGTAGCCAGCTTCGCCGCTCTAATACCTGTGAGCTCTGCGACACTCAGACACCCCAGTCCTTCTGTGACCCCGCAGGACCTGGGGTTACGCTGACCCCACGTGGGCTTCCCCCCAGTTTAGCCTCTGGAGCGATGTCCCTCCATGGGGCAGACTTTTAAAAGTCCTGATTTTGTGCTCTGTTGCTCCGCTGCTAGCCGGGAGCTGGCCCCTCCCCCCATTGTCTGTCTTCCCATTGCTTTGGATTCACTTCTCCAAAGGTCCTACCTTTCCTTAAGTGATCGATTTTCTGTTTCTAGAATTGTTGCTCTTCTTCTCTTCGATTTCCCGTTGGATTTGTAGGTGTTCACAATGGTTAGATAAGCTATCTAGCTGATCTCCTGCTACCCGATATTGTGTCAGCCTGCTACTTCTCCGCCATCTTGACTCCTCCCCCTATTTTTAGCTTTTCTTTATTTTTCTTTTTAATTTAAATTCTATTAGCCAATGTATAGTAAATCTTTAGTCTTTGGTGTGGTGTTAAATGATTAATTAGTTGCATATAACACCCAGTGCTCATCATGTCATGTGCCCTCCTTAATTCCCATCACCCAGTTACCCCATCTCCCTGCCCACCTCCCCTTCTGCAACCCTCAGTTTATTTCCTGGAATCAAGAGTCTTTCATGGTTCATCTCCCTCTCTGATTTCTTCCCATTCAGTTTTCCCTCCCTTTCCCTATGATTCTCTGCACTAGTTCTTATATTCCACATATGAGTGAAACCATATTATCTTTCTCTGCTTGACTTATTTCACTTAGCTTAATCCCCTCCAGTTCCTTCCATGTCGATGTAGATGGTAAATATTCATCTTTTCTGATGACTTAGTAGTAGTCCATTGTATCTACGAACCACGTCTTCTTTATCCAATCATCTGTTGAATGGCATCTCAGCTCCTTCCACAGTTTGGCTATTGTGGACATTGCTGCTATGAACATTGGAGTTCATGTGCCCTTTCTTTTCACTACATCTGTATCTTTGGAGTAAATATCAGTAATGTAATTGCTGGGTCATAGAGTAACTCTATTTTTAACTTCCTAAGGAACCTCCATACTGTTTTCCAGAGTTGGCTACACCAGCTTTTGTTCCCACCAACAGTGTAAGAGAGGTCCCCTTTCTCTACATCCTCCACAGTATGCAGAAAACAAAAAAATATTTGTTATTCCCTGTCTTGTTAATTTTAGCCATTCTAACTGGGGTAGGTGGTATCTCATTGTGGTTTTGATTTGTATTTCCCCGATGCCCAGTGATGTGGAACATTTTTTCATGTGTCTGTTAGCCATTTGTATGTCTTCGTTGGAGAAATGTCTGTTCATGTCTTCTGTCCATTTCTTGACTGGATTATTTGTTCTTTGGGTGTTGAGTTTGATAAGTTCTTTATAGATCTTGGGTACCAGCCCTTTTTCTGATGTGTCATTTGCAAATATCTTCTCCCATTCCGTAGGTTGCCTTTTAGTTTTGTTGACTGTTTTGCTTGCCATGCAGAAACTTTTGTCTTGATGATGTCTCAATAGTTCATTTTTTCTTTTGATTCCCTTGCATTTAGAGATGTGTCTTGTAAGAATTTGCTGTGGCTGAAGTTAAAGAAGTTACTGCCTGTGTTCTCCTCTACGATTTTGATGGACTCCTCTCTCACATTTAGGTCTTTCATCCATTTTGAGTTTATCCTTATGTATGGTATAAGAGAATGGTCCTGTCTCATTCTTCTGCATGTGACTGTCCAATTTTCCCAGCACCATCTATTGAAGAGACTGTCTTTTTAACACTGGATAGTCTTTCTTGCTTGGTCAAAGGTTAGTTGGCCATAGAATTGAGGGTCCATTTCTGGGCTCTTGATTCTGTTCCATTGGTCTATGTATCTGTTTTTGGCCAGCGTCATCCTGTCTTGATGATCCACAGCTTTGTAATATAGCTTGAGGTCAGGAACTGTGGTGGCCCCAGCTATGGTTTTCTTCTTCAACATTCCCCCTGTTATTTGGGGTCTTTTCTGGTTCCATACAAATTTTAGAATTGTTTTTCCAGCTCGGCGAAAAAATGTCCATAGTATTTTGATAGGGATGGCATTGAATATGTAGATTGTTCTGGGCAGTATAGACATTTTAACAATGTTTATTGTTTTAGTCCATGAGCATGGAATGTTTTCCCATCTCTTTGTGTCTTCCTCAATTTCTTTCATATTTTTAGCTTTTCTTTTATTTGCCATTAGGGATCTCACAGGATCCCAGTTAGTTGCTAATGATCTATAATATTGGAAAAAAAATGTTGGACTGGATCCCAGGAAACCTGCATTCATGTTTGCCTTTTCCACTTGGTACGTTAGTGATCAAAAGTCAGTTTTTGTGTCCAGGGCTCAGTTTCTTCATTTGTATACTTGGATAATTGAAATGTATGCTCCCTGAGGTTCTTCTGAGTACCAAAATTTTATGATTTTGCTAAGCACACTTATAAGCACACTTATATTTTATGTATCAATCCTGATGATGCATGTGAATACAGTTAAATGCTGGTAGTGTATATAATTCAGAACTGAAAGAAATACCTTTGAGTTTGGCTTGGGGAAGTATAAAAGCACTATACCAGTTGTAGTTTTCTATTGCTGTGTAACAAATTACCACAAATTGTGTGACTTGGAATAAGACACACTTATTATCTCATGATTTCCATGGTGTAGGAGTCTTAACATGGTTTAGCTGGGTGTTCTGCTCAGGGTCTCCTCACAAGGCTACAGTCAAGGTTCAGTGGGGATACACTCATTTCTGGGGCTCGGTTTTCTTTCAAGCTCAGGTTGTTGGCAGAATCCACTTCCTCATGGTTATAGAATGGAGGGCCCCATTTTCTGGCTGGCTCTCAGCTAAGAGCAAGATGTTCTCTGCTCCTGGAGATTGCCTGTAATTTCTTGCTCTGTGGCTCTCTTGTAAGCCTTCTTGAAACCTGGAACTCACTTCTTCAGGCCAACAAGGAATAGTCTCTCTCCACTATCTGCTAAGATGGAGTGTTGGATAACTGAACTGGTTTAAATGGTGTACCTCCCCTCCAAATTCATATCGACCTAGAACCTTACGTTGTGACCAGATTAGAAATAGGTCTTTGCTGATGTAATTAGTCAAATTAAGATGAGGTCATACTCATCTTATGAAGAGTAAAATTGGCCCTGGTCTAATGACTCATGTTCTTAAAAAAAAAAAAAATAGAGGCACAGAGATACACAGAAGGAAGATGGTCATATGACAATGAGCTAGATATTGGATTTAGGATTTAGGGTGCTATAGGACAAGAAACACTAAGGATTGCTGAAAACTACCAGAAGCTGGTAAAATCTAGAGATTTTAGAGAAGGTGTGGACCTACAGACCACTTGATTATACACTTCTAGTGTTCCCAACTATGAGACAATACATTCCCACTGTTCTAAGCCACCAAATTTGTGGGACTTTGTTATGGCAGCCCTAGAAAACTAATATAATAACAATGTAATTGTGGGAATAACAGTATTCCATTACCTTAGCTATATAACAATCAAATCAAAGCAGTGACATCCTAATGCCTTTAACATTTTTTGTTAGAAGCAAGTCACAGATTCCTCCCACACTGAAGGGAAAAGGATTATACAAGGCATTGACTATTTGGGGTCACCTTAGGATGTATCTGCCACATCAACACAAAGTTATGCTATTTTGTTTTGTGAGATTGGGCCTATTAAGTAGAATTGAATTAAGTAGCTCTATTTAACTCTCTTTTACCATTTCTAATTATTTAAAAATTATCTGCAGAGATATTTTATTGTTTCAGTAGACTGATTTTTTTTAAATTATGGCTCTTTTTCTTGAAGTTCATCACTCTTGACATTTTCTATGCACTTAATTGTCTCTTTAAATTGGATTTGTTGATATTTTGGCTATAGGTTGCTCTGAGGATGAAAGTCATTTGAAAGCATAAAAAAGAGAAAGTTTATTAGCTAAATTTTGGCCTCTTAAAAACATCATTAGCACTCCAAGAGATACTTGTCAATAGATCAGCATTCCATTGAGCACCTACTATATACTCAGCATTGTATAAGATTATTAAGTATACTTGAGTACATCTTCATTATTTCAAATGATAAAATGTGATCAAAATCAAGCTGAGACTCATCAGCTATAAAAAGTCATTGCTGGGGCACCTGGGTAGCTCAGTGGGTTAAGCCTCTGCCTTCAGCTCAGGTCATGGTCTCAGGGTCCTGGGATCGAGTCTCCCATCAGGCTCTCCACTCAGCAGGGAGCCTGCTTCCCCCCTCTCCGCCTGCCTCTCTGCGTACTTGTGATCTCTCTCTCTGTATCAAATAAATAAATAAAATCTTTTAAAAAAAAGTCATTGCTGTCAGATCTAAGATATACTTACACAAAACATTAGTAGATTGCATCATATTACATTTCATGGAACTGCAGTTCAGGGATATCAAGAACCAACAAAGAAAAGCAATGACTCTATTTGACTCTTCTACTCTTGTTTTCATACTGATTCTTGAATTCAAACTTCCACCAATACTATGAAATACAGTCAGATTTGTGAACTAGTGTTTCAGACATATCTCTCATATTTTCCTATGGATTTCTTTTGGGGCTGTTAGACAGACGTGTTTTTCTTTGGGTACTGCCATAGAACTCCCTTATGGGATAGATTTCAAACCTTAGTCAGCCTTGGGGAAAAATAAATGTTTCTTTATATATGAACTTAGTGCATATCATGTTGCACAGCCAATCTGGATGCAAAGTCCCTATACATTATTCTTTGGGGTTCAAATTTTCCTTTCAGAGATAGTTTGTTTGAAAAACTATCAGTGTTGTCAAATATAGAGGCTTACAGAGTTTCATACACAATGCTGTCAAAGTCTGGCCTTTATTCTTGATTCTATAAAGATCATAATTAAATATTTCTCTTCTTGCCAAATTCCTATCTTTAACTCTGCATGAACAATCCTTTGGGGTATTGGTATTTAATACTGCCAGAGAAAGGTATTAAATGCTATAATTCCAGAAAGATTATTTGGATAATATCAGACATGGAAAAATAAAGTGTATTTCAGGTCTCAACTCTTGGAATTGCCATGTAATGTAATGAAGTTAAATCGCTTCATGTAAAGAAGTTCATATGGTTGGGTTTCTGGCTCTGGATTTTGGCAAAATGAAGTGTTCTGTAGGTCCCTAATGAAACTAGATGATCAAAGGCAGCCATTCTCCTTTATGTTTTCTGTAGTGAGCCTTTCAAGAGAGAGGACAGAATCGTATAGATGAAAAAAATAAAAATAAAAAAACAAAACCCACATAATTTGACCTGAGTTCAGATTTTAGCTCTGGCACTTTTTAGTTATAAAATAGGGTAGGTAGTATGATATATCATAGGGCATTTGTGGTGATTAAAATGAATGTAAATGACATAGCTTGAAGCCAAGTATGTAGGAAGTACTCAATATATGTTAGTTAAAATGAATTAAAAAATAAAATTTCAACGCAACACTCTCTTCCAATTGTCTGTGAAGAAAGCTTAGACTATGGGAAAAATTACAAATGATCTTGGGATTTTCTTTTGACTAAAATATTTTGGCACCACTTATTCTGGTGGAAGGAACAACACATTCAGTGGCCACCTACTGCATGTCAGATGATGTGTTAGAATTTTTGCATAGATGAGCTCATCAAACTCTAAAAAAAGACAAAAAACAAAGTGAGCAAACAAACTTAGGAGTCTCATTTCAAAATAAGGAATTGAGCTCTAACTATAAGTTTCATAGCTGTGATTTAAGTTCATATCTGTTTGGTTCTCTAATCCAGGCTTTTTCTGCTCTACCATGCTGCCTCTCAAATGACAAAGCCCTCTGAAATTCATATTATATGACTTCTGTATGTCCTGAAGAGAGAAAAATACAAATGAAAATTGATAAAGACTTTTACCATGCAAAAAACTTGACATTTACTATGGGAAGGCATAAATGATTTTAAATGGTGAACAAGCCTACAGATTTTTTGGGAGGCTTTTAAATGTGATTAGGCATACACAATCAGACACATTCTCAGACTTGCTTATGTAGATATTTTTCTTTTACTCCCACCCACACATACATGCAGTCACAGTTGCCTGGACCAGTTTGTGTCTGCTGACAATCTTCGGCTCAGTTAGATGGGAGGTGGGTGGTTAGGAATAGTGGCTGGGAAATAACTGCATTTGCATTTTGAAAAGATCATGCTGGCTGCAGTACATAGATTAGATTAGAGAAGGCTAGATGAATGCAAGGAGGTCAGTTAGGAGGCTACTGCAGTAGTCTAGATGAAAGATGTTGGTCTTAGAGTAAACTAGTACTAATCAAGAGGGTGAAAATTCAGTGGATTTGAGATGTAAGTGAAATCAGTAGGACTTTGTGAAGGACTGCATATAAGTGGAGGGGTGAGGAAGGTTTAGATAGAACTCTTAGTTGTGTCAGATTTGTTGAGATAGGGGAAACAGAAGTAAATCACATTTTAGGGGAAAAATCAATACCTTGGTTTTTATATATGTTGAATTTGAATGGACCAAATTTAGATATGTTGAGTTTTAGACTTCCAAATGAATATTTAGGATGGGAAGTTGATAATAAAGATCTTAAACTCAGAGAACAGTCCTGGACTAGAGACATAAATATGGAGAGTAATCATAGTGTATACGGTGATTAAAGCTGTGGACCTGGATGTGATTTTCTCAGAAAAGCATAAGGATAAGACAGAAAGTTTGTCTGCTACTCAGGCTTTTGGATGTCTAATATTGGGTAGCTGGGTGGATGGTGATGAGCTTGCAAAGTAAATACAGGTGTGACTAGAGATAGGAGAGCAAATCCAAGTAGGTGTGGAAAGAAAGTATTTCAAAAGAAAAGGTGATTAACACATATTTAACACATATGTAATAGATGAGGACTGAAACATGTCCATAGATTTGTGACATGGAATAAATTAGTGACCTTAATAAGATCTCTTTTGGTAAAGTGATGAAGGTATAGATACAGTTTTTGAGGTTGAGGAGTGAGCAGGAGGTAAAAAGTCAGAATAGTGTGGAGTAAAAATAAAATCTCTTGATTTTGGTTAGGGGACGGCTGGATGGCTCACTGGGTTAAGTATCCAACTCTTGGTTTCAGCTCAGGTATGATCTAAGTGTCATAAGATTGAGCCCCACATTGGGCTCTATGCTCAGCATGGAGTCTACCTGAGATTTTCCCTCCGTGTCCCCCTCTGCACCTCTTCTTGCTCACATTTGAGCAGATGTGCATGTTCTTCCTCTCTCTCTAAAATAAATAAAATCTTTTTTTAAAAAAGTAGTTTGGTTAGGTTTTTACAATCTGTTTAAAGCAGTTGGGCTTTATTTTTTCTTCTTCCTTCCTATTTAGGAAAAGAAAAACATTACTATTTCTTAGGGCAACTTTTTTTCTTGCACCTGAACCAAACAGAAAAAAAAAGAAAACAACAAAGAAAGAGAACTAAATTAAGGCCAAGTCTTTACATTTTGTCTAAGTCCCCATATTCTTCTCTATGTTAGAAAAGCCAATTATGTCTCCTGCTCCTGAAAGTGGTGGCCTTGTGAAAAAGGGATCCTATAGTGCCCAGGGCCTGATGCTTCAGAGAATACCTCCAGTCTGAGGTGAGTGTGCTCTGTTGTATTCTGGCTATTCTGTCCTCCAGGCCTGTCACCTGCAGAGGCTCTCCTTACCTGCCATGGACAGTGTTTGGTCCTTGGCCTGAATCTAGTGAGTTTTAACCAGGTGTGCTTTTGTCTGCTTGTGAAATGAGACCTGTCACTGCCTCCACTGGAACCGAGGTCCTGCAAAACTCTCTGGTCAGGAGATGTGGTGTCAGCAGGGGTTTGTGCGGGTCTTCTGCAGGGAGTGACCCTCTGTATGGGCCTCAGGCAAGTGTAGCTGAGAAAGGCAGTTCCACTGGAATGCAGGGAGTGGGGCTTAGTGTAATCCAATTAGACTGCTCCCATGGGTGGCTTAGTGTTTATGCAGAGGAGTGGGGGAGGAAAATGGCAATGGCCCCTTGCTTTATTCTAAGAGAGATGTCTCTGTGAAAGCTGCTTCTCAGGGACAAGCTCCAGAAGAGCAAATAATTTCCCCACTGTGTGCCCCAGGTGCTTTTCAGATCACTGTTTCTGTGCTGTATGCCCCTGGGTTGTTTCCCTGCCTTCTCTCCAAGAGAGACACAATACCCTGAGGACTCTTTCCCAGCCAAGCCCACTGATCTTTAAAACTCCTGGCTATAAGCCCTGTGGGTTGCAAAAACTCATGAAAATCAGCCCCTCTCATTTTCCAAGCCAGTGTCTAAGGGGGAACCTCCTTGTGCGGTCTTCTGTGTGCTTCTCTATCTCTATCTCTGTCTCTGTCTCTGTCTCTGTTTCTCTATCTCTGCTTTCTTTGTGCATGGCTCCCTTCCTTCCACATCAGAGCAGCCAGGATCCATTTCTCCCCAAACGATGTCCCTGTAGTTCCTATCTTCTTTTATGTGGCCTCCTCTCTTCCTTTAGTTGTGGTGTTTGTTCTGTCAGTCTTCAGGTCAATTTCTGGGGTATTTAAGATTATTTGATAGTTATCTAGTTGTATTTGTGGGACAACATGCACCTAGGATTCTCCTACTCTACTGCTATCTTCCTGTCTCCACTATAATTTTTAATTAAAAAAAAATTATTTACATGAGTTACAATAATTGTTTTTCCATGCAGATCTATGAATTTAAACATATATAGGTTCTGTAACTACCACTCTAATCAGCATATAGAACCATTTCATCACCGTAGGAATCTTTTTCATGCTATTTGCATCCTTTCCTCACCTAACCTTTGGAAACCACTTATCTATTCTCTGTCTCTGCAATTTTATCTTTTTGACAATGCCATATAGATGGAGTCACAGAATGCCTAACTTTTTGAGGCTGACTTCTTTTACCTGAGAGTAGGTACCTTTGAAATTCTTCCACATTTTTGCATATATCAATAATTCATTACTTTTTATTCTGAGTAATATTCCATTATATAAATGTACCACAGTGCATTTATCCATTTATCCATTAATCTGTTCATGGACAGTTACTTCCAATTGTCAGTTGTGACTAGAGCTGATATAAACATTCATGTATAGGTTTCTTATAAACATAAGTTTCCTTTCTTTATAGTAATAACCAGGAGTAGGATTATCAGGCCATATTGTATTTAACTTCATAAGACACTGTCAAGCTGTTTACCAGGGAGCTGTACCATTTTTTATCTTGGTTTTAAAACTAAAATGAGATACGCACTTATTAGAATGGCTAAAATGTTAAATGCTGACAATTTCAAATACTGGTGAGGATATGGAGAAACTGGAATTCTAATGCATTACTGATGGGAATGCAAAATGGTACAGCTGAATGAAAAAAGCTGGGGGTCATAATCTTTGATACCCCAATCACAGAAGCGATATTCCATCACTGCCATATTGTTTGGTAGAATCAAGTTACTAAGTCTAGCCCATATTCAAGGAGAGGGAGTTACAGAAGACACAAATATCATGGAGGAGGGATCACCCTTGGAGTCATGTAAAAAGGCTGCCTAAAACAATAATTTAAAGATGAAGAGAAGAAAGAATATCATTTACAGGGAAGAATATTATATTTACACAGATATTTACCACTTCTACTGTTCTTCTTTTGCCTCTAAGATTCCAATTTCCTTCTGCTATAATTTTCTTTTCATAAAAAAAAAAAAATCCTTTGTTTTTTCTGTGCAGATCTCCTGAAAATGTATTCTCTTAGTTTTCCTTTTTCTAATAAAATCCTTATTTCACCTTCATTCCCAAAGGATGTTTTCATTGTGTATACTGTGATGGGCTGACAACTCTTTTCTTTCAGCTCTTTGAAAATGTTGTTTAGGGAACTAGGTGTTTCAGATGGTTGAGTGACTGCCTTCAGCTCAGGTCATGATCCTGGAATCCCAGGATCAAGTCCAACATTGAGCTCCCTGCTCAGGAGGGTTCCCAGCAAGTGGCAGAGCAATGGAGCACAAAATCAGAACTTTTAAAAGTCTGCTCCATTGAGGGACATTGCTCCAGAGGCTAAGCTGGGGTGAAGTCCATGCAGAGACAGTGTGGCCTCAGGTCCCACGGGGTCACAGAAAGATTGGGGCTGAGTGTCACAGAGCTCACAGGTATTAGAGCAGGGAAGCCGGCTACAGAGATAGAGCCAAGGAGTGAGCTCTCAACTTGGGATTACCTTAAAACGTGACCCTTGGCACTGGCCACTGCTCTGTGAGCAGGGACACCACAAGATCCGGTGAGACCCCCTGGAAGAGCTCAGGGATCTGTGGGGTTCAGAGACTCCAGGTGGAGCTGTGTGCCAGAGACAGAGATGCTTGGACACAGGCTAGGTGAGCTTGGAGCGCAGCCAGAGGTGAGGGAGATGGGAATGATTGAGTGCTTTTCTCCCACACTGAGGAGTGGGGCCCTGAACTCTCACCTCCTCCAGCCAGAGACTGGGAGGCCACCATTTTCATTTCTGTCCTCCAGAGCTCTATGGAAAGTGTTCAGGGAACAAAACTCCTGAGAGGAACCGGAGCAGATTACTAAGCCTGGCCCCTGGAAAGGGAGGTCCAATTCTGCCTCGGGTAAATACACTTGAGAATCACTACAACAAGCCCCTCCCCAAGAAGATCAGCAAGAAATCCAGCCATGCCCAAGTTCACTTACCAAGTAGAACAGTGGAATCCCAGAGGAGGAGAAAGCAAAGCATGGGATTCATGGCTTTCTACCCATGATTCCTTAGTCTTGTAAATTTAATTTTTTTTAATTTTATTTTTTTCTTCTGCTAATTTTTTTTAACTTTTACCCTTTCCTCTTTTAATGTTTTTTTAACAAGTTTATCTTAAAAATTCCTTTCAAAAAAAATCTTTTTTAAACCTTCATTCTTATAGTCATATTTTATCCTTCCTTGTATATAACTTTTTGTATACACATAGGGGTTTTTCTTCTAAAAAAATTTGGGATACAACTTCTTCTAATACATCAAAATATACCCTAAATCTAGCACAGAGCTTTGTTCTAGTCTCCAGCCTGAGAAAATTCTCTCCACTTTCTTTTTCTTTATTCTCCCAAACAACTTATCTTATCAACACCTTTTTTAGAAATAAAAAAAAAAAATTCATCTTTCTAGTCATATTCCATCCCTTCATCGTGTTTACCCCTATATATGTTTTTCATTCTTTAAAATTTTGGGAGGTAGTTTCTTCTAAGAAACCAAAATACTGCCAAAATTAAGTGGGTGACCCTGTTCTAGTCACCAGTCTAATATATATATATATATATATATATGTATATATATATATATATATATACATATATATATAATTTTTTATATTTATTCTTTATTTTTTTCCTTTTTAATTTTTTTTTCTGAACTTCTTTTTACCCCCCTTTTCCCCACATGATTTGGTGTCTCTTCTGATTTGGTTAAAGCACATTTTACTGGTGTCCTTGCCACCCTTTTAGTATTTTATTTGCTTCTTCATATATTCTTATCTGGATAAAATGACAAGGCAGAAAAACTCAGCACACAAAAAAAGAACAAGACGCAGTACCAAAGGCCAGGGACCTAATCAATACAGCCATTGGTAATATGTCAGATCTAGAGTTCAGAATGACGATTCTCAAGGTGCTAGCCAGGCTCAAAAAAGGCACAAAAGATATTAGAGAAACGCTGTCTGGAGAAATAAAAGCACTTTCTGGAGAAATAAAAGAACTAAAATCTAACCAAGTTGAAATTTAAAAAAAAAAGCTATTAATGAGGTGCAATAGAAATGGAGGCTCTTACTGTTAGGATAAATGATGCAGAAGAGAGAATTAGTGATATATAGAAGACCAAATGACAGAGAATAAAGAAGCTGAGCAAAGCTCACCTCAGAAGCTGAGCAAAAGAGAAACTGGACCATGAGGGGAGAATTTGAGAGATAAGTGATACCATAAAACGAAACAACATTAGAATAATTGGGCTTCCAGAAGAAGAAAGAGAGAGGAGAGCATAAGGTACATTGGAGAGAATTATTGTAGAGAATTTCCCTAATATGACAAAGGAAACAAGCATCAAAATCCAGGAGGCACAGAGAACCACCCTCAAAGTCAATAAGAATAGGTCCACACCCCGTCATCTAATAGTAAAATTTACAAGTCTTAGTGACAAAGAAAAAAATCCTGAAAGCAGCCCTGGACAAGAAGTACCATACAATGGTAAAAATATTAGATTGGCAACAGACTTATCCACAGAGACCTGGAAGGCCAGAAAGAACTGGCATGATATATTCAGAGCACTAAATGAGAAAAATATGCAGCCAAGAATATGATATCCAGCTAGGCTATCATTGAAAATAGAAGGAGAGATGAAAAGCTTCCAGGACAAACAAAAATGAAAGAATTTGTAAACACCAAAATAGCTCTACAGGAAATATTGAAAGGGGTCCTCTAAGTAAAGAGAGAGCCTAAAAGTAGTAGATCAGAAAGGAACAGAGACAATATACAGTAATAGTCACCTTATAAACAATATAATGGCACTAAATTCATATCTCTCAATAGTTACCCTGAATGTTAATGGGCTAAATGACCCAATCAAAAGAAATATGGTATCAGAATGGATAAAAAACCAAAACCTATCAATATGCTGCCTACAAGAAACTCATTTTAGACCCCAAAACACCTCCAGATTGGAAGTGAGGGGGTGGAAAACAATGTACAATGCTAATGGACAATAGAAGAAAGCTGGGGTGGCAATCCTTAGATCAGATCAATTAGATTTTAAGCCAAAGACTATAATAAGAGATGAGGAAGGACACTCTATCATACTCAAAGGGTCTGTCCAACAAGAAGATCTAACAACTTTAAATATCTATGCCCCCAACATGGGAGCAGCCAACTACATAAACCAATTAATAACAAAATCAAAGAAACACATTGACAATAATACAATAATAGTAGGGGACCTTAACATTCCCCTCACTGAAATGGACAGAGCATCAAAGCAAAAGATCAACAAGGAAATAAAGGCCTTAAATGACATACTAGACCAGATGGACATTACAGATATATTCAGAACATTTCCTCCCAAAGCAACAGAATACACATTCTTCTCTAGTGCACATGGAACATTCTCCAGAATAGATCACATCCTGGGTCATAAATCAGGTCTCAACTGATATCAAAAGTTTGGGATCATTCCCTGCATATTTCCAGACCACAATGCTCTGAAGCTAGAACTCAATCACAAGAGGAAATTTGGAAAGAACACAAATACATGGAGACTAAACAGCATCCTTCTAAAGAATGAATGGCTCAACCAGGAAATTAAAGAAGAATTGAAAAAATTCATGGAAACAAATGATAATGAAAACACAACTATTCAAAATCTGTGTGGACACAGCAAAGGCAGTCCTTAGAGGAAAATATATAGTGGTACAAGCCTTTCTGAAGAAACAAGAAGGGTTTCAAGTACATAACCTAACCCTACACTTAAAGGAGCTGGAGAAAGAACAACAAAGAAAGCCTAAACCCAGCAGGAGAAGAGAAATCATAAAGATCAGAGCAGAAATCAATGAAATAGAAACCAAGAAAACAATAGAACAAATCAACGAAACTAGGAGCTGGTTCTTTGGAAGAATTAATAAGATTGATAAACTCCTGGCCAGACTTATCAAAAAGAAAAGAGAAAGGACCCAAATAAATAAAATCATGAATGAAAGAGGAGAGATCACAACCATCACCAAAGAAATCCAAACAATAATAAGAACATATTATGAGCAACTATATGCCAGCAAATTTTACAATCTGGAAGAAATAGATGCATTCCTAGAGACATAAAAACTACCACAACTGAACCAGAAAGAAATAGGAAACCTGAACAGACACATAACCAGTAAGGAGATTGAAACAGTCATCAAAAATCTCCAAACAAACAAAAGCCCAGGGCCAGACAGCTTCCCAGGGGAATTCTACCAAACATTTAAAGAACTAATTCCTATTCTCCTGAAACTGTTCCAAAAAATAGAAATGGAAGGAAAACTTCCAAACTCATTTTATGAGGCCAGCATCACCTTGATCCCAAAACCAGACAAGGATCCCATCAAAAAAGAGAATTATAGACCAATATCTTTGATGAACACAGATGCGAAAATTCTCACCAAAATACTAGCCAGTAGGATCCAACAGTACATTAAAAGGATTATTCACCACAACCAAGTGGGATTTGTTCTAGGGCTGCAAGGTTGGTTCAACATCCGCAAATCAATCAATGTGACACAATACATTAATAAAAGAAAGAAGAAGAACCATATGATACTCTGAATAGATGCTGAAAAAGCATTTGACAAAGTACAGCATCATTTCTTGATCAAAACTCTGCAAATTGTAGGGATAGAGGGTACATACCTCAATGTCATCAAAGCCATCTATGAAAAACCCACTGCAAATATCATTCTCAATGGAGAAAAACTGATAGCTTTTCCACTAAGGTCAGAAAAATGGCAGGGATGTCCATTATCACCACTGCTGTTCAACATAGTACTAGAAGTCCTAGCCTCAGCAATCAGACAACAAAAAGAAATTAAAGGCATCCAAATCAGCAAAGAAGAAGTCAAACTATCACTCTTTGCAGATGATATGATACTATATGTAGAAAACCCAAAAGATTCCACTCCAAATCTGCTAGAACTTGTACAGGAATTCAGTAAAGTGTCAGGATATAAAATCAATGCACAGAAATCAGTTGCATCTATTTACACCAACGATAAGACAGAAGAAAGAGAAACTAAGGAGTCAATCCCATTTACAATTACACCCAAAACCATAAGATACCTAGGAATAAACCTAACCAAAGATGCAAAGAATCTATATTCAGAAAACTATAAAGTACTCATGAAAGAAATTGAGGAAGACACAAAGAAATGGGAAAACAGTCCATGCTCATGGATTGTAGGAGCAAATATTGTGACCTAAAGCAATCTACACAATGCAATCCCTATCAAAATCCCATCCATTTTTTTCAAAGAAATGGAGCAAATAATCCTAAAGTTTATATGGAACCAGAAAAGACCTCGAATAGCCAGAGAAATATTGAAAAAGAAAGCCAATGTTGGTGGCATCACAATTCCAGACATCAAGCTCTATTACAAAGCTGTCATTTTCAAGACAGTCTGGTACTGGCACAAAAACAGATACATAGATCAATGGAGCAGAACAGAGAGCCCAGAAATAGACCCTCAACTCTATGGTCAACTAATGTTTGACAAAGCAGGAAAGAAGGTCTAATGGAATAAAGACAGTCTCTTCAACAAATGGTGTTGGGAAAATTGGACAGCCACATGCAGAAAAATGAAATTGGACCATTTCCTTACACCACACATGAAAATAGACTCAAAATGGACGAAGGACCTCAATGTGAGAAAGGAATCCATCAAAATCCTTGAGGAGAGCACAGGTAGCAACCTCTTTGACCTCAGCCACAGCAACTACTTCCTAGGAACATTGCCAAAGGCAATGGAAGCAAGGACAAAAATGAACTATTGGGATTTCATCAAGATCAAAAGCTTTTGCACAGCAAAGGAAACAGTTAACAAAACCAAAAGACAACCAGCAGAATGGGAGAAGATATTTGCAAATGACATATCAGATAAAGGGCTAGTATCCAAAATCTATAAAGAGCTTATCAAACTCAACACCCAAAGAACAAATAATCCAATCAAGAAATGGGCAGAGGACATGAACAGCCATTTCTGCAAAGAAGACATCCAGATGGCCAACAAACACATAAAAAGTGCTCCACATCACTCGGCATCAGGGAAATACAAATCAAAACCACAATGAGATACTACCTCACACCAGTCAGAATGGCTAAAATTAACAAGTCAGGAAATGACAGATGCTGGTGAAGATGTAGAGAAAGGGGAACCCTCCTACACGGTTGGTGGGAATGAAAGCTGGTGCAACCACTCTGGAAAACAACATGGAGTTTCCTCAAAAAGTTGAAAATAGAGCTACCCTATGACCTAACAATTGCACTACTGGGCATTTACCCTAAAGATACAAATGTAGTGATCCGAAGGGGCATGTGCACCTGAATGTTTATAGCAGCAATGTCCACAATAGCCAATTATTGAAAGAACCTAGATGTCCATCAACAGATGAATGGATAAAGAAGATGCGGTATATATATACAATGGAATACTATGCAGCCATCAAAGGAAATGAAATCTTGCCATTTGCACCAACGTGGATGGAACTAGAGGGTATTATGCTTAGCGAAATGAGTCAGATGGAGAAAGACAACTATCATGTGATCTCCCTGATATGAGGAAGTGGAGATGCAACATGGGGTGTTTGGGGGGGTAGGAAAAGAATAAATGAAACAATATGGGATTTGGAGGGAGACAAACCATAAGAGACTCTTAATCTCACAAAACAAACTGTGGGTTGCTGGGGGGAGGGGGGTAGGGAGAGGGTGGTGGGGTTATGGATATTGGGGAGGGTATGTGCTATGGTGAGTGCTGTGAAGTGTGTAAACCTGGCGATTCTCAGACCTGTACCCCTGGGGCTGATAATACATTATATGTTAATTAAAAGGTAAAAATAAAATACATTCCCTATCATGACAAACTTTAAAAAAAAAATTTTTTTTTGGAATGAGTTTGAAAGGGGAAGTCATTTTGCTAAAAGTTTGCACTTTTCTCATTTGAATCAAAGTCTGTACTCTTATCTGTTCCCAAGCACAGGAAGCAAATGGTAGGTCCAGTTGTCCTGGGTAACTATCATGTATTGAGAGAATTTCTTGTAGGATAAGAGATCTGAAATTAACTATAAAATGAGTGATCACAAAATAAGAGGTACAAAAAGAAGGGTACAAGAGATAAATGGCTAGTGAATCTAACAAATACTGCCCCTGCCACACTGACCTAATGATGAAGTGAAAGTATACCACTAGGCCTGAGCCAAAATAAGTTCATGTATTTTTGAGTTCTATTGGATCTTTTGAGTTTATAAATTCCAAGTCCTACAGTGGCTTCCCTTTATACACCTTATATCTGTTTAAAACCACATTTCTGCCTACAGTGGGTCAATAGTTTAAAGATCACATTTTTATATTCCTGGGAGATCTGTGGAACTCAAAGTAAATTAAATTTTGGCCATACTCTTAACACCTTTCCAAGATGAGAACACAAAGGAATCCCATTTAGGGACAGGTCAATCCTTTAAAGATATAGTTTTATGAACGTTAAACATTTAATAAGTATTATCCATTTTTTACTATGAGTTACTTAACCATGTGTCTGGTTATCAAAATAAAAATAAAATGATTTTCAATAATAAACAAAACCTTTCAAGTAATACATAAAAATGATGTCACTGAAATCTGAAAACTCTCCTTAACAGTTTATGTTTATACAAAGATGTCTTGCTGATGTCTGATGTAAGGAAAAACAGAAAACCTCTTAGAGAAAATTAGCTACTTGAACCTGTGCTGCTGAAAATGCATTTAGTAAGTCCTCCAATTTTGGCAGAATGTCACATCATCTAAATGGAGGAGATAAAATTGAGGTGTAAGGGATATGGAATACAGTTTGCATTCTTGATTCTCCAGACAGTAGATTTTGGAATGTGATAAGTTAAAGCTTTTGTAGAAAAAGGTAAATTAATTTTGAAGCTGCCAGTGATATATCCTGGCTGGACTAAAATCAAGGCATTTTCATTAGTCTAAGTGACCTAAAAGCAATTGACATGAGGCTCTTTTATTTTGCTTTTAAGCTGTAATTTCCACATTGTCATTTTATCAAGAATTTTCCTTATTGGGGATTTTACAGTGGAGTACACACTCAAAATGGCTCATCTTTTCAGCAATGATAAAAAAAAAATCTTGAGTATCAGCAACATGAAAATAATGTTTAGTTGAAGAATGAAGAATTTTAAATAAGTTTCCTCTTTTATATTAATTATTTTTATTAACATATAATGTATTATTTGCCTCAAGGATACAGGTTTGTGCATCATCAGGCTTACACACATCACAGCCCTCAACCCTCCCCAGTGTCCATAACCCAGCCACGCTCTCCACACCCCCCTCCCCCCAGCAACCCTCAGTTTGTTTTGTGAGATTAAGAGTCTCTTATGGTTTGCCTCCCTCCTGATCCCATCTTATTTCATTTTTTCCTTCCCTACTCCCCAAATCCCCCACTCTGCCTCTCAAATTCCTCATATCAGGGAGATCATAGGATAATTGTCTTATATATGATATACAGTGTACATGACAGTCAAAATGCTCTGAGCATCTCTGAGTATGAAAAGCAATTAGTTATATGAAAAATACCAAAACTGGGGCGCCTGGGTGGCTCAGTGGGTTAAGCCTCTGCCTTCGGCTCGGGTCATGATCCCAGGGTCCTGGGATCGAGCCCCACATCGGGCTCTCTGCTCAGCGGGGAGCCTGCTTCCCCCTCTTTCTCTGCCTGCCTCTCTGCCTACTTGTGATCTCTCTCTCTGTGTCAAATAAATAAATAAAATCTTAAAAAAAAAAATTTAAAAAAAAAATACCAAAACTGCTTGTAGCCAATCTATATATATTATTTATGGATAGGTAAGTGAGGAGGAGGGGGAAGACATTTTATTAACATTGACTCTAAGAATTTATGATGTTCATTTAGTTGGTGCCAAATTTGCCAGATTTTGCCATATAAATGTTTCTAAGGGCAATACTGGGTTAGTGACCAAGAGCTTGGGCTCTGCTGTAAGACTATCTAGGTGCTTTTCCTCACTTCACTATTTACTAACTTTGTGACTTAAGACCAACTGTTGTCTCCTAAGCTTCATTTATTCCATCACAAAATGGGATTAATAGTGTTTATTTCATAGGATTGTTGTGAGCATTAAATCATGTCATATAAAATGCTTAGCCTAAGTATTAGCAAAAGCATTTGGTAAACACCCCCATAAATGTTAGCTATTGCTATGACATAGAGATTCTATAGGACAAGTAAAGTAATTCAGTGAAAGCTCTTCATGAAAAAAGTCCTATGAAAGAATTCTACCTTGGATATATATAATTCAGTCCAGCAAGTTTAGGATTGCTGGTCTTACATGTTTCAAAATCTGGTGTATAATAAATGGATTTTTATTATAATTCAAAAAATTGTTCAATTTATAAAACTAAATTCCATTTAAACATTTATAGAAATGGATATATGCCTGTGAAGGCGAAGGAAACAAAAGCGAAAATGAACTTTTGGGACTTCATCAAGATCAAAAGCTTCTGCACAGCAAAGGAAACAGTCAACAAAACAAAGAGGCAACCCACGGAATGGGAGAAGATATTTGCAAATGACAGTACAGACAAAAGGTTGATATCCAGGATCTATAAAGAACTCCTCAAACTCAACACACACAAAACAGATAATCATATCAAAAAATGAATTCTCAACTTTCTTAAGAACTCAGTTTGTTTAAAAAAAAAAAAGGAAGGAAGGAAAGGAGAAGGAAGGGAGGAAGAAAGAGAACTCAGTTTGTAAACCTGAGTTATGTCGAATCTTTTTCTCTTTATATATAGATTTATAATGAAAATTTAATAGCAATCCATTCTGCCTACTCCAGAATCAGAATATTTACCTCAATCTACTGAAATTATTACACTTTAAGGTGGAGGACTTAAGATAAAATCTCTTTGAATTGAATTTGAATCTTCAAATTAACTTTATTTGTGACATTGAATATGGCAATCAACGTTTCAGCTATATTTTTGTTATGTACACTAAGATAGTGGGGCAAAAGAGAAGCTAAAATAAGAGTTCCATGACACTGAAAGTCATCATGACTTCTGACAAACTACCAGGACAAAGAAGAGATAGGTTGATGCTTTATGACTGCTATAATTTTTGATAATAATGATGATTAACACATATTTTCTGAATAAGTGAATTCAATTAGGTTTTGTCTGTTCCTGCCTCCCCCACTCCCATCACCAAGAACAGACACACCTCTGTCTCTCCTTCAAGGCTCAGCTCAGTTTTTTGTTTTTTGTTTTTTGCCCAATTAAGGTACTTTTTATTTTTTATTACCATATAATGTATTATTGGCTTCAGGGGTACAGGTCTGTGAATCATCAGTCTTACACAATTCACCGCACTCACCATAGCACATACCCTCCCGAATGTCCATAACCCAGCCACTCTATCCCTCCACCCCACCCCCCAGCAACCCTTAGTTTGTTTCATGAGATTATGAGTTTCTTATTGTTTGTCTCTGTCCCTGGTCCCATCTTGTTGCATTTTTTCCCTCCCTGTCCCCCACTATCCCCCACTCTGCCTCTCAAAATCCTCATGTCAGGGGTGCCTGGGTGGCTCAGTGGGTTAAGCCTCTGCCTTCAGCTCAGGTCATGATCTCAGGGTTCTGGGACTGAGCCCTGTGTTGGACTCTCTGTGCAGTGGGGAGCATGCTTCCCCCTCTTTCTGCTTGCCTCTCTGCCTGCTTGTGATCTCTCTCTGTCAAATAAATAAATAAAAAATCTTATAAAAATCCTCATATCAGAGTGATCATAAGATTATTGTCTTTTTCTGATTGACTTATGTCACTTAGCATGATATCCTCTAGTTCCATCCACATCATTGCATATGGCAAGATTTTGTGGGGGTTTTTTATGTCTGTATAGTATTCCATTGTATATATATACCACATCTTTATCCATTCATCTGATAATGAAAATCTAGGTTCTTTCCATAATTTGGCTACTAGGAACATTGCTGCTATAAACATTCAGGTGCACATGCCCCTTCAAATCACTACATTTACATCTTTAGGGTAAATAACCAATAGTGTGATTGTTAGGTTGTAGGGTAGCTCTATTTTCAACATTCTGAGGATCCTGCATACTGTTTTCCAGAGTGGCTATACCAGCTTGCCTTCCCACAACAGTGTAGGAGGGTTTCCCTTTCTCCACATCCTTGCCAACATCTGTCGCTTCCTGACTTGTTAATTTTAGCCACAACAGTGTAGGAGGGTTCCCCTTTCTCCATATCCTGGCCAACATCTGTCATTTCCTGACTTGTTAATTTTAGCCACTCCAAGTGCTGTGAGGTGGTATCTCAGTGTGGTTTTGATTTGTAGTTCCCTGATGCCAAGTGATGTGGAGCATTTTTTCATGTGTCTGTTGGCCATTTGGATATCTTCTTTTCATAAATGTCTGTTCATGTCTTCTTCTCATTTTTTGATTGGATTATTTGTTCTTTGGGTGTTGAGTTTGATAAGTTCTTTATAGATTTTGGATACTTGCCCTTTATCTGATATGTCATTTGCAAATATCTTCTCCCATTCTGCTGGTTGTCTTTTGGTTTTGTTAACTGTTTCTTTTGCTGTGCAAAAGCTTTTGATCTTGATGAAGTCCCAATATTTCATTTTTGCTCTTGCTTCCCTTGCCTTTGGCGATGTTTCTAGGAAGTAGTTGCTATGGCTGAGGTCTGAAGGGTTGCTACCTGTGTTCTCCTCAAGGATTTTGATGGATTCCTTCTTACATTGAGGTCTTTCATCCACTTTGAGTCTCTTTTCATGTGTGGTATAAGGAAATGGTCCCGTTTCATTCTTCTGCATGTGGCTGTCCAATTTTCCCAGCACCATTTGTTGAAGAGACTGTTTGTTTTCTTTTTCCTGTCTTTTTTCCATTCTTTCCTGCTTTGTCAAAGATTAGTCAACCGTGGAGTTGAAGGTCCATTTCTGGGCTCTCTATTCTGCTCCATTGATTTATGTGTCTGTTTTCATACACTAGTACCATACTGTCTTGATGATCACAGCTTTGAAATAGAGCTTGAGGTCTGGAATTGTGATGCCCCCAGCTTTGGTTTTTCTTTTCAACATTCCTCTGACTCTTCTGGGTCTTTTCTGGTTCCATATAAATTTTAGGATTATTTGTGGGGCGCCTGGGTGGCTCAGTGGGTTAAGCCTCTGCCTTCAGCTCAGGTCATGATCCCAGGGTCCTGGGATCGAGCCCCGCATTGGGCTCTCTGCTCAGCAGGGAGCCTGCTTCCTCCTCTCTCTCTGCCTACCTCTCTGCCTACTTGTGATCTCTGTCTGTCAAATAAATAAATAAAATCTTTAAAAAAAATTTTTAGGATTATTTGTTTCATTTCTTTTTTGAAAAATGATGGTATTTTGATAGGGATTGCATTAAATGTGCAGATTGCTTTAAGTAGCATAGACATATTCACAATATTTGTTCTTACAATCCATGAGCATGGAACGTTTTCCATTTCTTTGTGTCTTCCTCAATTTCTTTCATGAGTACTTTATAGATTTCTGAGTACAGATTCTTTGCCTCTTTGGTTGGGTTTGTTCCTATATATCCTATGGTTTTGGGTGAAGTTGTAAATGAGATCACCTCCTTAATTTCTCTTTCTTTTGTCTTGCTGTTGGTGTATAGAAATGCAACTGATTTCTGTGCATTGATTTTATTTATTTATTTATTTATTTATTTATTTATTTATTTATTTTTATGCGCACTGACTTTATATCCTGACAGTTTACTGAATGCCTGTACAAGTTCTAGCAGTTTTGGAGTGGAGTCTTTGGGGTTTTCCACATATAGTATCATATCATCTGCAAAGAGTGAGAGTTTGACTTCTTTACTGATTCGGATGCCTTTTGTTTCTTTTTTGTTGTCTGATTACGGAGGACTTTTGTTGTCTGATTACTAGGACTTCTAGTACTATGTTGAATAGCAGTGGTGATAGTGAAATCCCTCCCATATTCCTGAATTTAGGGTAATAGCTCAGTTTTTCCCCATTGAGGATGATATTCGCTGTGGGTTTTTCATAGATGGCTTGGATGATATTGAGATATGTTCCCTTCTATCCCTACACTGTGAAGAGTTTTGATCAGGAAAGGATGCTGTAGTTTGTCAAATGCTTTTTCAGCATCTATTGAGAGTGTCATGTTTCTTGTTCTTTCTTTTATTAATGTACTATACCACATTGATTGATTTGCGGATATTGAACCAACCTTACAGCTCAGGAATAAATCCCACTTGGTCGTGTTGAATAATTCACTTAATGTACCATTGGGTCCTACTGGCTAGTATTTTGGTGAGAATTTTTCCATCTGTGTTCATCAAGGATATTGATCTGTAATTCTTTTTGGTGGGGTCTTTGTCTGGTTTTGGGAAAAAGGTAATTCTGGCCTCACAAAATGAGTTTGGAAGTTTTTTATTTCTATTTTTTGGAACAGTTTCAAGAGAATAGGTATAAATTCTTCTTTAAATGGTTGCTATAGTTCCCCTGGGAAGACATCTGGTCCTGGGCTCTTGTTTTTTTGGGAGATTTTTGATGACTGCTTCAATCTCCTTACTGGTTATGGGTATGTTCAGGTTTTCTATTTCTTCGTGGTTCAATTTCAATATGTGTCTCTAATTATGCATCCATTTCATCCAGATTGTCAAATTTGCTCGTGTATGATTGCACATATGTTCTTATAATTGTTTGGATTTCTTTGGTGATGGTTGTGATCTCTCCTCTTTCATTAATGATTTTATTTATTTGGGTCCTTCCTCTTTTCTTTTTGATAAGTCTGGCCAGGGGGTTATCAATCTTATCAATTCTTTCAAAGAACCAGCTCCTAGTTTCATTGATTTGTTCTCCTGTTCTTTTGGTTTCTATTTCATTTATTTCTGCTCTGATCTTTACTTTCTCTTCTCCCACTGGGTTTAGGCTTTCTTTATTGTTCTTTCTCCAGCTCCCTTAGGTGTAGGGTTAGGTTGTATACTTTAGAACTTTCTTGTTTCTTGAGAAAGGCTTGTATTGCTATATACTTTCCTCTCAGTACTGCCTTTGCTGTGTCCCAAAGATTTTGAACAGTTGTGCTTTCATTTTCATTTGTTTCCATGAATTTTTTCAATTCTTCTTTAATTTCCTAGTTGACCCATTCATTTTTTAGTAGGATGCTCTTTAGCCTCCATGTATTTGAGTTCTTTCCAACTTTCCTCTTATGGTTGAGTTATAGTTTCAAAGCATTTTGGTCTTAAAATATGCAGGGATGATCGCAATCTTTTGGTACCAGTTGAGACCTGATTCATGTCCCAGGATGTGATCTATTCTGGAGAATGTTCCATATGCACTAGAAAAGAATATGTACTCTGTTGCTTTAGGATAGAATGTTCTGAATATATCTTTGATGTCCATCTGGTCCATTGTGTCATTTAAAGCCTTCATTCCCTTGTTTATCTTTTGTTTAGATGATCTGTCCATTTCAGTGAGGGGGGGGTGTTAAAGTCCTCTAGTATTATTGTTGATGTGTTTCTTTGATTTTATTATTAATTGGTTTATAGAATTGGCTGCTCCCATGTTAGGGGCAAAGATATTTTAAATTGTTGGATCTTCTTGTTGGACAGATTCTTTAAGTATGATATAATGTCCTTCCTCATCTCTTATTATAGTCTTGGCTTAAAATATAATTGATGTGATATAAGGATTGCCCACCCCCCAGCTTCCTTTTGATATCCATTAGCATTGTAAATTGTTTTCCACACCTTCACTTTCAATCGGGAGGTGTCTTTGGGTCAAAAATGAGTTTCTTCTAGACACCATATTGATGGGTCTTGTTTTTATCCATTCTGATACCCTGTTTCTTTTGATTGGGGCATTTAGCCCATTTACATTCAGGGTAACTATTGAGAGATATGAATTTAGTGCCATTGTATTGCTTATAAGGTGACTGTTACTGTATATTGTCCCTGTTCCTTTCTTGTCTGTTACTTTTAGGCTCTTTCTTTGCTTAGAGGATCCCTTTCAATATTTCCTGTAGGGCTCATTTGATGTTTACAAATTCTTTTTGTTTTTGTTTGTCCTGGAAGCTTTTAATCTCTCCTATTTTTAATGACAGCCTAGCTGGATATAGTATTCTTGGCTACATATTTTTCTCATTTAGTGCTCTGAATATTATCATGCCAGTTCTTTCTAGCCTGCCAGGTCTCTGTGAATAGGTCTGCTGCTAATCTAATATTTCTACCATTGTATGTTACATACCTCTTGGCCTAAGCAGCTTTCAGGATTTTCTCTTTGTCACTGAGATTTGCAAGTTTTATTGTTAGATGATGGTGTATGGACCTATTTTTATTGATTTTGAGGGGGGTTCTCTGTGCTTCCTAGATTTTGAAGCTTGTTCTCTTCACCAAATTGAGGAAATTATCTGCTATAATTTGCTCCAATAAACCTTCTGCCCCTCTCTCTCTTTCTTCTTCTTCTGGAATCCCAATTATTCTAATATGGTTTGTCTTATGATATCATTTATCTCTTGAATTCTCCCCTCATTGTGTAGTAGTTGTTTCTCTTTTGCTCAGCTTCTTTATTCTCTGTAATTTGGTCCTGTATATCACTAATTCTCTCTTCTGCCTCATTTATCCTAGCAGTAAGAGCCTCCATTTTTTATTGCTCCTCATTAATAGCTTTTTTTAAAATTTCAACTTGGTTAGATTTTAGTTCTTTTATTTCTCAAGAAAGGGATTTTATTTCTCCATTAATGGATTCTCTAATATCTTTCATGGTTTTTCAAGCACAGCTAGCACCTAGATAATTGTCATTCTGAACTCTAATTCTGACATATTACTAATGTCTGCATTGATTACATCCTTAGCCATTGGTACTGCCTCTTGGGGTTTTTTGTTTGTTTGTTTGTTTTTTGTTTTTTGTGGTGAGTTTTACTGCCTTGTCACTTTATCCAGGTAAGAATAGGTCAATGAGAGAACAAAATACTAAAAGGGTAGCAACAACCCCAGAAAAATATACAGTAAACAAATCAGAAGAGGCTCAAAAGAAGGAGGAGAAGAAAGGGGGGGGGGAAGAAAAAAAGACAAAACATAGATATTAGACTGGCAAATAGAACAGGGCCACACACTTGATTTTGGGTGTATTTTGGTCTGTTAGAAGAAAATACCTCCCAAAACTTTAAAGAAAAACTTATATGTATACACAAAAATAAGGATAAATATGATGAAGGGATGGCATATGACTATAAAGATGAAAACTAAAAAAGATTCTAAAAAAGAAATTGATAAGATAAGAAGTTGGTTGAAAAATGAAAAAAAAAGAAGAGGAAAGAATGTGATCAGGCTGGAAACTAGAACAAAGCTATGCACTAGATTTAGGATATATTTTGATCTATTAGAAAAATATGTATCCCAAAAATTTAAAGATGAAAAAACCTATATGTATACAAAAAATAAGGTTAAATACAATGAAGGGATAAAATATGTCTATAATAATGAAAATTTAAAATAGACTTTTTAAAAAGTATTGATAAGATAAAATAGTTTTAAAATGTTAAAATAGGAGGAAAAACTAAAAATAGAAAAGGAAAAAAATAAAATTAAAAAAATTAACTTTGAGAGACAAAGGATCATGGAAGACAAGCCATGAATTCTGTGTGTTGGTTTCCCCTAGCTCTGGAGTTCTGCAGTTCCCCTTGATTGGTAAACTTGGTCTTGGCTGGATGTTCTTGCTGATCTTCTTGGGGAGGAGCCTATTGCATTGATTCTCAAATGTCTTTGCCCAAGGCAGAATTACACCACCCTTGCCAGGGGCCAGGCTAAGTAATCTGCTTGGGTTCACTCTAGGTAGCTTTTGTTCCCTGAACACTTTCTGGAGAGCTTTGGAGGGCGGTAATGAAAATGATGGCCTCCCAATCTCCAGCCCCATAGGAGCTGAGAGCTCAGGGCACCACTCCTCAGTGCACCCTCAAAGAAAAGCAGTCAATCCCTCCTGTCTCCCTGGTCTCTGGGTGCACTCTGAGCTCACCGAACCTGTGACCCAGCATTTCTATCTCTGGCGCATGGTCCCATTTGGAGTCTCCAAACCCAGCAGATTCCTGTAGTGTGCTTCCACACTACACCTCCTGGAGGAGGAAGGAGGGGGTCTCTCTGGATCTGCCACTTGTGGGGACCCTGCTTGAAGAGTAGTGGTCCAGCTGTGCCTTGGATCACAGTTTAAGGTAACCCCTAGCTAAGAGTCCACTCCTTGGCTCCGTCTCTGTTGCTGGCTTCCCCACTCCAATGCCTAGGAGCTCTGCCACACTCAGACACCCCTGTCTTTCTGAGACACCACAGGTCCTGAAACCACACTGTCTCAGCGAGGGCTCCACCCCCTGTTTAGCCTGTGGAGCAGTGTCCTTCAGTGGAGCTGACTTCTATAAGTTCTGATTTTGTGCTCTGCTGCTCTACTGCCTCCTGTGAGCCAGCCCCTCCCCCCACAGTCTGTCTTCCCATATGTCACCTTGGATTCACTTCTCCACACATCCTGCCTTTCAGAAAGTGGTTGATTTTCTGTTCCTAGAATTGCTGCTCTTCTCTTTGATCTTCTGTTGAGTTTATAGGTGTTCAGAATGGTTTGATAACTCTCTAGTTGAACTTCTGAGACCCAATGATATTAGATCCCTACTCCCCCACCATCTTGCTTCTCCTCCTCCTCAGCTCAGTTCTTAACTCATTCTTGGAAAATTTGCCATGGTATTGATCTTCTACACAAAGTGTTGTAGGTATCCTTTTTAGTAGTTTCATATTTCTTTTTACTCCATATAGGTGAGGGCATATAGCATATCACTGATTCTTTTCCTCCCTCTCTGTTTACTGGTGACTATGTTGTAGAATCTGTTTGTATTTATTTGTTTTTTCAATGTACTTGAGTGATTCAAATGTTTGACTTGAAGCCTATGACTTTGCAGATGCTTTGTTAATCAATTTTGTGAGACAGAGATGACATTTCTGTGAATTTGTAGGTGAGATGCTTTGAATATAAAAGATGCAGTATTTTTATGGGTGCCTGGGTGACTCAGTGGGTTAAGCCTCTGCCTTCAGCTCAGGTCATGATCTCAGGGTTCTGGGATCAAGCCCTGCATTGGACTCTCTGCTCGGCGGGGAGTCTGCTTCTCCCCCTCTCTCTCTGCCTGCCTCTCTGCCTACCTGTGATCTCTGTCTGTCGGACAAATAAATAAAAATCTTTTAAAAAAAAGATGCAGTATTTTTATTCCATCAAGTTTTGCTGTGTTTCCATAAGTATGGCTCAAGACCCCTGAAGTCTGGATTTGTGTCTCCAGCTGTTATTATAGTGTTATTTTTAATCTTAGAATGAGTAGCAGAAATGTTACTTTACTTCATTAACTCTGAAACATAGAGGGATTAGTTTATGTTTACTAAAAAGGAGGGCCATGAGAGGTTCTCTGGGCTCTGTTTTCCATAATTACCCTATTACCTACCTCCCCCCTCTGTGTTCTCTTATGACAATTACAAACTATTGTTTAACTCACTGGAACTCAGCACAATTTAGAAGAGTTTTCCCTTAATAGTAAGCATCAATATAATGAATGTAATAATTGGATGATGAGAACTGCTTCTTCAGGGAGGGGAAAGTAAGAAAGAGGCAAATGAGCCCAAGAAGACCACCCTGGTGAAGAAAGGAAAGTTTACCCCAAAGGAGATTTTTTAGCAATGAAGATAGGGTGTCCTGAGGTTTTTTTCTTATGCATGAAGTCCAGATTTCCTGGAAAAGGATTTGGCCCATACAAACTATAGTGCCCAAACACAAATGTATCATAGAAGCATGGACTGGAAGATTCTACCTGGACCTTATCCAGTGGGTTGTTACTATTATCCATCCCACAAATTATCTCCTCCCTACTAATTCCCTCATTTCCAGATGTTGCAAATAAACACTGCTCCTGTGTGGATGACTAAAAAAATAGAAGGAATACAAAAGCAAAGTAGGACTAATGACAGAGCTTTTGCACTCAAGTGAACTCATGAAGGTTTGGATTCTAAAGAGGATCCTGAGTGGGATTATTTCCCAAGCTCCTGTTACAGACATGTGAATAGCTGTTCTGGACCTTGCCTTCTATAAAAATCCTCATTGTTGCTTTGTCTCTGCAAGTAGACTGCTCAGCTTGCTTTGAATATGAAAGTGAAATTCTAGTCGGGTTTGCTTTTACAAGGATCAAGGTCTGAATTTTGTAAGATATTCCTCTCATATATTCCAAGTATGCTTCCTACCTCTCTAAATATCAATAGTTGGAGACATTTCAGAAATCATGAAGTAAATTAAACCAGGAAATTTTGGGAAGATTTCCTGGGAATCAGAGGCAGTAGGCAGCTATTTAATTTTGTTCTATAACAAAGAAAATCTGTGCTGTTGAATAAGCTTCCCTCTCAAGGCTATTATTAAACAGCCACAAGCATGAGAAGTCTTCATTGAGAATTGGGAAGGAAACACCACAAAATGGGTTAGATCTAGAAAAACTTCAAACACTTTCTGGGCAACTTTCTCATTTTTATTGGTGAATACAATATCAGTTAAAGATTAATATCTTGTTGTTCATCAAAATAAGAGGACCGAGAGATGGTTGACTTGAAGTCTGTAATCACTGCTGGAGAAGTGATTTTATTTTTGAGTTCTGCTCCATTAAATCTTCTGAGCATTTCACAGAAGAAAGAGCACAGCATGTGAAGTCCAAAAGTGGGTGGATAGTTACTTGCTTTCTGATTGTGAACACGACATTTTATCTCTGAGCTTTGGTTCTTCCTCTGTTATGAGAGAATAATAATGATAACACATGCTATTCAGGGTTGCTGTGGTTGTGAGGATTGATCGAGGTAATGCAGAGCTTAGGAAATGGCAAAGTTGGAAGTCTTTCTCAGATTTTAGGTTCACTCTTTCTCAGTGCCTTTTTTTTAAGGCACCTGGCATTTGAAATTCAGAACACACCCTGGACCTTGATGAGCCTAACATAACCTTGATTTTTTTTTTTTTTCCCATTTAGGTGTTTGTGTGCACATAGATATGCTTGTGGAGTTTAGGGGAGGAGAGTTCAGTCTCTAAGTCAAGGCCCTGGCTTTGGAACCTTGAAGTAAATGTCAGTGAAGGAAAGATTCACTTTGCATAGTGTCACTTCAAAAGAGACTATAGAGGGGCACCTGGGTGGCTCAGTGGTTTAAGCCTCTGCCTTTGGCTTGGGTCATGATCTCAGGGTCCTGGGATCGAGCCCCGCATCGGGCTCTCTGCTCAGCAGGAGCCTGCTTCCCCATCTCTGTCTGCCTCTCTGCCTAGCTCTGAGTTCTCTCTGTCAAATAAATAAAATCTTAAAAAAAAAAAAAAGAGAGACTATAGAGTTTTATCCCCTCATGGGTGCCCACTGTATGGACATGATACAAATGAGGATAGGCAAGAATATTTTCTGGCTTTTTTTCAGTGTAGTTCATTTAGAGCTAATCACTGCAGCTCTCACAAAGGCCAAAAAATTATCACATGAATGTTCCTTTTTTGGGAGATTGCTAGTCTTACCAGCTTGAAAACTTCTAATTTCTAAACACTGCATGAAATTGTCAAGCCGTTGTGACTCTGCATGTAGTTTCTTCATGACTCTTAAAAAAGCCAGTTCAACTTCCTCCTATCCCTCTAGTCAAGGCTACTTTTATCTACTCCTCTTTTTAAAATTCTTTTTCATCTGTACAATTGTTTTCCAAAGGTTTAACCACAGTAACATAAATATTTTTCCTATTATGAATCTAAAGCTGGCTATAGGAAAATAAGATAATTTAGTCAACCAGTTTTTATATTTGGGAATAGAAAGGATTTAGGGAGCTTCCATATGGTAGGACAACATCCTCCTGGGAAAACATCAGTCACACTAGTGCAGATTACACTAAACAATGCTACTGATGATTGAAATTAGAAAATCCCCATGATTCACAAACTTGAACCATTGCCTCAAATATAGCACAACATGTATGTTTATCCATTTCAAGAGCCAGTTGAAAGAGTCTCAAAAGGTTTACTTAGGAAAAAAAGACCTCCATATTTTCAGAATTGGCAAAATAACTATAGTTGGGGGAAGAGGGTATCAAATATTTCTCACTGTGAAGGTGTGTGCTTGACTTTCCTACTAGTTCTTTAAATTTCTGTGATAGTTCCATTAGATTCCTTATTTTCACTCAATAGAACCCACTCTCTGGTTGAGATCTAAAGCTAATATTTTCTTTCTTATTTTCTTTTTCTCTTTTCTTTTCTTTCCTTCTTTGCCTCTTCTTTCTTCCCTTCCTTTTCTCCCTTCCTCCTTCCTCTTCCCTCCCTCCCTCTTTCTTTCTTTTTCTTTCTTCCTTTCTTTCTTTCCTTCTTCTCCCCTTCCTCCCATCCTTCCCCTCTTCCTTCCTTCCCTTTCCTTCACTCCTTTCTCTTTCTGGCATTATTCTGAACTTCCAATATAGCTATTAATTTTCCTTTTTCATTATTTCCCCCCCTTCCCTTCCTTGTTGCTTCTCAGGTTTTTCGACTTACATTTATAGAATTGAATTGATGACAATTCTCAGTGTATAGCCAAGGGTCATCATTGATCCATGCCCAACTTCCTTTTTATATATAATTTCTTCATATAATTTAATTGTTACCTGTATTGCCATTTCTAAATCTGTTTTCCCTACCATAGACACCTATTCTTGTGTTTTAATGTGAGACATTACAAACTACCTTTTTTGTGTATCTATTTGCAAATATGTATAGCCATAATTAATATGTAGTATCATTTTAAGTATGTGCTTTTATTTTTTTTAAGATTTTATTTATTTATTTGGGAGAGAGAGAGAGAATGAGAGAGAGAGAGCATGAGAGGAGAGAGGTCAGAGGGAGAAGCAGAATCCCTGCCAAGCAGGGAGCCTGATATGGGACTCAGTCCTTGGACTCCAGGATCATGACCCAAGCCAAAGACAGTCACTTAACCAACTGAGCCATCCAGGTGCCCTAAGTATGTGCTTTTAACTTACACAAATGGTCTTATTTGATACATTCTGTTACTTTTTTTCACTCAGCATTATGTTTTTGAAATCTATGTCAACATATATGAGATAAGTTCATTCTTTTTGATTCTGTGCATTTTATCTCTTTCCCATATTAATGGATATTTAGTTTGTTTCTAACTAGCACAATGTTGCAATGAACATCCTTCATTTATATCTTTATCAATAGAAGTTTTTATTGGGATTGCATGACATTCTGGTTATATTAATGAGATTATAATCACTAGGTTCAGAGTAAACACATAATCATTTTTGTAATTATTCCCAATTTTCTCTTCAGTATGGCTATACCAATACATATGCTTGCATGAAGACTTTGACTTCCCTACATCTTACTCTGACTTTGATACTGCCCAGCATTTTATTTTGTTAAAATTGTGGATAGAAAGTACTATTTCATTGTTGCTTCAGTTTAATATTTCTCGGCCAATAAGGATGACTTTATTTGTATATCAGGCACTTAGGTTTTCTATGTATAGATTGCATATTTATATTTGCTGCCAATTTTATTATTGGGTTTCTTATTTTTTTCTTGTTGATTTTCTGGAGATCCTTAAATAGTCTATACATTTTTTGCCAAATACAAATATTTTCTCTGGATCTGTCACCACATAATATCAAATCCATCAAACTTCTTCATGGTTTGTGCTTTTATATGTTCCTTAAGATCCTTTCCTGATACTGCATCTTTGTGGTATTCTTTTACATTTTAATGGTACTTTTAAGTTTTATCTTTAATATTCAGTATGATACCAGAGCTCATACATTGCAATAGAAAAATCAAAATGAATAAGTATGAAGGTTAGATAAGGAATTGATGTAATTATTTATGTAAAATATAAGACTCAGCAGAAAATTATCAGAACTAGTAAAAATTTAGCAAGATAGCTGGATACAAAATCAGCCAATACTAAAAATAGATTTAACATTAGAAAATTAATCTAATTCACCTGTTAACAGGATAAAGGAAACCAATTATATGATCCTCTTGATATATGTAGAAAAGTATTTGATAAATTCAACAACCAATAATAAAAGTATTTATAATAAAACCCCACAAAGTTGGGGCACCTGGGTGGCTCAGTGGGTTAAAACCTTTGCCTTCAGCTCAGGTCATGATCCCAGGGTCCTGGGATAGAGCCCCGCATCGGGCTCTCTGCTCGGCAGGGAGCCTGCCTCCCCCTCTCTCTGTGCCTGCCTCTCTGCCTACTTGTGATTTCTGTCTGTCAAATAAATAAATAAAATCTTAAAAAAACCACACAAAATTGTTTTGAAATAGTAATACATTATACCCTAAAAAAATCAGTAGGTTTCCTCTTTGCCAGTAATTATTAAACAGAAAATACAAAACTATACACAATGGCAATAAGCCTAACAAAAATGAGTAAGACTTTTACAGATAATTATTTAAACATGCTTCTAGAGAACACAAAAGAACATCTGAATGAATGGAGAGATGTACTGTGTTTCTGAAGGGGAAGACAGCACTGTAAAGGTAATGTTCCTTCCCAATTCAACCCATGAATTTAATGCAACTCAAATAAAATTCCAAGGTATAGGATCTAGATAGTGAATATTTAAAACCATCTGGAAGAGTAAAGCAAAGATGAGAAATTACCCTAAATAAAGGTTTATTACAAATATATAATAATTAAATTATTCTAGCAGCAGCATAGGAACAAACTATTAAAATAGAATAAACATTCTAAAACCATGCCAATATATATATGGGAAATTGATAGCAACAGATTAGTTACTTAAATCAGTTATGAAATAATGAAATAATGGATTATTTTAAAAATAATGTTGGCATATAATAATAATAAAAACAACCACCAATATTTATTGGGCACATACTGTGTTCCAGCACTGCTCCAAATGTTGAAATACATAAGAATTCAAGCTCATACCAACCAAATGAAATAGGTAATATCTTTAGTATCATTTTACAAATGACAAAACTAAAGCACAAGCGCAGAGAGATTAGATAAAGTTGCAATTCCCAAGCAGGGATTTCAATTCAGGCAGTTTAGATTCAGTGTCCATCCTCTTAGCCACTATTCTAGACAGCTATCTCTGACCCACATTGGCTTATTCTAAGCAGAAAAATAAAATTAGGTCCCTTACTTTAAACCATATACCCTAAGAAAAATGATCTCTGGATGAATTATTTCCTTTTTAAAAATTTTATAACAATCTATTATTTCTGGCCACTGGTATCAGAGGTGTGGTGACTAAACTCTCCTAATACAAATCTAAAATCTCTGAATTTCTTAGGCCATCTTATTTATTTATGTTTAACATCTTATTATTTTATTTAACATTAACATCTTATTATTTATATGTTTAACATATTATTTATGTTCATTTTTTACTTGTTTTCCCATTTCCTGTTTTAAGTACCAGGCAGAAGAAACAAATTTGCTTTATAAACAATTGTAGCTATTACATTACAGGAAGAATAGAAAGGAAGAACTGATAGACCATGCATGCTCTACATCAGAATAGAACTTGCGATCTAAAAACACTGTATACTATTGGAGACAGATAAAAAGGATTGCTGAAAAGGGGAATTTTTGACACAGAATCTTGAGCCATACATCTGTAGAAGCTCTTAGGGTATATTAACTAAATATCAGGATGCTTTCTGAATATGAATTCCAGAAAAAGCAACAAAGTACTTGCTTAATGATATACAGTCTGGAAATAGGATGTAGGCCTATAAATCCATAAATTCATCTTTACCTAACAATCAGTTGAATAAAACGAATATTCATGGATTCAAATGCCAACATAGAATGGATAAAGTTTCAGTGAATAAAAATATCTAAAAATTTACTTTTGTTTGCATTATATTAACTTACATATTAAAAATGTCTCTCTGGTACAACTAAACTCTAGATCTTTGTCATTTCTTCATCTCTTTCACATTCACCTCCCTGACTTTCATTCAGTATCTTATATGTATCCTTTACCTCTACCCCAAGAGCAAAGTTTGAATTTAAATAAGCAGGATACTAAAGGGAAATTCATTTCCTTGTATCTCTCACAAATAACTATGGGAGTCCAAGAACATAAACTATAATGATTATATTAAAATTTCTTATCTTCTTTAGTATCTCTTATTTCCAAACTCCTGGGAGCCTTGCTCTCATGTGTCACAAACAGCTGCTATCTGTGTCATTCTGTATTAAGTAATGTGAAGTCATTCACATTTGCTCCTAACACATTATGTCTTCTCTCCCACATTGAGTCCTGTGATAAATGGAACATTTCTTCCTTGATAACTGCTTTTCTTAACAATTCATTTGCAGACCATTTTCCTTGGATGGTATTTGAAGGAGTGGAGAGAGAAGGAACTAACTGTACAAAGCAGGTATGCAGGAGGTGGGAACCGTGGTCTATATACGTTAGTTATATGGGAGTATATATTGTAATGCTTTTTCTCCTGAGCCCACCAAAGAGTTCTCTCCTTCCTAGATAAAAATTGGCAAAGAAGGAGAGTAAAAGTAAGGGCCTGGAAACACACCTAAAATTCCCTTAAAGAAACCCAAATATTTTTGTCTTACCATTTGGAAACAGGATTCTTCTTTTTATTTTTTTTTTAAGTTGGCTTCCTATAAACACTAGTAATATTTAGCCCTATACCACAGCCAAATCTGAGGTCTTAGATCTACCTTTTGATTTCTGTGTTGTACCTGAAAATCATACTGGGAAATAAAAGGCTGGGAATTCAAATAGCTGGAAGGAAATGTTTGTTTCTAAGCTCTACTCACCTTATTGTGTGTGTGTGTGTGTGTGTGTGTGTGTGTGTGTGTGTGTGTGTCTGTGTGTGTGAAGGATTTCCATATTGCTTAGTTTTAATTGGTTTCAATAGAACTGTGGAAAAAAATGGAAAAGACTATGACTCTTAAAAAAAAAAAATCAAGGTGCCATTGATATGCCCGATTATAGGAAGTTTGTTTCAAATGCTCTTTAATTACCCATTTTCAAATCTCCTGTCAATATCTTAAACTGTGGGGGGGGGGGGAGAATGTTTATGAATTTCAACCTGCCACTGCAAGTATCTGCTTAAAGTTAGTGTCACATCTGTGAAGAACAGAATTTACTTCTAGCACAGTGATGTTAATAGCTTAAAAGTGGTTATAACCAGTTATCAAAATACTCCAAATAATAGGTGACCAGGAGACTAAGTAGTCATCAGTTTTGAAGAGTCTGAAGGAATAGTGGGTGTGATTAATCACACTAGACCACCCAACCTGAGATTGTGATTCTGAGCGTGGTCTTATTAGAGGGGCCCTCTACTATTATCTTTTTACTACATATTTGGTAAGTGCTTTCTTACTTAAATGTAAATATGTAAATCTGCCAAATCACACGTATCAACTTCCTCAACAAAACCAAGTCTTAATGCCTGTCATCACTGCAAATGCCAGGGAACCACAGGAACATCACTAGGGGTTATTTCACTAATGTCTTCTGTCAACCAAATGACAATATCAGTGTTAACATCATCTGTCATTTAAGCTTTTCTGCTTCTGAAAGAACACTGTAATGAACTATTTGTGAATTTGGATTCTAGAAACTCCGTTCTTAAAACTCTGATCAAGCGGGGGATCTGATTTTTCACTATTGTAGATGTTTTGCAGTGGGTTTACTTAGTTACATTGTTGTAATTGATATAAGTCCACTCTTTGACCTCTACTTCCAAGGCACTTCTTAGACTATGGAGTTAGTCCAGGACACAGCACCTTCTAGGGTGTGTCCAGGGGACATTGATTTGTACAAGGGCAGAGGAAGCCTGGTCTAGCAAAATTTTATCTTACCTGCAATAACTATGGGGAAGGCAGCTTGGAATGAATGAGATTGGCCTTAGAGGGTTGTGTTCAGTGTGTTTGTGTAGTAGCCAAATAATAGAGCGCACAGCCACTGGGAGTGCAATGTCACAAGACCTGAAACTGATCTCAGAAATGAGATTTAGAATCGGTGGAAGAGGTTGTGTGCTCCCATCTATTACTCTCATGGGTGTAGGAATAGATGTCATTTTGTTTTCTCTTTGTTCTTTCTGGTTTTATTTCTGTTGCTCTTTTCCTGTCTTTTGTGGGTTACTTGAGTGATTTTTTTTAAGATATCCATTTTTGATGTATCTTTAGTGTTTTTGAAAGTGTCTTTGTTTAACCTTTTTAATGGTTGCTCTAAGTATTACATTATATTTACCTAACTTAACATAGTTTATTGGTGTCATCATTTGACCAATGAGATTAAAGTATAAAAACCTTCCTTCCCATTGTGTCCCTTTACTCTCTTCTGTTTATAATTGTCTTAAATATTTACATACATTTGCAACCACATCAGACAGTTTTATAATTATTTGAAGACTTTATTTACTTATTTTAGAGAGAGAGAGAGAGAGAGAGAGAGATTGAGACGATGCTGCAATAAGGGCAGAAGGGGAAGGAGAAGGCAAGGGAGAAAATCCCAAGAAGACTCTGAACTGAGCATGGGGCCCAACTTAATTCCAGGATCCTGAGATCATCACCCTAGCTGAAACCAAGAATCAGTCACTTAACCAACTGAGCCACACAGACACCCCAGACAGTTTTGTTAATTTTTACTTCAACTTTCAAACATACTTTAGAAAACTCAAGAGGAGAAGGAAAACCCATTATATTGATCCATATTTTTGCTCACTGTAGTCTTTCTTCCTTCTTGAGAGTCCATGGTTCCATGGTTCCTTTCTTTTAAATTAATTTATTTTTTTAAATCACTTCCTCTCTACTCAAGGTACTACTTTTAGCCATTCTTTTAAGGTAGACTTTCTGGAGACAAATTTTCTTAGATTTCTTTCATCTGAGAATGTCTAATTTCCTCTTCATTCCTGGAGAATATTTTTACAAGGTATAGGATTTTGGATTGACAGTTCTTTCAGCACCGGAAAAGCATTGTTCCACTTCCTTCTGAGCTCTGTGGTTTTGATAAGAAATCTACTATTATTTGAATTGCTTTTTGCCTGTAGGTAAGGTATTGGATGTAAGGCATGTCTAGTCTTCATTGTAACAAGTGTAATTGAATTGGGTATAAACAAGAAATTTTTTTATTATTCCAATAAATCCCTCCTGGGCATTCCAATAACTCTGTACACAGTTAAGGTTTGTAGAAAAAGGCCAAATTTTTTGGTAGATATTTTGGAGAAATCTAACATTATATATTGTGAGCAAAAATTAGGATTTGTACTTTCCATGTTACCTAAAAGTGCTCTATAGGCTTGTTTCTGGACCATTTATCCTGCCCTATTTGTTTTTCTTTTTTTAAAGATTTTTTAATTTTTTTTAAAATGAACTTATATTATTTGTTTCAGGGGGTACAAGTCTATGATTCATCAGTCTTATATAATACCCAGTGCTCATTACAACACATACCCTCCCCAATGTCCATCACTCAGTTAACCCATTCCCATACTCTCTCCCCTCCAGCAACCTTCAGTTTGTTTCCTAAGATTAAGTGTCTTATGGTTGTCTCCCTCTCTGGTTTCATCTTGTTTCATTTTTTTCCTCTCTCTCTCCCTATAATCCTTTGCCTTGTTTCTTAAATTTGATGTAACAGTGAGATCATTTGACAATTGTCTTGCTGATGGACTTATTTCACTTAGCCTAATACCCTCTAGTTCCATCCACATCCTTGCAAATGACAAGATTTCATTTTTTATGGCTGCTTAATATTCCAGTATATATGTGTGTGTGTGTGTGTGTGTGTGTGTGTGTGTGTGTGTGTACACACCACATCATCTTTATCCATTCATCTGTCAATGGACATCTGGGCTCTTTCCACTGTTTGGCTATTGTAGACATTGCTACTATAAACATTGGGGTACAGGTGGCCCATCAGGCCACTACATTTGTATCTTTGGGGTAAATACCCACAAGTGCAATTGCTGAGTTGTACGGTAGTTCTATTTTTAATATTTTGAGGAAACTCCATACAGTTTTTGAGAGTGGCTGTACCAACTTGCATTACCACCAATAGTGTAGGAGGGTTCCCCTTTCTCCACATCCTTTCCAACATCTGTTGTTTCCTGACTTGTTCACTTTAGCTATAGTGGTTTTGATTTGTATTTCCCTGATGCCAGGTGATGTTGAGCACTTTTGTGTGTGTCTATTGACTACTTGGATGTCTTTTTTGGAGAAATGTCTGTTCATATCTTCTGCCATTTCTTGATTGGATTATTTGTTCCTTGGGTGTTGAGTTTGATAAATTCTTTATAGTTTTTCATTTTGTCTGTCCACTCCTTTTATTGCTATAACTTTCTAATATGTCTCAGTACCTGGTGGGATGAGTCATGGTTATTTGGAAATTTTATTCTTTCATATAAACATCTAAATGTTTCGCATGTTCACCTAAAACATTCTGCAGATTTTTAAATTGATGTTATATTGAATTTAAACATTGTATTTTTATTCAGGTCCTCTTATGATAGTTAAAAGTGCTTGATACAATTTCTTTGCAAATGCCTTGTTCATTCTTTATGAGATTACTCTCACTTTATAGATTTTTAAGTTCCTATAATGTGATAGCATATTTACAAGCTTGGTGAATTCTATTATTAGTTCCAATTTTTTTTGTTTTTCTTTTATTAAAATGATCATACCATCAGGAAATAGTCTTGCACCTTCCCTTGCAATTATCATAACCCTTATCATCTTTACCTTTCTTACTGCATTAGTTAGGATGTTCTGTATTACTGAACTGAACAATAATAGAGAAAATGGAAATTTTTATATTTGTTCCAGTTCTTAAAGGGAATATTCTTAACTTTTGGGTTTTACTAGGTAGCCTTTTTCAAATCAAGGAAATTCCTTTCATTCAAACTTTCTGAGAGTTTAGTCATGAAAATCTATTGACTTTTATCAAATGTAGTTTTTCTTCATTTATTAAGATGATCATGTGATTTTTGCTTTTAGTTTATTAATGTTGTGAATTGCATTAGTATGTTTTCTGATATTAAACTATTTTGGATTGGTTGAATCCACTATGTTGGATTCTGATATATTAACTTTTAAATAAATTGATAGATTTGGAATTTCTGTGTGTTTAAAATGTTTATAAGTTAACTATATCTATACTTTTCCCCTCATTATTGTTCATCTAGTTTTGAATTCATGGTTATACTAGCTTTATAAAATTAGTTGGGCATCTTTCCCCTTTCTTCTATTTTTCTGGAACAACTTGTATGAGAAAGGGATTATCTGTTCTTGAAAGTTTGGTAGCATTCAACTACAAAACCATATGGGATGAAGGTTTGGCCATTTTTGGAGCAGGAGTTCTTGATTCCCATATCCAGTTCTTTAATGGTGATTCATCTATTCAAGTATTATATTTCTTCTTGGGTTTATCTTGGCAACCAATATTTTTCCAGAAATGTATCCATTTAAGCTAGGTTTGCAAATGTCTTGGCATATCATTGCTAATAGTATTCTATTATTTTTTTAAAGATTTTATTTATTTATTTGTCAGGGAGAGACAGAGAGAGAGCCCAAGCAGGCAGAGTGGCAGGGAGAGACAGAGAGAGAAGCAGGCTCCCCGCTGAGCAGAGAGCCCGATGCAGGACTCAATGCCAGGACCCTGGGATCATGACCTGAGCCAAAGGCAGCGGCTTAACCTGCTGAGCCACCCAGGTGCCCCAGTATTCTATTATTTTAAAAATCTTTGTTATACCAATAGCTTATTGCTAGTTATTTTTTCTAAATTTTATAAAGTAATATTTTCAGGGTTTTTTCTGTTTTATTAATCTTTTCAAAGAATTATTTAGTTTTGTTAGCCATCTTTATTATAAATAAGCTTTATGTAAAATTGATTTCTGTTATCTTTGTTTTTTTTTCTTCATCCTACCCTGTTTGATTTTATTATATTGCCATTTTTATAATTTTTGGTTGGATACATACGTTAGTTATTTTATGTCTTTCCTATTTCCTATTTTATGTCTAATCTATTTTCCTAAATAGATTTCTTTAAAGCTCTAAATATTCTTCTACATGCAACTTAAACTCTTTTTGAAATTTTGTCATTTAGTACTTACATTGTCATTCACTTTGAAGTATACTATAATTTCCACATTATTTCCTTTATATCCTAAGATTATTTAGTTGCATGTTTTCATCATATCTGTAATATATATATGATTTTAAGGCTATCTTATTATAATTGATTTTAAATTTTAGTGTATTAGGACCACAGAAGATCGTCTGTATGCTAATGATTACTTAGTATTTGTTGAGGATTATTCTATGCCTTAGTTGCCCTACTACTATTATTTTTTGTAAATGCCACATGTTTCCTAGAAACATATGTTCTCTTTTCTTGGGTGTGAATGTCTTTACATATTTAATGTCCTATGTAATTGACTATTTTCTTTCAATTTTTTTATATCTTTGTTTATTCTTGTTTGTTTTAAACTACAGTTTCTGGAAGGACTGGCTTACAATCCCCAACTACAAATTTGTATCATTCCTTTATTATTATTATTATTATTATTACTACTATTATTAATTTTGAAGCTATATTGCTAGGTGCATATGTATTCATGGTCATTATATCTTGATCTCTCTTTTTTTCCCAGTACATAGTATATTCTTCTTTGCACATGTGTGAGGGTTAAGAGGCATTTTTATTTTGGCAAAAGATATAGAAACTTAACAGATCTCTTTACACAAAGTAGGAAATCATACATCATAACATCAGTTCATGGTATCATAATTTTACTAAGCATAACAACTCTGGCATTTTAATTTTTTTTCCTTAAAATATGCTACATGACCCTCCCACTTGTGCATATTTCTGGCAATGTGTCTCTTTATAACAAGTGCAGGTGAATAGTACAAAAACTCTAGTACATTTTTTTGAGCATTTATTGTGAGACTGGGCAAATTTAAGATTAGTTTTCTGGGTGTGGATCTTTTCCACTAGAACATGCTTTAGGCTGTTTGAAATTTAGTCAATCTACTGACTTAAAAATGTTTGTATTTTTCAATGTAGATGCAGTTGATCTAACCTATAAGAATATTTGCATAAACCTGTTAAATGTACTATATTAACTTTGAAAGAAAGGAAAATTAAATTATAAGAAATTATACACCAATTAACTTAATGACAATAATATTAGTAGTGACTTTATTTTTTAAAACACATTTTAGATACTTTTTTTTGTAACATTATGAGCAAAAAGCCTTTCATATACTGACATAATGGGTTTCACTAGTATGGTGATTTCTGGGTCTTCATATTGTTAACCTACAAGAAACATTTGACAAAGTTGAATAGTCCTTCCTTCTTGGAACACTATCTTTCAAGACCATTTTCTCCTCATTTTTCTCCTATGTTCCCAGCTATTCCTAAATCTCCTTTTGCTATTTCCTTCTCAGTTTTCTGATCTGTAAGTGTAGAGTGTCCCAGGGCCCGGATCTTGTAATTCTTTTATATTTACTTCCTACATAATGGGATTGTTCTATAAATAGCATCCATATGGTAATTTCTCCTGAATTTATTGTTATTTGGCTGAATGATATGAAATTTCTAGCACTTGACCATTTTTTGATATACAAACATGGTAATTTTACATGATCAATGATTCAACCTAAAAAACTATAATATATACATACATTTTATATATATATATATTTTTTTCCCATGCGAACATCTAAGGAACTACTCTTTTCTCTCATAGCAATCTATCAACAAATCCTGTCAACTCTACCTGCAAAAATATATCCTAAATCCCATCACTCCTCATCAATCTTACTACTTCCACCTTAGCCTCAAACTGTCATGATAGTGCCCTGACTAGTTTCCCTGCTTTCCCTTGCCCTTTTACGGTCTGTTCTCAGCACAATTGTCAGAATTATCCTTCTAAAACGTATGCCAGAACTTGTCAATCCTTTGGCCAAACCCTCTAATTTTTCCCATCAAATTCTAAAATCCTTTCCATAGCCTATCAGGCATTGTATGTTCTGACCCCCTCTATCTCCTTAAGTTAATCTCCTACCTCTTTCTTCTGCAGCGGCAGTGGCTGATGTTCCTCAAACTTGCCCAAGGTGCTCCCACCTTGGGATTTGCCTTTAGTCTCCTCTGAGTGGGACAGTCTCTTCCCAGCTACTTATGGCTCCCTCCTTTATGCTTTGAGTGGCTCCAATGCCACCTCATCAGAGAAGCCTTTCCTGACACCTCTGCATAAAATAGCATCCCTCACTGTTACTCATTGTCCTTTTATCTTTTCTCTTCTTCATAGCACTTATCAGAACCTGATGTGTTATGTATTCATTTGTTTGTATATTTATTTTCTGTCTCCTGCAACTAGAAATAAGCTCTACCTACCAGAGATTTTGTCTGTTTTGTTTGTGGTTTTGTCTCCAGCATAAGACAGCACTTGGAACACAGTGCATACTCAATATTTGTTGAATGAAAGAATGCGTGCATGAATGAGTGGTCTGGTTATAGTGATGGAACTTTTGTTCATGTTCAACTTGTCACTACTTGTTTACTCATAGTCCTCTCTGGAGGTTGAACTTTTAATCACTTTGTACACTACAATCAGATAGCTCTGAATGCATTGTGGATTTTGACAATAAAATGTTCCAGGCTTATCATGATATATTCTTCTCTAAACATGGAATTATATATTTTTATGAATTATTTTTAAATAACTAAGTAGTAAAGACAAAAATATATATGCTTTTGCCAACATTTCTATTACCTCTTTAATTTATTGGCACCAATCTCTTCCCTATAATGTAGGAAATTCAGTGTGGAACATTCCTTTTCTTAATAGTCAGATAAATACAGATACTTGTCTATAATTTAAAAGTCAAATAAATGTATCAGGTAATTTAATGAAAGTAAAAATAAGAAATACAAGAGACTTTAAGAACTTTATCCAAAATAAAAAAAAATAGTATTAATACTATGTAATATAATAGATAACATATACAATATTATGTATATTATATTATAATAATATTATAATATTTTCTAATTCCAGTCATCAGTAACATTGTTTAGTGTAATCTATACTAGTGTGGTGTTTTCCCAGGAGGATGTTTTCCCACCCTATGGAAGCTCCCTAAATCCTTTCTGCTTCCAAGTAGAAAATCTGATTGACTAAATTATCTTACTTCTCTATAGTCAACTTTAGATTCATAGTAGGAAAAATATTTTTTTATTAATTATTTTTATTAACATAAAATTAACATATTTTATTAACATTTTAATTAATGTATTAGCACAGGTCTGTGAATTGTCAGGCTTACACACTTCATGGAAAAATATTTTTTAAAGATTTTATTTATTTATTTGAGAGAGAGATAGTGGGAGAGAGCATGAGTAGAGAGAAGGTCAGAGGGAGAAGCAGACTCCCCGTGCAGCTGGGAGCATGATCTAGGACTCAATCCCAGGATTCCAGGATCATAACCAGAGCTGAAGGCAGTTGTTTAACCAACTGAGCCACCCAGGCGCCCCATAATAGGAAAAATATTTATGCAACTGTGGTTAAACCTTTGGAAAACAACTATACAGAGGGAAAACAATTTTTTTTTTTAATTTTACAAAAAATTTTTGTAGGTCCATATATTCACAATGGTATCTGGGGTTCACAAGAAAAATAATGTATAAAAACAAGAAAATCAATGTATTTGGGTCATAACACATTTTAGTGATGCTTTTATATTATTTTATATTTACATACCTTTATACTTACATGCAACTTGTATACTGTATAAATTTATATTTGTAAACATTATGTTTAGGTAGTTTACAAATAAGTAACTTCATTTTTGGCCTATCTTCAGATATTTTTATTCCTATATAAATGAGACACAGAAAATTTAATGTTATAAAATTCTAGAAAAACTTGGGGCATATATCCAAATTATTCCATGGCTTTAAAAATGCCATGTCTTCACCTACATTTTGTGTTGTGAATAATTACCACATAGGTAAAACACAATCATTTTTTTTCTGGGTAATCTGATGGAGACCTACAAATAAAATTACCAAATGTGGGAAATACTTTTGTCAAAATTCAAACAGATAACTAGATTCTGAGACTTTCTACTTGGAGTGAATGGATCCTGAGCCAATAATTCATTCTTAATGAATTGCTCAGGGGATTCCCAGGATTTTAACTGCTTCAGATGATAGTTTTCTAGGGATCCAATACTACTAGAAGTTGCTACTTTGTGTGACTCATTTGTGCTTCTGTGTAAACAAGAGAAACCCCATTTAAGGCTATTTATGGTCAGGGTCATCAAGGACCACTGGCGTAACATCTGAGCATTTGGGCTCAGTTTCAATCTGCCCTGGGGCAAGGCATTCTGAGACTTCAGTGAAGCTGCTGCCTCCCCCTCTTTTTCTTATTCTTTAGGTGTCCATTTTAGCCTGGTAGCTGGGGAGCATGACTTCCTTTTCACCATGTCTTATCTGACTTTCTCCTTCATTGCTTTCAGGACTTCCTTCAGGTTGACTAATTTGGCACTGTGGGGAATTCAGCAAAGTGTCAAAGTCCCCTGTGTGTGGTCATGTAGCCTCTAGGTCTAAGTCATTTCTGACTTCTGGGTTCCCTAGGCAAAAGCTTTGCTAATTAACTTCGATACTTTTACCTCAGTTCACTGTATTTTTTCCCCATTGTTAGCACTGTTTATTTCCTATCCTTTTTTCCCAGGCACCTTTCATGTAAAAAATGGAACAAAACAAAAATAAAAACACCAAAAACCTGCCAATAACCCCCCCGAAAGAACTTTGAGCATTTCCCCACCCTTCTAGTAAAGGAAGGTGGAGTGATGGGAGAGCACTCCAGCAACTCCATACATCGACATTTTCAGTTCAGAAATTGTGATACCAAGAGTGTGTGTGTGTGTGTGTGTGTTTATTTCCATGACTCCAACAAGTTTTGTAGCTTTAGCTAATATCAGGGTATGTGCCAGCCTCTTTCTCATCAGTTTTCTTCATACTTGACAGTAATCTTCCCCTAAATATGTGTTACTAAAAGTCTGACCTAAGTAAGATCTGGTAGTATTAGCTTATTGGAAATAGAAGTTCTTATACCTCATTCTAAAACTAGTAAATTCTCTCATTAAATTTTGAGTTTGTGATCATCATTTTCTAGTCATAATATTATTCTTTATAGCTGCAGCTGCACTGTAGGTTTTCTGGAGTGTTCTTGATGTTGATACAGTTGTAATTACTCTAATGATTCTCTATTTTTAAACTTTCATAATTACTCTAATGCTTCTCTATTTTTAAACTTTTTCTATAGAACTTTAGGATTCCTTGAAAATGCTTCAGCACGTACCTGAGGGATGAGGGTTACCTTACGGATGGCACCCTCCTCCTTCTTGAGACAACATTTCTACCAGGGTAGCTGTTGAGTTGTGCCCTCCCATGTGCCACCAAAACAAACAAACAAACAAACCCAAAACCAAAAAAACATATATATATATATATATATATATATATATATATATATGTCACCTTTCCAACCCATGGTTCCTGTGAATATGACTTTACCTGGAGATCAGATCTTGCAGACATAATCAAATTAAAATGAGGTCAAACTGGATTCAGGGGGTTCTATAAGTATCCTTATAAGAAGAGGGGGATTTGGACATAGACAAGGAAGAGACACACTAGGAAGAATACCATATGAAGATGAGGCAGAGATTGAAGTGATAGGTCTATAAGCCAAGGAATACCAAGCACTAACAGCAACCACCGGCAGAAGCTGCAAGAAAAGCACAGAATAGATTTTAACTCAGAACCTCCAGAAGAAACCAACTTGCTAACACCTGGGTATTGGAATTTTAGCTTCCAGAACTGTGAGAGAATAAATGTCTGTTTTAAGCTACTCAGTTTGTGGTATTTTGTTAAGCAGCCCTAGGAAATGAATACCTTTGATCTGTCTTATATCTGTATAACATGACACTGGAAGGAAGAATTGGTTCACTTGTGAAATGTTTAGAAACCTTGACTATTGCGCACTGGTGGTGGTGGTTTTAGTTGAGGGGAGGCAATGGGGCAAAAATTACTCTCTTTGCCTCTGAAGAAAACTGTTTAGTTGGAGAAGCAGTGTGTTATATAGCACTTACAATAATGCGTTTTTTTCATTTGATAAATCTTAATTACTATTCTCTTCCTTCCCATGGCCCATTCTTTACAAAGAATTGGGTGAATTATAATTGGATGAATTATAATCTCAGTGACACCACAGTGGTATAGTGTGCTCAGAACCATTCACCTTTACAAACACCATAGCTAATGGATCAAGGTAGTGCCTTGACCCTTATTCCTTTCAAATATATTCCTTTCCAAAGTAGTACACTCCCTGGGAACTTAAGCAGGATTCATTATTCCTAGACTATTCTGGGGCCACTCCTCAATCCCAAGAGGCCCAGTCATATTTTTTACCATAAGGTCCATAAAGTTCTCATGGAAATAAAACGAGTAAGTCCACCTTCCACTCCTGCCCCCTAACATATGTCTGGAATTCTCTTCTCACATATTACTAGAAATCACTGAAAAAAAAGCTTGAAACTGTATGCAAATTTTGTCTTAAATAAAATGGATAAAGATAAGTTGCTATTTCATTTAGGAGGGAAAAGTCGGCAGTATTACTGTATAAGTTCATTGAGGACTATGTATCATTTCTAAATCCAGAAAGTCATAGTTACCTGCTGGTACTGGCTAAAAAGCAGTTGTTAAATGGATTAGTAGAACTAATTAGGTCATTTAAAATTATTGTTTTTACTTTTTTCAATTCAGGGTATATTCATTTTCTTAGTGATATTTCAACACAGCAATTATATTTTAAATAAATTAGAGAATGCAGACACTTATTCAAAAGAGATACTCATAACATTGTTTTATATTTTTAAAATTTATAGCTGTGTTCAGTGGATTGCAATGGGATTTAGTGAGTTTATTTCCTTTCTGGTTTTAATTAGGAAACCCTACTGGAATTGTGGATAGCTATACAAGATGGAGAAATAGATTTTTTTAAATTATATTGGATGTTAGTGATTTTTTCTTTAATAAATTTTCAGAGATGCTTTGGTGTTAGTTGATTTTTTTTAAGAATGATAGAAATGAAACCAAATATTTACTTAAAGTAATTTTGAATGTTGCAAAAGAATGTGCTTATTGAGAAAGTTGAATTTTCTCTAAGAAAAACCCTCCAATTTCTATGTTTTGACTGCATATCAGTTTGAGATTTGGTCTTGTGAAACTCCAAGTAAACAAAAGAAGTATTCAGGAAAACATTCTTTTATTTGTGGTGGTGAGCAGAGACAAGACAGAAGGGAAAGGCCTTGGAATGAATGAACTATTTCCTGAGAAGTTCTAGAAGGGACCACTTAGAATTCTTTTTGGATTTTTTAGTTAAAAATAAGAATATATATGGGTCACTCCATTAGCTCATCTTATACCTCTGTAATTGAGAACCAGAAACCATAAACAACATAGACTGAGCCATGAAACTGAAGTGATTGGTGGCCACACTGGGGTGATTGGTAGCCACACTGGATTTCCAACAGAAACTGTTCCTGGATAGTTCTCTCTCTAATTTTACACACACACACACACACACACACACATATCTTTTTATAACTAATAGATGACAGATGACATCTCACGTCTTGCCTCCCTCACCCTTAAACCAACAATGATTGTACTAAAAGCACAACACCTCATGAATTGTCTCCTCTTGAACTCTCCCACTTCTTTTCTGCTTGGCCCTACTCTTGACAGAGTTTACTGCTGACTTCCTTGTTTTACTCCCACTCCCCATACTCACTATTATCCCCTGCCCATCCCACTCCTTAGGCCACAATTCTATTATAAAAAGCTTTCATACATATTGACCTTGCTCTTTTCTTCTTTCATTTCATTGACTTAACCTAAATCTAGAATCATTAGATTCTGAAACAAGGGATCTTAAGGGTCAACTTACCATACTCACTTCTCTTATAGGTAAAAATAATAAAGAATATATATGATATATTCAAGGTTATGTAACTATATAGGAGAATTACTAGAAGTACTTGTATTACATATGCCTCTCACATTTGTTAATATCGTTATTATTTATAATAATACTTTATCTCTTTGATTATTTCTATTAAGACATTATATGGTAACAGTATAAATAAATGTGATAAAAATGATAGTGATGTGGCAGCATTAATTCACTTATTGAACACATTTATTGAGCATATACTACAGGTCAATAATTGTTCTAAAACCTGAGAATTAAGCTGTAAATATGGTAGAAAAAATTCCCAACCTTCTTAGATTTTGCATTCTTGTGTTAGAGGATAGATTCTAAATTTATACATAAGGGAAACATGTAGTGGTTTGTGATGATGCTGAAGATTCAAGCAGGGAAGAGGGAGAGGAAATGTATGGGTTTTATATTCTAGTGTATATGTAAGGGCTGGAGGTGGGGGAGTGAAACCAAGGGTTTGCATGTAAGGATACTGAATATATTGGAACTGAACCAAAGAAGCATTTGCTCTTCCTGATTTAATTTTTGTTAATAAAGAAGGATTGCCAAATATAATCCTTCTAAAGTTTTTTTTCCTTCCTCCTGAGATGAATAACATAAAATTGTGGGAGAGAGTAATATAAGGAAAATACGCTTTTGCCCTAGCTGCTACCCTCATTACCTTCATTTTTCTCTGAGAATCTCATTTCTCTAAAAGGCATGATTCACCCATTGACATGGCAATCCTAGTTAATTTAACTCTAGAGTTTTCATTTCTTCACTTTTAAGAATGGAGTTTCTTACTTGAAGGCAAAAGGTTTAATCAAGTCTGCATGAAAGAAAAAAAAGAAAGAAAGAAAAAAACCAAGATGCAGAAGGAACCTAGAGCTACCAGGGCCTCAGGTCAATGTATTGGACATTTACAGAAGAGGGCAACAGCTTGGAAGCCTCTTTACCGTAGGAGAATGGAGAGGGAATTGACATGGGTGACTTGAAACACAGAGAAATAGCTACTGACCAGTTCTCTCTGGTTTTTCTAACCCAGTGAGTGGTATACTACTTCAAAACTGGAGGGGGGTGGAATCTTTCAGTTAGGTGGGAGTGATTAAATAAGGGGAATAGTATATCTCAATTATTTTTCATAACTTGTGTTCGTATATACATACCATAGTGGGGGAGTAATGTGTATATTAAATTTCCTCTGGTTCTTCCTGCGTCTCCTACAATTTCTCTTTTCTTTCCCACTTCCTTTCCTCTCCTTCCTCTTAATGTTGGTGTTGCTTGGGGTTCCATCCTTGTTTCACTGCTCTCTTCCCTCCAGCTCCTCTCCCTGAAAATCTTGCTCATTCACAGGGTTTCAGTTGTCTCCTAAATGGTGATGACATCCCAATCTCTTTACACCTCACCTCTCTGATCACTAGATTAATAATATTCCACTTGTATATTATGTGGCCAACTCAAATACAGGGAAATAAACTACCTTTGTTCTACAAATTTGCACATCCTTTTCGGTCTCCATTTCAATGTACTTCCCATCTCCCAAGCCCAATACTCAAGTCATTTTTGATTAATTTCTTTTTATCATCAATCAAACTGATATTGACAGTTTTATTTCCCAATAATATGTTAAGTTTCTTTGTCTCCATCCTATAGCTCTTCCTGAGCCTTATCTCTCTTCCTCCCCCAACTCCATCCATCCTCCACATTTCTGCTGGAGAAACCTTTGAAAATGAAAATCTGACCTTGTAATATCCTACTTTGGTCATTTCCCATAATTGACTTCCCTTAGGATCAGACATTTCCATACCCAAAGTGATCTCTATATTGCTATATAAAGAAATGTGGAAAGGGGCACCTGGGTGGCTCAGTCAATTAAGCATCAAACTCTTGATTTCAGCTCAGGTCATGATCTCAGTGTTCTGGGATGGAGTCCTGCCTCAGGGTCTATGATCAGCATGGAGTCAGCTTGAGGATTCTCTCTCTCTCCTTCTCCCTCTGCACCTGCCCCCTCCACTTGTGCTCTCACTCTCTCTCTAAAATAAATAAATCTTAAAAAAAAAATAAATATAGAAAGAAATTCAACAAGTGTCTCAAAATGGTAGAACCACAGAATCATAGATTTGAAAGATTCTTCAAGAGTCACCAGTGGAATATCTTTCTCTTTTCTGGAGGTATCTAAGCAAAAGTCATGAGTCAAATGAGAGGGACTGAAAAATGGAGAGAATTTAAGTCTCAGATATAATCTGATCCAGGTGAACTGAGATCTCAGCCTCCTTCCAAGCTAACTCTGGATTGTTTGATTTGGAGAAGTCTTCATCATTTTCTAGGCCCGAGTTAATAACATTTCCCTCATGTTGTCTATCCTCATCTCCAGCTAGAAGTGTTTGTTTGTTTGTTTTAAAATTTTTTTTTATTTGACAGAGAGAGAAAGTGCAAGTGGGCAAAGAGAGAGGGAGAAGCAAGCTCCCCACTGAGCAGAGAACCTGATGTGGGACTTGAGCCTAGGACCCTGGGATCATGACCTGAGCCAAAGGCAGACACTTTATTGACTGAGCTACCTGGGAACCCCAAGAAGTGATTTTTTTTTTTTTTTACTTTGTTTCTTCCCTGAGGACAGAACATTTCTTTTTACTTTTGATGCAAGGAATGCAGGTAGTAAGTGCTAAATGAATATATGAATACAAGCATAGTTTTTAAGGTTCTAGTTTGTATTATTGTTAGTATAATGTCAAGAACTTAAACTTTACCTTCAAGGAGACTTTAGTTCAAATCCTGGCTTTAGTACTTACTAGTTGTGTGCTACTAGAAAAGGTGATTGATTAATGACAGTGAAGCTTGGTTTCCTCATCTGTAATTGGAAATACTAATTTCTGCTTTTAGGATTTTTAGTAAGGATTAAAGAAAAAAAGTAAACCTCTTTTCTGGTGGCTCTGGGGAGGAGTTCACATCTAAGCTCATTTATTTTGTTGACAGGATTAATTCCCTGTAGTTGTAGGATGGATGTCCTTATATCCTTTTTAACTGTCAGCAAATGACTTCTCAGCAACTGAGACACTACACACATTCCTTCTCACATGGCTCCCTGTATTTGTAAGTCAACGTTTGTGTGTCAAAATTTCCTTTTGCTTCGTCTTTGAATTCTTGTATCGGGTAGAGAAAGCTCTCTCCTTGTACGTGTTCATGAGATTAGATCAAACCCACTTAAATAATATCCCTAGCATACTATAAAACATAACATAATCATGGGGGCTATATCTTATCATATTCACAGATTCTGAAAATTATACTATGGCATTTCAAGGGACAGTTTTAGAAATTAATGCCTGCCATAAATGTGCATGTACCATAAAATTAATATAACAAATAAAGAAGAAACAAATATAACAAATAAAAATAAATTCTAACTTTTTTGGCATATTTTTTGCTTTCCTATTTAGCTTGTGTACTATAAGTTCCTCTTCCGCTTATAGTTGTGTTGAGCAAATGCATATTTTTGAATAAAGTAGAGAAAATCAGATATGAGAATTTTTCATCACTTTTTTAATAAATTCTGGTTTTATTTATTGAGCATTTATTATATGCCAGTCTTCTGCTCTAATTCATCTAATCTTTACAAGCAATGCTATGGCTGGTGCTGTTATTAGCATTATTTTATAGATGAAGATGAGAGGCAGAGAGAGATTAAGTAAAATTCTCAATGTTTTACAAATAGTAAATAGTAAATCCAGGATATAAATCCCGCTAGTCTGTGTACACATGCTAGGCTCCTGACTTTTGTGTTTTCGTACTCAGCAAATTGCTCCTATTGATCAATCACCTCCCCAATGAAAATGGCATCCAGCTGTATGGAAATCCAGCAGGTCTGGTGCAAAGAACTGTGGATCTTTGGTGGGCGAGTTCACTTACATTTCACTGATAAATCTGCAAATAAGCAGATGACTCCTAGGAGGAAATGGAGAAATAGCTTCCCAGTGATTTAAAATTAGTTACTAATTATGTTCAGATCCTGAGGAGACTTAATGGAATTAGAAGGACTCATTAACATCATATTACTTACATATTACTTATTGAAACAAAATGAATAACCTCTATTTGTAAGACTTAACACTGTGGATAGAAGTAAAGCCCAAAGAGCAACAAAGATAGATTCACTTGAGTGCACATTTTTACCTGTTCCTTGCTAACATGATTAAGTAAGTGCTTCCAAACAGTTGACAGTTTGGTCATAACCAAATCCCACTAATCATAGGGGACTAGAAAACTCATTTAGATACCAGGGAAGAAAGGGAGAGAGAGAGAGAATTGCATGATCTAATGAGGTTTTCCCATCTCCAGTATCTGTGAAACATATTATTTAGTAATGCTTCAGAGATGCATATATAATTTAAAGTAAGTTAATATTATAACCAGAAGCATCTATTTTGGGACACAAATCCAACTGCAGTTGGTATGCCATGTTTGTCCATGTGTGTCTGCCTGTTACCAAGAGAATATCTGCCCTGGGCTCTGCATTAAGCAGAATATGCTTTGTCTAAGTCTTTGGAGGTTTGCTTATTATTGAGGGAGTGAGGGACCTCTAGTGGATTGCAGCACTTTTCAGATGCTCCAACTCACATTTTTATTGATCATGCTGTCATTCATTCATAGTAGATGCTCAATAACTACTTGTTGAATAAATGAAAAAAATAATCCCTGAGGAAAAGAGTCATTCAACCCCATTCTAAGGAAATTGGGGGATTAGAGCTGCAATGCTGGCTAAAGATCTGGACATTCTTTCAAGAGTATTTTTTTAAGATTTATTAATTTTAGAGAGAGAGGGAGAGAGAGAGTGCAGCATGTGCATGTGAGCGAAATGGGGGGGGGAGGGGCAGAGGGAAAAGAAGAGATTCCTCAAGCAGACTCCCCGCTGGTCACAGAACCCAACCTGGTGCTCCATCTTAGGACCTATGAGATCATGACTTGAGCTGAAATCAAAAGTCAGCTGCTTAACTGATTGAGACATCCAGGCACCTTAAGACTATTTTTGAAACTGATTTGATCAAACTCAGCACAGAATCTAGCTAAAGGAATGGAATGTGTCCTATATGAGGCAAAAGCAACCTATTTTTGGATTTTGGCCACATACCTGGGGCAAAGATCTGGGCCTACATGATATAGCCTCAGGAATCACCTGTTTGGCAACATGGTATAGGAGTGGGGGTTTATAGGTATATGTCTTCAGACAAAATCACTGACTACGTTCCCAAGTCTTTATGAAAACTATGTAGTGTTTAATAATGATAGGGAAATTAGGATAGCATGGAGATTTCCCTAACCCAAGAGAATAGCATAGACTTTATTGTCCATGATATAGCTGGCTGTTAAAGTATTCAGCTTTGTAGGTCTTTCTTAACAGGTTGGCAAAGGGCAGGCCATGGAACTTTGCACTGACTCATAAGAATAAAGAATAGAAGGTTTTTTAGGACAAGACAGTGTTGTGCCTCTGGTACCTTAAGAATATTGCCTAGGGACTATGAGCTTTTCAGGAACCCATAAAAATATTTGAGGACTGATAAAATTGTTGGCTTCAAATATAAAAAGACAACAGAAAAATTGAAATTAATATTTACTTCAATGTATATAAGGTATAATGTGTTATTCTATTGTTTGTTAAAGCTATTATTAGTACTGATTTTACTTGAAAACAATTTTTAGATTGGATTTTTTAACCTTGCTGAAATTCTCAAAAAAGTGATGACTAGAGAGAATTTATTGCTAATTCCAAAGTAAATTAGTTACATGTACTGCATTTCTAAAACAAAACTATGAACATTTTTCAATATTTTAGAGCAAAGTATTATGTTAATTGTATTTAACTAACTTAGACATTTTAATATGTTTAATAAATGGCAAAATTGCCTAAAGCTCAATCAGATCTTGAATTAGAATGTAATGGTCAGCAACAGGAAGTTGTCCATACATCAGAGAAATTCAAGAGAAACCCTCTAAGGAGTCTAACTCTAATTGGCAGAGTCTGAGAATGGAAATTAGTCAATATGAACTGCCAGGGAAGGCTGTCAACGAGTAGCCAGCTTTCCTCCTAAACCATGACAGAACTGGCAATACAAGTCATGGACTCAGCCCTAGAGAACCAAAATGGGGGTTCAGGGTCAGGGCTTTTTTTGAGTTTCTGGATTACTACAAGTTAGCACAAGATAAAAGCTGGCCCTGGCAATAAGTTTGACTTGTTTATGAGTCCCTTGAGTTTTAGTCTAGTTTTTCCCTAAACCAAGAACAGATCCCAAGGCTAGAGAAGGATGTGCACATGGCTATCACAACAGTCAACAAATATTATTAAGCACCTGTTTTGTGCCAGAGACTGTCTAGGTACTGGGAATGCAGGAGAGAATAATTCAGGTGCTAACTTCTAGGCCACACTGCTTACTGTCTAATGGGAAAGATAAGGCATTAAAACAATAACAAGTGGGATAAGTGCTACTGAAAAGAAGTATAGGGTACTAAGAAAGTAGCGCAAAGACTGTGAAAGCAAGAGACTGAGACAGGACATTAAAGAAAAATCAAAGTAGAGCAAGCATGGCCAGAACCAGGGACCTCATTGATAGGAGAATTTTCATCTAACAGAGGACATCACAGCAGCAGTTGCTGGAGAGCTGGGCAAGAGTTTGGCATGGGGGCGCAGCTATGGATTTTGTGGGACTGCTACATCAGGGCTGAAGAGTTTACGGTTAGCTCGACATAGACAAGATCTTTCCCAGGGCAATCTGTAACATCGTGAAGTGCTCTCTTGGAATATGTTTGAGAGGGCCCTGGATTATTATGCTCTCTGTCAAGAATGAGTTATTTAAAGTTTATCTCTTTTACTAATACTTCCTCTCAGACACTGTGGCTACCATACTTGCAAATAATCAACTTGTGTCAGCCTATTGGACAGTCCAGTCGAAAAATCTGTCCTTTTTAATCTTTAACTTGTAACTTAGGCTCTTGGAGACTCAGGCATCCCTAACACAAGTGTAATTCTTTAGAATTATAAATAAGTTGTGTTCAACACCAATTAACATCATCATCAAAAATATTGTGCATGGCATACATCTAATGCAAGCAGCAAGCACTGATTGTACAAAGTACTCTCAACTGGAATCCACCCAGCCCCAAATGACTTCATGCAGAGAAAATAAATAGCAGTGAGCAGGCAGCATGATCTGGCTAAAGTGGACTTTTTTTTTGTTGTTTTCCTTTCTACCTCCAGCAGCCCTTAGCACAGTGCCTTACTCATGAAATATTTGTTAAAATGAAAAGTGTACAGAAGGTGGTATATTTTTCCAACACTGCATCTGATTTTGAAAGTCAATCAGTTCAAGTTAAATCACCTAGCATTTTTATTTTAGAGATAGTACCCTTGTCTCTTTGCCTTCCTCCGGGGCGGGGAGATGAAATGTAATAATGCAGTCATTTGTACAGAGCATGTTCCAGCTGAAAAGCCTGTGTGTAAGTGCTTTGAGTCTAAAAGAAAGGTATTCATTGTGAGTCTCGAGTATTTGAAGATGGCCTCACTGATAGAGTTGTATCCCTAAGTGAGTGAAATGGCTGTGGTCTCAGAGGCGTGTGGGAAGGCTTTTTCTTTGGTTTGTGGTAAGAGCCCGTTTGCAGGCCCTGGTATTTGTAATACCACCTTTCTTCAGGCTGCTTGTCAAGATGAGTTCATACATGTTTGTTAGGTGCACACTAGGTTCCTCTGTTGGCAAGTGTTCTATTCCGGAAGTACATAGTTATCGAGAAATGGACTATGTCAACACAAGATTTTATTGTATTTGGAGGCATTTTGGGGCCTCTGAGAGCTGCTCTCATTTTGCAGAGCAAACTGCTGCTGAAGGTTTGGCAAAGCTTAAAATTTAAATGGATTCTATGCTGCTATATGTGGCATCTCCCTTGGTATTTGAATCATTCAGCACATATCCCCACCGTTAGATCATTTTCTTTTTTTGATTAAATTTTTGTTGGTCACCTTTAAAGCTGCATCAATCACTTGGTAATGGAAAAAAAAGTCAATGTAATGATCTGCTTTGAAAATAAACAGTATAACTTGACTTTGGCGTTGAGAGCCTATTATCATGTGGTAACTTCATTCTATTCCAATGACATTATCTGCTAAGGATATTATGATGGTGGAAAATATTTCAATTTTGTTATCGGAACAATGAAGCTGTGATATTTAATTATAGAGAAATATGTTTAATTTGGGGAATCTGGTATGTTGACTGTCACAGTGTACTCATCAGAAGCCTGGGCAGTGGTAATCCAGTTTGAACAGAATATTATTTAGGAATCTACCCAAGTTATTGGTTCAACACTTTTTCTCACTTTCTTAAGTCTTTTCCCTTGAAATTTGAGTTCTTCCATTAACTTTGCTGATTAAAACGTTAACTAATGACCCTATTAATATGCTGTGGTAGTAGGAAGTAGAGAGGGGATAGGAAGGGAAAATAGCACCTGTGGCTAGTTTTTATTTTGGAAAGGTGAGACCTATGTGAGTGACACAGTGAAAGTATTTCCCAGTTGAAATGTTAACAAATTAGGGGAACTGTATTCTCCCTCTTTCTCTCTCTCCCCTCCCCGCATATATATTCCATATGTTGAAGAAATTAAAAATAAAACAGTTATATGATTACATTGATTAGACTGTCATGTGAATAAATAAAGGCTGTCCTTAAAATGGTAGAGAAGGTGGCATTGGGATAAGATTTGAAAGGCAATGCAGGGTACTTCCTTTTCTAGAGTTAACTTTCCTGCTAACAATTCATTGTGCCATCCTACCTTTTTAAATGCTCTTCAGCTACAGCCTTTGACTAGTCAAGAAATAAGTGAATCCCTTTTGCTGAGTACCTACTCTGTGGCAGACATCACACCTGATCTACAAGGGATGTAGAAATGGGTAAGGTACACATTGTCCTCAGGCAGCTCTCCATCTCATAGGAGGCAGATGCAACCAATAACTGTTCTTGGTGTTCACATGTGATCAGGAATGAGAGAGGACATTGGCAGTGGGGAAGAGGTTTAGAAAAGCACACCACCTTTACTCCTATCTCGGCAGTACATTAGCAAGGGGCAGTTAATCAGAAGATAAAAGAATCATAATTTCTGACTGTGAAGTTGCTGAACATCTGAGAGTCACAATGGTTTTTCTGAAGTCAAAGAGCAAGTTGGTAGCAGAGGTGGGACCAGAACCCAATCTTCTGACCAATGTTCTTCCTGCTATATGACATTTCTTTCAAAGTTCCATTTCCAGCTTGAGGTCAAGGGGATTGGAATTCTGCAGGGGAAGACTTGGTCTACTTCACAATTTTCTTTGGTCACAAGTCCCGATATAAAGTCTTTATGTTTCCTTGTCATTTACCTGGAGGACCACAGGATAGATTCTAGGGGTACCTCGTTAATGGCAGGATATTTCTGCAGCTGGGTCAGAGGTGCTCAGGGACCTGGTTTTGGCTTCTGAAACATTCTTAGTCACTACTTGAAGTGTCCCCAGATTCATGAAAGTGCCACAGAGACCACAAAGCAAAACCTTTGTATGTATGGAAGGTTGGGAAGAGTGGAGGGGGTTGTATTGAGGGCTACCACTGAATTCACATGGGAGTTGTGTTCTCAAACAGAATATAAGGAGACAAAAATGCCGTTTGTTTCTGGCAGGGGGCCACAATCAGCCTCAAGACTGGTGACATTAAACTGAAAAAAAAAAAAAACAAAAAACAAAACAAAACAAAAACCTAGCCTAGGCTGCATATTTGCTGGCACTGAGCGATTTGGGCAATGATGGAAATAGGACCTTTTTGGTTTGTGCTACTCTACTTCAGCTCGGTGCCCTTTGTAGGTCCTTTAATATATACAGCAAGCTGAAAGCTCTTCTTTCATAGACCTTTTAGGTAGAATGTATATCTGAAAGAAGCCATTCAAGAACTGGTTTTAAATAACCCAAATATTTGATTGTAGGGTGGTAAGTAAATATTGGTGTTACTACATTTTAAAGGGAAGCTTTATTTTTTTCATTCTTTATAACTTTATTTTTTAAAATATGTAAATTTACAGAATTGTCTCTGCCAATTAAAGAGCCTCAATCCCAAATCCAAACAACTAAAGCTGATCACAAACGCATACACATTGCTGGTAATTATGTATAGGAAATAAAAGGAGGAATAAATACAGGCCTGGTTACCACAAGCTCATCTCACGTCAACACTGGCTTTGTGACATAGAAAACAGTGTATAGATTAAAACTGCCTTGGAAAAAATACAAATTCTTTAAATATAGAATATATTGATCTTGATCTAGCCAGCAATATTTTTATATTAATGCATGACTGTGTTATATTTGCATTTATAATTTTTAAGATTTTATTTACTTATTTGACAGAGAGAGAGAGAGAGAGAGAGATCATAAGTAGGCAGAGAGGCAGGCAGAGAGAGAGGGGGGAAGCAGTTTCCCTGCAGAGCAGAGAGCCTGATGAGGGGCTTGATCCCAGGACCCTGAGATCATGACCTGAGCTGAAGGCAGAGGCTTAACCCACTGAGCTACCCAGGTGTCCCTGTTTATATTTATTTAAGAGGTAATGTGTTGAAAAGAAAGTAAGGCATGTGACTCAGACTCATGAAGGTTAGGATCCTTATCCAGGACCTGGAAGGGTTACTACTTCTTTTTGAATCTGAGTTTCCTCATTGGCAAAAGGAGAAGTGCGTTCATGTAAATGTCTTGGCATAGTATTTGCTACCTTATAGGCATTCCATAAAATGTTAGTCCAATTTTCCTTCTTAGTTCCTGTGAAAATAAACCAGTTAGCGCATGATTTTTGAAACTCTCATTAACTATCCTTTTTTTTTTTAATACCTAATAGCTTTCTTACAGTTGGGTCTCTTGGTGGGCATATCTCAATGTTATTATTAAATTCAGACATAAAGAAAAAACTGTCAGAGGACCAGCTTGGAAGGGAGGCCCCAGGAGATACTGTACATCTCATCTGAAATGTAAAGGAAAAATCAATCAAGGGCAAAGTTGTGGAGAGAGAGGAAGAAACAGAAACACACCTCTTTCACTTTTTTGGTATCAGTCAGCATTCCAAAGGCAGGGCCATCCCATCTTTTACTGTCAAAACTGGGATGTTTTTTAAAGTGAAAAAGGATAGGGAAAAAGTGACAGTAATATGGGATGCTAAGAGAACAGACATACATCTGGACTATGCAGAGCAAACCAGGACATATGGTTATTTGACCGTAAGAGTCCTAGGGCCTTCAGGTAGCATAGTGTCACACAGACCATGGCCAGAATTTCCACTGGGTTCCTAATGGTTAGACACATGGCGTTATTAGTTATGCAACCTCCCTGAGCCTCAACTTACTTATTCATGGAAGAGAGTTAATGAAAGCTGTGCCTCAGGGCTGTACTAAAAGATCAGAGAAATACATCTGAAGTACTTGGTAGAAGTAGATGTGCAGTAAATGGGGATTGTTATATTAAGTGCATAATGCACACAGAAAGCTTTAATGGAATGGGTCTGAGAATAAAAGTAAATCTTATCTCTGACTTCAACATTACAAAACTTGGAACATGGGGCAGTGGGAGAGAGAAAGGAAATGTGTTGCCATCTCATGCTATTTGCTGCTAATTTTGAACTTCATTAACCAACTTTATTAAGTGTATTTTGCCAGATATATTATCACTACATTGTTTTTAATCAATAATAAGTGAGTCTAAAATATTAAAATCAAGAGGGAGGAGATGTGTTTGGGGAAAGAACTATTGCCTGTAGATAAGGTTTGGGTGCTGGCAGTGAATTTGCACAGGTTAAAAGAGTTGCAAAGGTTTGGGATTAATTGCTTCCCCTTTCCTAAAAGGGGTAACATATAAATGCCCTTATAGGTTCTGGAGCCCCCTGCCAGGGAGGAGGGCAGCAATCCCCTGGTTTGCATGGCTCTCTTACCATTAGGAAGAAGGCTTTCCATTTGTATGTAAATAAGCACACACAGCAGATATATTTACTTTGATTCATTCTTTGAAACCACCCAGGCAGCACTTTAAAAAATATTACCAACATTTGTTGAAATTGCTGATCCTCAAATAATTATCCAAGTACCTTCTCAGTATAAATGCCATGTCCTCAGACATCATCCTGAAATACATTAATTATAAAATAATGGGGCTTCTGAATATTCTGTCATGTGTGATTGTTCAGTTAACAGAATTTATGTTCACCTTTGTTGTATCTGTATCGGCAAAGCAGAAGAGGAGGTTCAAAGCTGGAATATTTTGCTTTATTAGATACAGATTACACCATGAATGGTTCCTGAAATGACATTTCAACACATTGTAAAGAGAAAGAATCACGTAGTCTGGATGAGGTTCTCAACACTTCCACGCACTCACTGACATTTTCTTTTAAAGTCAAATCACTCCTAAAGACTGATTTTGTGAGGGTGGGTGTTTTCTACCTGGCTTTTATTCTTTATTTCATTTCATTATTTTTATTTTAATAAACAATACACATTTTCTAGGACTGTTGAGTGTTTTCATTTTAAGAACAAATTAACATATAAATATTTATGTCTTTATTGAGACTTTATTTTTCTAGCAAAGAAATTATATATTTTTAAAACCACATGAATCACCAAATAATGGGCTTGCTGTGCATTTTTTCTCCTTATTTGTCCTTTATGTGATCATTATGTATCTAAAATGAGGCCCAGTTTTGCAGTCTTTATAAGGGTAATGTTAACTTTGAAATCCAGAGCTGAGAAAGTGAAATTGAGGTGTTTATTTCCCAACAGGAATAACGTTCAGTTTGATGAATTTAAATAAACAGTAGTAAGTGCCCCATTCCTTTGGTAAGAAGGGAAATCATTGCAATTCCATGTAAATGTTATCTTATAATTGATGGGGTTTGGTTTGGCAATTAAGTTTGCCAAGAATAACAGGACTTGGCTTCCCTGAGTTGTTGTCGTCGCCTCCTTCTTCTTCATCTCCTCCTCCTCCTCTTCCTCCTCCTTCTTCTTCTTCTTGTTCTTCTTGTTCTTCTTCTTCTTCTTCTTCTTCTTCTTCCTTTTCTTCCTTTTCTTTTCTTTTTTGGCAGTTCTTATTCTGGCAAATTTTTTGGAAGTTCTTTTGTAATTCTTGGAGAACACCTTCAGTAATGTGCCTGTGTGATTAAGAGGCACATCTTGGCTGGACAATTTAATGCATGTCTGGTAGGACAATCTAGTTTGGCTAGAAGTAGTTGGCAATCTACTGTCTATTACCAGAAAGTAAAGGGAGTGAATAAGGAATTTCCCAACTACTTCCATCATCTCTTTATTTTAATTTTTGAATTAACAGAGTAAAATTGAGCTTTTTGGAGTGCAATTCTGTGAATTTTAATATATGCATAGTTTTGTATAACCACCACTACAATCAGGATATAGAACAGCTCCATTTACCTTCCCTGCCCCCACAAACTCTTGAACTATATCCCTCCTCAGTCACTTTGACTCCATCCATAACTCCTGGCAGTCACTAACCTGTTCTCCATTATTATAGTTTTACTTTTTAAGAATGTCCTATAAATTGAATCATAATATGCAACCCTTTCAGATTGTCTCCATTTATTGTAATGCTTCAGAATCATCTGGGTTGTATGTATCAATAGTTCATTTATTTTTATTGCTGAGTAGTATCCTATTGCATGGATATGCCACAGGATGTTTATCCATTGAAGAACAATTTTATTTCCTTCTAGTTTTTGGCAATTATTAATAGAACTGCTATAAACATTGATATATAGGCTTTATGTGATATGAATTTTATTTCTCCAGGATAAAAAGTGAGGAGTCCGATTGCTGGAAAATGTATTAAGTGTGTATTTAACTTTATAAGACACTGCCAAACTATTTTTCAGAGTGGCCTTATATTGCTATCAGCAATATGTGAGAATTCCATTTGCTCTATATCCTCATCAGTACTTTGTATTATTCATATTTCTAATTTTAGTCATTCTAATAGGTATGTTGTGGCATCTCATTTTGGCCTTGATTTGCATTTCATTAATGATTAATGATGTTGAGCATCTGTTTATATGCTTATTTGTCTTCCTTATAGTCTCTTTGATGAAGATTTTGTTCGAATCTTTTGCCCACTTTAAATTGAGCTTTTGTTTTTCAAGACTTAAAGTTCTTTATATACTCTGGATATGAGTCATTTGTTGAATATGTGATTTATAAATATTTAAAATATTTTCTCTAGGGGCTCCTGGGTGGCTCAGTGGGTTAAGCCTCCGCCTTCGACTCAGGTCATGGTCTCAGGGTCCTGGGATGGAGCTCCACATGGGGCTCTCTGCTCAGCAGGGAGCCTGCTTCCCTTCCTCTCTCTGCCTGCCTCCCTGCCTACTTGTGATCTCTCTCTCTCTCTCTCTCTCTGTCAAATAAATAAATAAAATAAAATAAAATATTTTCTCTAGTCTACAAATTCTTTTCTCACTTTCTTAAGCATGGCTTTTGCAGAGCAAAGTTTTTAATATTCATAAAGTCCAATTTATTAAATTTTGTTTTATGGATTGTGCTTTTGGCATCATGTCTAGAAATTCTTTGTTCAACTCAAGAGTCAAAAGATTTCACATCTGTTTTCTTCTAGGTCATTTACAATTTTATGTTTTTTATTTATGCATGATTAATTTAGATATTAATTTTTGTATAATGAGTAAAATTTAGGGCAAAGTTCATTCTTGTTTTTTGCATATGGATGTCCAGATTTTCTAATACAATTCATTGAAATAACTGCCTTTGCATTTTTTTAAATTTATTATTTTTTTTTTAATTTCTTTTCAGCATAACAGTATTCATTGTTTTTGCACCATACCCAGTGCTCCATGCAATACATGCCCTCCTTAATACCTACCACCTGGCTCCTTTGCAAAAGTCAGTTGGTTGTATTTGTGAAGGTCTATTTCTGGACTCTATGCTGTACTTTGATCTATGTGTCTATCCCTTCACCAGTATTGCACTGTCTTGATTACTGTAACTTTATAGAAATCTTAAGAATGGGTGGTGAGATAACTTTAATTTTATTACTATTTCTCAGAATTATTCTAGCTATTACAGTTCTTTTGTTTTTGATATACATTTTATAATAAATTTGCCTATATCTACAAAATAAACAAGAAAAAAACAAACAAAAAAACTTTGCTGGGATTTGATTAGAAGTGAATTAAATCTGTAGACCAATTTGGGAAGAATTTACATTGTTACTATTGTTGAATTCTGCAATCCATGACCATGAAACATCTCTCTACTTTTTAGGTCTTTTATTTTTTTATTTCTTTCATCAGTGTTTGTAGTTTTTGGAAAACAAGTCTTGTATATTTTGTAGATTTATACCTAAGTACTTCATTTTTTGGAACTATTGTAAGTGGTCTTATGTTTTAATTTTTGTTTCCAGTTGTTCATTGCTTGTGTATGGAAATAATATTGATTTCTTTTTTTAAATATGTTATTTATTTAGCTGTCAGAGAGAGAGAGACAGAGAGAGAGCACAAGCAGGCAGAGTGACAGGCAGAGGCAGAGAGAGAAACATGCTCCCTGCTGAGCAAGGAGCCTGATGTGGGACTTGATCCCTGGACTCTGGGATCATGACCTGAGCCAAAGGCAGCAGCTTAAACAACTGAGCCACCCAGGTGTCCCTAATATTGATTTCTGAGTGTTGACTTTTTATGTTGTAATCTGTTAATTCACAAGTTCAAGAAGTTACTAATTTTTAGATTTCTTGAGGTTTTCTAGATAGAGAAATACGTTTTCAATAAGTAGGGATGGTTTCATTTACTTTCCAATCTGTATGCCTTTTATGTAGTCTTACCTTACTGCACTAGCTAGTTCTTCCAGTGTGATATTGAATAGAAATGGTAAGAGTAGACATCACTGAATTGTTTTCAGTCTTATGGGGGCATTTTCCTATTCCCTCTGAGTGTTAGGGAAACTCATTCTTTCTTTCTGAGACAGAACTAGAGGGCTTCTCCTCTAGCTCTCCCTTTCTACACCAATACTACAGATTGCCTAATGTTCAGGCTCAGTGATAGTAAAAGAAAAAGAAATTATGAACTCATCACTAATTTGGTCATATTTTTAATTCTGGTTTTTTCCCCAAACTTACATGGTAATCTTTTCTGAGTTCTCAGATAGCTGCTCCAAGTGTGCTGTCCAGGATTTTTAGCTGCATTCAGGGGAAGAGACAGGAAAGAGTGTACCTCCTCCATCTCACCTGAAACCAGAACATTTTTATGTTTTTTAAAAATAAGAGATTTTTTGGTTTGTTTTTATATGTGCTTTTTTCCCATCAAATCTTAGGAGTAATTTTTAGGGAAATTTTAGGGGGAAAGTATTCTAATCCTGAAAAATGAAAAAAGTACTTTGGAAAAATTTTTCTCCCCTTTGCTTTTGTGTGTGTGTGTTTATTGAAGGATGGCAGTTTATATGTTATGTTTCACAATATTTAGGGCAAGAGGATTAAAAGATACAGGTGAAAAATAAAATAGTTTTCTTTTACCATTATTTAATGCCAGACACACTCAAAGGGACTAATTATTTTGTTGTCTTTCAATCAAATTTTGGGCTGGCCTCATTACTCAACTGCTTATTCTCGGATTTGAAAAAACAAAAACAAAACAATTCTCCATCATTTTATTATGTCAAACCATTTCATTTCAGGAATATTATGTATATCCCTATATAATAATTAAAACTCCAGTCTTATTTTAAACTTAAAGCTTTTCCTCTGAGATTGTTCAAACCAAAGTCTTATAGGAGCAAGGAGATAGGGTTGTCATTTTCCCTATTTTGCCTAATGAGTATTTCTTTCTTTCTCCTCCCTTCACTAGACACCATTGGCTCCCCCAGGACTGAAGAATAGAGTTGGAAATGTGGGGAAGAGCTAAGGTTTAGGAAAAGTATTTCTTGGCTGGCACTATCAGGAATTGACACCGGCCCTAGACTTGGAAAATACTTAAAGCTAAACTGACAATTTCTCATTTTCAGGGTTTTCAGATACTCCTCCCTCACTGCAGCCGTCACCTATAGTTCCATGACACAGGTGATGCACCACATCCACGTGAATTCTAAGTGGGGCTTTCAACACTCATCCAAGTGGCTCTTTTGAGCAAAATTAATTTAAAATTATTATAGGCCAGAATGTCTTTTCTCTCTCTCTCTCTCTCTCTCTCTCTCTCTCTCATTCTCTCTCTCTCTTCACAAACACATTGGCCACAGGAAAACCATTTAATCTCCCAGAGCATACCCCCTGTACTCTGTTTCTTGCCTTTAAACTCCCTTGGGTATGAGTCAGACTACAGTCAACTGTATCCTCTAAGCTATTCAAGTATTCTTGAGTCTTTCTGGATTAGCTCCATACCTGGTGGGTCTCATAGCACATCAACAATTCTCTCTAAAGAAAGACTGCACTTTTTTACTAACTTGTCTCAGATTCTCCAACCTATTTTATAGGGTAGAGGTTAATGGGAAGGTCACAAAGTGGTTCTCAACCACAATCTTTACAAGTCCTACTTGTATAATATACCCCTTTGGAATGTGAGTCAGTGACCTAACCACACTGAGAGAGGAAAAGTCCCTTTTTAACCTCCTATTGCCTGTATAAGTAATCCCTTTGGTCTTTATATGACTGATATCTTATGTTTTAGCTGGAAGAAGATAAATCATGTATCAAATGTAGCTGGTGACTTAGCAGAGAAGCAGTCTAGTTTATGCTTATAATAGTACTAGTTAGATTCTTTAGCATGTATTTTTTTTATTCTAATGGCCCCATCAGTGAAGACTTTCTACAAGCATTGTCTTCAGGATTGGATGTTACTGCAGAAATGAAGAGAGAAAGAAAGGAATCATTGCTCTGCTTTGAGTTTCATAAATGCATGGTTTCAGCCTTTTATATTATTTACCAAAGTATGGATGAATGTCTGTCAATATAAAAATGATTTTCCCACCATACAGAGAGGCAGGGGGGGAAAAACTTCATAAGAAAGGGAGACATAAAAAGAAGGTTTGGAAGAAGATGAGGAGATCCTCCTATGTCTCCCTTGATCCAAATCTGGGTCAGGAGAGGAATAGTAGATAGGTTTGGGGAACTCAAGAGCAGAGATTTTTGTCTTACTCTATAGAATGACCATAGGAAATGCTTTCTTCAGAGTTTATTTTTTTAAATTATACCTTGCATCATTTTGAGCATTAAATTTGTCTAAACATTAAACACCTGGAGTTTCTTCATTTAGAGAAAATTTAATAGAGCAATACAGGAGTGCCCTGGTACTCAGATTTTGCACTGTTAAGAAGCCTGGGTGGAATTTCAATTGGGAAGTTGCCCTTCTTTATCAAACAAACAAACAAAAATATATAAAAATAAAAAACAACAAAACCACTGTAGTTTGAAGAAAACATAAAAACGGGCTGTAGAGATGGCTGAAGTGATGGCAATTTTTAGTGATTTGTTTTCACTCTGTCTTTGAAATTGTAGATTAATGACATGATACTGCTTCGATGAGACGGACAGTTATTCCTGGTGATGAGAAGAGAAAGATAATTTTCTGTACTGAAAAGAAGTATAAGATAGTAATGAAAATATGAGCTCTAGGACCAGACTGACATGATTGGAATCCTGGTTCCTCTGCTTTCTAAGTATGTGACCTTAAGCAAGTGAAATAATCACAAAACTTAAGTTTCCTTATGTGTAACATGGGGATAGTAATTTACCTCAAGAGTTGTGAAAATTGAATGAGTTAGTATTGAATGTAAAGCAATTAGAACAGAACTTGGCACATTGTAAGCACTCAACAATGCTAGTTATTTTGAGTAATTATTTTGAGTAATTGCCTTTTATTATCATGCCCTAGAAATAACCCCCATATTCAGTTAGTGTCACTGTATATTATTGCCAGAAAGGATAGTTTAAGATCAGCACTCTGGTATCTAAATCATCCACCTTGAGTGATGTCAAGTGATATTTAATTGGTTTATATTCAATAGTTCTCTACAGCAACACAAGTCATTTATTTACCCCAGGGGTACAAAAAACATATCTCAAAAAGTATGTGTGTATACTCTATTTCCCAAAGTTAGATATTATCTTTATAATGAATCATTATAATTGACTTTTTATTGTTCTGAGACATCTCTCAGAACTGACAATTCCTACCCAAAAATTTCCAAGCTAAAATTCTTACGGCATCACATATTGATCTAGAGGCTTTGATTGGCCCTTTATTCATCTGTGGCTTGGCACCAGGTCTGTTATCAGAGAAAATGTTGACATTGGATGTAAATAATCTCTTGGCCATCCAAGTGAGGTGGCCCTTCATTCAGATATGAGTCTTGATTGACTGTTAACCTTACTTTCTGCATAATTGGTTGTTAGATATGTAACAGAATATTTGCACTGAATGATTCCTCTAGGGAATGTTCTTGAACTTTCTGATGACTTTCTGTTACCCAAAAAAGAAAATTCATTTGTGATAATATTTATGGAAAATTACCACAGGACATGAAGTCTTCAAGATAATCTACATCTTTGGGGTGCCTGGGTGGCTCAGTGGGTTTAAGCCTCTGCCTTCGGCTCGGGTCATGGTCCCAGGGTCCTGGGATCGAGCCCCACATCGGGCTCTCCGCTCAGCAGAGAGCCTGCTTCCTCCTGTCTCTCTGCCTGCCTCTCTGCCTACTTGTGATCTGTCTGTCAAATAAATAAATAAATCTTTAAAAAAAAAAGATAATCTACATCTTCTTAGATCAAGCAATAACACCAAGAGTAGGGCATTAACACTATATTGTTTAGAGTCATTATAAAACTTTTTAAAAAAGATTTTATTTACTTATTTATTGGTTTATTTACTTACATATATATATATGAGCTCTAATATATATATATATCTATATATTAGATATATATATATTAGAGGCTCACTATAAATAAATATATGTATATTTGTACAAGTATTTGTATTTATTCCTCTACTCAAGTGTAAGTTTTTGTCTCAAAATATACTTGCCCAAACCCAATCAGCTGTTTATTCCAGCTAGTTTTCCTATCATTCCTCTTACTCCCCCTTTTCCTTTTCTTGATACTTTTTGTTTACTTGTATCTTCCTTCCTCCTCCATCTTTCCTTCCTTTCTTCCCTCCATCTGTTAGTTTGTTCCCCTTCTTTCCTCCCTTTTCTTTCTTTCCTTCCTTCTTTCTTTCTCTCTCTTTCTCTTTCCGTTTCTTCCTTTCTCCCTTCCTCCCTCCCTCCCTCCCTTTCTTCCTTCTTTTCTCCTTCCCTTCCTCACCCCCCTCCCTTCCTCCTTCCCTCTCTCTCTCCCTTCCTTTTTCTTCCTTTCTTTCCACTCATTTTCTCCTAACCACTTTAGCTCAAACTATTTGTCTTACAAAAGGCCTTTCTCTCTCTTTCTAATAGTCCTAACTTGCCATCATTTACAGATGCAGTTTATGCATGAGAAACTTTCTCTGGCTGCTGTATTCAAAGCAAAGTGCTTTAGTCAAAGCACTAATTTTCTCTTTGATTCCAGGACTTGTGATTCTGTTTATCACCATTAACAATTTATTATTTGTGCTTTTTTACAGTTTCTTTGTTGGTGCTTCTCCTGTAGTATTATACTTTTTGGCTCACTGGATTGAAAACTTCTTGAGTGCAGCAACTTGCTTTCTAGATCTCTTAGATCTCCCTTTTCACAGATTAGTACAAGTTTGGGTATAGAAAAGGAAGCTCCCCATAGTCTGTGTTTCAGGTGTCTATTGCTTTATAGCAAACAACCCCGAAACTCAGTGCTTAAAACCACCATTTTTTTTAAACTCGTGGTTTTAGGGGTGAGGAAGTTGAGAATGGCTTGGTTGGTGGTTTGTCTCTCATCCCTTTGATAGGATCTGGGGCTGCTGGGGCTAGAAGATTCCATCTTTACTCACATGTTAGGTTCCTTGGTATTTCTTGGCCATTCTCTCCCTGCATGGTGTCTCATCCTTCAAGGCCCCTTCATGTGTCTTAGGCTTTTAAAACATTGTTGTCTTGAGAAATCATATTTCTTGCAAGATGGCTGCTTCCAAGAAGTCAGAAGCTGCCAGGCTAGTTAAGAAATATGTCTGGAATTGGTAGAGTGACACCTCAGTCTTATTCTTTTGGCCAAAACATTCACAGAGCCTCTCAGATTCAAGGGTGTGGAGAAATGGCTTCTAGTTCTTGATGGGAAATGTGATAAAGTCACACTGAAGGAGAGCATGCAGGACAGAAGTTATTGTTCAGACCACTTTTGAAAAATATAGTCTGATTCGATCTATGGGTGAATTCAATGACTTTATTTTGGATGTGCATTTGAGTAATGTATAGTATATAAACTGAAGGGTCAAGAGTTAGAAATGTATAAAATGAATGCTGTTTTAGAACAACTAATCAATTAAAAAACAAATGTATAAGCCAACATTTTATTAAAAGGATCTATACAATTAAGTTCTCATCTGACTGAGGTATTATGGTCTACCTAAAGACTATGATATGATAGGATCCTGGTAGGATGGCAGACTCTGTTCTTTGATTAGGTCAAACACAGTAATCGCTAATTCTATTGAGGCGGTTTTTGCTGTGTCAAATGTGGTAATGGCATGGTCATGATATTCTCTCTGCAAATGGCCTGGAATTTAGTTTGAAGTCCAACTTTTTGTTTAAATGGCACTCATGATTTTCCAGCTTAGCTCTCCAATCTCAAGTGTCATTAATTCTAATCTTACAATATTCTTTTCAGTTCTACAGACTAACCTATAAAACAAGAATTCTATTTATTTACCTAATTATTATCATTAAAATTTATTTAAACATAATCTATTTTTAAGATCCTTTGTGCGCCATACAAGATAAAAGGTACATTTTGTTTAAATCGAATGGAATAAGGGCGCCTGGGTGGCTCAGTGGGTTAAAGTCTCTGCCTTCGGCTCAGGTCATGATCTAAGGGTTCTGGGATCGAACCCTGCATCGGGCTCTCTGCTAAGCAGGGAGCCTGCTTCCTCCTCTCTCTCTGCCTGTCTCTCTGCCTACTTGTGATCTCTGTCTCTGTCAAATAAATAAATAAAATCTTTTTAAAAAAAAATAAATAAATGGAATGGGATAAGATCTTGATTCCCGACATCTAAGAGTATAGTCCTATGTGTGTATGTATCCGTGTGTATGTACGTGCATTAGGATTTGAGTGAGTTTGCTAGTTAAGCTACATAGAGAATTAGACAGTCTATCTTAAAGTTTTAAGGTAGAGTACAGGTATTATTTTATTGGGTCTTAACTTCATGTATTAAATTGGAGGTTCCTTAAGGTGAACACTGTGTTATGAATCTCTTTTTCCCCCCATAACAACAGTACCTGGCACATTTTATGTACCCAATAAATACTGAATATTAACTCTGCAGCAGAGCTTCTATGCAAATGGAACTACTGGTAAACTAATTCTGATTTGACCACACTGGGAATTTGAAGTCCTAAAATGGGCTACTGTAACTTCCGAGAACCTTTAGATAGTTTGGCTTCTTAGGATTGCATTTTGAGGAATCGTTCTATGCCTAAATCTGTCCCCTTCAGTTTCTCTATTATTTACACCAATTTACCTATAATCTTAGGAACTGCTGATGCTTTTCCAAAGTGCTTAAAATCAAATACCCCTCACTGAAACATTACTGGAAATGGAATGAATCAGAAACATGTGGATTAAATTTCCCTGAAAATTTCTTTGGTTATAAAAATTAAGGGGAAAGAGTGTTTGGCCAGATGCATTGTGGGTGATGCCAAACCCAAATTGTTTGGAAAATGTGTGTGCTTGTTAGATAAACAAACAAACAAGTTTTATTTCCCTCTTGCCTTATAAAACCTCACATTTGCTACAAAACTCTCAGGTCAGTTTGCAGTCAGGTTTTATAAAGATTTTGAGAAGTCTATAATTTCCTTCTTTACCTGATCACTGGAGGGAAATCACTACATAGGTAAATGCTCCTGAGAAGCAAGAAGCAATGCTGGTTTTCTCAATAGACTGCAGTGGATTAAGTGATGTAAGATGTATCGTAAGATGTAATATTAAGATGGTTTCTGAATGTTAACTGAAGGGTTTTTCAAAGATTTTAATTGATTTATTTGACAGAGAAAAAGGAATCACAAGTAGACAGAGCGGTAGGCAGAGAAAGGGGGGGAAGCAGTCTCCCGGCTGAGCAGAGAGCCCAATGCGGGGCTCGATCCCAGGACCCTGAGATCATGACCTGGACCTGAGCCGAAGGCAGAGGTTTAACCCACTGAGCCACCCAGGCACCCCCTTAACTGATGGTTTTATCTAAAAGAGTTTTTTTTTTTTTTTCATGAGAAGCAGTTGACTTTTTCAACTTAAAGTATACCTAAAACATTCAAGAGCTTCAACATCATATATGTGTGTGTGTGTGTACATACATATATGAAAAGGGAATGTACCTTTAGCATTCAAACAACAAACTTGAAAGTAATTTAATCCCCAAATCCTACTCAATGAAAGAAAGTGTTCTAAGATCAAAATAAATTTTATTGTAATGGTTGTTATCATTCTTCTTATCCTCTCCATCAAAAACCGTCAAATGGTTAAACATCCTGTATCCAGCATAATTTAAGGAGAATCATGTGGATATGGTCCCTAGCAATTAGATACATGGATATGTAAACCTTAGTACAATAAAAGAAAGACATTAGGAAATAAATGGGCCACAGAATATTTGCAATGGCTCTGACACTTAAGTGTCCATAGGTATCACCTGGAGAGGTTATTAAAAATATGAGTTGCAAAGGTCTTTATAGAGCTAGCAGTATCTATATTGTGAGATGTTTGGATGGATGGCAGTCAGAGGATGCAAAAGATTGGATAAAATGTAAAAAATCTGACCTTGTCCTCAAAATATATTATAATATAGATGAGAATTATAGAAACCATTACCCCCAAAAAGTTATTGTCCAAACTAGTCAATATTTGCCTCAATTTTTAGGACTTTGTTAATATGGAGTTTTTTTTTTTTTCAGTTAAGCACGAAGGAAAGGAGAATTTGGTCACATTGGAAAGGTATTTAAAATTTGTGGGTTAAGGTAGAGTATACATATCTATAGATAGTGAAATCTTCCATTTCTATTTCCAAAGACCTAGGGTTTTAAATAATCTTAATACCTGAGAGAAAACGTTAAGAGCAATGACTCAAAATCACTAAATTTCCTAAGCTAGGAAACCCAAGAAGATGCAAAGAAGTCATATGAAATATCTGGGAGTAACAACGCATTCTTGAGCTCTTCAACATAATGGTTATTCAGTTACTAGTAGATTATAGTTGATATTTCAGATTATAGAGCCAGCAGGTATTTGTTTCACAGCTTGGTGAGGTGCAACTGGGCTCAATGGAAACATACTGATACTTCAGATGGATACATAGTGCTCTCATTGGAATAAAACTTGATCTACAAATAAGAACTGGTGACAGAGTTTGACTAGGTGGACTCTTGTATATGCTGTTGCCTGATTTCATTCTTCCTCAGCAACATCTTTGATCTCATCTCCCTTCTAATTTAAATTAACAATGCCAAGTAACCAGTGTGACTACATTTTTCTGTCAATGAACTGATCTGTCATAAATTGTCATAAACATAGATCTTCAAATATTTGTCCAGGACTGATATTTATTTTCTGGGTACCAACTATTAGATTCTTCAAGTCCACATTATTCCTGTGATAAAAAATGGGGTTAAAATGTCCATTATTTCATGGGTTTCTGGGGTTAAAGAAGCTGGAAACCACTTAGCATTATTCTAGCTCAAGAAATATTGAGATAATTAAAATAATATTTAACAATTTTAGGAAATGTCACAAGAATAATGAATATTTGGGAATCAGATATTAGAAGTGTAAGGATCAGTCTCATTTTCCAGATGAGGAAATGAGACTCATTGGCTTGACCAATTCCACATAGCTAACCAATGTTAGAGCTAGGTCAAGTCCAGTTTATCTCACTTTCAGCATCAGGCTCTGGAATGTTCCACAAGATTGGAGCTTTAACCAGACTCATCTAAGAATTAGTGGATTCTATCTATGATTCATTACTGAAAGCCCTTAGACTCAAGATAAAGTGATCTATGTGGCTCCACGCATACATTTGACATAACATAGGTACGTGCAAAGTTAGAATGAGAAGGCACAGTGGAGAAGGTAGTCCAGCTCTCTCATTTTTTTTCGTTAAGAAATGTGTTATGTGAGGCTTTCATGCTCCAGCTGCATCCTGGCTCTAGTTCACTTCTTCTTCAAGCTGATACTATTTTCTTATTGCTCTTCTGTAAATCATTATAGCTCAGATTTGCTTGACATGGCTGTTTGAATGATGCCAATTTGTTATCTTCATTGGCAGCAGAAGTCCAGCTCTTCTATATCTTGTAAGTCAGGTTTTCTGGTAGCAATCTCAAAATCCTGACTGTGAGCCACTTCTGCCACTTTACTAACCAGCCATTTAGAACATAAACTTCTGGATCAGAAAATTAAAGAATTCAAAGAAAAAAAAGCAATATTTGTTTGAATTGGCTTGACTTTCTTTGTTTCTTTAGTATTCAAGTGGACAATTTGTACAGTTTCCTTTGCTTTGATCTTAGCTGCCCATACTACCAAGTTGCAGGCATAAGTATTTGCCCATCCCTTCATCCGCAGACTTTGAAGGACATATAAAAAAATTCACCCATTGTGCAACTTGCAGACTGAAAATGTCTTACAGCTTTTACTGCTGCTGACGTGGGCTGTGTGGGAGGAGGCAGCCCCCGCCAGGTCTGCCCCCAAGCCACCTACCCTGCCTAACCTCTCAGTATTGCCAACACCATTTCCTGAACAGAGAAGCTCCTTAGTGCGTGTCCACTGGCATGCCCTTGGAAGAGCAATTCCAGTCAGAAATTAATTAATAGGGAGAAGGCAAGACAGAGCCTTCTGTTTAACTTGGAACCATGATAACCACGAAATGGCTCCTACATGTTTTGTGAATCAGATTGCTGTCAAATCCATGTATATTTTGACTCACATACAGATACACTTCAGTGATTGTACTGTTCTTTGGTAAGAACTATTTGATGTTCAAAACCCTTGAAGCCATTCAGACCACTTTCTTTCCCCTTTTCCAAATAAAAGTTTGCACTTTGTCCACCACAAAGAGAATGCAAATGCCAAAAGGCCTGAGTTCGCTTTGAAAGTCCAAACCCACAAACTCTGATTGGCTTTTACTCCTGGCCAGATATATTCTCCAGGGCTCCAGACTTTACATCAGTGGGACACTCTGATGTCATAATGAAGAGTGTATACTGAATTCAAATCCCTCCCTTTCTCCTTTAGGCTTTAGCCCAAACTAAAGTCTTTTCCCATAATCACTAAGCCCTGATTAATATCTGTCCCTTGTTTCCCTTGGGGTTCCCATACCTTAGTGCATATCAAATACATTTGACATTTTAGTTTGATTTTAAAAATATTCTCTGGAGAAAATTCACTAATCGTGGTTAGAGATTAAAGGGATAGGAATGGAACTTGCAAAGACAAGGAGGCATGAGGGAAGAAGGAGGAAGAGATCTAGAGATGTCAAAAAGTATGAGCCAGAAAGTCCAACTATGGAAATTCCTGTACGAAAGAAGGAAGAGGAATCAAACGTAACACCTATGTGTTAATAAACTAGGGTTAGAGTTTTAATAGCTTTCAGATAGATTCCAATGACAGATGAGTTGTGTAATACTGGAGAATTTTGTGAGAAGCTCAGAGAGAAGGCTTAAAAATTTCATTGACTTCAATAGGGGCACTGAATTTGGGTGAGGGCCAGTAAGGTGAGCATTGAATGCTATATTTACCTCCCAGGGATATTAAAGTATGTGCTTTGTGGTAGACCTTGAATAGGTATGTCATATGAATGAAGAGAAAAATATGTGAATGAATTAATGAACAAACTAAATGCTATAGCCAAAAAGATGTAGGAAGCAAAATGGAATTAAATTTATATTTGTATTCCAAGTATAGAACTTACTAGTAGAATGTTCTGAGGCCTGCACTCTTCTAATAAAAACTGCTGTATCAGAATAGTATAAGAGACCAAAGCACACTGTATAGAGACATCAATATCTTGGATCTTCCTAAACGAAAAATAAACCAGATGGGTCACTTTTTTTTTCCCACTCGTAGCTTGTGAGAGAAGTAGAATAGTGAACCAGCTCAGTAAATTATTGCTATGTATCATTTTCATCCCAGGAGATGCTGGACAATCTATAGGGGCAAAAGCTGTAGAGAAGGCAAGACGCCAATTTCCAATGATGGCTCAGGAGAGGGGTCATTGCCTCAGCAGAAATTACCAAGATGAATGTGGCTCAGGAGCCTCATATCTCATGACAGCAAAGCTTTCACCTAGGAAATCATTAGCACTCAGATTATTATGAAATAAAATGCATTTGTGTACTAAGAGGTAGCCTCCTAGGAAGTGTCCCTCACACAAATTCATTCACCTCAGCTTTGGTATCTACACAAACCAAAGCCCTGGACAGGAAGAAACAAATAAGGTGTACTTTCACAGGTCCTTCATTTTCAACCATTTTTCTATTGACACAAATTCAGTTGTAATTACTGAAGGCTTTTACTTCCAGATTGCTGCAGGTTGGCCTCCCCCAGAAGTAGGTGCATATTAATTTACAAGATACTAACTGGGAAGCACTCTGGAGATGAGTGCTTGTAGATGGAGGGGAGGGAAGCAGAGCTGGGCAAAGTAGAGCTGTGAGCGGTTTTACTGAAGACCTCAGCAGGTCCTCACAGAGCTGGAGCTGGGATGACACTTTGGAGTTGGAGCAAGGTAGCTGGACTTTTATATCCCAGTATTGATTTGGATAGTGGCTTCCCCTCAAAGTAGAGGTGACTTGAGGCAAAACAGTTTTCTTCCGCTGACACAATCCTCCAAAGAGGGCTGAGAGCAGAGGGCCATCTTCAGGCAGCACTCCCAGAGGATAGGGAGAAAAATCCTGTGTTCTTGAAGGGACATCTGGGCAGCACATTATAGCATGCCACACAGTTTGTCTTTAGGTATTTGTCATCGTTTCCTTATGAGATCAAAGTAAGCAAAACACAAGAACTGTAAAAGTGACTTATTTAATAAGATAATATCAAAGCTGGCAGATTACTATACATCAGTGGAATCCCATTGTTTAATCCTAGGTGGACATTTAATGGTGATCATACAATAATGCATTTTATTTCCTTAGATGATTTTTGTCCAGAATTCTTATCAGTGTTTAATGGAAAGTTTGGGAGAGATTTTTTTTAAAAATCAGATACATAAAATAGGCAATACTTCCTTAATTTTTTGTTATGGTCTACTATAGTAGAATATGACATTATAGTAAGTTTATAATCTCAGAGAAAATTTTTATTTCTTTGTTTTCATATTATAAGATCTTTAGAGTGTACTGACTTTCATACCAATTTATGAAAATATACCAACATGTACCGACTTAGAAATATTCTAAGTTCCAAAAATTTATTGTTAAGCCATTGCTTGGAACTTTGAGTTGTAACTCGACTTTGTTCATAGGAAACTTATTTTACGGCACTTTTGTCTCTCCCAGTCTCAGTTTCATCATCTGTGACCTAAGGAACTGAAAAATAGACAAATGTGACAGTTCTATTTCAGCTTGAATGTGTTATGGTTCTTTGTTCTATATGATGGTAGTTCTGTCACTTGTTATCAGTGCTTGTTAGAGTACTTCAGTAAACATTTGATTCTGTGCTGTTCGGAGCTGTTCATGAGTCTTTTCCACCACTCTGCAGCCCATAGGGACTGATGCACTGAAAACAGTACATATTCGGGGCACCTGGGTGGCTCAGTCAGTTAAGCATCTGCCTTTGGCTCAGGTCATGATTCCAGGGTCCTGGGATCCAACCCTGCATCAGGCTCTTGCTCGACTGGAAGCCTGATTCTCCCTCTCTTACTCCCCTAGCTTGTGTTCCCTCTCTGACTGTGTCTCTCTCTGCCAATTAAAGAAGAAGAAGAAGGAGAAGGAGAAGGAGAAGAAGAAGAAGAAGTAGAAGAAGAAGAAGAAGAAGAAGAAGAAGAAGAGAAAATAGTATATATATATATATTTTTTTAAGATTTATTTATGTATTTATTTGACAGACAGAGATCACAAGTAGGCAGAGAGACAGGCAGAGAAAGAGGGGAAAGCAGGTTTCCTGCTGAGCAGGGAGCTTGATGCGGGGTTCAATCCCAGAACCCTGGGATCATGACCTGAGCTGAAGGCAGAGGCTTTAACCCATTGAGCCACCCAGGTGCCCCGAAAATAGTATATATTCATTGAAACAGCCGAGGAAGTGCTGTAGGAGTTGAAATGTCACTCACCTTCTCAGCTCTGAGAAGAGTTACATTTACTATTTTTTGTTGAAATAGAAAAGAATTCAGAGACCTTATGTTCTGTTTTGATTTTTAGATGGATTAATGGGACAAAACAGACATAATGTAGAAGCTTTGGTAACCACCCAAACCATTTCACCTAGGCAAAAAAATGTAAGCTATGATAACAGACCATCATTGTTGGCACCACTGTCCAGTATTAATTAAGGTAACAATGCTATGGGAGGCCCAAGGCATGCCGAAGAACCTGGTAAATCATGGTATCCTTTATGCAAGGATTCCTTTCTAAGAAAGAAAATTATTATGCATTTATGCCAGACATAATTATTTATTGCAGGGTTTAAACCTTTACTTAATCCCAAGAACAACTTTATCATATAAATTTTATTATCAATCCTAATTCTATAGGTGAGGAGATTGAGGCACAGAGAGCTCTCATAGCTATTAAGTGGCAGAGTATAGAAATGGAAACATAAAACATGCAAATTTTCTTTTCTGAGAAAAAAGGTAATGAGTACTATTCAAATACAGATGTTATCTTTATAGTTAACACACATTGTTATCTCTATAAAACACTGCTTCCTAGGAATAGAAACTAGAAAGAAAAACTAGGGTACTAAGTAATAGAGTAATAAAAACAAAACAAAACAAAACAAAAAGAAACATCTGGGGTGCCTGGGTGGCTCAGCTGGTTAAGCATCCAACTCTTGATTTTGGCTCAGGTCATGATATCAGGGTGCTGGGATCCAGCCCCACATCAGGCTCTATGCTCAGCCAAGAGTCTGCTTGAGGATTCTCTCTCTCCCTCTCCCTCGGTCCCCCTCCCCCAAATAAATACATCTTTAAAAAATTTGTTAAAATCTAAGAATAAGCAGAGTCAGAAGTTTAGTTATTGAAAATTGAAGTATGGGAGTGTTGTCCTACTGAAGGTTCTGCACTTCTCTGAATCCTCCATGGACATACATATGTTGCATTGATTGTTCACTCAGAGTGTGGACTGAGTCCTATCCAGTGCCCACATTTTCAGTCACCTAAGAAGTGGATGGCCACTATAATATATGCATAAGTGGTAGTGCAAACTGGATGCTGGGCAACCCCAGGCCACAGCTCCCAGGCCACAGCTCCCTGTACGTTCTTTGTGTCTATAGAATAGATATAACTAGAGGTAAGCATACTGTTCCCAACTTTCTAGCTGGATCTTAAATTTAACTCCTGCCCTGAGAAGGTCGAAGGTCTAAGAGTTAAAAGAGGTCTCTGAGTTCAGCCTTTTGGTTCTGGGAGAGCAGTTATTCACATACAACCATGCTTCTGTAATTTGAAGCTAGATTATTTTACTAAATTATTCAAAACAAACAAAAAAAACACATTTATGAACAATTGCTTAAGCTAAACTTCTAAATGTCCACATCATTAATCACTTAATGGTCAAATCACTGTGTGGGAGAAATGTGAAAACAAGAGGATCTGTGCTGGAATCAGAGAAAAAAATGATCTATGCTCTTTGGTGCTTCTTAATTTTTTAAAAAATTGTTTGTTGAGAAGTAGTCCATTGTCATAGGGATTGAGAGCCTTATTTATCTTGTTATTATCACTAATACATAATTGAAGCTCTCCTTTGTCTTAAATTGACTTTCCACATCTTTGCCTATGTTAATATAGATATGTTGCAGTTTTAATACCTAATGTTTATTTGCATTTTTCCTGACTTCTTTAGTTTTCTTTGGTTAACCTGTAGAATATGGCATGTAATGGTCACAAAGAAATACTCACCAAATTAATTTTTTGACCATAAAAGTTTAGAAGAATTTCTAGGAAGTTAATGAACAGAGCAGGGGAGACCCCTACATGTATAAGATTGAAGATCATTAGGAAAACTTCCCATGGTATTTTCTCTGTGGGGAGGCAGATTGGGATGGGGCATGGGTAGACAAGGAAAGGAAACTAGCATTTATTAAACATCTGTCAGCAATTGTAACACACATTATTTCATTTAAATCTTTCATAATTTGAGGGAGGTAAATATTTCCACACCATTGTATATGTATGAAAAATCAGGCTTCAAGAAGTTAATTTGCTTGATGTCATAATCTTTGTGGTAAAGCTGGCATTCAAACTCAGGTCTGTCAGAGAAAGACACATACCATATGATTTCACTTATATGTGGAATCTAAAAAACAGTGAACAAACAAAATCGGAAACAGACTTGTAAATACAAAGAACAAACTGGTGGTTGCCAAAGGAAAAGGGAGTGGGAGAATAGGCAAAATAGTTGAAGGGGATTAAGAGCCACAAACTTCCAGTTATAAAATAAATAAGTCACAGAGATGAAAAGTACATCATGGGGAATATAGTCAATAATATTGTAATAATGTTGTATGGTGACAGATGGGGACTATACTTAACGTGATGAGAACTGAGTAATGTACAGAATTGTCAAATTGGTATGTTGCACACCTGAAACTAATAAAATATTGTGTGTCAGCTTCAATAATAAAAAAGAAAAATAAAACAGGTCAGTATGTCTCAAGATTTGTGCATATTCTTTCCACTGAACTACATTTCTTAGAAGGATATCACTTAGTAAGACTATTGAGCTTCCTAATGACAGAGCACATTCATGACAATCTTTTTAGATACATTAATAACTTTTTTTAATTTTTAGAAGCCTTTTCTAGTGACATAGTGTTTTCTTCCCTTCTTGCCCCTTCTCTATTCCTGCTCTGTCTTTTTGGTAGGAAGGCCTTTGTAAAAGTAAAGAGAAAGAAACTTGGTTAACCTCATAGCATATTGAAGAAATATGTGAGAATAGTCTACACAAGCAAGAGGAAGTGTTTTTGTTTCAATCTGAAGAAATCAAAGGATCACAGTCTCTTTCTGAGTCCTTCCTTCCTCATCCTACTTCTTCTCTTCCCATGATGTCTGGTCCTTGGCAGTCTGATCTAGATGGAACGGAACTGGAGTCAAGGGGATTGTGTTATTGGAGGCAGCAGGAAACTTCTAGATACCCACCTGAGATTATTTTGATTGAATTGCCCCAAAGCAGACCACAACATGAGGTCATGGGTGAAGGTAGTTTATTTAAAGGTGACCCCAGAAAACACAAATGAAGGAGTATGGAAAATGAGATAAGGAAGGGGGAAGAGCCAATACAAGGTGTTTTAATGAACAGGTTACTGCTGTGGCCTGACTAGACTCAGTTCCACTAGGGACCCTCCAAAAAAGTGAATGGAATGGGGCTTCTGGGCATTTATTTATTAATTCCTATTCTGTATTGGTTGGTGTTTGCCCCTAGGGTCTTTAATTCTCCTGCACTTCTAGGTTGTGCCTATCTTTGGCAGGTCCTGCTTCCACAGTCCCTAAAAAGCCTTCAGGAAGGGTTAAGAGAAACCCAGGTGAGAAGCTCTATGTTTATCATGAATTTTCCTCTAGCTGTAAGTGAACTGGGGAGCCAAGAGAGTACGGAGCAGGATATCAACAGCATCTGCTACAGACATGTCTATGAACTGACAGGAAACTTGATGGATAGAGTTTAGAAGTGCCATTGTGTAGACTCCTTGTATATATGTGATTGATAAGTGAGTGATAGGACACTCTGGAGAAAGACGATATAGTGCCGTGGTACTATCATAGACTCTGGTACAGCTCTGAATTCTAGTCATCTCTGACACTTACTAGCTAGGTTAACTTGGTCAAGTTATTTAACTTCTCAGTGCCTATTCCTTCATCTTTATATAATGAGGATGGTGGTAATAAAGTTTATCTCAAGTGTGTGTGTGTCAAGTTGAAATGAGCTAATGTGTGTAAAGCATTTACAATCGTGCCAATCCCAAAATAGGCAGTCAAGCCCTTTATTTCTGGTCATGTAAGAGACCTACATTGCCAATTAAATTTTACCAATGTGGAAGAGAACTTCCAAAAAATCTTCCTAGTGAATTCTTTAACCTAAAAGCCTCCTCTTACATTCTACCTTCAAATTCTACTCCCAGACCCAGGAGTGGAATTAACATGTGATCTACCCAAATTTTGAGTAATCAAAGAATTCGACCTAAAGGATATAAATTTATAAAAGGACACAGCAACAAGAGGGTATGAAAACCAGAAAGAGCTGCTATTGCTCTAAACAGCCTGGATATCCTCAAAGCTCCACATAAACAATACCCACTATGACATGGATTCCTTTGGCTAAAATATGATGATTACTACTGATGAGACATGTGCTAAGTGTGCTACACATATCTCATTTAATCTTTATATCAAATCTGTGGGAGTAGCTATTACCAGCTCAGTTCTTCAGATGAAGAAACAATCAGAGAGTTGAAATAACTTGCTCAAGATCATCCCACAAATGGTAATTTGTGGGGCTGGAAGTCTTGACACCAATACATGTTTCTTAACCACAGTTGAAACACTGCAGTAGGCTAAATGTTATTCTCCACTGACATTGCTTAAGGCTGATACGCAGAATGGCTTCAGAATTACAGCTTGTGTTGAGTCCTACTCTACTGCTTGTGGCCTTTGGCATCACTTAATCTTTCTGAACTCACGTTTTCTATAAAAGAGGAATAATGGCATTCACTCCATAGCTTGTTTTGGGGATCCCATGAAATTATATATAAGTAGTTTATAATTAAGTACTTTATGTTTGATCATGTAAAAGAATAAAAATTTTAAAATGAGTCTGAGAATCTGTATGAATGAAAATAGTAACAAAGGTTCAAATTTTAAATTATTTTATAATTAACTTTATACTTAGATATTTCAGAGTTTCTAATTGATATTCTTTCTCCTTCTCTTCCGTTCTTATTAATTCACTTCACAAACAGGGTTAAATACTTACTGTATAGGGCATGTTTTATGAGTTAGGAATATACAGATGACAGTAGCATAGTTTTTACTTTTTGTTTTGCTTGCTCTCCTTTGTCCCCTTCCTTCTTTACTTCCTTCCTTCCTTCCTTTTTACTTCCAATTTTACTTGCTATATTAACTGAGGAAGAAAAGATAACCAATTCACCATTTTTGTTTGCCCTCTACTCATTGTTTAGAAATGGTTAAGTCTGAATGCTTTTAAGTTTGTTTAACTGTATGTCAAGAGTCTCTGAAGACGTGCTCATTTATAGATACCTCTGTCTGCAAATTAGGCCTTCCTATTACTGTGAAACATTAAGGTCTTTAAAACCATTAAGATTGTTAGCTTTGGCTGCTGATAAGCAGAATAAACAAATGCCTTTCCAAGTGGGGACTAGTTCTGCGTCTTTGTTGGCTTTTGAAGCTCAAGGAAGCCACAAGTCTTAAAAAAAAAAAAAAAAAAGAGGAGAAAGCTTATCCCCCATACTAAGAACTTTCTAATGGGCTTCATTGTTTTGTATATAGTGCTTTTCACAGGTGTAGATAATATGTTTCTGTGTTGGCTGTGAATGGCCTTTAATGGTTTTCTGATTTGTGTTAATCTTTGTACTTGTGTATAATTATTATCTACCTACCCATCTCTTGACCCAATACTGGCTCTGGTAAACAATACACATAATAAGTGTTTTTTCATTCCTGAGTAATCAATCTGTATATAAGTACAAATAGAGCTTGGAAATTTATTTCTAAATTTTGAGGGGAAAACTGATGGGTTGTCATGTTAATTTACTGATTTTGAAGGCTTCCTCTAACCTGGTGGTTTTTTAAGGAGTAATTTTGCTCCCATAGGAAATTTGGCAATATCTGGGCAGGTTTTTGGTTGTTATAACTGCTACTGCTGTCTAGAAAGTAGTGGCCTCAGGGATGCTGCTTAATATCCTACAATGCACAGGACAGTCCCCTAGAATGAATTATCTGACCCAACTATCTATAGTATCAAGATGGAGAAACTACGAGTCTAACCTCATTCTTATTTGAAAAGTTTGGGAAATATAATTACATGTTTTAATGTGAATTCAGCCATAGTGTTAGATTTCCTAGTATCTGGATAAGCACAATCTTAAGCAAAGTAGAGAACCAAAAACATTGCACCCAAAAGATTTTATTATTCCCAAATGAAAAAATTCAGATTTTTTTACTTCTTTTTTCTCATTCAAAAGGCTCTCTTTAAAGTCCTTTATTTTAAATGTTGTGTGGGTATGAATAGGAATAACACCAAAATATTTTCAGTGGTTAAGGTCTCTAAAAGGTTAACATGGCTTTGGCCAGTCAGGTAGAAGGCTAGAAGAAAAATGAATGTGACTATGCCATTTGTTAAAGCACCAGAATTTGAGTGATCATTGTGAATTACTTTCACTTTTTCTAGAATCTCCTTAAGGTTTTCTCACTTTAAAACCCTTGCTCAAACTATTCCACGCTTCCTTATCTATTAAAATTCTATCTATATCTCAAGGTCCAGCTCCCTATAAAGCCTTTCTGGACTAGCCTAAGAAAAAATAATTGCTTCTTCCTTAAATGACTTTTGTGAGTTTTAGCCCTCTTTCTGTGGTCCTCTGTCAAAAATATATATGCACATATATTTATAAATATGTTTAAGTTATTAAAAATCTATGGTGTCTTCAACTGAAGTTTTAAATATTTTATATTTTAAAGGTAAGGCACTCTATATCCTTTGTTTCTCAAAACATCTATCTGAACATGCACTTAATAGATTCATGGCATTTAATAGATTCGTATTGATTAGTGGGTATTTGCAGATTTGCTTTTCTCATGGAGTTTAAAACCATAGTAAAGATAAAGATATTACCAAAATAACATCCCTTACTGTGGAGCAACTGTGTGTCACTAGCATGTTGAATGGAATTACTACTAACTGTTCCTCCTTACTTTATCTGTCAGATACCCTCATTTAGATGATTTCAGCATTTTAAAGTCCCAGAAATAGACAACCACAGAACATGAATTATCCTGTTTCATTTGGTGTATTTTCAAGCATTCAGATTTTCTACAAACCTTTCCCACAGAATGTTCTTTCTCCTTAATAAAAACTCTGGAGAGAGAGAGGTGGAGGTTGAGAGGTGAGGACAGATAAGAATTTAGATGTTGTTTCTCACAGGGCAGCAAGTGGTGGGAGACTTTGACCTGGATCCTTCAGGCTTATCTCACATATTTGTTAATCATGTGGAAGAGGGAGCACATAGATTTTAAACTGTTAACTACAACACAAACCACACGTGTGAAAGGATAGCAATGAAACATAAAAGCAAGGGACCAAAGTTTGCAATTCTGCCTTTTTTTTTAAAAGTTGCCGTAACTATGTTCATACCATGAAGAACAAGTCAAAATATGATGAGGTAAACATTCTGTACAGTCATGCAATGAGATCACAGTTAAATACTAACATATTTCTTTCCCATATTCCCTTGAAAGTGTTTTCATCTATTGCTTTCCAGTTCACAAGTAGCTTTACTCTTCCCTTCTCAGTACTAAAAATTCTTTTGGACTGTTCAAATTTTCTTCTCCAAGCAAAACATAAAATTATATATTGCAGATGTGAATTCTTTAGATTAAAAATAGGCTCACAGTTTAAAGTTTAAAGATAAGGTATAGCAGTCAAAATGTTTGCAGGGTTTACTTTATCAATTATATATTATTTAATATCCCCAGTGTGCTTACTCTGTTGCCCACTATACAAAATAATTCTTGTTGAGTTATTTTGCTCTTGAGGAAAGTTATTCATTTTTAAGACTCTCTACTCAATTCTAACCTGGAAGCCAGCTTAATTTTACTATGGGGATGTTGCTGTTATGAAGTCTGATATATCTAAAAAAGAGATTTTATATTTGTAAAATACCAATTACACACTATTTCAAGCAAATACATTTTTCAAATACAGGAATAATATGTAAAAGGAACATAGTAGGTCAAGCATACTTAATATAAACTTTATGTATACCCTAAACCACAGAAGAAAAATCAGTGTATAATTAAATTGCTCAGTAATGTAGCCAGTTGTCTTGATGACCTTAGATTCTAAGACCTAATTTGCTAAGAGCCAGAATTAAGATGGTTTTATTGAACAACAATTAAACATCTCATTTAGCCTCCTTCATTAGCCTCAATGATGACTCCAGCCACTATTCTTTTAAGATTATATGTCCATTTTCTTCCTATTAATTATACCCTTTGTCTACATTTACATTATCACATTATCTCTAATACATTCATTTTTAATAAAACATTATTCTGTGTTTGTCTTTCTATTGGGGAAATTAGGAGTACTATTATGTGATTTAAAATACTCAAACTAAATTTTACTCAGAATTTTCCTCTTACAAATCAAAATTTTATGATATCATAAACCTCTTTATTTCATTTGATTCATTGTTTTTCTCTTGACTTACACGTGTAGCCAAAACTTAAATACCTGATCCCTAGATGGTCTGTGGGAACTATTCTCAGTGTTGATGTTTGTCATGTAAAAACTGTGTTTGAGTTGGCTATTTATTTGTGCTATGTAAGAGAAAATGATTTTATTGGTACCTCATCAAATGTGACATTATTTGTCCACTACTTTTCATAAGATTTTTGACAGCTGAGGGTGAGAGTGGCTACAGAGGTGATTGGAGCCAGTGACCTGATGGCTGCAAAATTGTTGAGAATCTGATATGGATGATGGTGATACACAATGTTATCAACCTTCCTGGGTCTTGAGTGAAGACAAGATGCTATGGAATTGAGATTTCCATTTGTTTAAATGTATGCTGTAAAAATTGAATGGTTTTTTTTCCTGAAATCATTATATATACACAACCTGTCCATTAGTCACCTCATACATTTTATTATCACTTCATACTTTATTTTTTTCCTTTGACCTCAGGAAGAATCTCAAGTAATTCTAAAACCCATTAGTATCTCTGAACACTCACAAAAAATCCATAAATGATTTCTTAATGGTCATTACTAATCGGTATTAAGCAATCTTGGACTGGATAGAAGTCATTGTATGGAGACTTTAAAAAATCTTTAACATGTGAATTCTCTTATTCTCTTTTGTTAAAACTATCATTTCCCTTTTGAGCATCTAAAAGTAATACAAAATGTTTACCACTCAGTAAAACCATCATAATAAATGGGAAAATTCCATTTTCACTCTCCATTATTACAGTATGTTGGATGCTAAAATAAGAAAGTTGCAAAATTGCTTTACTTTACAAAGAGTGTGAGGAATCCTGATTATCCCCCATCTCCCACACTTCTGGTTGATCCCTTGAGCAAGACAGCTATAGACAAAGGGCTTAGTGATATTGAGTTTATATATGGTTTCCAGCTTCTGTGGACACCTGCGCCACCTGAGGAATGATCTTAGTGCTGTGGGATATAATATAACATAGAAACATGGGATTTAGAATAATACAGATGGAGTTCAAATCCTGGCACCACTATATTTTAGTTGTATGCTTAGGCCCAGTTGCTTGTAAAGTAGTGATAATGCTAATACGATCTTATAAGGTTGTTAAATGAAATAATGAATGAAAACTCCTAGCACAGTTCCTATTATACAGTAAGTATGCAAATAATCATTACTCTTATTCTCACTTCTTTCCCTAAGAGATCTTTCTCAGGGGGCCCCTTTCTCACACCTCAAAGGAGAAGACCAACTACAGGAATATAACAAGAGTTAAAAACAAATCCCCAAAATGAGAGACCAGCATTTTCACTGAGACCCACAAGTTGGACAATGGTGCTATTTATTGGGGCTTAATAAGAGTCCAACCAGTTCTCTGTGTTATGCTCAGCATTGTCACTGAATTTAGTACATTAACAGACAATCTGGTCAAAAGTCGAAATTGTCTCCAATGACCTTCAAAGTTGCAACACCCCTGTTTAGAAGCTCTAGAGCTAATTCAAACCAATTTTGTTATTTAGAATTATAAACACAGCAAAAGGATCTTTTGAAAACACCATCTATTACTATTCATAAAAGTTGGGAGTTTTCATCTTCCTAAGTATGTTTGAGTGTAATGCGTGATTAAGAGGTTTGTCTAAATGCTTTCCACATTCACTATGGGAAGCAGGCATAGTGGGGATAGTGGGGTGTCTTTAGGAGAATTTGTGTAGTAGGAGCCTTTCCACTTTACCCGGTATTATAGGAACATACAGGCAGAGGTGCTTCTACTAACAGCTCACAATGCAGTGTCCATTAGGCCAGTTACTCTTAGCAAACTAATGAGGAGTTTGGGCAAAGGGAGATACTACCACAGTGAAAGACCTTACATGCATGAGAACACTGATGCCTTGGTACTTGGCATTTCCAGATCCCACCATTTTTGGCTTAGAACTTACTCCTCTAGGTTAGTGCCTTACTCAGCTATAGCACTGAAGAAAAGAATCAGTAGCCCCACTAGGGGAGTAGTAGATCCTGGCAAGTTAGTTAAGCAGTCCCAATTTGAAGTCAGACTTCTTGAATTTAAAGTCTAACTCAGCCACTTTTACACCTGGTGACTTTGAGAAATCTTTTAGCCTCTTATGTCTAATTTTTCTATTTCTAAAATGAGATCTACCTCATAGGATTTTTGTGGGTAATGAAAGTAAAGAACTTAGCACATTTATTGGAATATTTTAAATGCTCAAAAAATTAGGGTTCTTGTTGGTAATATTTTGGGGACACTGTTGGTTCCATATTGGAAGACCAATATAGTGAGATAAATTTTCTTTGAGTTAAATATAGTAGCAATGGGATCCTTAGGGAACTACAGAATTAAGAATATGGAGGATCATATCCTAGCCAGCACTTTGGGCTAGAAGAATAGTGGCGAGAGGTTATAGAGTCTAAGAAAACCAGCAAATCACACAATTTGTGGATACCTTGGGCACTCGTTAGAGTGATGAGATAATGTCCATCAGGCCAGTAAAACCCTTTATCTAGGACCTTGGACACCTTTATGCTGAATTGTGTTTTCCCAAAATTCTTTTGTTGAAGTCCTACCCCTAGGACCTCAGAATGTGACCCTATTTGGAGGTAGGGTCTTTGTAGATACCAAATTAAAATGAGGTCATTGGAGTGGACCCTAATCCAATATGACTGGTAACTTATAGAAAGGGGAAATTTGGACACGGAAATATGAAGAGAGGGAGAATGCCATGTGAAAGGTCACAGGAAGAAGATAGCCATCTGCAAGCCAAAGAGAGAGTCCTGGAGAAGATCCTTCCCTCACAAACCTTGGAAAGAACCAATCCTACCAATGTCTTAGATTTTGGAACATGAGACAATAAATTTCTGTTGTTTAAGCTGCCCAGTTTGTGGTACTTTGTTATGGTAGCCCTAGCAAGTTAGTATAGACACTTAATAAAAAGCGTCATGGAGCAGACTTGGTGAGGATATTGGTGGTGCAAGTAGTGGCTTGTAGAAGAAGTAAGGCCTCCTTCAGTTACAGAAAAACCCATGATCACAGACACTAGGAAAGACATCTTAGGGGAGTTGGGAAAAATAGGATCCCAGAACCCTCCTCTAGTTTTACAAGGGGTTTTGGAGCATAGAGGTAATAACTATCCCATTTGCTTTCTACTTGACCTTAAAAACATGCTCAAAGGTTCAGCATATTTAGGTAGGGACTTATATTTGGTTTGAAACTAATGGGAAGGGAAAGTATGAACCTTACTTCCTAACTCTACCATTTTAGTAAATCAAACTCAGATGATAGAAAACATCAACAAAAATATTTCTACCTTTGTTTTGAATGACACAGGCCACTGGATTTGTACATAGTTGTATGAAATTAATTAATAACATTCAGTTTTTTGTCAGACATTTTTCAAGCCTTTACTATATGTCAGGCTCCACTGATATAAGGGCTTTGATGGGAGATAAAACTTACTTCCTGTTCTGACAGTACTTACAATCTAGAGAGAGATGTATGTGAGCAAACAGAAGGCTGCAGCAGACTGACAATTGCTGAGGAACTCAAGGATGCTATGAGAGATGAGATGCTATCTCATCCTAGAGGAGATTTGGGGAGGCTATGAAATGTCTCAGGGAATACATGACACCTGAACCAAATCTAGTACGCCCTCTAGAAGGTGACTACAGGTGGAGGAAAAAGACAGGACAATCCAGACAGTGGGTATAACATGGGCAGTGTCATAGGGGAATGAGAGAACATGACACATGTACAATGAGGGCGAATAATTGTTTTTCAAGAACAGGTTAGGTACTGAGGGAAGGAGATAGGATGTGCAGTTATTAAAGGGTATGCATTCACCACATGGAGTAGAAAATGAACTGATTTTCAGGCTAGAATTCATACATTTATTCAATAGACATTTATTGAAGTTCTAAATGTATTGGGCTTAGAGGATAGAATAGTCATTTTTGACCTCATGAAAATGGCTTACATTTGCATTTTGCCTGTGTCATTTCCTTGCTGTGGGGGTTCTGAACAAGTCACTAACCTAAAGTGGGAGACTCTGAGCTTAATTCCCTCATTGGCAAAATGAAAGAGCTGGATCAAGTTTGCTCTTAGTTATAAAATAACTCTGCCATGAGCAGTGAGTACATGTTCTCTTAGTTGACACATGTAGAACGTGGTGTTGGTTCATTTCCCCACCATCTAACTCAGAGTATCCTGGGCTCAAGTATACTGAGTTAATAATTCCATATTGGGAAGAAAAGTGCTCAAATAACAGTCCCATTAGGCAACAATCTGCTTCTCCCAGAGTAATAAAAGTCACACATTTATGATTTGTATGAAATAAAACTGTGAGCTTTGTTTTTTCTGTGAAAAATCTGTCACTGTGGAAATTGGTTTTTATCACTCAGAGGGTTACTGTAATAATTGTAGACTTTTCGACACTCATTCTCACTCCAACAAACAATGGGATATTTACATCTTAGTTTATGAGCAATTATGACTCAATTGTGAAAATATTAAGTGTTGAGAGGAGAGAAACATGGCTGACCCTGGGGAAATATCTCAAGCAAGTAGAATTTGTGCTCATTTCCCCTTCCCTCCCTGATCATGCTTAAGTACCCCTCCTTTCTTTTTTTACCCTCACCTCAACCTGTCTTCTCATTTGGGTTGGTAGCCAATGAATGACTGATGCTTATCAGCCAGTAATTATGAACTTAGGAAAATTATCTCTTGTATTCCTTATAATAATTCATGAAGAATATACCATTATCATTTTCTTACAGGTGAGGAAACCGAGACTCTGAAATAAGAGAACTTTTCCAGGACCATGTAACTAGTAAATTCCAGAGCTGGGATTGGAACCCAGGTATGGTTTCTCCCCAGGCTTTGTTCTTATTCATATTCTCTCTCTGTGTGTCTCTCCCTGGAAGAGTAAGATCACCCCCAATGAGTATGCTAGTTGTAGGTATCAATTTTATAATTGTGGGATCAATATTGATGTCTAAATATGAATCAGTATTGATTTCTAAGTCATGGTCTCATGGAGCATAGCCATCCATACTCCTTTCTCAGCTTCAGTGTTTATCACCCTCACATTATTTGGGGGGAACTAAAACTCTTCTTTCTGCCATAATGTTAGGCATAAACCTTCCAACATAATGCATTTTTGAAGCAATTAAACATTATTTAAATGGGGTGTTTGTTATTTTATTTTATTTGGTTTCAATGGAGAAAAGTACTTTGCAAAAATCTTGAAGACAATTATCTTTCTCTATGGAAGTGACTATAAGCCAGGGGCAAAAAAGAACTTACCAAGTAGAAGATAAACAAACAAACAAACAAACAAACAACAGTGACAAATTGAGGCTCCTCACTGACATTTCATATGGCCCTTGAGAGAAAAGGAATATGTGGTCACAGAACACAAAGCAGTCAGCCAGGACTATTTTCATGGCCACACAACTGAACATTCTGGTGAAGGAATCAGAACAGAAATAGAATAACTGGTGGATAAACCACAATAATAAACTCTCCTCCCTGTCCCTACCCCTAACAAAATGGTATTTAACAAATGAAAGCTGCTGAAATAAGCCTAGAAATAAGAAAATTATGTTTTAGCACTCTTAAAAGGAGTTGCTTAGCATTATTTATGTTTAATCAATTATTCCTCTTACTTTCCTCCTATAAATTGTCCCTCTCCTCTCTCGAAACTGTACATTAACCTAAAATCCATTAACCATAATGGAAAGGAGCAACCGTCTTGTGGGCCTGTTGTAACTTTCAAAGATGTTTTGTAGGATATGGCTACCCATACTAGTTGAAAGGATAGTCTTTGCCAAACCTGTTCATTTGTTTTTATTCAGCCACTCCGTTTCCCTTCATTTTGGCAATAAGGTTGACTTTCAGAGATTCCCCATTCCAAGAAAACTAAGTGTCACTCCTCTTTAAGCGTCTGGAGAATGAGTTTTCCTCAACTTGACATTGCTGCTGACTTGCACACCTCGCTCAAGCCCTGGAACCTTGATAATGCCCGTGGATCCACATAGTATTGCATACACAGCACCAAGGGACCCCAAGATGAATTACATTTCAGAGTGACGACTTCAGCAGCATAGACTGAGTAGTAGAAGTGATCTGAGAGTTTTCTGCCTGCCCCTATGTAAGTTTTTTCACTCTGGCTTGAGGGGTTATCAGAAGATTCCCATCCTTCTTGTCCATCATTGTAGCTCATCTTCTGTATGTATTTCTCTATGACCCCAGCCCTGATTCTACAGACTTCCAGTCTCATATTGTCAACCCATTGTGTCTCTTCACAATTTCAAATATATCATGGACAAAGCAAGTCCTTCACTTTCCCCATTGCACTGGCTGGCCTCTCTCAGAAACTCTCCCATGTCTGTTTAAAAAAAAAAAAAAAAAAGTAATGTTTGACTCCTCCCTCAAATTCTTCTCCCTCTCTCTTGTCTCATTAACTCAATTGGAATTTTATCACCCCCAAAACCAAAAGACAAAGACAAAGCTATTGTTTCTTCCTCTACTTTATATCAGGTCCTAGTTCTGTTGTTGTTGTTATTGTTGTTTTTCCTGCCACTGATGTTCTCCCATCCTTTATACCCAAGAAATTATGATCATGTCCTACCTAATATCACTGTCTCTAGTCTTTTGCCTTCCAATCCTTTCTGCATATCATATAGTTACACTGTTCTCAAGACAGTATTTTCCTTGAGTTTGTCCTCTATTTAGAAGCCTGAGCTAGGATCCAGGCTCTCCTGAATCAGCTTTAAATATCTGCTACTTTTAAAGTTGTTATAGAATCTACTGTAAATCTATCAAACCTCATTTCTTTCTGTTCCCTTAAACACATTCCTACATCAGACAATTCTCATTCATCTCACCAACACAGAGTTTATTTCTAACTTTCATATCTCTCCTCACTTAAAAGGTTTTTAAAAATACTTCTTGTTTATGTTGATCCTATTCACTAAAATATAAATCTCAGCTCATATCCTTTTTCATGAAGTTTTCTCTGACCATTCCAGCCTGTAACCTTAATTGATTATTTGCTTCTTTGAATTTCTGTTGGTCTCTACTGATTGAATGTTATCTTGTATTTTTCTTGAATAGTTTCATGATAATTAGTCTCATCTTTCCAATTAGAGTATAAACTCATCACAGATCATAGAGTACTCTAAATTTTCTTCCAAATTAACAGAGAGGCTAATTTTTGTTATGTCCATCCCTCATTCTCTGATAAAAGATAAAGTTTTCTGCCATTTTCTGCCATTTCTATTTAAATAGCACTTTAAACTCTGTGACATATTTTCATATACATTATCATTGAATCAGAAAGCCTTACCAGAATTTAAATAATTTGCATTTTCAGAGAAAGTAGCTGCCAACCATCTTCTGTAGAGTTGCAAGAACACCCTGGAAAAAACCTTGGTACCTATTTGGGTAAGCAAATACCTGCCAAATATAATGACAACAAGTTGTAAGAGCTTCTGTTTTATTCATCAAACCTCTGTCAGGATGAGGAACTGTTAAGTGGAAGTGGAAAGCCTGCTGGAGGAGCCCACAGAGTTATGAGTGAGAAGCAACTAATTTTCCCCCTGAGATTCAGAATTAAGGAGCTCTGCTTGTTTTAGCATGGTCCTGCCTAACCTCAGTGGCAAGAGAGGGCAACATGAACCTTTAAGTAAAGTTAACACAAGTTCAGAGGAAGAGTGGATGCTGTTTTTTGTCTGAGAGAGCAAAGGCTAGAATCAACTTTCATTCAATTCTTTTTTGGGATGATCTCTCATGAGGAACAAAAGACCCAAAAGATCTGAAAATTAAGGCTATCACACACTTGGAGGTCAAGCCTACACAGAGGCTCAGCATAATCTATGAAGGAGCCCTGCAGCCAGCTATGGGCAGCATAAAGGGACTTTAGATCCCATCACATTTCTGGGTACAACCATTAGGAACTACTTTGCCCCAGATCAACACTCCCCAGGTTTCACTCAGGACTCACACCTGATATAGTATATCCTATATAAGTGTCTTTGCAACTGCTTTGATCCTGAGAGCCCCAGCTTTCTTTAATGATTATTACACTGGGGAGTGAAACTTCCCCTTCTCAAAGAATGGAATGGAATGGAATGGAATGGAAAGGAATAAGGGAATGGAAGGGAAGGAAAGAAGAGGAGAAAGAGAAGGGAAGGAAAGGAAAATTTGTCTTAGCTACTATCCTTTGGCCATGACCAGCCAAATTAAACCCAGCGTCTACTTAATAGCTCTTCATGAGAGTAAGTACTCTTCTCTCCTCTATACTATTAAGCACAAGAGTTTCCTTGAAATTAAAATGTAGAGACGGTTGAAAGCTTCAAGAAACATAGACCAAACCTCCCTCTTTTGATAAGTGAAAGTTCAAGTATAATTGTTTTTTGGGATTTGACCAGTCATATTCTGCATTGTACATGCATGCAGAACATATAGAGGGTTCCATATCACTTTGATCTTCACAATAAATTTGCAAATCAGGAAGGCCAAATATTACTTTCCCCATTTGAAATGTCAGCTCTTCGGGGCTGATAGTCAAGACAGGCTTATTGATTGTATAATCTTACTAAAATGTCCAGTTTATTTCTTGACCTGGTGTGGCAGGCAGAATAATGTCCCCTCCTCCCCAACAGTCCACTTCTTAATCCCTGGAACCTGTGAATATGTTTATTTATTTATTTATTTATTTACATTGCAAAGGGATTTTGCTAATGTGAAGTACCTGGAGATGGGGAGATTATCCTGAATTATCTGGTTGGACTCTATATAATCACAAAGATCCTCATAAGTGGAAGGTCAGAGTCAGGAGATTCAGTCACAGAAGCAGATCGGGACCAAGAGAGGGGGAGGGAGAGAGAGAGAGAGAGGAATCTGAAGATGCCGTGCTGCTGGAGGAAGGGGCAGGAACCAAGGAACGCAGGTGGCATCTAGAAATGGAAAAAAATCAAAGAAATAGATTCTCTACTTGAGTGTCCAGAAGGAAGGCAGTCCTGCCAACACCCTTATTTTAGGACTTCAGATCTCCGGAACTGTAAGAATATACATTTGTGTTGTTTTAAACCAGTAGATTTGTGGTAATTTGCTACTGCAGCAATAGGAATCTAATAGACCTGGCTAAGGCACAATTAGTGACAAATCTTTAGCAACAAAGCAGATGATGTAATCTATTTTACCACTTATCTATTTCTGGTTGTAAAGCAAAGTTAGTAAAATAATTAATTGGAAGGAAATTTATTTGGTGCTTATTTACCGATAGGGTCGTTCTGTATTTCTGATCTCCTGGGTATCACCAGCTTCTCTCCTTGCAGACACATTCAGCTACTGCAGCCCAACTCTGAGTGTACCTCTGTGTGCACCTTTCTGCCCATTTCACACTCGGGCATGAGAGTAGAACTGTGGGTAAGACCAGTGTATATTCTAAAGGATGAGTGAAAACTTTTGAATTCTTAAAGCTTTTACAAGCTATTTTCAAGGTCCACTCATACCATGTCACTTCACAATTATTAAAAATGAGAATTTGCTTTTGTGACATTTGGAGAACTATGCTCAGAAGCTTCTAAATACTTTTCAGTTTCTTGGGGTTTAAGTTCAAAATTTTCATGTTGTCTGTTGAACTTCACTGGAGAGAAATGATCTTCACATTAATTTTTTTTATTTTATTATGTAGGTTAGTGACCAAACAGTACATCAATAGTTTTTGATGTAGTATATATATATATATATATATATATATATATATATATATATATATATATATATAAAACTATGAGTCTATTTCATTGTTAGTAAGGTTCTAGGAAAACTCAAGCTCTTCTGGCTGTTTTCCTCATTATTTGTGTTGTGATTTTTCCAAGAGTTTCAAGCTAAGTCAATCCAGATATAAGTAATAAACTTTCATAACTTGGTGAAGTTTCCAAAATTTCTAGCATTTAAAATTTTTTTTCTCTAGAAAGCAGCCAGACATTGCCATAATTCCCTAACTTGTTATATTCAGCTATTCTGAGTAATGAGTTTGAAATGTTATGGGTATAGCCTCTTGCTCCTCATAATCACTAATAATCATTGAGCACTTACTGTGCATTTGTATCTGTATACTGTATACTGTTCTGAACTAAGTATTTTACATTTAATGGCATGTGTGATTCTAAAAGCAGCCCTGTTGGTAGGTTGATTTTATTAATAGCTACAATTTTCTATACATCCCTTGTCTTAGTCCATTCAGGCCACTATAACTAAATACCACTGAGTGGGTGGCTTATAAACAACAGAAATTTATTTCTCACAGTTCTGGAGGCTGGGAGCACCACCTCAAGGCTCTGGCAGGCATGGTCATGTTCTCTGCGGAGAGCCCTCTTTTTGGTTCATAGCTGGCACCTTCTTGCTGTGTCCTCCTGTGGTAGAAGAGGTGAGGGAACTCTCTGGACCCTCTTTTATAAAGCACCAATCCCTTTCATGAGGGTTGCACCCTCATGACATAAGCACCGCCCAAAGGATTTTATTTCTAATACCATTATCTTTGGGAGTTAGGATTTCAACATATGAATTTTGGGGAGGCTCATTCAGATTATAGCATCCCTGAATCCATACCCTTTAATAATTTCTTTCAATGCTGATTCAGGGCCTGGCCATATGACTCAGTCTGGTCAATGGAACATTGACAAACCTGATGCAAGTAAAGAATTGAAAAAGTATTTGCACATTTCCCTTCTTTCTCTTGGACCTCTGCTACCACAGTCAACAGATCTACACTAACTTTCTGGAGAGACAGGATTTATATTGAAGAAGACCTAAGATAGACATTCTATTTTTATTATTATGTTATGTTAGTCACCATAAGATAAACATTCTAAACCATGCAGCCCCAACTACCCTTCCAGATGATTGCAGAAGCCCAAGTGAATCCAGCTGAGGTCAGCCCAGCTTGGCCCAGATTGTATATGTGCTGATTAGTTTAAACTAATTAGTTTTGAGTTGTTTGGTTACTTAGCAATTGCTAACTGTTATATGTAGATACTAATATTATTATGTTATGTATTAGTAAACTGAATTTTAGAAAGATTAAAAAACTTGTTCAAGATGACTCTAAAGCCTTTGAACTTAATCATATGCACTTAAACCACAATTTGCAAAACTGAGAAATGAAATCTTCAACCTAAAAATTGATAGACTAGTTTCTACACACACACACACACACACACACACACACACACACACACACAGTTTTTCCGTTCTTAAAGGGTAGAAATGGGCATTATGAGATAGAGGTAATGTAATGGAGCATTAAGTAATCATCACTGATCTGTTAATTTTGTATAGATGTCACTATTGACATTCTGGGCAGAATAATTTTCCTATTGTATAGGACACTTCTTGGGCTGCAGCACGTTTATGGACTTTGCCTCTGTAATGTTCCTAATGCACCCCAACCCCAGTCATAATGACCATTAAAAATGTCCTCATAGTAATTTTGACTGTTAATCTTAGCATCAACCCACTGCTTCTAATTTCTAAATCTCCCTGAATGGGGATAGGGCTCAGGAAATATATCACTTCTAGTTGGGATCCACTGTTGCAATTTTTAAAATATTCGATTTAATACAAAATACTTGTAGTTTTTTTGTGTGTATATGCCAATTAAAAATAGTTTAATTTAATTGTTTGAGCCTAAGAAATTATTATAAGGCAAATATCCTTTACATCACCACTCAGGTAAAGAAGTACTTTATCGTCAATCTCAGATACCCCTCCTAAGTTCCTTGTGTCTATTGCAACTCCCTCCATCCCCTCAAAAGTAACTACTATCCTAGATTTTATAATAACCACTTCTTAAATTTTTATTTCTTTGTAGTTTTATCACCCAAATGTGTATCCCTAGTCAGTATAGTTTTATTTTGACTATACTTTTTAAAAAAATATATGCCTTGTCAGCCTCTTTTAATCTGAAGGTAACCCCTCCATCATTTTCTTTTATTTATAATTTATTTGTTGAGGAATATTAGATATTTAGTTATTTTGGGCCTATGACAATAAATATGTGGGAACACATTTTTTGTTTGGAAAAAATGGCAATATCATTTATATAATTAGCGTAGCCTAATTTATACACAGTCTGTCACTACAATGCATTGATTCAGAGAAATACTGTCATTTTGGCATAGTTGTGTCTTAAGATAATGACCCCACTGCCTTTCTGCAATTAACAACATCATCAAGGAACACATCATGTTAAACAGTGAGGTTAATAATTACTTCTCAAGCAACAGGCCTTGATTGCTTCCAGGGAAGCTATTAACTGCAGCTCTATTCCACCCATACCTGTTCAAGAATAATATCATCACTTTAGCCATTTATTTAGTGCTTTTTTCAATCAGCAATGATATAGAAAATGCTTTTGCTTCAAAACTTTCTCTGTTCAGTTGCTGTTTCATGGCTTTCTCCTCCCAAATTAGGAAAAAAATCAAAGCATAGTCATTACATAGGATCATGATGCTACCGATTGGGCTGCTTTTTTCTTAATTCTGTCCTTCAAGTTGGAAAATTTTAGAACATTGGCTTATAGTCTATTAGGAAGGTAAGAAGCTACTTATCCTTTTGAAGTTGGCAAGTAAGTTGATTGTCTGGAAATCTGAGTGCTATTCAAAACCAACAAAATTTGCTTTTTGATTATAATAACAATACATAATCATAGAAGACTTTGAGAGCAAGCAGAAGAGTATGAAGAAAATTAATAAAAATTAGAGGATGATGCCTTATTGACAGAGTCAATTTTCCTCATTTTAATTGGAAGACCATATGTTTAGCTGTCATTTTCAGGGACAACACACCAGGGCCATTGCCCAAATGCTGTTTTGTTAGTTCTGCACCAATGCTGACAGTGCTTCTGGATTGGTGTGTTTTTCTCTCTCTGGCATGTTTTTCACTGTCACTGTACTCAAGATTAACAACTGTGAGGGCTCACCTATCATGTGAACTCATCCACAATCTGGTTTTGTCTATAATCCTGCATGGGACTCTCTCCTATCTTTCTCTATACATCCCTTCCTAGGATCTTTAGACTACATGAGCATTCCTCCAAAGTGAGTTGACTTGTGTGACAGGTAGCTCCCCATCCAGTCTGGATGGTCAATTGGGATGTAAAATAACACTAAACTCACTAATTTGTAGTCCAGGCCAGTAATATTCCTTGCTAGCTCATCTGGTGCTGAGCCACTCTGGAAAACAGTATGGAGGTTCCTCAAAAAGTTGAAAATAGAGCTACCCTATGACCCAGCAGTTGCACTACTGGGTATTTATCCCAAATATACAAATGTAGTGATCTGAAGGGGCATGTGCACCACAATGTTTACAGCAGCAATGTCCACAATAGCAAAACTATGGAAAGAGCCTAGATGTCCATCAGCAGATGAGTGAATAAAGAAGATGTGGTAGGGGCGCCTGGGTGGCTCAGTGGGTTAAAGCCTCTGCCTTCAGCTCAGGTCATGATCTCAGGGTCCTGGGATCGAGCCCCAAGTTGGGCTCTCTGCTCATCAGGGAGCCTGCTTCCCTTCCTCTCTATCTGCCTGCCTCTCTGCATACTTGTGATCTCTGTCTGTCAAATGAATAAACAAAATCTTAAAAAAAAAAGGAGGATGTGGTGTATATATACAATGGAATATTATGCAGCCATCAAAAATTAAATCTTGCTATTTGCAACAACATGGATGGAACTAGAAGGTAATAGGCAAAGTGAAATAAGTCAATCAGAGAAACACAATTATCATATGATCTCGCTGGTACATGGAATTTGAGAAACAAGGCAGAGGATCACAGGGAAGGGATGAAAAAATGAAACAGGATGGAACCAGAGAGAGAGAGACCAACCATAGGAGACTCTGAATCTAAGGAAACAAACTGAGGGTTGCTGGATGTGGGGGGTGGGAGGGATGGGATTTCTGGGTGATAGGCAATAGGATGGATATGTGCTATGGTGTGCGCTGTGAATTGTTTAAGACTGATGAGTCACAGACCTGTACCCCTGAAGCAAAAAATACATTATATGTTAATTAAAAGTATAATATTCCTTGCTAGCTCTCACCAAAGCCTTCTTTATCTATAGTTGGGAAAGTTCTGATCATTAAGAGATTTCATAACTTCACTCCATCTTTATTTTCCATGTGATCTCTTAGCATCCTAGGTCTCAGAGAATTTAACTGCTCCTAGGGAATACTGTTAATTAAATGATAATTAGTAATCAATAACTTGTACTTGACACTGTGCCTGGCACAGTGAAAACTTAAATTCAGTGAATGTTAGCAAATACAATGAATAGTAGTAGAATTTTTAGGTGGGAGGATCCATGTATCATCCAAATGAATATGTTCAAATATATAGTTAGAAATACATAAACATATTTAGGAAAATATGAAAGTATTTAATCAGCTATATGATGTATTACCTATCATTCTTTAGTAAGCTTCAATAATCATTGAGAAATATTGCCAAAGCTGGAAAACTTCAATGGTCTGTACACTTTCAACTTTACTCAGAAGACAAATATGACTTTACCTGCTCATGTTTCAATAATTCATGGTGCCCAATAGATTTGTTTTAGATTTAGAATTAATTGGTTTAGAGTTAACTTAATTTGGCTATTGAGTTGCATGTTCTTTGAGGGCAAAGAATGCTCTCATTACTCATCCATCTAGCTCCCAAATCTCCTAGCAGAAGACCTATTAGTAGATAGGTTTTTTAATAAATATTTAGTGAGTGAATGAACCCATGGATTTAGTTAGAGTAAGATTGGAGGTTAAATCTACTTTGTTTCCCTAAGTTTAGGTACAAAAGTTATTGAATTCATTTCAATTATTATTGCAAGTTCATGGCCCTACCCTGAATAATAATCTGGTAGAGCTAAAACAATAATCCTGAAAACAACACATCTCTATACTCGTTCATTTATTAATATTCTCAGCACAAATTTATGAGCACTAACTATGTTCCAGGTACTGTATGAGGCAATAGGAATAGCAGTGTGAAAGACTGATATAGTTACTGCTCTTATGGAACTTAACAGTCCAGTGGAGGAGACAAATAAATGGTCAATTTCAAGACTATCCAGTCAATGTTATGATAGAGCCTCTCATCTAGATAGAAACTATACATAGCCTAAACCAGTGGTTCTCAAATTCAGCAGGCATCAGAATCATTCAAAGGTTCAGATTGTGGGGCTCATCCCCAGAGCTTCAGATTCAGTGTATCTGGGATGGGGCCCAAGAATTTTCATTTCAAGTTCCCAGGTGATGCTAATGATGCTGGTCCAGGAATCACTTGGAGAACCGTTGGTTTAGAATAAAGGAGCCACCGGGTAGGATGAGATAAACTTGGTTACCTCATTATTTCCCTTCATGAGGGAAGATAATCAACTGAAATATTAGTTTGTATAAATACATTTCTTCCTTCCTGCTTTTAAAGGAGAGAGCTTGATTTTAGCAATTTCTTGCCACATGTAAATTTTGCAGACTATAAGGGAGAAATTCTTTGAACTCAAGGCTTTTTTAAAAACACCTATACTCAATTTTAAAGGTTTATGCCAGGTGTCCTTGAGAGAAAGGAAGGGATAAAGTTTCCTTTGAGATCCAGAAGAAAGGAAATATTTTGGGTAGGCTGGAGAGAAATCTGAGGTCTATGATCAGAGGTCTGGGATCAAAAGGAAAGCTTCCACATTTTATAATCATGTCCTGGAGACATGGCAAAATCTCTAAAATTGGACCATCAAGAGAGAATGATCCTGGTACGGGGCCTCCTAGACTTGCCCGTGATTGGCATACCCTGCACAAGGGGCACAGAAGCAGCCAAGCCATCAGACTTAGGGGAAGCTATGAAATGGACATAGAGAGATGCTAAGTGATGACTAAGGAATGCCTCTTGCCCCACCCCCAATAATGTGGTGCTATGTAAGTCTTTGGGCCTCTTACAATCCTGGAGGAGGAAAGCAATATAATCAACAGAATGGATTTCTTGCCAACTGAACACAAAGGAAGCATCACAAGGATTCAGATAAATTTAATGAACAATGAATAAACATTATTTCTTACACATTTGAGCTTGTGAATTCAGATTATACTTGCCTCTCTTGTATAAAATGGCAATTGCAGAATTATTTGAAAAGAAATTGTGAAAACAGGAGATCACCACTTGATACACATTTTCCATGAGTTTTTTTGGGAAAAGCTAGTAAAAAACTTCATACTTAACATGTGCTCCAGAAATATTTGTTAAACTGAAATGACTCTATTAGAGTATTTCTAAATCATCCAAGTGTGTCAATGCTAAATGTGCAGTTTAAGATGAGGAACACAGTATATTGTAAGAAAGTCAGTGTGGTGCTATGGTTAAGGAGTAGGTTCAGGGATCACCTGTTTAGATTCAAGTATTTGATAATTATATGACCTTGGACAAGTTAGCTAAATATTCTGTACCATGTTCCACATTTGAAAAGTGAGTATAATAATAAACCCCTCAGGCTTATTATGAGGATTAAATTAACTAAATCTTTGGATTTTAAAATGTAAGAATTCAACATTAATGACAATTAGTTGGCTATATCCAGTTTGCATGGCTGTGTATTTCAGGAATGAGTTTCAAATAAACATGAACGTGCCTTTTAGGGTACATTATTTTGGGGGGCTTGAATTAAGAAATTTTAAAGAGCCTGGAATTTGTTGTTATTGTTGTTAAACTGTAATCTGTTTTAAGGCATAATTAACTGAGATTCTGTAAAATATTCAGTGCATTAACAGTGACTGTTTTAACATTAGACTAGAAACACTCAAGATATTTAAATGTCAACTAACTTGTCTTTGAACTTCAGTGTGGTTTTTATTCATTTTTGTGCTTCATAACTCAGTTTATAAAAATATACATTACCTGAACTTAAAAAAATATATATATATACACATACATATATATATGTGTATAGATATATGAGTTGAACTCAGGGCTTCAAATTCCTTTCTCTCAAGGACACCTGTCATAAACCTTTAAAATTGAGTATAGGTGTTTTTTAAAAAGCCCTAAGTTCAAACTCACATATGTAAATATGACACCCACACATATTCCAACTATGGTCCTTGGAATAACAAAGGGATGAGTTCATCTTGGTTATTTCATCATATTAAACATCTGTACATTTCATTTTAGCTTATATTATAGCTGGCTTTCTCAGTTACAGGCATACAGAATATCCTTTCCCCATAAGCTCTGTTTCTTGTAACTCACCATCTCCTATTTGATTCCTTAATTCCACTGGCAATTTGGAGCAGGCTGCTTACTCATGTTGTGTCTGCAGCTCTGGAATCTTAGCCCTTGAGTCATGTAATCTCGGAAATCTTTGCTTTCTGCCTTATGTATTCACAGCAATCAGGCGGCCCCTTAAGGCCTTCCTGGAAATATCCCAAAACACTTCATTTTTTATTTTGTTTTCAGTTTGAGGGGATTCCAGTTAAGTTAGTCTTGGATTCCTAATTTTGACTGGCCACCCAATTGAAGACAGCTTCAGAGACCTCTAGTTTGGCAAATCAGCATCCTTGGTGGAAATCTGTGGGTTTCCTACATGTCACAAAATCAATTTGTGATGTCAGGGTTCCAAAATCATTAATTTTTATTATAGGAAAACTTTCTGCAACCAATAGTACGAGTAATTCCTCTCCTTGTTTAGTTTATCAATGAAAGATTGGATTCCAAAGTAGAAAAAAATAAGGATTAAAGGTTTATTAAATATAAATATATTTTAGTGAAACATTAATAACTAAAGGATGGAATTTATAGCATATTTATTAATGTATTTATTCAATAAATTATAAACCTACTACATGCAGGTTATATTACTAAATCGCTGGGAAAGCAAGAGTAGCTCAGACCCATTTTCTGCTCACAAGAAGCTTATAGTCTAGGTTGAAAGGCAGAAAAATAAACAGCTAATTTCAGTGCAGTTAAGTGCTATGTCAGGGTTAAGTACTGAGTATGATGACAGCAAAAGGAGGGGGCCTCCTGGAGGAGGTTTTATTTAAGTTATGATAAGAAGGAGAAAAATAATTTAGCCAGGAAGAGAGGAATGCATTTTTAACATTCTATGCAGAGAAAACAATTGTACAAGGAGTAGGATTGTTCCAACCAGTGATGGACTTGTCTTAGAAGTTCTTTCTCACATACAGTTCTAGTTATAATAGATTGTAAAAATGGCCACAGATTCTTTCCTTCTTTGTATCCAAATCCTTATAGTGTGATGTTACAGACCCTCCCTTAAAGAGGTGGAATAAATTTCTCTACATTTTAAATCTGAGTAGGGCATGTGACTTGCTCTGGCTAAAGGGACCTAAACAAATGTGATACTAGCAGAGACTTGACTGTACATTGGAGCCTGACTTCTTGCTGAGCTAGAGCCCCGAGACCACCATATTTTATAAGCCTGAGTTAGTCTGTTGGGAGAAAGAGAGATCACAGGGAGGAGAACAGAGGCATCCTGACAGGCTGCCAACTGCCAGATATGTAAGTGAAGCCATCTGTAGGAAGCAAAATAAGCCTAGTCCCCCTAAAATATCCACATCCTAATCTCAGAACCTATGAATGTGTTATCTTACATGGCAAAAGAGACTTTGAAGATGTGATAAAGTTAAGCATTTTGAAATGAAGAGATTATTCTGAATTATCTGGATGGGCTCATTGTAATCACAAGGGTCCTTAGAAGGGGAAGACAGGAAGGTCAGACTTAGAAAATGAGAATGGAAGCAAGAGTAGAAGTCACAGAAAGATCTGAAGATGGTTTAATGCTGACTGAAAATGGAAGGAGGAGCCATGGGACGAGGAATGCCTCTAGAATCTGGAAAAGGCAAAGAAACGTACTCTCCTCTGGAGTCTCCAGAGGGAATGTAGTTGTACCTTCCTTGCTTTTAGCCTACTCAAGACTTCTGATCTTCAGAAATGTAAGATAATTGTTGATATGTTACAGCAGTAATAGGAAACTAAAACAAAATGCTAGATTGTCTAGTTGCCAGCCAACCTGTTAGCCGACCAAAGCTGCATGAAGAGCCCAGCAGAGATCAGTCAAGCTGGTAAACACCAGAAGAACCACCCAGACTACTCATGGGATCGTGAATGAATAGGCAGTTGTTTAAAGTCACCAAGTTTTTGAGTGATTTCTTACATAAGAAGTGATAGCTGATATATTGACCTATAAGTTTAAAATTTTAAAAAATGGGGTGCCTGAGTGGCTCAGTCAGTTAGGTGTCTGCCTTTGGCTCAGGTCATGATCCCAGGGTCCTAAGATCAAGGCCCACATCAGGCTCCCTGCTTGGCAGAAAGCCTGGTTCTCCCTCTCCCTCTGCTGCTCCCCCCTGCTTGTGCTCTCTCTCTCTCTGTCAAATAAATAAGATCTTTAAAAGATAAATAAATAAAAATTTTAAAAATAACAAAAATTATAAAAAACAAGTGTGACTACATTAAGTTACTTAAAAATAGTTATTTCCTTAACTCTCTTATGGATTTACGTGGGCAGCTCTGTAAGGCAAAAATCACCATACCTGCCTCTGAGTCCCCAGTCTGCCCTACTTCCTAACCTTCCTAAGTTTGGTTGTTCACCTCTTTGGATTTCTAATTTTCTTCAGTCTCCTTCCAATACGGTTCCCTTTTTAACTTAAACTAGCCAGGGCTGGTTACTGTTACTCCTTGACAGTGAGCTCTGTAAATGCAATTTGAGAATTCTTTCTCATTACCAACATATTACAAGTTTGTTAGATATCCTGATGTTTGGAAAGCATAAAAAAGACATTCACTCATCTCTAGATTTATCTTTCAAATTTTTGGCATTTTGTGGGTACTTAAAAGTAAGCTGTATTGAGTATTATTTCATTGAAACAAGTCAGTATGAACCTAAAGATGCTTACAGAGAGCCTTCTTGCCATTACTTGTCTCACTCTCTACTCAGCTCAGACTAAGTCATCTCTGTGGAATGCCATGAGAAGACATTTTATCCTTTGTTAAGGGACTTGACTGACCACAGTTATATTATTATGCCTATGTGTGTTGAAAAATTCCAAGGAAAGTTAGAAAGAATCACATGGGATTTTGGCTTGAATCAAATGAAACCAGTTTGGAATGAAAAAGCAAAGATACTTTGTCTGAGCAATGAAAGAAATTTCACAACTATTAGAAATATCAGTTTTATTGCAAACTTTTTCCTTCCTTGAATGTCCTATAAATTATATTTACAGTGGTGTACTTTAAAATATATGAATAAGGATATTGGTGTTGCAAACTGTAACTTCTGTTACATGGTATCTAGCTTCTTCCAGTACTGTATTATATCAATTTCCTATATTATATGTAAATATTCCTTGCCACTCCTATTATACATTCTTCTTGCTCATCTTGGGTTCTTTGGTCATCAACTCTATGATACAGTTACTAGAATCATTAATTTTCTGCCTCCTCTTCCTCTGCCCCCACCAATCATTCCCTAACTCTTAATGAATTCAAGACTTACCTTCCCTGCTTTACCACATAGGCTACTGAACACTGTGGAAATAAAATTGTACAACCACAAACTGGAACGACTACAAATTGAGTATTTTCAAGTCTAGCTGGACTGTCAGTGCCACTTGGCAACCCTTTTACTTGATGCTGATTCGTAGCCTGAACCCTTTCTCTTTTAGTACATAACTGCCTCAGTCTTGAGAGAGGAAATAGAAGCTATCAGATGCTAATAATTTCCCTTCCCTGCATTATAAAATTGGCCAAAGTAGCACCCATCCTTCTTTTTTTTGTACTAAAGGAAAATAAGTTGATATTTATCAGCTATCTGTTGTATACTCAGCCAAACCTCTTCCCTGAACTCCAGACTCATACTTCCTATTGTCTACTAAACATCTCTGTAGGCTTCTCAGATATAACATGTTCAGAGCAAAACTCCTAATCGTTCTTGCCAAATACTGCTTTTCCATTATATTACCCATGCCAGTTAATGGTGACCTTCCTTCTAATTGTTAAGGTCCCAAATTTTGGAGTTATCTTTGACAACAAATCAAATTTTTTTTTAGATTATTATATTTTTAGATTATTATTATATTATTATTATTTTTTTAGATTATTATAATAATCCCCTAATTTTTCCTCTTTCATCTGCCTTTGGGGCCTCACAGGCTATTCTTAACACAGCAACTGAAGTTGTTACACTAAAAGTGTAAATCAGATCACAGTCTCTGCTCCAAACTCTCCATTATCTTCCCATTTCATCTCAAGAAAAAGCCCAAGTCTGCACAATGGCCCGTAAAGCTCTATATCAGTAGGCTCACTATTGCATCTCTGACTTTATGACTGACTACTCTCCTTACTCATCTACCTCCTTGTTCTACCTTGAATATGATAAACTTGTTTGGGCGTTAGGTTTTTTTATTTGTTGTTCTCTGCCTGCAGCACAATTGCCCGAGTTATTTGCCTGCCTTTCCTTGTACTTAGTTCAGGTTGTTGATGAAATTTTTTTTTCCTCCATGATCTTTTTCTGATCTCTTTATTTAAAATCGTCCCCACCAACCTAATCCTGCTGACCACTCTAGCGCCCTCTCCTGTCTTACTTTTCTCCTTAGTGCTTACTATGATAGAACATTTTGTATATTCACTTCTTTTGTACACTGTCTCTTCCCACCAGAATGTAAGCATAAAAAAAGGAACTTTTGTTTGTTTACTGCTATATTTCACAGTGCTTATGACATTGCTTGGCACATAGTAAAAGCTTAATAAGTATTTGCTGAATGAATAATTTTTTTTTTCTTGCTAAGGAACTTCTTTGTTTATGCACTGCATCTAAGCTCTACTGTCTCTTTTAGGAATTCATTCATTAACTATTCTCAAATTTTTCTGCATTTTTCCTCTTTCTGATCTAAATCAATCAATCAATAAATAAATACTATATATGTATGTAATATTTTTAGTTAAATATCACTAATAATTTTAAGAGATTTTATGTATTTGTTTTTTGTTTATTTATTTGAGAGAGACAACATGAGAGCATGCATGAAAATGTGAGCAGGAGGAGGAGCAGAGGGAGAGGGAAGGGAAAGAATCCTAAGCAGACTCCATGCTGACCTTGGAGCCTGAGGTGGGTCCTATCTCTTGATCCCGAGATCATCACCTGAGCCAAAACCAAAAGTGGATGCCTAACCCACTGAGCCACCCAGGTACTCCAGATATCACTAATATTTAAAAAAAATTTTTTTCCTGGGTTCTTAGGTCATGATCCCAGTGTTTTGGGATAGAACCCCACATCAGCCTCCCTGCTCAATGTAGAGTCTGCTTCTCCCTCTGCCTGCCACTCCCTCTGCTTGTGTTCTCTCTCTGACAAATAAATAAATTTTTTTAAAAAAGAAAAATAATCTTTCCCATGGTTATGGGCTCAGGCTGAGATTTTATGAAAATTATAATAAGGAAACACAAAATAAAATAAACACATTGTAGGAAAGTAGGATAGGATGGAGATAAAAAGTGAATTTTTTTTTAAAAATGTCTGAAAATTGGAAAGAGAATGGGAGCAAGTTAAAAGATGAATTAGAATCTGAGGGCAGCTGTTAGTCCCAAAAACATGGAGGAAGGATCTTCAGAGTGTGTGTTGGGGGGCAGGGGGAACTGTCAGCTAGTCTTCCTGATGATGCCGAGAGAGTATTTGGACCCCAAAGTCCAAAAGGGAAAAAAGGTAGAATGAGAAATGAAGCAAGGAGGGGATTTTTTTTTAACCTGTGTTTATGAAAAGTTGTACCATTTTGTTCACCCATTTCCTCTCTTCATTTTTGTATGAAGAGCTGTTTATTGCAGAGCTAGTCAGTAGGTCAGGACATAATGTACTTTTGAATTTTTTAGATCATGAGCATCTAGTACTTTGACTTAAATCTTAAAAAAAGATACAAAAAAGATTAAAGGTAGCAGAGGAAAAGCAGGCTAGAGTACTACTTTAGAGCACAGACCCAGGCACCAGACTGCCTGGGGTTTGTTTGAATCCCAGGTGTGCTACTTACTAGCTGGACCACCTGGGGTAATTTATTTAGTTTTCCTGTTTGTAAATGGACATAAATAGAAATGTTTTGCTTATACAGTTGCTGTGAGGAGGAAATGAGTTAAAATAGATAAAGTTCTTGAGCAAGTGTCTGGTACATGGGATATATAATTATGTGTCTGACAAGGAAAAGAGAAAAAAAAACCTGCCATGAACCAACTGAATCTGTTTTCTTCCCTCTAACTTGACCCATGTCTAGTTTCACTAATAATTCTGGTTTGGGCAGTCTTTTGAGGGAGAAGAATAAGGGTTGAGAATGACCAATTATTTGGGGTTTATGAATAAGGAACAAGGAATGGGGGACATTTTAATTTGATTGGATGTTTAAATTGCAACTTGTATCCTAACCATCTTGCCTCGATCAATACCTTTGTTTCTGCTATTGTCATCTTGAAAGAAGTTTTATCCAGTTTTTTCATATCCTAATTTGGGGGAATAAACAAGCCCTACTCCCTCCACAAAAACTTTGATGAAATCTTTGCCCACTCATCACTCTCTTCACTTTCTTGCATATATTGTTTGTTTATCATATTTGACCCCATTTTATATTGTATAGTCTAATTATTGGGAATATGAATTAATACTTTATCATATGCCATTATGTAGAACATATTTTACTAATTACTATAGGGTTTCAGTGTCTATTTATTGGTATCAATTTTTGTGAAAGAACATTGATTTTCCCTGACCTAAACTTTCCTGTAAGATCTTGTACTTCTTTTCACAACTAAACCTTTAGCAATGGAAACCTGCATTCAGTAATAATGTGGCTCCCATTTCTATAGCTCGTTTACTCTATAACCTCAAGAAATTGCTTTAATCCCTCTATTCTGCTAACACTACTCTCATTGGGGTCCATAGTGGCTTCTTAGTTGACAGGGGAAAATATATATTTCAGTTCTTATTTTTCTTGTCAATTCAACATCAGCATCTTGACCACTTCTTGAATCTTGAGTCCTCATGAAATTTCTTGAATCTTCTCTGTTGAATTCCAGGAAGCTGTCCATCCCAGCTCAACCCCCACCTCGGACCATTTCTTCTCAGCCTATGAAGATATCAGTATCTAAGAAGATCTTTTTAAATCTTTCACTTCGTAGCTGGTTAGTATTATGTATTCAAAATATAATTTATGATGAATTAGCCAATAAGCTGGGTTACTATCATATTTAATAGGAAATATTCTTAAAAATTGAATTATTATAGACCAATGTAACACATCAGATAATATATTCTAAATGAAAGAAAATTATTGAGATAAGAGTATGGTTTTATAGAATTGTGGGGAAAACTTTCTGTGGGAAAGTTAAAAGACAATTTTTTTGGTGTTCAGAAATATAATTAAAAAGGACACTTACAGTAGCCAAAAATCATTGCTGGAAAAAAATTTTAAATGCCGTTTTTAGAGAACTCACCTCCATGGAAATTTTCTTTCCTATCCTCCTCCAAACACTGCTCTGTAGAACAAATACATTAATAGTGCATCAGTTATATATCATGGGGTTCTGGTAGAAATAGGGAGTGCCCTTATTCCCCACTCCTCTTTTCCTTCAGAAGGAATTTTTCCCCTCTCAATCCCTTTACTCTCTGTTCCCTAGGAGAGACAGAGTGATTTAGACCTTGGTGACTTTTAGAGAAGGACCCGGCAAGTATAGTCCCTTTCTCCCTCTTGAGTCTTTGGAGTCTGCCTGTCTTTAGAGAATCTGCCTTGGTAGATCATGTGGAAGGTGTAGTTGTAAAGGTGCCAAACTTGCTTCTTATTTGGAGTGCACATGTTAGAACATTTGGTTAATTCTACAGACTCAGAATTGATAAGTCCATTGTTGCCCCATGTTCCCCAAGAGCCCTATTTTGGTCTCTATCTGCTTCATTTTTCTGTTTGTCTCAATGAACATTTTGTTCATCTTTTGAATGTCTTATCATTCAGGAGGGGGAAACAGGAAAGTGTTTAATAGTCTGCTCAAACTCCTATATTATCTTCCAATTGACTCACTCCTCACTATTTGTGACACCAAAACTTTCATTTCACTGACATATTGTTCTACCTGGCAGTAGCTTCAAATTGAAATCTCTATGATTTTCTTAAATTGAAAAATATCCACTTTTGGAATGATTTTGTGGTTCCAAAGAAACAAAAGTACAGCCCCATGTGATATATTCACCATATTCAACTCCTAGTGGTAGGTTCAGCTAGAATTCTTGTGGTCATGTAATTTTGTTCCTTATTTTTATCATGTAAACAACAGATAACAAAAAAATTCTATGATGTAACAAAGTAGGAGAAGACTAGAAACAGATGCAAGGGAAATCCTGCTTTCTTCATTGGAAAATTAAATCTTGTCTAATATCATACAGTTCTCATTTCTAGGATTTTCTTAAATCTAATCTGAATGAAAATCAATTCTCTCCAAACTCTAGAACTTTATTTTTTTTTGAAACTGTTTTTGTAAAAAAAAAAAGAAAGAAAACACCAACAAACCAATAACTTTGAAATTAGGTTCAGAATCCATGACAAATGAAAACCCTTTCCTTTGGGGTTCTCGATACTATATAATAGTCATAAAGTGCATTTTATAGTATTCACTTGAGGGTATTAAAATGTTATAGGCTTTTTTATTTATTAATTATTTTTATTAACATATAATATATTATTTCCCCCAGGGGTACAGGTCTGTGAATCATCACGCTTATAAACTTCACAGCATTCATCATTTCACATACCCTCCCCAATGTCCATAACCCAACCACCCCTCTCCATACACCCCCTCCCCGCAGCAGTCCTCAGTTTGTTTCATGAGATTAAGGATCTCTTATGGTTTGTCTCCCTCCCAATACCATCTTGTTTCATTTTTTCCTTCCATACCTCCCAAACCTCCCACTCTGCCTCTCAAATTCCTCATATCAGGGAGATCATATAACTGTCTTTCTCTGATTGACTTATTTTGCTCACCATAATACTCTCTAGTTCCATCCATGTCGTTGCAAATGGCAAGATTTCATTTCTTTTGATGGCTGTATAGTATTCCATTGTATATATATACCACATCTTCTTTATCCAGTCATCTGTTGATGGACATCTAGGTTCTTTCCATAGTTTGGCTGTTGTGGACATTGCCGCTATAAACATTAGGGTGCACATGCCCCTTCAGATCACTGCATTTCTATCTTTAAGGTAAATACCCAGTAGTGCAATTGCTGGGTCATAGGGTAGCTCTGGTTTCAACTATTTGAGGAACCTCCATGCTGTTTTCCAGAGTGGCTGCACCAGTTTTCATTCCCACCAACAGCGTAGGAGGGTTCCCCTTTCTCTGCATCCTCTCCAACATCTGTCATTTCCTGACTTGTTAATTTTAGCCATTCTGACTGGCATGAGGTGGTATCTCATTGTGGTTTTGATTTGTATTTCCCTAACACCGAGTGATGTTGAGCATTTTTTCATGTGTCTGTTGACCATCTGGATGTCTTCTTTGCAGAAATGTCTGTTCATGTCCTCTGCCCATTTCTTGATTGGATTATTTGTTCTTTGGGTGTTGAGCTTGATAAGTTCTTTATAGATTTTGGATACTTGCGCTTTATCTGATACGTCATTTGTGAATATCTTCTCCCATTCTGTCAGTTGTCTTTTGGTTTTCTTGACTGTTTCTTTTGCTGTGCAAAATCTTTTGATCTTAATGAAGTCCCAATAGTTCATTTCTGCCCTTGTTTCCCTTGCCTTTGGTGATTGTTTCTAGGAAGAAGTTGCTGCAGCAGAGGTTGAAGAGGTTGCTGCCTCTGTTCTCCTCAAGAGTTTTGCTGGATTCCTGTCCCCCCATTGAGGTCTTTCATTCATTTTGAGTCTATTTTTGTGTGTGGTATAAGGAAATGGTCCAGTTTCATTCTTCTGCCTGTGGCTGTCCAATTTTCCCAGCACCATTTGTTGAAGAGGCTGTCTTTTTTCCATTGGACATTTCTTTCCTGCTTTGTCGAAGATTAGTTGACCATAGAGTTGAGGGTCTATTTCTGGGCTCTCTATTCTGTTCCATTGATCTATATGTCTGTTTTTGTGCCAGTACCATACTATCTTGATGATGACAGCTTTGCAATAGAGCCTGATGTCTGGAATCGTGATGCCACCAACTTTGGCTTTCTTTTTCAATATTCCTCTGGTTATTCGAGGTCTTTTCTGGTTCCATATAAATTTTAGGATTATTTGTTCCATTTCTTTGAAAAAAATGGATGGGATTTTGATAGGGATTGCATTAAGTGTGTAGATTGCTTTAGGTAGCATAGACATTTTCACAATATTTGTTCTTCCAGTCCATGAACATGGAATGTTTTCCATTTCTTTGTGTCTTCCTCAATTTCTTTCATGAGTACTTCATAGTTTTCTGAGTACAGATTTGTTACCTCTTTGGTTAGGTTTATTCCTAGGTATCTTATTGTTTTGGATGCGATTGTAAGTGGGATCGACTCCTTAATTTCTCTTTCTTCTGTATTGTTGTTGGTGTATAGAAATGCAACTGATTTCTGTGCATTGATTTTATATCCTGACACTTTATTGAATTCCTTTACAAGTGTGGCAGTTTTGGAGTGGAGTCTTTTGGGTTTTCCTCATAAAGTCTCATATCATCTGCAAAGAGTGAGAGTTTGAGTTATTCTTTGCCCATTCAGATGCCTTTTATTTGTTTTTGTTGTCTAATTGCTGATCTAGGACTTCTAGTACTAGGTTGAATAGCAGTGCTGATAGTGGACATCCCTGTTATGTTCCTGATCTTAGCGGAAGAGCTCTCAGTTTTTCCCCATTGAGAATGATATTCACTGAGGGTATTTCATAGATGGCTTTGATGATATTGAGGAATATACCCTCTATCCCTACACTTTGAAGAGTTTTGATCAAGAAAGGATGCTGTACTTTGTCAAGTGCTTTTTCAGCATCTATTGAGAGTATCATATGGTTCTTATTCTTTCTTTTATTAATGTATTGTGTCACATTGATTGATCTGCAGATGTAGAACCAAACTTGCAGCTCAGGAATAAATCTCACTTGGTCATGGTGAATAATCCTTTTAATGTACTCTTGGATCCTATTGGTTAGTATTTTGGTGAGAATTTTTGCATCTGTGTTCATCAAAGATATTGGTCTGTAATTTTCTTTTTTGATGGGGTCTTTGTCTGGTTTGGGGATCAAGGTAATTCTGGCCTCATAAAATTAGTTAGGCAGTTTTCCTTCCATTTCTACTTTTTGGAACAATTTCAGGAGAATAGCTATTAATTCTTTAAGTGTTTGGTAGAATTCCCCTGGGAAGCCATCTGGCCCTGCGCTCTTATTTTTTGGGAGATTTTCGATGATTGCTTCAATCTCCTTACTGGTTGTGGGTCTGTTCAGGATTTCTGTTTCTCCCTGGTTCAGTTTTGGTAGTTTATAAATCTCTAGGAATGCATCCATTTCTTCCAGATTGTCAAATTTGCTGGCGTATAGTTGCTCATAATATGTTCTTATAATTGTTTGTATTTCTTTGGTGTTGGTTGTCATCTCTCCTCTATCATTCATGATTTTACTAATTTGGGTCCTTTCTCTTTTCTTTTTGATAAGTCTGGCCAGGAGGTTATCAAACTTGTTAATTCTTTCAAAGAAAGAACTTCTAGTTTCATTGATTTGTTCTACTATTCTCTTCATTTCTATTTCATTGATTTCTGCTCTCATCTTTATTATTTCTCTTCTCCCACTGGGTTTAGGCTTTCTTTGATGTTCTTTCTCCAGCTCCTTTAGGTTAGGGTTAGGTTGTGTACTTGAGACCTTTCTTGTTTCTTGAGAAAGGTTTGTATCGCTATATACTTTCCTCTCAGGAACACCTTTGCTGTGTCCCACAGATTTTGAACAGTTGTGTTTTCAATTTCACTTGTCCCCATGAATTTTTTCAATTCTTCTTTAATTTCCTGGTTGACCCATTCATTCTTTAGTAGGGTGTTCTTTAGCCTCCATATATTTGAGTTCTTTCCAACTTTCCTCTTGTGATTGAGTTCTAGCTTCAGAGCATTGTGGTCTGAAAATATGCAGGGAATGGTCCCAATCTTTTGGTACTGGTGGAGACCTGATTTGTGACCCAGGATGTTATCTATTCTGGAGAACATTCCATTTGCACTAGAGAAGAATGTGTATTCTGTTGCTTTGGGATGGAATGTTCTGAATATATCTGTGATGTCCATCCATTCCAGTGTGTCATATAAGGCCTTTATTTCCTTGTTGATCTTTTGTTTGGATGATCTGTCCATTTCAGTGAGGGGAGTGTTAAAGTCCCCTACTATTATTGTATTATTGTCAATGTGTTTCTTTGATTTTGTTATTAATTTTACATAGTTGGCTTACATAGTTGGCTGCTAGACATGATATATAATTTTATATAGTTGGCTGCTCCCATGTTAGGGGCAAAGATATTTAAAATTGTTAGATCTTCTTGTTGGACAGGCTCTTTGAGTATTATATAGTGTCCTTCCTCATTTTTTATTTTAGTCTTTGGCTTAAAATCTAATTGATCTGATATAAGGATTACCCACCCCCCAGCTTTCTTTTGATGTCCATTAGCATGGTAAATCGTTTTCCACCCCCTCACTTTAAATCTGGAGATGACTTCAGGTCTAAAATATGCAGACAGCATATTGATGGGTTTTATTTTTTTATCCATTTGTTACCCTGTGCCTTTTGATTGGGGGCATTTAGCCCATTTACATTCAGGGTAACTATTGAAAGATATGAATTTAGTGCAATTGTATTCCCTGTAAGGTGACTGCTTTTGTATATTGTCTCTGTTTCTTTCTGGTGTACTACTTTTAGGCTCTCTCTTTGCTTAGACAACCCCTTTCAATATTTCCTGTAGGGCTGGTTTGGTGTTTACAAAATCTTGTAATTTTTGTTTGTTCTGAAAGCTTTTTATCTCTCCTTATATTTTCATAGACAGCCTAGCTGGGTATAGTATTCTTGGCTGCATATTTTTCCCATTTAGTGCTCTGAATATATCATGCCAGTTCTTTCTAGCCTGCCAGGTCTCTATGTATAAGTCTGCTGCCAGTCTAGTATTTTTACCATTGTGTGTTACAGATTCTTGTCCTGAGTGGCTTTCAGGATTTTCTTTGTCACTAAGACTAGTAAGTTTTACTGTTAGATGATGGGGTGTGGACCCATTTTTATTGATTTTTAGGGGGGTTCTCTGTGCCTCCTGCATTTTGATACTGTTCCCTTTGCCATATTTAGGGAAATTCTCTACTATAATTTGCTCCAACATACCTTCTGCCCCCCTCTCTCTCTTTCTTCTTCTTCTGGAATCCCAATTATTCTAATATTCTTTCCTCTTATGGTATCACTTATCTCTTGAATTCTCCCCTCATGGTCCAGTAGTTGTTTGTCTCTTTTTTGCTCGGCTTCTTTATTCCCTGTCATTTCATCTTCTATATCACTAATTCTCTCTTCTGCCTCATTTATCCTAGCAGTAAGAGTGTCCATTCTTGATTGCACCTCATTAGTTCCTTTTTTTGATTTCCACTTGGTTAGATTTTAGTTCTTTTACTTCTTCAGAAAGGAATTTTATTTCTCCAGACAGGATTTCTCTAATATCCTCCATGCCTTTTTTGAGCCCAGCTAGCACCTTGAGAATCATTATTCTGAACTCTAGATTTGACATATTACCAATGTCTGTATTGATTAAGGCCCCAGCTGTGGATACTGCCTCTTGTTCTTTTTTTTTTGTGGTGAGATTTTCTGCCTTGTCATTTCATCCAGATAAGAATATATGAATGAGAGAATAAAATACTAATAGGGTGGCAAAGATCCCAGAAAAATGTACACTAGCCAAATCAGAATAGATTGCAAACTAGGGGGGGAAGACAGGGGGTAGAAATAAATTAAAAAAAAAAAAAATATATATATATATATATATATATATATATATATATATATGACTCGTGAATAGAACAGAGCCACCCACTTGATTTTGGGTGTATTTTGGTCTCTTAGAAGAAACTACCTCCCAAAATTTTAAAGAAAGAAAAACATATATATACAAAAATAAAGGTAAACATGGTGAAGGGATATAATATGACTGTAAAGATGAAAATTTTTAAAAAATTCTAAAAAGGGAATTGATTAGATAAGTTGGTTGGAGAAAGAAAGAATAAAAAAGGAGGGGAGAGAATATGCTCAGGCTGGAGACTAGAACAAAGCTTTGTGGTAGATTTAGGGTATATTTTGATCTGTAAGAAATTGTATCCCAAAATTTTTTAGAAAAAATAACTCTATATGGATACAAAAAAATAAGGTTAAATACAATGAAGGATAAAATATGACTATAATGATGAATGTTTAAAAGGATTTTTTAAGAAAGGTATTATTAAGATAAACTAGTTAAAAATGTTAAAAGAAGAAAAAGGAAAAGTTTAAAAACTTAGAATAAGAGAAAAAATAAAATTAAAAAAATTTAATTTAACTTTGCAAGACTAAGGGATCATGGGGAGAAAGCCATGAATTCCATGCACTGCTTTCCCCATCTCTGGAGTTCAGCTGTTCTCCTTGACCAGTGAGCTTGGTCTTGGCTGGATGTTCTTGAAGATTTTCTGCAGGAGGGGCCTGTTGCAGTGATTCTCAAATGTCTTTGCCCAGGGAAGAATTGCACCACCCTTGCCAGGGGCCAGGCTAAGTAATATGCTCTGGTTCCCTCTCAGGAGCTTTTGTTCCCTGAACACTTTCCATAGAGCTCTGGAGGATGGGAATGAAAATGGCCACCTCCCAATCTCTGGCCAGAGGAGGTGAACGCTCAGGGGCCCCACTCCTCAGTGAGCCCTCAGAGAAAAGTAGTCAATCACTCCCATCTCCCTGATATCCGGCTGTGCACTGGGCTCACCTGGCCTGTAACTGAGCATTTATGTCTGTGGTGCACAGCCCCACTTGGAGTCTCCAAACCCAGCAGATTCCTGCCTCCAGAGGAGGAAGGTGAGTCTCCCTGGATCTGCCACTTGTTGGGTCCCTTCTCAAAGAGCTGTGGTCCAACTGTGCTGAGGATCATGACTTAAGGTAACCCCAAGCTGAGAGCTCATACCTTGGCTCTGTCTCTGTAGTCAGCTTCCCCACTCCGATACCTGCGAGGTCTGCCATAGTCAGACACCCCCCAATCTTTCAGTGACCCCGGGGGTCCTGAGACCACAGTGTTCCTGCGAGGGCTCCTCCCCCGCTTATCCTCTGGAGCAATGTCCCTCACTGGAGCAGACTTCTATATGTTTGGATTTTGTGCTGTATTGCTCTACCGCTTGCTGGGAGCTGACCCCTACCCCACGATCTATCTTCCCATCACCTTGGATTCACTTCTCTGTCCATCCTACCTTTAAGAAAGTGGTTGATTTTCTGTTTCTAGAATTGCTGCTCTTCTCTTCGATCTCCTGTGGAGTTTGTAGGTGTTCAGAATGGTTTGATAATTATCTAGCTGAACTCCTGCGACCTGTTTATAGACAGTTTCAATCAGCATCTCTAATTTACATGTAAGGGAAGTCTTGAGTCATTCCAGGTTAGAGAGAGAATGCCTGGCACAGTTAAAAACTGAAATTCTAAGGTTGTAATCCTGAGCCATACAAGGGTCAGTCAGCTTAATTTAGCAAAAATTTACAGTGTAACTACCATGTATGAAGCATGATATTAGAAACTGGAGGATTCAAAGATCGCTCAGATCTGGTCTTTGTCTCTGAGATTCTTAAACGTAATGCAAGAGACACATGTAAATTCATCCAACAAACCGATCCTCCTCTTATGAGGCACCAGAATAACTAGCCTAGGTTTGGGCCAAATTGATTAATGCTAAGTTTGGGTTTCTAAAGTCTGAATCTTGGGCTGGAAGTACCCTGCACTAGGCAGAATTAGTTGATAATCAAAACAACAACAAAAACAGTCTCTGGAGAATCCTAAGGTCTATCTCTTTCAGACTTTAGGAATAGAATTTAATCCCCATAAATTAAAATCCAAAGGACCAGGACCAAGTAGAGAATGAGAGCAAGGCAGAAGGAAAATGAGAGGACCCAAAATCTTTGCAGAGAGCAGGCTGGCCAGTCCATGACTCATTTCTGGTGGCTACTGCCATGTGAATTGGGAGCTAAAGGCCTGAGTTGGAAGGACACCAGCCAAGCACTAGATCATCATAGTCTAGTGGAGGAGGGCAGGGATTTCAGCAAATCATGTAAGTTAGTTGTTATATTCCTCAAGGTCAGTTTTTAGACCTAGTGCATGGGGCTTTTCCTAGAATAAGCAAGTTATACAGAGATGGGTTACTTACTTAAAAATCAGCAAGAACTTTGGGATATCCATAAACATTTTGGGCTTCCTACATTTGTTCCCTTGTATGTCATGTGGTTACCTGTAGATCTGGGGGTGAGTGAGACCAGCCCCACTTCAAATCATTAGAAATAAGAAGGGCACATTGTTCTCCAAAAGGAATACTGGGGTGCTGTTTCAAAATTTAAGAAGAACAGATTTCAGACTGGCAAAAACAAATGTCCTGCGTGAAGAGTAAATTCACAATATCACATGCAACCAAAGACAATGATTATGAGGAAGAAAGAAGACAAATGTGATGCAAGATGCAGGCTATTGTAGAAAAGCTTCACAGCAAGGCAGATTTCAGTCTGAATCCTGTTCCTGCCTCTTAGCAATTTTGTAATTTCTGGCAAGTTGAATCATCTCTCTGCGTCTCAATAGTAAAGCCAAAATTATGTTTCATACTTAATAACTTGAATATGGAAGATTAGATCCTCTCCCCCCAACTCTGGTACATTGGTGGTAGTTATTATTCTTAACAAACCAAAAAAAATGAATGGAGAAAAAATAAAAATAATAAGTTTATAACTCTGATGTAAGAAGGGTAATCAAATGAAAGAAAATAGAGAAATCAGATAATAGCTAGAAGATGGCATCATGTTAAACTTATTTTTACCAAGCTTCCTCTCCCCACCCCAAGATCAGGCAGATGTGAGACTTGTTGGAAATAGTCAACTGAAGAACAGATTATAGAGAAAGGAGATAAATGAAAAGTCTATTTCTCTTCCAAAAGTAAAGATAAAGACACCTTCATAGGCCATCTCAAATTCTAATTATTCTATAAAGTTCTCCTTGATGCCTCTTGCTAGGCTCAGTTTCTTCTCCTTCTGGCCCTCAATGTCCTTGACATACCTTACACCATAGCCCTTACCACACTGTAACGAGAAAGTCAATTTATACATGTCTTTCTATCATGTTGTAAACTTCAACACCAGTATCTACATGCTCAGTGCCAAGCACAGTTCTTAACTTATATTACCTAGCTCTCTAAAAGTTATCTGAATGACTGTATGAATAAGCACAAGGACTTGCTTTCCCTTTCTCCTAAAAACAATACTACTGCTACTGACTTTAATCTCTTAGGTGATTTGTTACAGAAAATTAGTGTCTGGCCAATTGTTTATATACTGGGACATATGAAAGACAGTTCTGTCTTATTAAACTTGAAGGTTAAGGTTTCATCTATAGAATGTATCTGGAAAAGCCATTGTCATCCTCCTTGCTGAATTGCAAGTTTACAAATCTCTCTCTTTATTTAACTATGCACTTCTCTGGGCTAGAAACCAAATCTTATTCATCTTGGCATATAGATCCCAAATTTCACTCACACCCTCAACTCCATAGCAGAAACTTCCCTCAGTCCCTGACATTTAGAGAAATTCTGTAAACGTTCGGGTAATTAATAAGTGAGTAAAACCCAGGTAAGTGAGATTTAAACAATGGCTACAGTGGTATTATTTAAACAGACTGTTGAACAGTTGTGCCTCTATTGCAGAGCATTTGTTTATAAAATGATTTAAGCACATCATTCACACATCATAAAGCTGCCCCCTTTTAATTCCTTTGTTATATTACATTGTGAAACAGTTAGCTGTGATATCCCCACTGAGGGTATTTAGTGTAGATAACTAAGTTCATTGGGAGAGGAGAACCGATTTTAACTGTTACTTATTTCTTATATTTGTAGCTGAGTTGGCCATGCCAAAGCAAAACTACAATCATTGATTTTCTTATTTACTGCATATAGAGCATGGAAAACTGTCCGTGGTGAAGGGGAATAACTAAATAGAGGAGGTTAGGGTCCATCTTTGTGATGAAATGTAGTTTAGCATTAAGAAGGAAATCCTTCTCAAAAAAAAAAAAGAAGAAGAAAAAGAAACTCCTTCATTTCCAAAGATTGACTAGGTGGTACATAGAAAAGAATCCCAAATGTTTAAATTTAGGGCTTTGAAATAATTCCACCCAACAACCTCCTCTAGCATTTTCATTTGATTATGATTTAGATCATTTTCCTTTACTTTAAGCTCTTCCGTTGAAATTACTTATTCCTAAGATTCTTAAGTCAGTGGCAAAAGAATTGTTGGCCAAAGTTATTGCCTCCTTTATACAAATGGTCTTTTCAAATTATGTGACTTTCATTTAAAAGTGGCTCTATGCAGCCATGATGTTTTCAGTTTGCAATTGTGCAAGAGCTATTTGTGATCATTGCCGCTGAAACTGGGCTTTTTTTTTTTCCTCCTTCCTTGTAACTCTTGTCTTTTCTCCTTGCTGAGGTGATTTGAGAAACAGAAACATGGAGAGGCTTATATGTAATTACACATTGGTCTTTTTATTTTCAGTTTAAGGTTGACTCTTTCAAGGACAGATTGGCATGGATCACTGCTTATTGCTTAGAACTTCAGTAGTCATTGGACAGACATTTACAGAGCACTGGTTATGAGCCAGACACTGAAGTTACCTATATGTTCATATACTCTAGGAGCCATGTCTTACAGAGAAAATATTTAAGCCTATTAACATTTCCAGATCAGTGTGATGAGTCCTATAATGGTAAGCACAGGGAGCTTCTGAAGCACTGAAATCTAATTCCACATTGAAGGGAGTACCCTACTTTCTGGGTGGGTGACACAGTCCTTAGAATAAGAGTAAAAAAAAATAATGAAAGAATAAGAGTGAGAGTTATCCAGAGAAGAGAAAGGGATAGTAAGATGGACAAGAGGGACAGGCCTTTCTGAAGAAGTAGGAGTTTGGGAAACTGTAAGAAACTCTATGTAGCCTATAAGGAGAGTACAGAGGAGGAAGTAATGAGATGAGGCTAGTGAGGGGAATAGATGATTAGGTTATAAGCATTTACCATTTTTCATCTCCAATCTTCTATGAAGTGTGGATACCAAAAGTAATAGTCCTTATTTCCTGGATGAGTGAGAGATGGTGGTGGAAAATGAAAGAAGCTAAAGATTGCTTGCTGTACTAAAAGAAGATGGATAGACCCATAGGGAGAGCAAAGGATTTGGGCAATAGAGCTTAGAGTCTCAGGTAGTCTAGATGGAGAAAGAAGCAGGTAGACAAGTTGAGGAGATGACGATGGAGATAAAGGGAAAGGGAGAGACTAAGAGAGAAAGACATACACACAAATATACACATAGGACAGGGACACTGAGAGACAGACAACTGAGTAAAGTAGAGATACTTAAAGAACACATGTCCGCTCCACTTCGTGCGGTCCTTTCCCCTGCGGCCTCTGCTCTGGTGGGAGTACCCCGGCCGAGCTTCCAGACACGTGCAGAGGGGGACAGGTGTGGGCTTTGGACAGAGACAGCCACAGGATGACTTGAAAGTAGGGCATCATTGGCCCTCCTGAAGAGGGGAAATTAGTGGCTGGTGAACAGTCTGTATGGCATTCTCAGATGACTTTACCTGAGAGAGAAATCTGCCTCCATCCGGACCTCAGATATCTGACAGCCCTATGTGACACCAGGATAGGATATTCCTGTAAATAAACTGCAGGACATGTGGTGCTTTGCAACACTGACAACATTTACTGCGTGTTGATGATGTGCCAGAATTGTAAATTCATTCTACATATCTTAATCCTCTCAACAGGCCTATAAGAGAAAGAATGTGGTGGGAAGCAGGAGAGAGAGAATCTTAAGCAGGCTCCAGGCCCCTGCAGATCCCGATGCTGGACTCCATCTCACCCGCCTGAGATCATGACCTGAATGAAGAGTTGGACCCTCAACCTAATGATCCAACCAGGTGCTCCAAAGATTTACTTTTTTAAAGGTTGGGGTAGAGTAGGGTTCCCATTTTAATTTTACAGGCATAGTAGTACAACTGCTAAATTAAGGGCATAAAGACTTTATAGATACATATTATAAACGAACTGTTACATAATAATACAACACAGAAAAGTTATTCCAAGATTATTTCAACAATATATCGAGAATAATCTCCCTACATGCTAAAATAGCATTTGCTAAAATTGCTGAGGATCAACATTCCTAACCTATTAAAAGTGTCTTACTCCAAAAGGCTGTGTGATGCTTAATGAGGAAACCCTAGAAATGATCCTATTATAAAAAGAGAAAAGAGTGGCACCTGGGTGGCTCAGTTTTTAAGATCTGCCTTTGGCTCAGGTCATGATCCCAGGGTCCTGGGAGGAGTCTGCTTCTCCCTCTCCCACTCGCTCTGCTTGTGTCTCTCTCTGTCCAATAGATAAATAAAATCTTTAAAAAAAAAAAAAAAAGAACACATGTCCATCAGTGAATGAATGGATACAGGAGATGTGATTCACACACAGTGGAAAATTATTCAGCCATGAGAAAGAAGAAAATACTGTCACTTGCAACAGCACGGGTGGACCTTCAGCACATTACACTAAGTGAGACAGTCAGAAAAAGACAAATACTGTATGATATCACTCACATGTGAAATCTCAAAAATCTGAACTTATAGAAACAGAGAATAGGTAGTTACCAGGACCTGCAGGGTGGAATTGGCAAGATTCTGTTTAAGAGTAGAAACTTGCAACGAGTAGATAAATAAGTGCTGGAGATCTAATGTACAACATAGTGATTATAGTCAACAGTGCTATATTATAAATGTCAAAGCTGCTAAGAGACTAGGCCTTAACTGTTCTCATCACAAAAAAGGAGAGGAAGACATGATAAAGGTGTTACCTGATGCTATGGTGGGAATCTTACTGTAATACACAGGTATGAAATCAACACTTTAAGCTTATACAATGTTATATGTAAATTATCTCAGTTAGAAAAAAATAAAAGAGTGCACAAGACAGGAGACAGAGATAGTGAGAGAACAAACAGATAGAGATAGAGACACATTTTAAAAGACAGATATTAAATAGAGCTATAGAGAGCAAGAGATCTAGAGATTAGAATCTTGGGACAAGAGGAGTGCTTGTTTTTAAGAAAGGTTCTCTGTTTACTGTTATGTAATACTCTTTGTTTAGTAAACTACCCTGCTTATGAACATCTTTAAAACTTGTTTTCACTTTAGTATATATGAACATGTTCAGACCAGCCTTACAGGTGCCGTTATATACTGCAGAGGTGAACAGTGATGGGAGCAGGGAAGGCATGTGAGCCTCATTCCTCCCTGTGATTCCTCCCTGTGATTCATGTGGTCAGAATGTGAACTTTCTCTGTTCTGAACCCAGTATTCTAGCAGAGAGAGCTCTGAGGAATCTGGCTGCTTCTCAAGAAGAGCAATTGGACATCACCTTGCCTGGGAAGTCTTACTAGATCTCACAGACCTGGGTGAATGACCTTCTTTTGTGTTTCTACAGCACCCTGCTTCACCCTATCATATAGGTAAAAAATAGATGAACTCTAGTTACACAGTCTCATGGGACCATGTGTCCTCATTCTCCATATATATTTTTTGAATAGACACCATGAAATTTGATATCAGTAGAAACATTGGATTGTGACTTTTTGTAGTGAATGGGTATGTATATGGAGTAAAACAGCCCATTTATTCATGGACATGCTTTTACACAAGTGAGTCCTAGAGAATAGCTCAAATGGAGAGAAACTTCAGAGTTATTCACCTCAACTAGCCAAGCTAGGACAAATTCTCTCTCTCTCTCTCTTTTTTTTTTTTTTTTTTTTTTTTGCCTTTCTAACTTACCAAAGTCAAGTCTTAAAGGTTCAATGGTTTGCAGGTACCTGCTAATGAATGTTATTATTCCCACATTTCCTAAGAGAAGCAGCTAGGAGATGTTAAGACAGTCTGCTCAAGGTAAGAATATTAGTCAATGGCAAATCAAGGTCTAGATCATAGATTCTCTGTTTATGTCAAAGTAATTTTCACTCTACAATACTGCTTTCTCACTTCAAGGGAGTTCAGTGACTTGGAAAGAGCTCAATTCACATACTGAACTCAGTTCACATACTATGCCATCTCTAGATTATCAGGAATCCAGGTGGAAATTATAGGTGGCTGGAGCCAACTTAATACATTTTTTCATGATAAACTACAGATTCTCACTCCTAACTAATGGTCACAACTAACTATGAATAGTGAATTTATAGTGGTACAGGCCAAGTAGAAAGGGTCCAGGACTTGGAAATGGTTTCTCCCACTGTGACAGGTATGTTCTGTGATGGAAACAGATCCGTCCACAGGTAGAGGACAACTCCAGTTCAGCAAGTGGAACATAGATGTCAGTGAGTGAATTATATAGTAATTCACTATATAAAAGATAGCAGCTAGGGCAGCAGTCTTCCATGTTGGGAATGGGATAGGAGAAGTCTTAATGGAGAAAATGTTTCAACTGGGGGAATAGCATTGTCATAAGGAATGTGAAGCAAGAGTAGCTAAAGGCAGAGGCCCCACCCTTTAGTACAGACAAGACATCCTGGGCCAAAAGGATAGTAGAGAACTAAAACAAAGCAAGAAAGTTTTCAGTCCAGAGATTTCTGAGTGCATTAATAGCCTAGGACCTTTGTGAGAAGAACATAAGGGCTGGATAAGCAGGAAGAATAATGATATCAAGTCAAAGAATGGTGTATGGAGATCTGTAAAGCCCATTTACTTGAAAAGTCGGGATTTGTCCTAGAAAATGTGGTTATCTAAGTGTGCAAATCAGGGACAAGATGTAAAGAAAAAGGAGGAGTGCAAAGTCTAGGAAACAGCAGAGGCTTAATACTTGTTTATTGAATAGATAGTACTACTTCAGAGCATATGACTCATCTGCTGATGCAGAGATGTGTGACAAGATGGAAAAGTCACTCTAAAATATGCTTGGTTAAAAACAATATGCTTGCAGCACAAAAACAATAATGTAAAATGTCTGTGAAGACATGAAATATCAGGATAATGCTCAGAATATATCATTCAATTAGGACAATGCTTAAAGAATAAACACTTTCATCACTTGCATTTGCAAAAAAAAAAAAAATGTTTTTATTGCCTTCCTGTTGAATAGAATACCGTGGAGGGAGAAAAACTCACCACATGATACAATACTAAAATAATAAAAAACAATCAAAATTTTCAGGCACAAGTTTCATTTATCTGGACTGAATGACTCCAAACTTTCCAGTTGAAAGCTCTTTTTAAAAAGAGCCTGGTTATACATTCTTTCAAAGGGCTCCCATCCTCAAAAATAGATTCCATGTATAATCTCATTAATCAGATAGCAGCAAAGGTGTTTACCTAAAATGAACCCATTAGACATTATTTGCTTAATCCTTAAATCCACTAGGCCATGGTAACTACAAGCTGGATGTCCATACACATGTTGGCAATGATCCCTAAAAGACTTTAAAAGCATCATAGCCACAAGAGGTCTGAAGGAACTGATAATTATTTTCTGGACTGCAGGCTAAATACTAGTCTTGCTGGGTCATCCCCATTCCCCACTATAAAGTTAAGGCTGTAGTCTAGTTTAACTACAGCTTTAAGACACAGGAGTGGATGTAGGGGAGGACTTTCTTCTACCTCCTCTATTACATAAAATCATTTGAATGGACCACTGTCTGGCCTTATACTATAATTCCCTGTATTCTACATTTTCTCAATGTTCAAAGATGGGAGAGTGGACAACAGAAAGAAGTGAATAATTGAGAATTTATGAGACATGTTGTGGTCACATCCTATCTTTTGGAGAAGTTTTAAGGGCATCAGGGTTTTAAAGACCCAGTGGCTTAAAAACAACAACCAATTAAATAGAATACTACCTACACACTGCATTACATTTACCACGTTACACAGCATTATAAATAATTCAGCGCAAGTCGCACTTCTAGTGCAAATGAACTTAGGCCATTTTATAGCATTAACTTCATGATTTTGTTCACATTTACTTTCTAATACAATCTTGGCTCATCTGTAATGGGTTTCTTAGGTCATCCATTTAAAATAGCCAGGGTTATTCTGCACTCACACAGAAATAATTGCTCTTTCTCAAATTGATAGTTGTAAAGAGAGGTCTAATTTCCCAATAGGGATTGATTTTTTTTTTTTTTTTTTTGGTGCAGTAAAGAGGATCTCTATTTTTCAAGGCAGCCAGTGCCACGGTAGTCTAGATTAAAAACAGATTTGTGTCCTGGAATGCTGAGTATATGCCCTAACTGTGTGACAATTCTACTTTTTTTGACTAGGCAAACAAAACTGACCGATCTCTCAGGGTACAGAGACAGTAAATTAACACAATATTGTTAAGTATTTTTGGTCGATCGAGTATTAGAGTAAAATGATATATTTTTCCTTTATGATATTTGATGATGAATGTGGATTAAATGATGGAATTTTCTCAGCTAGAGGCATTATTAGTTGCTCCTTCTGAAGGAGGGTTTTCTTTTTCTTTTCTTCCTTTGTTCTTTTTATTCCCCAGGGTTAAAGATGCAGTCACAACCATAGATTTTCTAAAGAAAACTGTCCTGCTGAGAAGGTAGTTTCAGGCAACCATGTTCTATAAGAGGACATGTTGTTGACCCTGTGGCATATGTCGCATTGCCCACAGTGATGAGACTCAATAGGGCAACTGACCCAAGGTTAGCCTATCCATAGCATGAACAGCATCCCATGATGTGATATTACCCAAGAGTTCAAAAGTTCTGTTCCAAAAAAGATGAAAGGTTATTAGTTGAACCCACTGAATTACTTTTCTTAGGATGTTGCACTGAAAAGAATAAACCAGAGGGTATCAGGAAGAGAAATAGACAGAGAATAAGACATATGCAGGGAGTAGCTGAATGAATTGAAAAGTATATGTTTGGACTGAAAATCCATGGGATTTTTCTGCTAGAGCTTCCCAAGATTCTGCATGACTCTTTCATTCCAACCTCCATGAGCTCTATCTTGGTTTCTGCCCTTCCTGATACTTGGCTCTTCATCTTGCCTTGCTTCTGGGAAGATAATTTGTATTAATAGGGGCTTGTATGGATAGGGGCTCTATACAATAAATGCCTTTTCCATAACATAAATTTGAGTTAGTATCTGTCCCTATGACGATGACAATAATAAAAGCAGAAGTAAATAGAGACTGTGAGCAGAGAAGTTCTGAAAAATCTGTTTTAAACTAGAGTCACTTTCTGCTCTCCTGTCTAACAAGGAGAATAAATGGTGCTCTGAGATTTTAAACTTCCACAGCATTCATCTCAGCATTAACAGACTTAGGGATTCTCATTCTGTAGTTCTGATATCTTGAATTTTAGCTTACCCCCCTTCAAGGAATACAAAGCTCAGACTGGGTTCAATCTTTGATAAAGGGGAGTGTGTGCTGGTTGTTTCCACATTTGCTCTCAGATTATTCCCCTGCCATTCTCTTCTTCCATATGTCATAGAAAACTACATTTCACAGACTTGTTTGCCAACTAGCTTTAGGTAGGTTGGAGGACAAAAGGAAGGAAGAAGCTAGAGTCCTTCTCTTGTTTAGCTATGGTTAGAGCACCAACATCTCCCTCAATTGCTCTAACTGCCACCAGACAGGTCTACCCTGTGTGATACGGACTCCTGGCAGGACAGGTAAGCTTTCTGTGCTTCCAGATTTCACTAGATGACGCTCAGATTGTGGGCTCTAGGAAGATGACCCCTTCCCTTCTCTCCAACACTAGGGCCACAGAAGCTTCTTCCTGTTGTTCCTCTCTTTCTCATTTATTTATTCCCTATTTGACTTTATATCTCTTCTCTTACCAGTGTAACCAGTTTCCTGTCCTAGGTCAGTCATTTAACTGAGCATCCATTTCCATATCCGTAAAATGGAAAAAATCAGACACACTTCGAATTGTTCTTAAAAGAATCATATATGTTCCAAAGTGGCCTCAAACAAATCTCAAGAGGCTAAGTGGGCTGATTAAACACTAAAAGATCCAGGCTCCTGAGGTAGAGTCTAAGTTGTTAATACACTGAAGTTAATTCTTCAGTCCTAGGAACTGATCCCAGGTTAATCCAGAAACTACAGTTTAAAAACAGTGGGTGTGATGAAATTAAGCCATTTTGCAGAAAGGAAGCATAAGCTGATCCTCAGGGGGGTGGTATGTATAAATAACTAGATACTTCCTATCATAGTGACTCTGGATATATGACCTAGCACATTACCAGATTTTCGAGTTTTCAGGGATGTCAAAGGAAAAAAGCTAATTAGCTTTTTCAACATGGTAGAAAATTTGACTACCACACCAGTTTAGACAAGGAACTGTGCTGCCCACTTGCTGACCAACAAGGTATGGCTGAGGTAGTGGGTATGACTCATGCTGTATAAAGGAGGCAGCTCCTATGGAACCATTTGGAAAGAGTGGGGATGCCAGCCAGGTCCTAGAGAAGGGATGCTGGAACAGGAAATCCCATAGGCACTCATTAAAAAGTATGCATGAGGTAAACAAAAGAATCTACAGGTATAAAAATAAGTACCTGGCTAGTGGAGTATAACAAACTGGAAAAAAGAAGAGGATGCCCTCCTTACTTTCACACAGCATAATACCCTCCAGTTTCATCCACATTGATGCAAATGGTAAGTATCCATCCTTTTTGATGGCTGAATAATATTCATTATACATTATACATTATTCATTATACATTATACATTATACATTGTAGATGTATACCACATTTTCTTTATCCATTCATCTGTCAGTGGACATCTGGGGTCTTTCCATAGTTTGGCTATTTTGGACATTGCTGATATGAATACTGGGGTGCAAGTGACCCTTCAGATCACTACATTTGTATCTTTGGGGTAGTGCAATTTCTGGGTTGTAGACTAGCTCTATTTTAACTTCTTAAGGAACCTCCGCTGTGTTCCAGAGTAGCTATACCAGTTTTCATTCCCACCAACAGTGTAAGAGGGTTCCCCTTTCTCTGCATCCTTGCCAACATTTGTTGTTTCCTGTCTTGTTAATTTTAACCATTATGACTGGTGTGAGGTGGTATCTCATTGTATTTTTCTGATACCAAGTGATGTGAAACATTTTTTCCTGTGTCTGTTGGTCATTTGTATGGCTTCTTTGGCGAAATGTCTGTTCATGTTTTCTGCCTATGTCTTGACTGGATTATTTGGTTTTTGGGTGTTGAGTTCTTTATAGATCTTGGATAGTAGCCCTTTATCTGATATGTCATTTGTAAATGTCTTCTCCCATTCCTTGGGTTACCTTTTAGTTTGTTGACTATTTCCTTTGCTGTGCAGAAGCTTTTGTCTTGATGAAGTCTCAATAGTTCATTTTTGCTTTTGTTTCTCTTGCCTTTGGAGACATGTCTAGCAAGAAGCTGTTGTGGCCAAGGTCAAATAGGTTGCTGCCTGTGTTCTTCTCTAGGATTTTGATGGATTTTGATGGAACACTACATCTGAAACTAATGATGTACTATAAGTTGGCTAACTTAATTTAAATTTTGAAAAAGAAAGGGAAAAAGATGGTGTTGTAGAAGAGAGATAATTTTCAGTGAATGGCAAATACAGAAAAAGAGGAATAGTCAAAGACTATTAGAAGGTTTAAAATCTGAGTAATGGAAGGAAAAATTTGTTTATACACTGATGTAGTGCTTATGACATGCCTGCAACTATTTTAAGTACTATATATACATTAACTGATTTAATTCTTTTTTTCTGATTTAATTGTTATAAAAACCCACTGTGGTAAGGAAAAAGAGGCACACACAGGTTAAGCAACTTGTTCAAGACTACACAGTTAGTAGATGGCAGAGTAGGGCTTCATATCTACCAAGCATGTTATAGAGTAACAAAATGACAGAGGTAGTACTGACATACACCTAACTATCCAGGGGCTGAGACACGGTCTCTGATGATTGCTGCCATAGAAGATGGCATGTGCTGTGATGAATAATGGGTATTATACTTAACTAATGAACACTGCATCAAGAACTAATTATGTACTATACAGTGGCTAACTGAACATAATAATAATAAATTTTAAAAGGAACAAACATCTCTTCATGACTCATTCATCTTGAATGGGTTACATGTCCATTCCTGAATGGGTCATTATAACCAAGGTGTTAGGCTATATATTTTTTTTTAGCTAATATATATTTGAGTTGAGACAATCTTACCTAAGCAACAGGACGGATAAGGGATAAGAAGGAATTTCCAAAAAATTAAAATTTGGTTGTCATTGCAAGAATATAGGGAAATGGAGGTTGGTGACAAAAATAACAAATGAATACAACAAAAAAGGAAACAAAGCAGAGGATTTGACTCTTAGAAGGAAGCTTCATGGTCCCCATAAGAGGAGAAAAGAGACCACAGGATAGACAAGAAAACAAATAAAAGTATGATTTGGGGTCTTGCTCAATTAGTTGGGGAGATTTCAGCAGGGACTAAGATTCTCCACTGTCATTACTGGTACCAGGATGGAAAAACCCTGATCTGTCACAATTGTGTGGCCCCATTTTTACCCTTATGTTGTTGACTTAGAGGAAATAAAAGTTGACCCTGAAGCTGAACTCCCATACCTCTCAGGTTGAAACATCTTTTTTCTCCTGACAATAGTGCTTTATTTAAGTGTATTTATTTAAATCCTTGCTTCCTTTCATCCTCATTTTGAACAGAAAACCAAGAAGTGAGATTTTCAAAGATACTTTAACCTTGTATTTTTATATTTCAACTTTAAAAAGGCAACTCTTCTAGCAAAGTGATTTTGTCAAGGTTAAACAAAGGTAATGTAAAAAAAAGACCTCTGTCTATTTAACTTTCTCCTAATTTTTGCCCCTCATCTCTATTCTCTGAGGTTGGTTGTGGTCAGTCTTAATTTAGCCTCAACATAGTCTCCTCTTAGATAAAGGGTGTTAAAGCCAAGATCTGAACCTTGAGAGGAGAGGAAATATATAATATGTAAACACTAGGGTGCTGTGGCTCATATGTTTCTCAAAAATATGTAGTTTTACAAAAGGAGCCTTTCATTCATCATAAGTAAAAAAGGAAGAAAAGTTACCTGTGGACTTAATTAGAAATACTGAGTAATTTTTGATGAGTCACTCTTTTTAGCTAATAAAAAATAAGAACTTCAGAGATCATGAAAGTTTCTCCCTGCTACATTAAAACAAAGATTTGTATATTATTGGTAAGTCAAATATAATTTATTGGTTGTGCAGTGCTTAAACTGGAAAGGGACCACTTACTGAATTTTGTCATTTCTATAATAATCTGGTTATGATAAAGAAAATAGCAAATTATAGTCTGAGAAGATTAATATCCCATAGATACTTTTTAATAGTTTCATTCATTTCCCCTTTATATACATAATTTCTAAAAGTAGCATTCCTACATGTCATTCATCTTTGAAATGAACAGGGCAGAGTATACCCCTCCTTTGACTCCTCCTCCCCCCTCCCCCCAGATTTCAGCATATGTACATTCCCTTCTTTAAAGAAAGAAATTGCATGTTGAGTACCTCTTGCCATAATATTAAGAAGCGAAGCAACACTGTCATCTGCTTCATTTTATGGACACTAGTGATTTTCCTGTAGAGGAATAACTGTTGATTAAATATTTTCCATGCTCCTTCCACATTTCCTGGTTCTGCATCTCTTGTTTCCCTGACTTAAAGCAAAAATATTGCTTGGTTAAGACACCATGCTCTATTTCAAATCAGTTTGCTACCAACATTTGGTTATTAGGATATCATTTAAAAGGCAGTCTACCGTATTTGAATATTACTCACATGACCAAAATGAACCAGGACACCTTCTCAGTCAGTTTATTAATTTAATAAATGCCTTTTAAAATATCTCTTTACAATTGTCCTGCTTTTCAAAATATAACATCTAAGCTGATATGTAGTTATTGTTTGATAAATTTATCAAAGCATGTACAAATACATTAAAGCATATTTATGCTATCTGCAATATTTATCTGCATATTTATGTTATCTGCATCTTTACATTTACCAGCTGGAACAATTATATCTGCCAATTGCTGTATTGACAGTAGTCACTGGCAGATCTTATTAGAGAAACCATACCATTTCAAAACATATCATAGTAAAACAAACAATAGCATCAATTCCTACCACTGCTACTACTACAACTATTGGTAATTCTGTGTCTACTAATTTTATGAGGTAAGCCTGATGGCCACGTTTATTCCCATCTTAAATGAGGAACCTGAAGCTGAGCACATTTTAATCACTTATTCAAGGTCAAAGGACACACCCAAGGCAAAAGCAGGGATAGAAACCAGGTTTTCAGGGCACCTGGGTGGCTCAGTGGGTTAAAGCCTCTGCCTTCAGCTCAGGTCATAATCTCAGGGTCCTGGGATCGAGCCCCTCATCGGGCTCTCTGCTCAGCAGGGAGCCTGCTTCCCCCTCTCTCTCTGCCTGCCTCTCTGCCTACTTGTGATCTATCTCTCTGTGTCAAATAAATAAAAAAAATCTTTTTAAAATAGAAACCAGGTTTTCTAGACTGCAGGAATACATATTTTGGTATCCAGTATTTTGTATGTTGATACCTGATATATAAGAAACTTTACATAGGTATTTTAAAAATCTACCAGGAGACTTTGGGATCCTGATTCTAACAGATTATGGAAGAGAAAATAAAAAAGAAAACTTGCCTCATCAAAGTAAAATCAATAAACACTTTTATACAAAAATATCACATTAAAATTGTTTTTGCATCAATCCTGAGAATCCAAACTTCTTTCTTGGTCACTATGGCTGGCTTTCCTCATCCTCCAAAACTTTGTGATTTTACTTGGTGCTAAAACACTGCAGAAGCGTATTTGGTTATCAGTCAATAGTCTGCCATAGTTGAACTGCTATTGCAATGTTAATCTAGTTTACATTGCCAGGTCTGGAACTCTGTTGTTTACGTATTATACTTAGGTACAGAGCATATTTTTTTTTATGACCTGGGAATCTTGGTGCCTACAATCCTGGCTCCTTAGACACATTATGCAACCATTCCCTTCTAAAGTCTTGCCACCTTCTGACGTTGCTGCCACAGAGCATATGTGCATATCACTTAGATGGCTCACATGTCTCATTCCCCTTTCAGACTGTTTCAGCTTATCAAATGCATCATCTCTCCTTCCTTCTCAGACTTCCTAAACCTCAAAATATCATTTCTTCTCTGCGTCCCACCTTGCCAAAATCTCTAGGGGCTGGAGCTAGAAAAGATTGATATTCTGCTTGAGGAGAGTGGCTGTAGGGAGGATACATACATGTTATCCTGCCAAGCACATTACTATAAAAAGTAATCATCATTGGTCTTTTTAGTTACTTTAAAAAGCTACTGAGCCCCAATGCTTTCATCTTCTATTCTGGCCTGAAAAAAATTTTGGCTTGTGACATTTGTATTGGCCATGGGAAAGGGTAGAAGGAAATCATCCATCTTCTCATTCTTGGTAGTAAGAGGAAATTCCTTGTGACTCTGGGCAGACTCTTACTTGAAACAATAATATATTAGTTTTATTTTTCTAATTTTAATAAAATTCCATATAAGGTTTTTCAAAAGCAGAGAAAAATACACCCACTTGTATGCTTTTCTGTTATCACCTATCATTGATATGCACAAAGCAGGAAGTGCCGCTTCTCTCTAAAATGAAAGAACAGAGCATTCTCCAGAAGTGAGCAGTTCCATCTTCCTTTCTCATATCTATTTTCTTGCACTCAGAAAATTGCTGACATTAGAAGTAAAAATAAGATGTTAACTCTGAATTTGGATAAGTTACTTGGTCTGTCATCAAAAGTCCTTTCTTTGCTCCATGACAAAATATACCTTAGTTTCATTCCGGTTGAAGTTCTTCTATGAACGAATGGCCAACAACTATAGTCATTCTGGTACTGTGTTCAACATTTACTGGGGTCACAAACACTATCTGCTTATGGAATGGTTTGCCCTAAAAGGTCGTCAGGAAAAAAGGAGTATCTTAATTCAGTTTAATCCAGTAGCAGGCCTTGTAGAGCAAAATATATGAGAGCTTTAGGTCATTAATAGGATTCTGATTCTGAGTCTTCCGTATGCTGCAGTGCTGTGTGGTTATGGCTGAGTCTTAATACACCCTATGATATCACTTCCCCATTTTAAAAACAAATAAAGATCATAGTGATTTATTTTGATACTTTAAGCTTGATTCCCTTTACTAACTTTCTCAACATCCCACAAGACCTTTAATAAAACTGGTTCATCTTCCAGACACAGATTAAGAATCCTTGAAAGTAGTTATATCCAACAAAAAGTAAAGTACAATTGTTCTATACTTTAGTGGAAGATCTAGTTATAAGAATATTCGAAAGATGGATGAGTCCAGTAGTTTATGAGATGTTACCAGGAAACTCTCATCCTGTGTTCACTCTAGCATTAAGATCCAGCAAAATAGGAGAAAACAATACTTGAGGAATAAATGCATTTTAGGTTAAAGGAAAAAGAGGGAAAAATGAAATTAAATAAAATATTCAAAATGTAATTGACTTACAAACCTTTAAGCTCATTTTAGACTTCAAAATCCTCCCAAGATCTGAATCAAAGTCCCAGCTAATGACCAATAGTGTTTGTTAATAATAAAGAAGAACACTGGAGAAATTAGGAGAATATCATACCTGTGCTTAGAGATATGATGTTTTTAAAGTGAGTGTACAGTTGGAATAATAAGATAAAACATTTCATTAATCTTGTCAGAGGAGTTTTGAGCCAGGAAAGAACCCTGGGACCTGATAGGGTTCTATAAAAGCCTTGGTTGAATATGATTGCAAAAAATATGACCTGAATTATTAACAGACACAGATGGTGGCTGTTCTCACTCTCTCAAGTATTTTCTTTTACATTTGTCTAGGAGTTATCCAATTATTTGTAAAAGGCACCTACAACTAGCCTTAGGGCAGAGCTAAAGGTTAAACATTAGCTCAGGGTCACACAATATCTTGGTTTCCTGGCCATCATGAAAATAGGGTTCCCGCTCTGCTCCATTGACCTCTGAGCTGTACCACTTTGTTGTCAAGCTGAGAAGGTCCTCATGGGCCAAAAGCAATTCTGTTTCTGTTTGTGGTTGGATGGAAGATGTTCACATGGCTAATGATCCTTGTGATCCAAGGAAAGGCAGGTGAAGGACAAGGTTAATGCAATATTGAAGTGTTAAGAGGCTTTTCACAACTCAAGAAACTCTCTTAGCTGAGCTGGTTCTCCTGAAATGTTGAGTCCTGTTTTCCGTGGCATGGTGCAGCTGATGTTGTCACTCTGTGGTTAGGAGCAGGAAAGCTGGTGGGGTGGAGAGAGATTAGTGGTCTGAAAATATGTAATTGGTATCGCATAGCAGCAGGGAGTTGACAGCCCTCAGGGACCACAAACAGGACAGGACCAACAGCTCAACTGAATTAAAACAAACTGTGATTTTGAAAAAGAGTAGGAGAGAAACATCATTGAGTATTTAAAAATTTGGTAAATTATAGGTAAATTCTGTATTGCCCACCTTATAAGGTAAAGTGTTACATGAGATAATATATGTAAGAAAGTTAGTATAGTGCCAGGATCATAGTTATTAAACGATTATAAACCTGGTAGTTTTTATTATTATTATGCATGGGGAGAGCAGGTCAGCATAGCTTAATCTTAGAAGCAGTATTATTTCATTGGAATTTTCCTCCTTTTGCACTAGAGAATTTTGATCCTCGATTCATATCCTGTACCTGACATTGTGGGTGGAAAAACTCCACTCATGAATTTGGAGAGGGGAGGCACTCTGCTACGGCAGTTGCCATCCAACTGACTGTGGTTAGTTTGTATAATTGAAGCCAAGCAAAGCTAAGGCAATGCGGGTACATGGATCCTTCTGTTAGACTAAATAAAGAACAATGAGACCATTTTTACGGGGGAGGAGAAAAAAATGTTTTTAGCAGTAGGGAATGACTGGAGTTTAGGAACCTTAGGCTGTATCTAAATGTTACCAAATATTGAGAAGAAACTGCACAAAACTTATTCACCTAGATGTTTCCAGAAATCCAGTGTTTGATTTCATTGTAGATGAAAATGGGGGAAGATTAGATTTTTTTTTCTGGCATTATGAGACACAGTCTCAGCATGTTTTTGGTTGGCTTATAGGTCTCTTTATTTAGATCTATGTCATGTCTTCATCTGGGACCAGCATAGCTGCTTTCTGGGATGCCAGTGCAATGTTAGGGCCACTCTTCAACCTATAAAGTACTGTTTGTTTTGTGAAAGTTTGCACAGGAATGGAGCACAGTTTTGATGTCTGGTTCATTGGAATGAGCCAGCCAAGTTTGGTATCTTGGTGATTTTAAGTCAAAGGATTAAAATTTATGAAACAATGACATTTAACATTCTTTCCTATACCTCAAATCTAGCTCAAAGAGATCAATCAAGTTCTTTCTGAAATTCAAAAAATTTAAGTCAATTCAAATCTGTAATAGTGTCATCTTGAGCATCTGAGAATTTTAGCAAGAACAGTTCTTTGCTCAGGACAAGATGATAGAGAATGAGCAGAAAAGAGATAGGTTTAATATAACACTTTACACAAAGCAGATGTTCCAAATGTTGGCTGTTGAGTGAATGAACTGAAATATTTTAAATAGAGGTAGTTTTGATATGAAGATCAAGAGTTAATTAAACACAACTTTCAACTTCATTTATCTTATGTAGAGGAAATACAAATGTAAAGGCACAACCTCAATAGTTTGCAGGACATGGATTCAAATCCTAAAGATATCACTAGTATTTTTCAAGTCTCTTCAACCATAAAATAAATTTTATAATCTACAAGAAGTTTGTGAATATCAAATCAGATATTTATAAAAAGCTATACCTAACTCAGAGTAGGTGCTCAGTAAATATTGGCTCTCTCTCCCTGGTTGTTCTTTTAACCCTCTTGTTAAGCATGACTTTAATTCCAGTCTTAAATGCTTAGCATGCATAGCAATAAAAGGAAAATTCTAAGATATATCTTTTAGAGATTCAATTCTGGTGATCTGCTCCATATTTATCTTCTATGATTATGTCACTAGATGGATTATACAGCAATGAGCAATGCATTCAGAGTATTGGCAATAATTGATCAATTTATGGTGATGAGTATACTTTATAAAGATTTTAGCAAGTTCCTCAAAACTCATGGGATACTATATGGTATTAAAAGATCTACTTACGAAGTTGTTTTAGAAAGAAAAAAAAAAAATCACACAATGGGATTGATCTTATTCCATGAAAGGAATTCCAGAGAACTAATGTTATGGATAAGCCAAGAAACTATAGCATTTGGAGAATTCACCAGTCTACCTAAAAATCCTATGAAGCTGTCTTTGTTATCCTCAAACACAGATTAAAGAAAGACTCTTCTGTCATACTCAGTACCTATCTCTTAGAATCAGTACTTAGTACCTACCACTAATGCTAGTTCCTGCCTTTATTATCACATGACTTCAGAACACTGAGCCTAGGGAGCAGTAAGCTGCTTTGAAGTTCTACACTGGAAGAGTCTAGGCCCTGTGAAAGGAAACAAATCTTCAGGGCACGTAGATCTGAGCCATCCTTCACTATGGCAGGGAATGTGGTCAACAGGGGGAACAGAGAGAGGGAGTGAAACAGCCAAGGAACAGGAACAGGCATTTTGCAGACAACATTAGCGGGAACCAAAAACTCAAAAGCAACCAAAAGATAAAGACTACTTCAAACAGACTTCAAGTAAGCTCTCAGCATGACACAATGCAGATTGTATGCGACAAAAAGCAAACATTGTAGGAGATACAGAATATCAGCAAACCTGGAAGAATCCGGTTGAAATCAGAACCGGCATAACTATCTTGATCACTCTTCTGGTCATTCCCTAGGTGAGGAATAACCCAACACATGTCAGAACCCTACTGAATAGTGTTTGACTTATTATTAATACTTAATATTCATTTAAGTTCAAGTATGGAAAAGCATACAGTTCTCATATCAATAAATAGGTTCAAACATTTTCAAAATTTCCTATTGTTTTCATACAGTCCGAAGTTAAAGACTTTGTTAAACAAGGGTGCCTAGACTACATGAATCCAACTTGACTATTACAGTTAAATACTGTTATGGGGAATTTGCAAAATTAGATTAGCACCCCTCCTTAAACACTGTCATTTCAACGAGGATTTACCAACATTTTGTACTATGATTGTCGGTTTTCATGTCTGTATTTTCCATATACCGTGAGCTTAATGTGGGCTTATTTGTGTGAATATACTAAACATCAAACATGTGGTATTGTTGGTGCTCCATGAATTTGTTAAACAGTGGTATGTATATATGTGTTTCTCTGCATATTCGTAGAAATGGGAGTGTGGCCCAAGATAAATAGTATATTATACTGAGAACAACTATCCTTAGCTTTTCATCTTGTCTGTTATAACTCATCAGTCTTCACTTGGTTCCAGGAATATCATAGTAATTTTAATGGATTGTATATGTCTGGGTGATAAGACCAGTTGGTGAAAAGTAGTAATACCAAAGAGACAAAGGTCAAAAATCTGAAGATTCAATTTCATGTGGATCAGTGGGCCTAATATTCTATGAAAGTTATTCAGAAATGTCTGTAATTGAATCATGGTGACTAAAATTAGGCCTTGTCTATAGACTTCTGTGATAACGAATTATGGAACCTGTGAGAGAAGTTGACATCTGTGAGAGAAGTTGACAGTTTAACATGTCATAATAACCAAAACAACTAGTAGTTGTATCAATTGAACTGGGCTCCAGATAGGCAGGGTCAAGCTGCATGATTCCAGTGGGGCACCACTCACATTGTAATCTATGTGAATTATGCTCCACAGAATTGTGCCACAGACAACCTGTGAGTTATATATGTCCCCCCAAGGGAGGGTGGATTTAGATGTGTAGCAGTTGCTATCGGTGCCCAACTCATATCACTCAAATGTCTTAGTTTGCTCTGCCTGACTTCCAACTTCCAGATAAGCCCAGGGACTTATCCTCCCCAACCCCTTTTTCCCAACTATAAAGAGTAGCATGCAGGAAGCACTGAGTTAATACTTATAGAATAGTTCTTGACCAATACATTTTGAAGTTGGTGTATACACACACACACACACACACACACAAATAGCATTTATTGATTGCCTTCCATTTCTTGTGTCACATCCCTACTTTGCTTTCATTATTGCCTGTACTTGTCAAATTACTTGAACTTGACTTAGAATCTTCTAAGAGACTTGAGACTACAACAAAGTGCAATCTATACCTGTTTAAAAATTTCTAGAATGTGGTTACAATTCTTTTTTTTTTTTTTAATATTTTATTTATTTATTTGACACAGAGAGATCACAAGTAGGCAGAGAGGCAGGCAGAGAGAGAAGGGGGAAGCAGGCTCCCCGCTGAGCAGAGAGCCCGATGTGGGACTCGATCCCAGGACCCTGAGATCATGACCTGAGCTGAAGGCAGAGGCTTAACCCACTGAGCCACCCAGGTGCCCGAATGTGGTTACAATTCTGGTCCCTTTAGAGAAGACCTCTTCTTTGTCTACTGGAGTTAGAGCAGTGGCCCTGAACACCTGCCAGGATAGAATGGACATTCCTGCAAAATATAACTGAAATCTCTCTGTTACCATCTATGCCCACTGAATAAACAATTTAAAATCCCAATTAGAGGGCCCTATGAGTCACAAAGTATTCAAATGAATGTTGTTTCTGTTTCTACCCAGTATGACAGACTCTTTAAAGTAATTCTGCTCATAATTTTATTATTCTGTTTTCAGATACATAGAAGCAAAATGGAAAAAAAAATCTTTTCTGTTAGCCACTTAGAGAGCTAAATGGTAGAAAATTTTGAATTTAGAAGAGGCAACACAGACTCTCAGAGGATGTGACACAGCAGTTAAAAATACATTAGGAAATGGTGAGTATGCTTGCACTTATACCAATGGAACATAGACCTAGGCCAATGCTATCCACAGCTGCTAAAAGATACTCATTCCAGAGAATGTCACTCATTTGGAAATGAATGGAAACATGTCATGCTGAATATAGTTTAGTATGGGGAATTATGACAAGGAGGTAATATTATTCATATTAGTTGTGTTGTAGTAACAAAATAATTTGAAAGTAGAAAGAAAAACAAAAAAGAGAAGAAGAGAAGAAGATAAACTAGCTCTTTTAAAAAGGAGATACAAACTATGTCAGACTTATGTAAAAGGTGGGTGAATATTGAATGTGAAATACTGAAAGAGTATTCAGAAGGAGAATTATCCTAGATGAGAAGTGAAGAATATCAGGATTGGATAGCAGAAATAGAAGGTTGGAAGTCAGCAAATTAAGAGAACATATACAAAATACCAGATCTTATGTAGGAATACTTTCGGGGACTTTAAATCAACGTCATTCTTTGACTCAAAACCTTCCACTGTATTGCATGGAGCACTGGGTATTAAATGCAAACAATGAATCATGGAACACTACATCAAAAACTAATGAAGTACTGTATGGTGACTAATATAATAAAAAATAAATACATATATACATATATAAAAAGCCAAAACAAGCAAACAAAAAAACAAAAACAAAAACAAAAACAAAAAAACAAAACAAAAAAACTTTCACTGACTGCCAATCTCCTTCAGAATAAAAGCCAAAAATCCCTCCAGTGGGACCTTACCTGATCTTCCTTCTTACTTCTCTATCCTCCTCTCCTCTACAGCTCTTCCTCTTTTTCACTCATCTCTGTATGCAGTGACCCTAATTCTGGGCCTCACGCATGCTAAACACAATCTGTCGTATCTCAGGGTCTTTGCACAGGCTATTCGCTCAGCCCAAGGGGATAAGCACATGGTTCACCTCCTCCTCTCCTTCACATCTTTACTCATATGCCGCCTTCCCAATGAGTCTTTCTATGATCACCCTGTTTAAAATGTCAATCCTTCTCCTGATCATCTTGCTTTATTTTTCTAAAATAATATTTTTCACCTTCTAAATAATGCATAATACACACACACACACACACACACACATATATATATATATGTTTATCTTTTATTTAATTCCTCTCCCCGCCCTTCAACTAGGATGTAAGCATGTTGAAGGGTGGAATTTTACCTAAGTTTTTTTTTATTCATTCATTCATTCAGATTGAGTTATAAGTCAATAAAAAATAGTTATTGAAAACTGAATAAAAATATCAATGAAACTTCTTGGGCTTGACTAGAAAAATCTAATAGGAAAATTTCAAATTAACCTTGACTTTGGTCACAGACACTAAAATGTAAATCAAAACCTTATCCACAGGCTAACTATTTTATTTTTTTTTAGCTACTGGAATTTATAGTACAGTCTTTAGCTGTGAGATATCTCATCATAAATCTGTCAAATCCAACATCTCACTTCCTGGACTAAAAGCTACAAATTTTATTTAGGTGACATTTGTGAAATAAACACAATTTCTAGGAGTTAATTTGTAATGTGGCCTAGGGTGGTGATCCAGCCTAAAGGAAGAGAATATAATCCAGTTTCTCTTCTTTTTTTAAATTAATTAATTAATTTTATTATGTTCAGTTAGGAGCATATAGTATATCATAAGTTTTTGATGTAGTGTTCAACGATTCATTAGTTGGGTATAACACCCAGTGCTCATCACAACATGTGCCCTCCTTAATACCCATCATCCAGGGCACCTGGGTGGCTCAGTTGGTTAAGTGACTGCCTTCAGCTCAGGTCATGATCCTGGAGACCTGGGCTCAAGTCCCACATCAGGCTCTCAGCTCAGCAGAGAGTCTCCTTCTCCCTCTGACCCTCCCCTTCTCGTGCTCTTTCTCTCTCATTCTCTCTCTCTCAAATAAATAAATAAAATATTAAAAAAAAAATACTCATTACCCAGATACCCCATCCCCCCACCTCCTCCTTTCTGTAACCCTCAGTTTGTCTCTTCTTTCTACCTCAATGATTCCAAATAATTAGTCACTCAATCTGTATTTTTGCAAAATTTTAAGTAATTAAACACAATTTAAAATTGCTAACCTTAACATAAACATAAAAACAAAAATATTAAACTTCTTAAGTAAAGATTATTTTTAAATAATAAAATTAACATAAAATGCATTATGCATATCTGTGAGCTAGAAATATGTTGTAAAATATTCTAAAAAATATTTGAAAAGATAGTAGCTTTAATATAATATGAAAAAAATTGATTTTTAGCTCAAGTGAGTTTCAAAACAACCTTGGTATTTTGACCTTTTCCAAAACAAATGAATCATGCGCAATCTGACCAGATGACTTTTTTCCAGAAATGGCTCAAACTCTAGCCATGTTTCCACCATTACCTCGTGGCAAGAGGGAATATTGACAAGTAATGACAGTTACTTTGACTTCTTGTTTTTGCCATAAAATCCTTCTTTCTGTACTGATCAGCATTTTATTTGTACTTAGGCATGAGACCAAACATGGCTAATTGGCTTTGGAACCGTGAGACTGGATCAGCCTAGGTCTTCTCCAATCTTTTTTAATAAGACTTACATTTAAGGGTATATAGATAAGTTGTATATATATACATATATATCTATATACATACAAGAGTATATAGATAAGTTGTGACAAGCTACAGTGGTCCAAGTTTTGACATTTTGTTTTTACTCTTACTCTAACACCCCCAAATTCAGTATAGCCTTGAAAGAAATCACCACAGATAGGATTTTGACCATGGCCATACGTAGATTTCAAGTAAGAAGCCAGTTTTCATGTTGTCTTTCTCCTGGAAATGTTATCACTTAGGAAAAATGTTAACACTTCCAGAAGAAAACCCTAGACTATAAAATGTATTAATCCTTTTTACATTTTTCAAAGAAGGACTATATCTTTTCATAGAGGAGAAATTCTTTTTCCCCAGTTTTATTGAGAAATAATTGACATACATCACTGTATAAGTTTAAGGTATACAGCAAGATGATTTGGTTTACACATATTGTGAAGTGATTACCAAAATAGCTTTACTTACTATCCACCATCTCATATAGATATTTTAAAAAAAGAAAAAAAAAAAAACATTATCCTTGTGATGAGAACTCTTAGGATCAACTCTCTTAACAACTTTTCTACATGTCATATAGCAGCACTAAACTATAGTAATAATGTTGTACATTATAGCCTTAGTACTTATCTATCTTATAACTGGAGGCTTGTACCTTTTGACTACGTTTCTCCAATTTTCCTCCCCCTACCCTCAACCTCTGGTAACCACAGGTCTGATCTCTTTCTATAACCAAAGTTTCCTTTTTTAGATTCCACATATAAATGAGATCATACAGTGTTTGTCTTTCTCTGATTTATTTCCCTTAGCATAATGCCTTCAAAGTCTACCCATGTTGTCACAGATAGGATTTCTTCATTTTTATGGCTATATAACATTTGTGCATGTGTGTATATATATATATATATATATATAAATATATATGTTTATGCACACACCACTTCTTCATCTATTCATCCATAGATGGAATAGATGGACATGTAGTTGTTCTCCTGTTTTGGTTATTATGAATAATGCTATGAACATGGGGGTACAGATATCTTTTTGAGTTAGTGTTTTCATTTTCTTTGGATATATTGGATATATTCCCCAAAGTGGAATTGCTGAATAATATGCTAGCTCTATTTGTAATTTTTTGAGGGACTTCCACACTGTTTCCAAAGTGGCTGTACCAATTTCTGATCCCACAAACAGAGCACAAGTGTTCCCTTTACTCCACATCTGTGCCTGCATTTGTCATCTTTTATCTGTTTGATCATGGCCCTTAAAACAAGCATGAGGTGATATCTCATTGTGGTTTTAATTTGTACTAATGACTAGTGATTTTGAGGATCTTTTCATATACCTATTGGCCTTTCTTGTATCTTCCTTGGGAAAAAAAAATGTCTATTTAGGTACTTTTCTCATTTTTTAATTGATTTTTTTTTCTCTTGAGTTGTGTGAGTTCTTTGTATGTTTTTATACCAATCTCTTATCAGATGAATGGTTTGCAAGTATTTTTTCCCATTTCATAGTTTGTCTTTCATCCTGGTTTATGGGTTTTTTTGGCTTTAGAAAAGTTTTTTTTTTTTTTTTAGATGTAATCCCACTTGTTTATTTTGTTGCTGCTTGTGACTTTTAGGTGTGATTTCCAAAAAATCATTACCAGGGACCATGTCAAGGAGCTCTTATCCTATTTTTTTTTCTAATAATTTCATGGTTTTAGGTCTCACACTTAAGTCTTAACCCGTTTTTTTTTCCCAAAACCATTAAACCTTTATTTGCAAATAAACAGTTCACTGTTTTTATTTACATAACCACCTTTCTCCTAGACAAGCAATGTTAACAAACATAAAGCAAAGATGCCTTGTTGATGACAATCCTATTCAATTTTCTTTTTTGGTGGATCTTCTCAGCAGCCAGTTATCACATGGCGATTTTCACAGTTTCAAAGAACTTTTCTTCATTTTAAAACAAGAAAGTGTTACACTTGGTGGTAGTTATTTTCAAATAGTTCAATCAACCTTATATTAGCTTTTATAATATAAATTCAAGTTTGTGTATTATTTAACCAACACAAACCTCAAAAACAAAAACCCAACAACCAAACACTATCCCATTTCTCGTGCTATGAGACTCAAGAGCACTGCCTATTTTTCTGTTTTAGTGGTTAAAAATGGAATCCAGTTTTAGCACCCATCTACAGGAGTTAGAGGTTAATGACAACATATGATCTACTTACTGGAAGGTAGCTGTCTTAATATCCCCTCAGAAGGACATCTGTTCCTTATACTGCATCCTGGCTCATGAAAAAGAATAATATTAATGGGGGCAGGGAGAAGGACAGACTTTTAGTTAAGGCTTTTTAGTACTTAAATCACTTAGATACTAATGTCATATTTCCCTAAAGTATAGAATTATATCACATATAAAATATCTCAAGGAATTATGTGGTTGCAGATACATCAGGATAGACCACATTTAAAATGTTAAACATGGCTTAAATATAGAACAGGGGAAAATCAGAAAAATTAATGCTAGTGATCAAAATCCCATCTTTTTAGCCAAAATGCTGTCTCATCACTCCATTTCAAAAATGAAATGAAAGATTCTAAACGAGTGATAACTTTTTACATAAAAACACACAAAACTGTGAATAACTATATCAGTTATTAGACATGGTAAATACAAGCAAAGAAAATAAAGTGCACCTTTACAATATATAAAATTATAGACCCAGTAATCACCTTTTAAAATTGGTAAATAGACTGAAATATAAAAAGTACTTGACATAGCAAAGTTAGATAGAAACAAAAAAAATTTCGGTTGAAAAATAACAATTTTTCAGTACAGCAGAGGGACAAATAACCTTTTATTAAAGCTATTAGATTTGGAGACTCTTGAATATTTTGATTTTGCATAGGAGAAAGGAAAGCCATTCTTCTAGAAGGCACTAGCTGGTTTAAATGTGCAAGCAACTTCATAAAGAAAATATGTGTGAAGTACAGTCAAAAGGACTGCTGGTTCTTTTGTTTTATTCCTCACTCTGCAGGGAAGACTGACTGCGCAGTATTGCTGAGGAACTCTATCAGTCAGCAGGCACTCCCACATCCTCTTCAGGGTGCTCAGTCCACAGTGTCACAGATCTCCTTTACTTTCTGGTGGAAGTCTTCTGGTTGATCTGCATACACAGAATGTGGTCGTAAAGACTGGATGCTGTTGCCAGAATTGCCACCTTTGCATGATCGGGCACCATAGATCACTGAAACTGGAATGTCAGGGTGCATTTTACCAATTCACTGGAGCACTGGCCTTTTTGCCCATCCATAAGGAAGAGTCATATTTTTGAATGCTGTCTCACCACTTGGAGTCCGCACAAGGCAATAAAAACTTGTTCAAAAAGTAAAAAGTGATAGTCTGCCCAATATAAAACCCCAGCAGCTCCAAGGTCCTGGAGCAGTACTTTCTGTGCAACTGAAGAAGGTGATTTAGAAAAGGACTTTTTAACAAAACAAGGACTAAAGATTTTTAAAAGTAAATATGTTTGGGGGCGGGGGCTGGGTGGCTCAATCCGTTAAGCATCTGCCTTTGGCTCAGGTCATGATCTCTGTCTGGGTCCTTAGATCCAGCCGAACAGGAGGCTTCCTGCTCAGTAGGGAGTCTGCTTCTCTCTCTCTCTCTCTCTGCCCCCACTGCTCATTCTCTTGCTCTCTTGCTCTCTCAAGTAAAAAAATACATAAATACATAAATAATCTTTTTGAAAAAGTAAATATATTCTAGAATTTCCATTTGCTATGTTTTAAAACTAATTCAATACAATTTAATATTTCTCCTTAAATTTGTATTTCTTATAGCACCTTGAGCATTCCAGTCACTGTTTTGCCAACCACAATACTTTTAGGAATACAACTCCTGAATTTAGAGAGATATTTCTGTAAAATTTAGTAGAAAAAAGAAATATTACAAAATGTTAACAGTTTTTCTATGGGTGGAAAGATTATAAATAGTTTTTATTTTCTGTTTCTTTCTATATATTGCAAATTTTCTAAAGTGTCCACTTACTATTTTCATAATCAGAAAAAAATACTGTTAAAAATAACTGGAATGTTCTAGGAGACCAAGAAAAAAGATCACTTGGTTAGTTGGTACAATTTTAATACTGTAGAAGTGTTAGTATATAAACTTAGTTATGTGTTCATATGTTGACATTCTTTGCCTGTGGTTTTTGTTTGTTTAAGGAATTTCCTGAAAGCCCATATCTCTGGGCTAGAAACGACCAGGAATAATTTCACTTGGTTGATGGGAAAAGGCAAATGGCTAAAACCGCTGAAATGGTGTGGATTACCTCACCCATGCTGATTTGTTAGAGGAAGAAAGAAAGAATGGAATACCATCACAGATCCACCTAGGCCAAGTGATTAGTCATTAAAACTTTGTAGAGATAATCTTCCCAAATCTCCCTTCTAATATACTCTTCTTCCATTCATTCCCACTATAGCATCCATTCTCTCAAGTTCTCCAGCTAGAAATCTAGAAGTCATCTTGACACATTCTTCTCCTTCATTCCTTAAATCAAAGTCTTTTTTTTTTTTACATCAAAGTCTTCATCAACCATCAACTAATGAATAGATAAACAAAAATATATCTATGCAATGAAATATTATTCAGCCATTTAAAAAGGAACAAACTGATGCATGGTACAACATGGATGAAACTTGCAAACATTATGCTAAGTTAAAGAAGCTGGGCATAAAAAGTCACATATTATATGATTCCCTTTATAGGAAATATCCAAAATAGGCAAGTCCATAGAAAGCTAATAAGTTGTTGCCATGAGCTGGGGAAAGGAAGGAATGGAATGGAGAGTTAATTAGTTTGCTTGGGCTGCTATAGCAAAGAGCCGTAAACTGGATGGCTTACACTGGATGGCAGAAACCTATTTTCTCACAGATCTGGAGGCTAAAAGTCTGAGATCAAGCTGTTGGCAGTGTTGATTTCTGCTGAGTTCTGTCTCCTTGACTTGTGTGAATGGATGTTTTCTCCCTCTTCCTATGGTTTCTCCACTCTGCATGTCTACCTAATCTAACCTCCTTATAAGGAAACAAGTCAAATTGGATTATAGCCCACCTAAATGACCTCATTTTACCTTAATTTCCTCTTTATAGGCCCTATCTCCAAATACAGTCATATTCTGAGATACTTAGGGTTAGGACTTCCAGTTTATGAATTTTGGGGTTGGGGTGTCATCACAGTTCAGCCAATAAAGAGGAGTGACTGCTTAATGGGTATGAGTCTTTCTTTTAGGGTGATGAAAATGTTCTGGAACTAGATAGTGGTGATGGTTGCAAGCATTGTGGATGTACTAAATGACGTTGAATTGCACCCTTAAAATGGTTAATATGGTAAATTTTATGCTGTGTATTTTGCCACAATAAAAAGTCATTACCTAGTCATATTGATTTCATCTTGTAAAATGAATCATATCAGTGTACATTTGCCATCTCTACCACTCTAGCCAAAGCCAGAATTATTTCTTGCATGATATATGTCAAAAGTTTCAAACTACTCCTTGTTTCCACCCTCACTCTGCTCCAATTTGTTCTCTGCTCTGAAGCCAGCCTGGTCTTTTGGAAATGTGGATTTAATTATGTGACTCCCCATATTAAAACATTTCAATGATTCCTCATTTTATTTAAAATCAAATCCCAAATTTCTGTCTGTGGCTACAGGCCCATTATGCTCAGGTCTTTGTCTATACCTCAGCTGTGTTTCTCCCCCACTGCCTAAATTTGCTCTAATCTCAACCTGTCATCTTTTAACTTTTATCAAGCCAGGATCTTTCTTATCTCCCGCTACTGCATATTCCATTCCTTTCACCCCCACTGCCCTGCCTCCACTCTAGACCTACCTAAAATCTATCATCATTAACTTAACTTAACTTAAATGTCACTTCCTCAGAGAGATTTTTCTCTGATTTTTCCATTTAAATTATTCTTTTTTATAGCACCCTCTTTCATTCTTCAAAGTACAAAGACAATTAAAAATTACCTGTGTACGTTTATCTGTTTAATGTCTGTCTCTTCTACCAGATTATAAGCCCTGTGAGAACAGAACCATGTTTGGCTAACTACTTATCCTCAGCATGCAGTACATAGTTGGCATTGAATATTTTTTCATTCAAAAATATTATTTGATAAACAAATGAAAACATTAATAGATTTAGACTAGAACATTTCAAAAGCTTTAGCCACCAAGTGATAATGTGGTTTATAATTAAATTTTTCTTTTCCTTAATTTCAGTGATTTTCTTTTCCTTAATTTCAGTGACAGACTCTCACATAAATAATCTCACAGTGGCTCTCAAAAACTTCTAGTAAAGCATACAGCAAGCACCAACTTCTGCTGAAACAAGAGAAGGACTCAATAAAGAGACAAATGGGCATAAATAAAACAGAGTACATAATAGATTTAATCAGTAAAATGAGAAGTTAGTCTTTTGTTTTCTTTGACAAGTGTATTAAATAAAAGAAGAAGATAAAATAATGTGAAAGAAGGAAAAACATAGCTACAGATAAGGAATATCAAGAAATCTTGACAGAATGCTTTGAATAACTTTTTGCTCAAAAAAGAAATATAATAAAAACAAAGAATATGAGTGATTAAGAAAGTATAAATTACTTTAAATTACTTGAGAGGAAGTAAAAATTGAATACATCAATAGCTATATTTTAAAAATCTATCCCTATAAAAGATACGAGCTCAAAATGAATTTATAGGCCAATTCTGTTTAAATTTTTTTGAGTTTTATTTATTTATTTATTTATTTGAGAGAGAGAGAGAGAGAGCGCATGAGTGAAGGGAGAGAGAATCTCAAGCAGACTCTGCACTGAGCACAGAGCTGGATGTGGAGCTCGATCTCACAACTCTGAGATCATGATCTATGCCGAAACCAAGAGTCAGATGCTCAACCAACTGAGCCACCCAGGTGCCCCAAATTCTAACTTTAGAGAAAAGAAAAGTACTCTGTTAAATAATCTTTTTAAGGCATTAAGATGTTGAAAACTTCAAAACTTCAAAAAAAAAAAAAAAGGAAAATAAAAGAATACCAAAAATAGGAAAGCTATAGATTAATCTCATTTATAAACATAAGTAAAAATATCTTAAGTTGAATAGTCACAGATGAAAACAAGTAATTTTTGAGAGAATTGTATAAATGCCCCAACATGATTATTCTAGAAGTGTAATAATGTTTTAGCACTTGGAAATATATTTATATAATTCAATCAGATTAACAGATTTAGAGAACATTATACAATTATCTTATTACAAAGGGCATTTCTTATGAATCAATACCATTCTTAATAAAAACAAACTAGGAACAAATATATTCCTTCTTAGTTTAGTTTTTTAAAAAATCTGTCAGAACAACTTAGCAAATATTATAAATGTGAAGTATTAAAAACATTCCCACTGAAATCTTGACCAAAATAAGGATGCTTAAAGCTATCATGACTACTAGAACCAGGAGTCTTAATCAATGCAACAAGGCAAAAAAAGAAAATGAGTTAGAAGTATTGAAACAAGGGACTCAAACTTATTTGTGCAATAGAATTGCAAAAGAGAAGGAACAAAATGATAATTTTAGTAAAATGGGTTGATATAATGTCAACACATAAAAATCAATCCCTCTTCTTTTTAAAGATTTTATTTATTTATTTGACAGAGCACAAGCAGAGGGAGCAGCAGGCAGAGTGAGAGGGAGAAGCGAGAAGCAGGCTCCCTGCTGAGCAAGGAGTCCAATGCGGGGCTCTATCCCAGGACCCTGGGATTATGAAGGCAGATGTGCTTAACTGACAAGCCACTCAGGTGCCCCAGTCTCTCTTCTATATATAAGTAAAAAACTAATTAGAAAAATGGAAGATCCAACTCAATGAGAATAAAAATGATTAAAATATTCATGAGTCAACTTGGCAGAGTACATAAGACATTACTAGGGGAAATTATAGGATTTTGCTCAAGTTTCTGTAATAAAGTCTGAGTAAAGAAGTCTCGGGATAAGACAACTCAATAGTATAAATAAATGTGCAAATAAATATGTAGTTTAAATGCAATAGGAACTAAAATCCCAACAAGATTTTTTCAATGATAGTTTCAACTATCTTTTAAAATTCATCTGAAAGAGAAAACATGCAAGGATATCCTAAGAATAAAAGTTGAGAAAGAAAGATAAACAATGAGTATAAGATGGGAAGGTTGGTCATTCCTTTGTTTTTTTTTATTTTTTTTTATTTTTTTCCTTAAAGAAGAAAGAATTTCTGCTCCTCCTTGGAAGGTAGTATTATTGGAATAAATATTCCAAGAAAATTGGGTTTAGGATGCTGGCATTCTCTTCCTTGAACTGTTTGAGTAATTGCTTTGCAGATCTCATCTTCCCCACAGTTAGATCTTAAGCACTAGATCTGTAGGGAAGAAATAGAAAGCCTCACTTTGGCCCAAGCCAGACTATATCCTCTTACACAATATATTGGAAGTTCTATATTTTGGGGTGATTATTAGGCACTACCCAGCCAGTGTAAACCTCATGCTGCACATTTTCATCCTTACTGGATTCTAAGTGCTTATTGTCAATTTTTGAGGAATCTAAAGAGGAGAATGGTGAGTAATCACCAATCCTAAATCTCCAAGAAGGAAATTGCCCTATTGGAATTTCAAAATTAACCAAAAGGCAAAAAGATACCTGTTAATTTTAGATACAATTAGATTTCTAATAATGAGAAAATGATATTGAGGTAATCAGATATCCATTTGTTCTTAAAAAAATTAAATCTCTACCTCACAGCAAACATAAAAATAACTTGAATAATTAAATAAGTACAATTACAAAAACCTACAGATTTCTTTTTTTTTTTTTAAGATTTTATTTATTTATTTGACAGAGAGACAGAGAGCACAAGCAGGCAGAGAGGCAGGCAGAAGCAGAGAGAGAAGCAGGCTCTCCGCTGAGCAAGGAGCCCGATGCGGGGCTCGATGCGGGGCTCGATCCCAGGACCCTGAGACCATGACCTGAGCCGAAGGCAGCGGCTTAACCCACTGAGCCACCCAGGCACCCCAAAAACCTACAGATTTCTTAAAGGAATGTACAGAAGGTTATTTGACAATCATGAAGCTGAGGAGATCTATGAAAGCCATTAAACTCCAAACCCATAAAAAAAAAATTAACAGCTTCAATCTTATAAATAAAACTGAGTAATTTCTGGACAGTGAGATACAACAACCAGATTTAAAGTAACAGACTGGAAGAAAATATTTGCAACAGATATGACAGAGAAAGAACCATCAGGATTCCTATAGTTCGATAAGGAAAAGCAAATAGCCTAATAAGAAAAATAAACAATAGTTACAAACTGGCAGCTCTTAAAAAAATGACCAGCATACATCTGAAAACATGCTTAAACTCACTAACAGAATTTAAAGTGACAAATTTCCCACATCAAATTAGCAAAACTAAAAAAGTTTTGTATGTATGTCTAAAAAAGACTAGTATGTAAACTGGTGCTCTGATAAACTGTTGGTCAGTATTTAACTTAGTTCAATCTTTCCAAGGTCAATTTGACAATATTTTTTTAATTTAAGATTTACATATTTTTTCACCAACAATTAATTCTGTCTTTAAAAATCCATGTTTAGGGGCGCCTGGGTGGCTCAGTGGGTTAAAGCCACTGCCTTCGGCTTGGGTCATGATCCCGGCGTCCTGGGATCGAGCCCCGCATCGGGCTCTCTGCTCAGCAGGGAGCCTGCTGTCTCCCTTCTCTCTCCGCCTGCCTCTCTGCCTACTTGTGATCTGTCTGTCAAATGAATAAATAAAATCTTTAAAAAAATAAAAAAATAAAATAAAAATAAAAATAAAAATCCATGTTTAATGGTGCACCTGGGTGACTTGGTCAGTTGAGCCTCTCTCTGGCTCTTAACTTTGGCTCAGGTCGTGATCTCAAGATCCTGAGATCAAGCCCCAGTCCAGTCTGGCTCCATGCTCAGCGGGGAGTCTGCTGGAGATGCTCTCTTCTCCTTTCCCTCTGCCCCTCCCCAACCCTCTCTCTTTCTTTCTCATTCTCTCTCAAATAAATAAATTAATCTTTAAAAAAAAAAAAAAATCCATGTTTAGTGTCCTTGTCCTCCCCTGCCATGATGTTCCTGCTGGATCTCCACCCCTTAGTGTGAAAGATCACAACTCGCATGCTCAGTTTCAGCCAGGACTGTTCCCTAGGCTACAGCTCGGGTTCTCTTCACCTGTTCAGCCGTAGCTTCTCATCCATACCCCAGGTGGCTGGGTAAAAAGGAGCTTCCATTCTCAGCCCCACTGTGTGATAGATCAGAACCCTCTCCCACAACCATCTAGGCAAAAGGTGAAAAACTCAGCTGCCTGCTGGGTTTCAGAAAGTAAAAGAAATGAATGAAGCAAGGAGAGTAGAAGTATGTATGCTAGTGGTAGACTTTGAAAGAAAACTGCAGAGCATCTACTCTGGCCAAAGTAACCCATATTAATATGTGAAATATCCTAATTTTTAAGTAGTTCACTAATTTTAGTTGGTTCAGTGAAACAAGGAAAATATAATTTGTGGAGAGAAAAGGGAACATAATTTGACTCATGAGCAATTTCTTGATAAGCCCCTAACCTAGCAGTGGCTACCCATCCAGTATTACCCTCATTCATGATTAGTTTCCCATGGTGGCTCTTAGTGCCCTGATTTGCCCACACACCTTAGATAAGACCATCACAATGCAAAGGAGGCTTTAGAATTACTGATCTTCCAAAAGAAAAAGGGTCTTATTAGGTTGCCTTTTTCAGAAGCACCTTGGCTCCTCTGCAGGCAGCATATACCTCTCTGCTGTGACAATTCTGCATACCAAGGAGATGGGGTTGTGGTGAACAGTATTTAATTAAACCACTAAGGGTCCTGGGGCTCTTCCCTCAAACCAGAATGACTGCTCATCCTTTTAATACAAAGTCACTCAAATGACTCAACCAGAACAATGTAAATCTCTTCCTCCAGAAAGCAATGCATATGATAAATCATGCATCGAAAAAATTAACGTTCTACTAATGCCCCAACCACGTGATGACTAGTACAAAAGCCACACATTTAAAGAGTAGGCAAACAACAAGCAAAAATGTGTTCTGCTCAGAGATAAAGAGTTAAGAGATCACAACCTCCAATTTAAAGACCAAGGTTACTTTATCCAGTTGAGAGAGTAAGGCACTGTTTTCAGAGTAATGAATCACATTTTTTCTGCCCCACAGAATTCTAATGCTGTCAAGTATGGTAAGATAGATGATCCTATTTAAAATTATATTTTACAAAGCAAAACAGATATAACTCAGTAACTGTGCATCTAATTGACTTAATTGCCTCATTTATCACATGACTTAAGTGAGCTGATGTTTTCTACTCTGCTTCACCCATGTAATTCTTGTAATATAAGAGCTGAGACATGGTGCCAGGCATGAGCGAGAAATCCTCTCTCCTGAGAAAAGATATCATTGGAGTGATGTTGGCTTTGGGTTCCAGTTTATTGAAAAATCAATGTCCATTTGTGCGACCTACACATATGGCTTTCTTCCAGGCTGATGATGGCTTTGGGAGGCTGGCTATCACCTAATGAAGTCAGATCAGCTTACCCAGCACCCAAGTTACAGCTGGCAAAGTGACTTTGTCATTAAAATCCAGTTTATCATTCCTGTTGGTGTTTTTCTTTCCATCTCACCCTCTGCTATCCGTTTCTCCTGAAGCCACAGTATTGTTTTTCTCTGTAGATAAGAGACCAATGGCTCCAGTTTTAACATTTCAAAGGAACTCTGTACGATGTTTGGGGCTCAAAGGATAAACAACCTTTTCATATGTATGTGTCTGTCATTAAAGGCAGGAAAATACATACATGCCTAGATAGTCCCACTCAGTCTTGACTCATAATAGACATTTTTACAAGTCAGAGCCAGGTTTGTAATAGGCTTAATTGAAATTCATCAGTTTAGCTGTCGTGGGTAAATCAACAAGGCTAAGTTTATCTAATGTGTTGATACGTTCTAATAAACAGTCCAGCTGACGTTTTACATGAGGCTTTAAAAAAAATTAATTACCAGTAAAGTAATACCATTTCCCCGTTATTAAATGAAGTGACAGTCTAAATTGCAATACTATTTTCCCCCAATGTTCTCTTTCCCTGGAGAATACCCCCAGACAGATAGTCACTGGCATCAGAAGCTCTGGTACGGCAGTGGTCGCTGCCCCCCACCCCCCCACCCCCCCCGCCCAGAATCTGCCAAAAGCAACAAATAATTCTGTTAAGAAGTGCCAGCCCAGTCACTAAGCATGGTTACCAAGTTCTTACTTGGGTCTGTTCCATGAAGACCTCCCTCTCTAGTAGTTATGAATATTTCGATCACAGGTAACAAAACTAACTGACTGATGTTAGGGGAAAAAAGAAAAAGAAAAATTTGTATATATAAATGTGCAAGAATAGCAGGAGGTCACAGAATCAATGGGAAGATAAAGAACCAGGCATAAAACTGGATATGAACCAAGGCATTTTTATGCCAAGAGGGAAGAAGCCAAGGTCTTTTAGCCCAAACAGGGTGGTCTGGAGCTGTGGCCACAGGCAGGGCACTGTGGCTGCTTGCTGCTGCTATGAAAGGATCTAAATGTCTTTATGTCCCTTGCTAAGGAGTCACAGTCCCATGTTGGAGCCTCTGGTTGATTGGGATATAACTTGTAGTCAAAACAAGATATTGGAAACAACAAAATACATAGTCATTTGTGTTTAGCATGCCTAAAGAAACAAACATCTAAAAGTTTGCAATGGCTATAACATGTAAGAATGGATAAGTGGTATGAACTCTAGGTGATCATGGACATCTTGAAGGAATCAGGCTCACCACCATCTTAACCAGTGAAGAAATGCAGTCTCCTGAGAGTCATGTTAAGAATTTTACATAAATGTGTAAAATGTTTCCTGTAAGAGGCATAATAAATAGAGAACCAAAGGATAGGGGAATAGGCTAGTTAGGAAGTAGAGGCTGTAATAAAAATCTCAAGGTTAGAATAAATTTAAATAGGACATAAATTCACAGTGTTTTGTAGTTGTTGTAAGGCATGTCAGCAAATGATTTTAGTATACACACATGTGCACACACGTACACACACACACACGACTTCTATACCTATATGGAAATTACTGTTCTTGCACAGCATTTTACTGGACCAATAGAAAAACTCCCATATGGTCCTTGGTTAAAGCAGTATGTTTGGTTCTGGCCTACAGATTTATTTTAAAGGCCTTCATGTGGGAGAAGTGAAAGGAATCTGCATTTATTGAGTGTTCATGGTATTTTAAGCATCTTTCTATGTCATATCACTTAAGCGCCACAACATACCTTCAAACTAAGTATGAGCTGCTCAAGTTAAAGATAATAAAGATGAAGTTCAGAGAATGTAGGACATTTGCCCAAGGTCACATGAAGCAAAAACTGATTTTGCGTGTGTGTGTATATAAGAAAGTCACATATACTCCTGGACCTTATGTTCTCATCTCCCACCCCTCAGTCTGACTTCTGACCCCATAATTTCAGTAAACAACTCTAACAAAGGTTATCAGCAGTTTTATGTGACTAAATTCAATGGATGCTTTTTAGTGCTCATCTTACATCATTTCAGCAGCATCTTACACTCTGTACAATTCCCTCTTTTTGGAAACACTCTTGTCTAGGTCAACTCAGCTGCTATATCAAAATACCATAGACTGGGTGTTTTAAACAACAGAAAATTATTTTCTCACACTTCTGGAAGCTGGAATATCAAGATAAAGGTTCCAGCAGTTTGGGTTCCCGGTGAGAACCCACTTACTTGCTTTCATAGGGCTACCATCTTGCTGTGGGCTCATACGATCTGTTCTTTGTGGGAACAAGAAGAGAAAGAAGCCTCTTGTGTTTCTTTCTCTTCTTATAGGGGCACCAATCTTATCATAGGGGCTCTACCCTCATGACCTCATCCAAACCTAATTACCTCCTCACCTCCAAATACTATCATGTTGGGGATTAGGATTTCAATATATGAATTTTTGGAGGGCACAAATATTCACCCCATGAGAACTCTCTTCTGCAGGGTGCCACATTTGCATGTTTACCCTTTTCCCTCACTGGGTACTCCTGTTCTGTACCTTTTCTACCATTATCCATTCTTATTTGCATTCCTCTCTTATTATTCTTGCTACTCCTGGATAATTTTATCCATGCCTACCTTTAATAACTACCAAGGAGCAGATGTCTCATGAATTTATCTCTAGACCAGACCTCTGTGGAAAAAGGCAGCCACACGACATTGTTGAGGAAGAATACTCAAGTAGAAGGAGAAGCAACTATAAAGGTCTTGAGATGGACATGAGTTTTACATGTTGTGGAACCTAAATATAAGCCAGTATGGCTGGAGTGTAGTGAAAGAGAAGGATAGTGGAGGGAGGTGAGGTTAGAAAGGTCTACAAGACAATGACATTCAGATTATATCTCTGGAGTAAGAAAGAGGTAAAACAATAAAAAAAAGAAAGCTGGGTTAGCAATTAAAGGAAAATTATAAGAAGAGTTAAATAATGGGTTTTCATTGTACCTCCTGAAACACAAGGAATAGAAAGCTGGCCTGGCACATTCTAAATCTTGGTATCTACTTTCATACTTTCCCTTTTTAGGGGAAGTTTGGAGGCAGATGTGGTGGGCCTTTATCTGATGTCTATAAAATCACCCTATAGTAAAATGACAAAAACTGATGAGTTCAGAAAATTGTAAGAGGACTAGAAATTTTGGCTAAAATATTTCTTGTATACAAAGGATTGAACATAGAAATTCTATTGACATCTAATTGCTGGCATGTGTAGGCTGATAAGTGTTACCAAATGCCTTCCTAAATAAGTATGGGGTGGTGTGGAAAGAAATGTTTCTCTGTTGGCTAAATGCTGAAAGCAGTAACCTATTAAGAGAATTATTCTCAGAGACTGAATGCTAATTGATTTTATGTGCATGTCAAGAAGCCAATCAATGACAGGCTTGCCACAAAATAGCAGAGCAAAGAAAAATATACAAAGCAGATTGTAGTCAAATGTGGAAAGCATCTGATCTTATCACTGAAAATATATAGTTTAATGAACATTTTACCAGTTTGGTATGCATAAACTCCATAAAATCTATAAACTGAAATCTCTTTAATTTCACTCTGAACAATTATAGATACATATAATTTTTTTAATTAAAGGAAACCAACTTTATAACTTCATGATCTTAAAAATTTTCTTATTGAAGTGAAATTCATATAATATAAAATTAACCATTTTAAAGTGCATAATTCAGTGGCATTTGTATATTCATAATGTTGTACAACCACTGCTATTTAATTTGAAACCATATAGTTCCAAAAAGTGGAAACAACCCAAATGTCCTTTAACAGATGAATGAGTAAACAAAATGTGATATATCCATACAACCAAATATTATTCAGGTGTAAAAAAGAGTGAAGTACTAATACATATTGCAATGTGAATGAACCTAGAATACATGCTAAGTGAAAAAAAAAAAACAAACAAACAGACACAAGAGGTCACATTACATGATTTCATTTATATGAACTTTCCAGATTAGGCAAATCCATTGAAACTTTAGAATTTTTTATATAATGCGTGATGGCTGACTTCTCCTTTAAGAACTATGAACTTCTGTGAATGTAGGGACAATACCTTATTAATCTGTGTTTCTTCAGTCCAAAATATAGTTCCTGGCACATAGAGAACCCACTGTATTGATACAGTCTACTTATCATAGAATTAGAACCACAAGGATACATCTATATGTCTATCTCTCCACATAATATTTGCAGGTATTTATCACAAAGACTTGACCTTACACAATTAATGGAAATAAGAGAAATAGTCTATGTGATGTTTAGTTGCCAAGTCTAGTGCTGGAAACTGATGTCCACATGCAGATAGTTGGGAAGAAAAGATGGTTGTGAAGTCAGGGAAACAAATACAAATTGGAACCTGTGAGTTTGAATTGGAACCCTTAAGAATGAACTGAAACCTCTATAGGTTCTTCATCACCTCCAAGTTTACAGTTTTGATGAAGGTTTTCTTCAGAAGCTAGTGGCCCATTGCCATAGAGCTAAACGCACACCTGAACCAGGAGTTCAAAACTTAGAGCAGGAGGTGCAGTAGGATCGCCAGGAGTTGCTGCAGCCACCCTCCAGCCAGGAAGCCAGGGAATCAGTTCCAACAGGCATGAGTTGTAAAAGCACCCTGTGCTGCACCAACCTTCTCAGCACTAGGTGATAGCTGGGATTTCACTTCTATCTTCCATGTCCATGTCTAACCTAATCCCATGAAGGAAAGATGGATGCTGGGAAGTGTAGTTCGAGCTTAGCTAAACTGAGACCATGCTAAGCAATCCCCCACAATTACCAGGAATGCTTATGGAATAACTGAGTAAACAAATGCAAGAAACAGTGCTTTAGCAAGCACTTCTGTAACTTCCTTGCCTGCAGAGTGTGCAAAAAATATTTTTCAAGTACCTATATAAACCAGAAAATGGACTGGGCACTTTACTGACATGGTTGTTTCATTATACCATCACAACCCTATCACATAATCACAATTTTTATTACACAGTTATTTCTTTTTTAAAATTTAATTGCACAATTATTACTTACAAAGATGAAAGAAAAGAAGCACAAATCGTTAAATAGCAATAGGTACTTAGCTTAGGTAGAAAATAAATGAGCTAGAAAAACCAGATTTAGATCTATCCCATTATAAAGCTCATGCTCTGTCTACTATACTGCCCTGCTTCCCACAGACCCACCTTGATTTTCTCTACTTTATGTGTAATGAAGTTTTCTGCTGCTTTCCCCTCTTTCCATCTTCTTCCTTTTCAAGAAAAAAAAAGTCCCTCCTTTTATTCCCATGTAAACTGTTATGAGGATGACTGCGTTATATAATTTGTAATTGTTCAGTGGTGCCTGTCAGAGATATCATGAGGCTCAGCATCAGAAAATGACAGACACCTTTCCTTTTTTCCCCTAAGGAATGAATTATTCTCTCCTTTCTTGCCTCGGTACTCTGCCCTCTTCTCTTAAATCCACTTCCATGCTATCAATAATCTTCCATGAAACCATAAACAAGCCAAATTCTGAGGAATTCTTCTCATCTGTTTGTTGATAAGTCCCCCATGTTTCAAAAAAGTGTGTTGTTTGGCATTGACATAATGCACTATATTATGACAAAAAGACTGAATATACAATTAGCAGATTAAAGAATTGTATTATTTGCCTAAGATAAAGCATAAGCATGTTAATAGCTGGCATTTTTTTTAGCACTAACCATGAACATAGTCTGAGTTAAGAGTTTTATATGAATTCTCTCACTGACTAGCCAATGGAAGGGTTAATTATGTATTGACATTTATTTTTTATTTTTTTATTAACATATAATGTATTATTAGCCCCGGGGTTACAGGTCTGTGAATCTCCAGGTTTACACACTTCACAGCACTCACCATAGCACATACCTTCCCCAATGTCCATAACCCAGCCACTGTCTCCCTACCCCACCCCCCAGCAACCCTCAGTTTGTTTTGTGAGATTAAGAGTCTCTTATGGTATGTCTCCCTCCTGATCCCATCTTGTTTCATTTTTTCCTTCCCTACCCCATAAACCCCTCATTTTGCCTATCAACTTCCTCATATCAGGGAGATCATATGATAGTTGTCTTTCTCTGATTGACTTATTTTGCTCAGCATAGTAGCCTCTAGTTCCATCCATGTCATATATTGACATTTTTAAAATTTTTTAATTTTTTTTTATTTTTTTAATTTCAGTGTACCAGAATTCATTGTTTATGCACCACACCCAGTGCTCCATGCAATACGTGCCCTCCATAATACTCACCACCAGGCTGACACAACTTCCCACCCCCCGCCCCTTCAAAACCCTCAGATTGTTTTTCAGAGTCCATAGTCTCTCATGGTTCATCTCCTCCTCCAATTTCCCTCAACTCCCTTCTCCTCTCCATCTCCCCATGTCCATTTTTTTAATGAAAAAATCTGAAGCTTTGAGAAGTTAAAAAACTTGCTCAAAGGTACAGATTAGTAAATTACCAGGTCCATTTGATCTGAAAGCCCTTGTTCTTAATTATCAAGAAATGTCATTTAAAACTCCTTACCAATTTCTTCACTTTTTTTTTTCCCAGAGGACGGGGGGTGGGAGGTGGTGGTGAGAGGTAGGTGGGTAGAGAAGAGAGAGAGAATCTTAAGCAGGCTCTGTGGAGTCCCAATGTGGGGCTTGATCTCACAACCCTGAGATCACGACCTGAGCCAAATCCAGAGTCAGACACTTAACTAAGCCACCCTAGTGCCCCCAATTTCTTCCTGTTATTTAACAAATGCCATTGAGCACCTACTAGATGGTCAAGTATTAATGGGAGATTAAGACACCATAGTACAGGGCAGGGCAAAGTGAGAAATAGAGTCACAATCATATTTTTTATATTCTAATAGTTGTCTTCAAAACCAGTTTATGATATATGTAATAATATTTGGTGGATGGAAGCCTCTTTGGAAGGGTCTCTCCAAGAAAGCTGGGAATGCAGTGGTTTTTCACCCCAAAGACATTAAGATTATTGATCTTGTTTCAATAGGCAGCAGTTAAGTCAATCTAACAACTGCAAGTTTAATTTACTGAATTTTTAAAATTCAAGCATTTTGTCTGCCCATTTTGTGCATACAAAACAAACAAGGAAAGAATATGTCTTATTTTTATAAATTTTACCTTTTCATTACAATGCATTGTGAAAACAGGGACCTATAGAATAGAAGAATCCAACTTTTGATAGCAAATGCTTATGGAGATTTCTGCTGCTAGTACAGCAGATCCATTCTTGGGCTGTTTTAGATCATACTTTTGCTATTTGTGCTATTGTTTCCACTCTCCCTTCCTAATTTTCCCCCCTTTCATCTTAAATCTTTAGTGCATCCACAGCGGAAAGGCTGTGAAATTCAACTAACTGGACTGGGAAATGTTAGACATGCAGAGCACAAGAAGACTGGAGACCTGGCCAAGGAATCTTCTCAAAGGTCTGTTATCTACTTGTTTTCACACCACACATGGGATTCCTGACTGGAAGAGCCAGTGAATATCTTGGATATTTCCTCAGTCTAGTGTTTTTTAAAATGATGCTTAAACCTAGAACTTCATTTCAACAGTAAGAATCACAGAGATGACTCCTTCACAATGTAGGGTGAGAACTATGTCTGGTTTCTGGCTTAACTGAAGCTACTTTTGAGGATATTGCATTATATGTGACAGACAGATGGGTTCTGACACAAGCTTCATTTCCCCCTTCACTATGTGAATTAATTTGGTTTGCTGTGGCTCAGAGCATAACATCTTGTAATGGCTTGGGTTTTGCTTTCTTTCATTGTACAGCATCAACTGATTCTCTTTTTTTGTTTTGTTTTGTTTTTGCTTTTGCTTTTATGTTACTACCTCCTATCTTTCTTATTTGCAAGTATACTCAAAGTTTACTTTACCAGCTGAATTGCTTGAGGGAAATTACTTCCTTCACTATTTCTCAAGATGATCTACTACCAGTTATCCCTTATTACGGATATCTCTCCTGGGTGTCGGCTTTCATTGTCTGCTTGCTTTTCCTTTTTACACTGGACCATCTATCTGTATCTTGTCTGTGCTATGGTACCACTTCCCATGTATTAAATCGCTGCCAGGTATTACCTCTTGCTTTCACGGTAATCCTGCAAAGAGGTGTGATCTGTTTTACAAATAAAAACCTATGATCTGATAAATATAGCCACTTTTCTAAGGTCATACATCATGATTTAAATCTATGTTTATCAGAATTTAAAGCTCAGAGTGACTGAAAAGATATTTTATCCATTTCCCATTGTAATGAGAAAAGACTATTTGGATGGAAGAAAATATTTAACTGTCGTAAGACATGGGGCTTTGCCATTGAACTGCTTAAGCTCAAACCCTGGCTCCACCTTTGTTATCTAACTAACTTTGAATGAGTTACTTGAGCTTTCTGGGATGTAGTTTCCTCATCTGTAGAAGGACGTAATTATATCAACTAACTTTCTGTGATATTGTGAGGACTAAATATGACATATATGATATCACTGTTAAAGGACTGTGGCTGGCATATGGGAAGAGCTTAGTACATGCTAGCTGCTATTATTATTACTGTTGTTGTTATAAATAACATAAATGTTTCATAACGGAAAAGTAGTTTACTAAACAGAAGCATTCATGTCATGGTACTTGTTCTGAAACATCAGTGAAAGTTCCTCATGACTTTAGAAGTTCAGAGGCTAATGTATTTAACTATTTCATGCCCACAGTCATATGGGGCCATATGTATTCTAGAAGAAAGAAAGGATATTTTGTCTTTTTTTTAAAATGTATTTATTTATTTGACAGACAGATATCACAAGCAGGCAGAAAGAGAGGAGGAAGCAGGCTCCCCGCCGAGCAGAGAGCCCAATGTGGGGCTTGATCCCAAGACCCTGGGATCATGACCTGAGCCGAAGGCAGAGGCTTTAACCCACTGAGCCACCCAGGCGCCCCAAAGGAAATTTTTTGTCTTTAAATGAGTGCTTTCCAAGCAATGGTAATATTACCCCTCTACTTCTGTCCTGACTCTGTTCTTAAATATGAAGTGGAATATTCATTTACCAGTTACCACACAATGCATGAAGTAGCCTCATCCTATAAAACTCTATTCCTGGAAAACAACCTTGGCTTGGCTTTGGTGATTCTAAATGTGAGGATCAGACTCCAAAATTGACTCCCTGGAAAGGCTGTTCAGACAGCAGTGAACAAATCACTCTCCAGCCGGAGAATTCCCGGACAAGCTGGGCAGGGTCAAGGCTCTCACTTCCCATAAATCTCCTACCAGCCATTGTCCTTCTTTCTGGGAATCACCACCATTGTTTTCCCTCTTCTCTTAATCCCTTCTTCCCTCATTCCCTCTTCACCTCCCATCCACATTCCTTCCTCCTTTTCTTCTATTAGGGAAGTAAAACCATCAAAACCAAATATAAAACTAACACCTTGGCAGGCTCCATATCTTTATGCCAAGTGTACTGTGTGTATTTAAAATTGGGAAGTTAGGATTTCAAGGGGAGGGACCATGTCTTGTCCTGCTCTCAGTGATAACTAAAACACTGAGAATTCCACACTCTGCCAAGGCATAGAGCCACTGAGGAGCAGTCTTGTTCTCAAAGCAAACAAACAAACAAACACATATTCATGGGTTTATCTTCTCAGTGCTCCATGGCATTGGCCATAATATCTCAGATATATTTGTAGAAAAACTATATTGAAATAATAATCATAAAAACAATGAAAAAATGGGCTTTCAATTTCAATTTCAATTGGGTTGTAAGGATGATGTCTACAAAAGAAGAAAAGAATGCTCCGACACCTCAACCAACAAACACCCTCTACTTTGCTGTAAAACATCTATTAAATGTGTGGTGCTCTGAATTATTTAAAATACTGACATTAGTTCAAACTGTCCTTTTTGAATTGAGTATTTCCTGCTGTTTGCCTATATTGGAACATTCCTCACCTTGGTGAGGTGAGTCAGCCTTTTCCAGTTCTCTAGCTTATTAACTGACTTGTCCCTTTGCCAGTGGTTTCCAAACACAGGAGTGAGGCAAAATTTCACTGGTATGAGGTAAAAGGAGAAAAAATAAGGAGAAGGGTAGGGACTTTTTCTTAGGGGTAAATTTATTTAATTGAAAGGAAGACCATTTACTCTGAAATTATGTAATTTCTGTGTTCTGTGACAAAGAGATTTTTCTTTAATGAAAAGATCTACAAAAGAGAAAAATTGAGGAACCATAGCCTTAATGTGGGAAATGTGAAATGGAGAAACTTCTCTAGGACATACATGGGGTGGGAGGGTATATGTATGGTTTATAGCCATGCACCCTCCTCAAGGAATCAAGTAACTGGACAGTTCCTCAAGGAGGCTTTTAATGGGGACTTAGTGGGGAGTGTTAGCTCCAGTCAGATGGTTGCTAAAGCAGAGGAGTTACTGGGACAGAAGGGGCAGCTTACAGACAAAACTTTATTCTTCATATTGCCTTTTGGGGTTGTATTTTCTTCCTCTGAACTATAGCTGGTGTCCTTTTTAACCTGATTTCACTTGAATAAAATTGTTCCCTAGGGACAGCCTTGATGAGTAGTCAACAAATTAAAACAGGAAATGAATGAAAAGAAAAAAATGCTGTAATGATATTTCTAATAATAATGATACTTAAAATGAATGTCATGGCTCAAGTTTTCTAGAAAAGAGAATGCAGGACAGGGCTTGATTGATGATGCTTTGTTTGGATGTGAAATTTCAGGACAGCAAAAAAGAAAAAAGAAGTGCTTTCACATGTATAGTGCATTGAATCATCTCAACAGAAATAAAGCAAGTTACCAATCTAATCAAAATTTTGAGAAGCTGCTTTTAAATTCCATTTTTGGATGTCCTTAGCGTTTCCATGATAACTAAGTGAGTGAATGTACGCAGACAGGTGAATGACTGGCCCAGGTGTATGTAGTGGGAGAGTGGCATAACGGCATTCAAAATCAGGCTTGATTCCTGAGCTGATGAGCCTTCATCATCCCTGAAGACTGGCAGCACAGGGCTTTTATAGGAATATCTGGGACAAGGATTATTATTCTAGTTTTGGAGAAAGAGAAAACAGATGCATTGGAGAGTTTAGTAATCTGTCTAAAAACAAGCTAGCAAATCAAACTCATTGTATGAAAAGAAAGAAGAAAAATCAAAGTATCATAATGGATGCAGAAAAGGCATTTGATAAAATCCAACCCATAATTATTACTGTAATTATTTTTATGACTCAAAAAAGCACAAAATTCTCAGCAAACTAGGAATAGAGGAGAACTTCCTCAACTTGATAAAGAACATCTACAAAAAGCTTCAGAAAACTTCATACTCAATGGTGAAAAACTCAAAGATTTCCCGCTGAGATTAGGAATAGGCAAGGATGTCTCCTTTTCCCACTTTCTTTTACATTGTGTTAGAAGTCCTAGCTAATGCATTCAGACAAAAAAATAAAAAATAAAAAATAAAAGTATACAAATTGAGAAGGAAGAAATAAAATGTCTTTGTAGATGACATGATTGTCCATGTAGTAAATACCAAAGAGTCATCAAAAATGCTTGGAACTAATATGCTATTGTAGCAAGATTGCAGGATACGAAGTTAATCTACAAAAGCTAATTGCTTTCTTACATGCCAGCAATGAGCAAGTGGAATTTGAAATTAAAAACATAGTACTATTTTCATTATCACCCCTTCCCCAATGAAATACTTAATTTTAAATCTGATAAAATATGTACCAGATTTATATGAGGAAAAGTACAAAAATCTGTTGAAAATCAAAGAATAATTAAATGAACAGTTACTTCATGTTCATTGATAGACTCAATATCATGGAGATACCTGTTCTTCCAAATTTGATCTGTAGATTCAATGCAATCTGAATAAAAAACCCAGAAAGTTATTTTGTGGACAAACTGATTTAAGGTTTATATGGAGAGGCAAAGACCCAGAATAGCCAATACGACATTGGCAGAGAGAAACAAAGTTGGAGGAATGATACTACTCAACTTCAGGACTTACTGTAAAGCTACATGGATCAAGATACTGTGGTATTGGTGGAGGAATAAATGGACCAATAGAATAGAATGCAGGTGGTAGGAGCCCTGGGGAGCTGAACGAGTCCTCTTGCCTCAAATTATCACCTTCTCTGCCTGGTGGGTCCAGTATTAGTGACTCATTTTTTGTGTTATAAAGTCCATCTCTCTGCATATATTACAACCAGATTAATCCCAGACCTAACCCTGCTTTCGAATACAGTTACCCATGAGAATTATACCTTCAGACATAAGGTTCATTAGTGTGTATTTTTTCAGGGCAGGGGAGGCAAACCAGAATCTAGTACATATCAGGTGTTCAATATATTTGTTAAGTAAATGGGTGGATGACCAACAACTTTAAAGGAGAGGGGTGCAAGGGTAAATAGAGCTGTAGGTGCACAGAATTGTGTTAGGGTCATGAAAAAGAACACAGGATATATGGAGAGAAGTTCCAAAGATAGGTTTGCCTACTTCACACTTACGCTTGAGACTTGCCCTGGGAACTCATTTCATCCCCATTTTTTTAAAATCAGTCATTCATTTATTAAGTAACTAATATGTGCTAGAAACTGCACTCCGCATCAGGGATTCAATGGTCAGTACACAAGGACTGATGACTGGTTCCTCACTAAATGCCCGCACAGCAAATTAGGAACCAAGCTTCTACCCACTTACCTACTCTTGGCACTATTATGTACTGACCCAAAATTCAGGAAAGAGCTTAAATATTTCTTTCATCCAACTTCCCAATCTTTACTGCTTTGAAGACGCTTAAGTAAAAACTTTTTGTTGGTTTTCCTACTGTGAATAAATGCTGCCCCCTTCTGGAACACTGACAGAAATGTAAAAGACTGACTTCAAGCCATGAAAATTTAGTTTAATCTCATTGTCTTATCGATGAGGAGTTAGATGCTTGAGAAGGTCAAGTTGCTGGTCTCTATCTTGGATGAGGAGAGAGGGAATTAAAGTTATGCTTTCAGACTCTTAGTTCATGATATCTCTTTTCAAGTTTACTAGACTAGAGATATGGTTATTGATATTTTTATTGCTCCTACATATTATTTCCCCTTCATTTTCCATCACACTCAGTCATGCTTTCATCTCTTTCCTACTCCCCTTTCCGTAGTATAATGATGGACAGACTCATCTTGAGGAATCAAAACAGGTTAAGAGCTGTCTCTACCAGTCTGTGTCTATGTATCCGTGCATCTTCTGAATTTTTGGCTCCCTGAATGTCTTCTATCTTTTATAGATTTCTGAACAAGAGAGTTTAAAACCCACTCCCTATTTCTGTATTTAAGTCTTTAGGATAAACCTCACATTGTCTTCTCCTTCATTCAGATAGTCATTCAGCAAATATTTATTGCTTACCCATTAAGTGTTGGATGTTGTGAATACATAAACAAAAAAGACAAGTTCTCTGTTCCCCAGAGTTATCACTAATTGGGGACAATAGAAAAGTAAACACATGATCAGAGACAACAGTGCAATGAGGCCATCAGAGAGAAGTCTCAGAGAATGGAAGGAGGCATCTAACTCAGACAGAAGGATGGAGGAGGCTGCCTGGAGGTAGTTGTTCCTTACCTTTCAAATTTTTAAGGACCTCACGTAAGATTAAGGAAGAGTACAAATGTCAAACTGTAAGCAAAGTTTAATAGACATTCTTACTCAACTCTTCCTCCTTGAGAGACCTCATGGATTTATAAATCTCAAAGTACGAGTATCTACTTAGTGAAAATCAAGGATATAAACATCTTATATAATAAATGAGGTCACATTTTACATGTCAAATAAATCATTCAGAAACACTACTTAAAATAAAATTATAGTATTTAATTTTCATCCCATCTACTTCTATAATTGATATTCACATATTTATACAGCTTAAATTTATAAGGATCTCTAAAACCCTTTGCTTTACTGAGAATCTGTATTAACTTGTGCAGCAAACTCTGTAGGCTGTCCAGGTAAGAAAAGGCCAAAATAAAACTAGAAGACCTGTAAGTGGGAGTGGAAATCAATTAACATGCTTGCAAGTGCTCTAAGAATAAAGGCTATTTATCTGTGTTAACAATGCCTGGAGAAACAACAACAATGCATGAAAGTCTGTTTCAGTATATTACAGAGGAATACAAACTTAGTTAAGAGAAGTTTGTTTAGGAAAGAAAGAGAGGTTGCTGATTCCTGACTTGGGCAAGTTTTTTTTAATCCTTCCAAGATCCAGATATAGGGCTACCTCTAGCCTGTGTCTTTTTGCAAACCGGAAAAGGCACATCCTTTGGACCAGTGTATCCCCACAGACACTAAGCTTGGTGGACAGAATGTGAAAAGAATCTCAGCCCTCTCTTGCCCCTTAGTCTGGTCTCCTTGTGTGGTGAGTGAACTGCCCAAGTATATGCAGATCCCTGGCCAGGTACACACGTACACACACATACACATACATACATATATGACATAAACTTTATTATACAGAATCTAATGTTCCATGTTTGGAAGAGAGATTATTGTCTCAGTGATCACAGATACTCTCATTAGAGACGCAAAGAAGAGGAGAACTTTTAGCTGCTAACTCGACATCTGTTATAAATGTCATCCAGAATGCCCTGGGGCTGTTCATGTTCCATGAAGCACAACATTGATTTTTTGGAAGTCTTCTCTCATTTGTGACTAAAATCCCAAACAGGAAGCCACAGTCTTCTTAGAGCATTCTGAATCCCATAGCTTGAATTCACTCAGGTGGCTACCTGCAGAGGACTGTGCGGACAGCTGATGACAGGAAGTGCTGAGACCATTCCTGACCCACTGAGCACACCAGAAGCAACAGCTCTCTTGTCTCTCTTTTGTATTCTTTCACTTCTCAAACCCTTGCTATTTCTTCTAGAAGAATTAGCTCAACACGTATCTTCCAAAAATATTTCCACTATGGTTCAGCTTAATTTAGGAAAACACCAATCAACACACAAGGTAAAGTAATTACTTTTTCATCCCTCAGGCCAAAGCCAAAGAAGATATAATTTTATACCTACCTACACACACACACACACACACACACACACACACACACACACTCAGACATCCTGGATATGCTTCCACTTAGGGTCTGTGACCTGACAGTGTTTCTGCCTGGAATGCTCTGCCTGGAATGATTTTGTTTAATGGTGTTGACATGCAATGAATATCTATTGAATTAAATTGAACACTGAAGGTGGTGGGAATTGCTGACCTATAAGTTTATTTTAAATTTAACCTTTTTTTGAAAACTACTAAAAAATGTTTCTTTATAATTATGCCTTCTATTTGAGGCTGATGTTTATTATATTTCATTATTCATATGTAGTTTTAAATGAGCTTATCAGTATTTTTTCTAAATACTTACACTGACCAAAAATCTGGCAGATAAGTCTGCTCCTATGCTTGGTAGTGACTTCTGAGTTACCAGATGTGAGTGTGTGTGCATATGTGCATGTGTGCATATGTGTGTGCACGTGTGAAGGAATACCTGGAAGTTCTTGGGGGTGTCCAAGTCACTAGAAAATGAGATCGCTAAGTGTTAGATGGATAGACAGCAACCTTGATCTAGATGCTTTGGACAGCTATTCCTCTAAGAGCCTTGAAATACTGCTTTCTCATGTACTTTATACTGTTTAATTATCCCCTGATTCCAGCCTTCTCCAAAGAGATTTTCAAAATTACTTGGACTGACCAAATTGGGATGGAAATCATCTCTGGAAAAGGCAAACGCAAGAAAATTTTAGCACAAGGTTTAAAGTTTACATTGATAATCTTTCAAATCTTTCAGTAAACCATAAACTGGTTTCAAAGCTTATAGCTACATTCTAGGGTATCTACATTTTTAAGACAGACTGCTTTTTTATTTTATATTTTTCTTAATGGTACAGCTTCATGATTATGAATCTAATCACAATTAGCTGGATTATGTCTCAGATTTGCCACTTACCAGGAGTGTGGCTTGGTTAAGCCACATATATAGTTAAGTTCTATAACTTCTCTAGGCCTCAGGTTAACTATAGTTAACTGTAACTATGATTAGTTAAGTTAAGTTATAGTTAAGTTCTATAACTTCTCTGGGCCTCAGGTTTTCACCCATCTTTTTTTTTTTTTTTTTTTTTTTTAGTTAGTTAAAGTGTTTAATCATGATCCAGCAGGATGGTACTTTGAAACTGTAGCCGGAAGAAAGCAAGGCCCAAATACCTCCAGCACTGATGCTCAAATGCTGTGCAGGATCCCAGGGCGGGGCAGGGTAGGCAGCCGGTTCCTACTCCTCACTCAGAGGAGACAAGGGGGCAGGAGTCTCCCTCAGCCTCCCTCAGCCTTCCTCATGGAGAATGTCTTTCTAGGCTTTCTCAGAATATCTAGCCCTACCCACCTGGAGAATGCAAGAGAGAATGACCGATATGTTAGAGCCTGGTGATCCTGGTAGGAGGAAGGGATCACGAGAGAGCTTGGTAGAGCTGATCACCACCAGAAGGTATCACAGGATTTACTTCCTAGAGTTACTGACAAGAGTTCATGAGATCCTTGTAAAGTGCTTCATGAAGCGAACTCTTAATAAATGTCAGCTATAATTATATAACAGGATAGGATGCGTTTAATATATTCTTAAGTAGGTCCTCTGCACTGTTCCTTTGCTTTACTTTCCTATCTAGAAGTGTCACTTGGCAATTCTGTTGCAGCTGCTTCTTTTGTGGATCATTGGAAGATGGTTGTAGAGACCATGATGTTGGTATCAGTAGCCTGCTAGATTCTTATTTTAACATGTGATGAGTCCAGGAGATTGTGGTGAATTATACCAGAATTTTACTGTATTGTTTGAAACCAAACCAAATCTTGCAACCACGTGCTGCCACTGTCTGCCGACTGGAGCTGCATATGACTCCTGGTGTCCTCATAATTAATTTTCTTCCTCTCATTTGTTGGTTTTCCTTTTCAAGACATTAAATATTTGAGGTAGAGGGAGAAACAACATTTTTTTGGTACCCATTCTAAGCTGGAAATGGAATGAGTCTCTAGCTCACCACAGCACTTTCCATTTCTATTTTACAAATGACAAGTTGAGGTGAAGAGGTTGAATTACTTACTCAAAGTTGTACAGCGGTTAAGCAGTCAGTTAGAGATTCCATTCCTGATCTCTTTTGCTCTGAAGCCCCCCACTCCTTGTGAATTAAAAAGCTGCCCTTCAAGGCCAAAGATGATTTTACCCTCAATGCCAAGACTACTGCTATTCCTCCTCCAAACATGCTCTGTTATCTTCTACTTATCATAACCCTACTCATTTTTCAGGTGTTAACACAATGCCATGTTCTCCATCTCCCTTATCATGCTGCAAAATAATTGTCTTGCAAGACTGTTGTCCATCTAGCATGTAATGGAAGTTAGAGGTATGTGTTATTATGTGGCTAACACTCTTTTAGGCACTGATGAAAAAGGAGTAACACATGCAAAGCAAGCAAGGTTTCCTCCAGACGAAGAAGTTAGGTGTTTGGTGACTAGATACATACATACATACATACACACTCACTAGTGAAATGGATCTCACGTCAAATGAAAAGGGATTGCAAACAGGAGCGCCACACACCAATTATATGCAGAGTTTTGAGAATATGCTATTTATTTGCTCAAAGAAGGTGCAGTCTCTTTAATCATATCCACAATTACCTGCCATTTTTCCCTAATAATTTTTCCTTTTTCTTTCTCTACCAAGCAAGTGCATTTTGACTTGAATGGATCACTCGTTTACTGTCACAAAATGTTAGTTTTAACTGATCAGGTTTGCCAATTAGTGAGTCAGACCTCTTGAGTTCCCATTTTGTGTGGAAGAATGCAATCTTGCTGATTTTATAGGTGTAGAACAGTAATACTACCTTAGAAAAAGTTCTTCCCTAGGGAGATACCATGTTAGAAGTCATTGAGAAGGAAAAGAGAGCATGCAATTTAAGGTTACATTGTGTTAGAGCTTTTTGAAACAGAAAAGTGAGAAGGGAATTGGGAGGGTGAGGGTAAGAGTTGATTTCTTAAAGAGCATGGATTTTAGAACCAGAAAGACTTGGTTGTTTTAATTGTGATTTTTCCCATCACTATATGACTTTGAACGCTTAATCTTTCTAAGTTTCAGCATCCTAATAATTAAAATATGGGATGCCCTGAAGTTTAGTGTATTTAATATTTATCTATGTTCGTCTACCAGGCATTGTACAATACCCAGAATAAACTGTAAATAAAACAGATAAGGCCCCAGAACTCCTGTAAGTTATTAGAGGAATCATCATATGTTGAGCAAACAATGAACTACAATCATGGAAATCCTGGAAAGGATAGAGACAGGTAGAGACAACAGGGAAACTACCTAACCTGGAGAAGTGCATTTAAGCTGAGACCTTGAAGCTTATCAAGGAGTGGAGGAAACATGTCTCTGGAAAAGGGAACAGCAAGTTCTAGAGTCTGTGATATGAAGGACCATGGTGTAATCCAGGAGCCGAAAGACTGAAATGTGACCAAGTAACCTGATTATACAAAAACTGTATCCTGAGGGCTACAGAATGAGGGCTAGGAAGCAATTTTTACAGGAAGGAAAGACATGGCCTGAATTGCATTTTCCTTTTTCAATAATCTTTTAAAATTCTAAAATGATCACAAACTTATAGAAAATTTGTAAGTATAGAAAAGAAACCTGTTTACTTTTGGGGGGGGGCGGGCATTTGAGCATAGCTTGGTGACCTGTTGCTCTCTAACACATTTAGTACGTACTTTTCACAAACAAGACATTCTCCTACATAACCACAATGCAACCGCCAAGATCAGAAGATTAATATTGATATATTACTACCAACTAATCCTCAAAACCCAATCAAGTTTCACCAGTAGTCCCAATAACATCCTTCTGCTGAAAAGAGCAAAGTCAGAATCCTACTAAGTCCTATGACTTAGCTGTCATGTCTCTTTAGGTTTCTTCAGTTTGGAACAAGTTCCTTAGTATTTCCTTGAATTTCATGACTTGGAGCCTTTTGAAGATTACAGGCCAGTTATTTTATAGAAGTCTTCTTAGTGAAGTTTGTCTAATGTTGCCTCATGATTAGAGTCAGGTTATGAGCCTTTGGCAGGAGTATCAGTGAAGTGATGCTATATTCTCACTGTATCCTATTGGCTGTCTCATGATGCCAATTTGTCCCATTCCTAATAACATTCAGTTGATCACTTTGATTAGGGTGCTGTGTACCAGGCTTCTTAACTTTAAAGTTACTGTTTTCCCCTTATAATGAATAAGTACTTTCCAGGTGATACTTTGAAACTGTGTAAATATCTTATTCCTCATCAAAGTAATTGAATTACTTATTAATTTATATCTCTGTTGACTCACAGTTTCCTGCTTTATTCAGTGTGTTGTAATTTGTTAACATTTTTATTTAGATGCTCAAATTGTCCCTCTCCCCTTGGAGCCCCTTCAGATGAGCTTTTGAGTCCTTTTGACATGTCCCCTTTCATTTTTCGAACACTTGCTTGCCTTCTGGAGCAAAGGTGCCTCTTGCACATTCCCTCACCCAGTGCTGAAACTAGGTGATCTCAAGGACCTTGGCTCCTTTTGGACAACAGTATTTGGACATCAAGATATGGGATCTGGAAGTGCTCAATATATTACTGGGATATTTCTGTTTCAGCCCTCACAGTGGACAGAGCTAGCAGTGTGTGTGTGTGTGTGTGTGTGTGTGTGTGTAAAATGCACCTTGTGTTATTGGATTGGAACTGCAAGTATCAGTGTGGACTCGTGATTTTTAGAATATATATGGATTGGGAAAGAAATAAAATGAAGGTGTATGTGTACATGCATGCATATGTACACATACTCTGGTTTTCTTCCTTCTCATATTTGTACCTCCCTCTTCCATTAGGGAGAAACTGGTTCAAAATATTTTTATGTGCTTATTTGATAAATCTGGTATGCAACAGATCCCCCAACTCCACTGCCATCCCCTCCTGCAAAAATTCCTCCAACCCCCTATTTGGGCCCGACACCCTGTGACAATTCAAGGATGCCAACCTCATTCTGCTTTGGGTTCAACTCACAGTGCCAAGCCCCCTGTCCACAGGGATGCTCTCTTCACCTGCTCAGGCTCTGACTTCCAGTGCCAGGCTGCTTCTCCCCCCGTGAGGAGACTTCCCCATCCTGCTTAGGTACTGGCACAACATGGCAAGCTGCCCTTCTTTGTGGACACGTTTCTCATCCTGTTTGAGCTCTGATTCCCCACTGCAGTCTACTGCCTTACCCCCTCATGAATGCCCCTCTCACCCTGCTCTAGCTTTGACACTCCATTCTGGGGCCTTGAGTCAGAAATATGCCTTTTATGCTACTGGAATAACAAGGAGGCTAGTGTGCCTTAAATGGAATCAGTGAGGGAGACCAAGAGGTGAGGACCAGCTTGGATATGGCCTACGCGACTATTTTAAAGACTTTGGCTTTTGTTCTAAGGGAAGTAGGGAACCACTGGAGGTTTCTAGTGACATGATCTAGCATGTTTTAGGAGAATCCATCTGGTGCTGTACTATGACTAGATGAAAGAGGGACATGAGTAGAAATAATGTGCAGTGTATTATTACAGTATACTGGTACAACATATGGATATACTTTAAATAAATAAAAATACACTGGAGTGTGTTAAATTTTTATAATCTACAGTGGTACTTAAATTATATCTGAAAATCATTGTTCACAGTGGCAAGAAACCCAGCAGCTGACTAGTATTACTTGGGAAGAAAGTAGACTTCTTTTGCTCCCAGGTTCAAAGACCTACTTAGTGGTAATACCTGCTAGAAACAAAACACCTACGATACACTAATGTTTCTACAACACTAATGGGAAGAGAGAAATTTGGGTGGGATTAAGTTATTGAATGTGTGGGGATGCTCTGTGTAAAGATTTGAAGTGGTAATGCTAGTATGTGTGTAATTAACTTAATGTTGTTCTGTATTCTTATGGACTTCTAAAACAAAACTGAGGCAATCCAACATTTAGTAATTTGATATCTATATGAAAATAGTACCTTTTCCATTCTTATTTACACATGTAACTTATATTTGTGTAGTTTATATTCCTTTTAGAAATAATCAGAAAATAAACAAAAAAGAGATAATGAATGAAATGTACCCATTATAGCATACTATAAAGATAGCTACTAATAACACTTTAATTACATATTTATATTCTTGTAATCATATGTGCAGTGTCCCCAAAAATTACACAAATTATTAATGCATTTTTGATTATACAGTAGTATATAAATAAGCAGTTTTTAGTTTGAGCCTTAAGTTTGTCTTCTAACATATTAAAATAATTAGTTTAAAATGTTTTTACTCTGGGGTGTCTTGGTGGCTCAGTCACTCAATTGTCTGACTCTTGATTTCAGCTTAGTCTTGATCTTAGGGCCATGAGTTCAAGGAGGCCCAGCATGGAGCTTACTTAAAAACAAACAATCAAACAAATAAAAATAAATGTTCTTACTCTGATTCTTTTGATAAGAGTTCTACTGAAATATTCTAAAGGGGGTAAATATATATTTTAAATTGGGGAGACACACAAAGACACACAGGCATATATTTAAAAAATGGATAAGCTCTCTAAATTATTTCATTTTTGGGACACCTGAGTGGCTCAGGTGGTTAAGTGTCTGATTTTGGCTCAGGTCATGATCTAAGGGTCCTGGGATAAGGTCCTGCGTTAGGCTCCCCACTCACCAGGGAGTCTACTTTTCTGTCTCCCTCTGCCCCTCCCCCTGCTCGTGCTTACTCTCTTTCTCTCTCCAATAAATAAATAAAACCTTTTAAACATAAATTAAAATATATCGTTTTATTTTTATTTTTAATCTTGGTATTAGTTCATGATCATCTACCTATTTTTGGTAGTTAATATACAGTCTCACTAAGATTTTTAATTGGAGTATAGTATTCCACAGTACGATAATTGATTGGGCCATTCTTTTTTGGCAGATCTTTGTTACTTAGGATTTATCTTAATTATAAGAGCACTGTCATTTCTATCCTTGTTGGCACATCTTTGTGCATTTGCCTAATTTTATTCCTGTTCTGGTTCTGATCAAATAGAGGCTATATTTTCCCAGGTATCCTTATTTTGCAAGAAGAGATAGAATAAACTTATTATTTTTATGTTTAAAATATATACTTTTGTGGTGGAGTAGATGTGAAATATGCATACATTTTAGATATAAAACTGGGTTTCAAAGAAATTTCAAGCTGTTAGCAGGTCACTTCAAGAGTGGGGAGCCTAACAGGGAGGAGTAAGTGAAGGGTGTGTGGGAATGGGAGGAAATTTACTTGCATCATCAGTTTCTTTTTGAATAAATTTGAGAAACATTTAAGATATAGGTCTAAAAGAATTTTTAGATCAAGTAGCATTTACATTTTCATAACTTTTTATCCAAATTGCAAATGTTTCTCTAGACAGGTTATACCACTTTGTCCTATATATATAAAAACTGTGCATATTTGTGGTATAATCTTCCAATGATTATATTTAAAGGTATATTTTAAAAAGAAAAGCATAGTGGGCATAAATGTCTATTACTCAAGATTTCAACATTTCTCTTTCTTACCATCCTACTTATGTCCCCATCTCGAGATGTTATTCATATACAAAGCCTCTTCGAATACTTAGCTAATTTTTAGTAAATAAAATTTTGTTCTTCTCTCTCTGACTCCATAAATAGGAAAGGATTAAGTAAATTTCAGAATCACTCCATGAGGGTGGTCATACCAGCTGCACCAAAATTTTTTTTTAAAAAAACTATTTATGAATATCCAGTTTTATTTTTAAATGAAATCATCACATTTTGCATTGACTTTGATTAAGGAGAAGAAAAAACACTGCCCCAGCTTTTCAGACAGCTGTCAGCCTGACTGCAGTTTGAAATGCATATTGTTTTGTGAACATAGCGATGAGAACTATTAAATATTCAATACTGTAGGAAATGATTAGATAATGGCCAAAATTCAATTTTGAATCAGAAAGAACACAAGTATTACATCTGTTGTGAGAAAAACCTCCCTTTTGTAATTCATGAAGGGCCTTTCTCATACCAGTATAACTTTTTTAAACTTCGTGAATAATTGGCTTAATTGTATCTATAGTCTCTGTACAGATGTTTTTAAGCTTACAATTATGATGTAAAATCTAATAAATTAGATAGACTATAAGCTCTCTGCAAGTATGACAGTCTTATCTTTGCATCTCTAACAATTAGCACAATATTTGGCATAAAAAAGAAACCAATATAAGGTTCTTGAATAGATGAGATGTGGCATGTAGCCCCCAAATTATGATAAAAAATTAAAATGTCACTTCAGAAATGCTTTTCAAGTCCCCTAATTTAATCAGTATTAATTGAATGCCTACTGTAAGCCAGGTACCCAGGATATAGTGGAGAATAAACCAGGCAGAGTGCCCAATGTGTGTATTCAAGAAACTTAACTGTGTTTGTGTTAATGAGACTAGCATGTTTCCCAAGTCCCATCTTTCTCTATCAAGAAAGGTAATCTTTCTCAACTCACAACTGAGACACACTAGCATGGAATTATACTAATAATTAGTCGTTGCAACAACTCTCCTCTCCTCCTCCCTTTCTTTGCTCTAGCATTTCTCTACTTGGATTCCCTAAGCACTTTCAATTCTTAGGAATTTTGATTCTGCTCTTCCATCTAAGTGAACTGTTCTGCCCTAGAACCCATCTTCTTGGTCACTATCTGGGTGGAAAGTCATCTCTTTAGAGAGATCTTTCCTGTTTTCCCCTCCCCCATCCTCAACTGGTCATCCTCCCTCCAGTCACTCTAACACATTACACTGTTTTATTTCCTTCATAGCAACAAAAACTTTTTGAAATTATTTATCTTTTCATTATTTTTCCACACAGAATATAAATTCCAGAGCTCAATATAAATTCCAGTCTTCAAGGGGACATGACACGAGTTATTTTTATATTAAGAAAATAAAGAATTAAAATGAAAAGAAGTCCAGGCAGTAGAGAAGGATGTAGAAAGAAAGGCAAAAGTTGTCTTTCTTTCTGCAGTCTCAGTTGCTTTCCCCAGAAATCTAACCTTTAACTTTCAAACAGTCCTGTTTTTAATGCTTCCAGTAGTTACCCCTGGAACTCTATGTACTTGCATTTCATGATGAATCATAGTTACACAGTATCTCACCATAAAAATGAGGAATTTGGTGTACTTTCTCTACATTTTATTCTCCTTATTCCCTACTTTATGTCCCATTTCTTAATATTACTCATTTAGTGCTCTTGGTTGCCTTCTCAATATTAAGCAACATATTTATATCTCTTTTTTTAAGATTTATTTATTTATTTGAAAGAGAGAGAACAGGATGAGGGGCAGAGGGAGAGAGAGAATCTTTTTTTTTTTTTTAATGTAGTGTTCAACAATTTATTAGTTGCGTATAACACCCAGTGCTCATCACAAGATGTGCCCTCCTTAATGCCCATCACCAAGGTAACCCATCCCCCCACTCCCCTCAGTAACCCTCAGTTTATTTCCCAGAGTCTGGAGGTCCTCATGGTTTGTCTCCCTCTCTGCTTTATTCCCATTCAGTTTTCCCTCCCTTCCCCTGTGGTCCTCCACGCTATTCCTTATGTTCCACATATGAGTGAAACCATATGGTAAGAGAGAATCTTAAGCAGACTCCTCTCCGAGCTCAGAGCCTGACATGGGGCTCAATCCCATGATCCTCAGATCAGGACCTGAGCTGGGATCAGAATCGAAATCTGAATCGAAATCAGGAGTCACTTAACCAACTGAGCCACCTAGGCACCCCAACAGACTTAAATCTCTTAATTAACCCATTTGACATTAATTAATTAGATATTATGTAATTATGATAATTATGGAAAAGTGGGCAATCAGCTCTCCTACAATTCTTTCCTATTCTCTTATCACCTGTTCTTTTTATGATTTTTATCATTGCTTCATCATTGGCAGCATTACATTATTTAGTCTCTAGGTTGATTCTAGCATTTTAATTGTGAATTACTGTTTTGTAAATTTTCCCACACATGTAATATGATTAGGTAGAGGAGAAACCGTAAACCAATACCACTTATACATATACAACTCTAAGAGTAATATTTCAAGAGCAAAGTTCGATTGAATTCTCTTATATCTACTAATTGCTGTACATCATACCACATTTTAGTTAGTTTCATTTTGGAACATTACTGTCATGTACACATTTGTGTTTCCTGGATTTTCCAGTTGTTTTCCTTGGTTTAGAAGTAACTAGCTTTATTGTGTTTTAAGAACTTTCTAGATTTTAAACTGAAATTGCCTAGTGTATTTTTATTCTGAAGATATGACTCTTAGAGCCTTTTATTGCAATATCAATTTATTCTTTTCCAACTGCATGACCATCATTCTGGGATTTATTTTATTGTATTAATAATAATAATTAATAATACAACATTACTGTTTTTCTTTTTAACTTTTTTCAAGATTTTATTTATTTTTTTTTAAAAAGGTTTTATTTATTTATTTGACAGAGATCACAAGTAAGCAGAAAGACAGGCAGAGAGAGAGGAGGAAGCAGGCTCCTCACCAGGCAGAGAGCCCAATGCAGGGCTCCATCCCAGGACCCCGGGATCATGACCTGAGCCGAAGGCAGAGGCTTTAACCCACTGAGCCACCCAGGGCCCCTCTTTTTAACTTTTTAAAAATTTTTATTTAAATTCAATTTAGTTAACACATAGTGTATTAGTAGTTTCAGGGGTAGAATTTAGTGATTCATTAACTGCATACAGCACCTGGTGCTCATTACATCTAGTGTCCTCCTTAAAGCCCATCACCCAATTACCCCATTCCCTCACTCACCTCCCCTCCAGCCACCCTCCTTTTCCTATGATTAAGAGTCTCTTATGGGCAGCACCTGGGTGGCTCAGTGGGTTAAAGCCTCTGTCTTCAGCTCAGGTCGTGATCCCAGGATCCTGGGATAGAGCCCCGTGTCGGGCTCTCTGCTCAGCAGGGAGCCTGTTTCCCTTCCTTTCTCTCTCTGCCTGCCTCTCTGCCTACTTGTGATCTCCGTCAAATAAATAAATAAAATCTTTAAAAAAAAAAAGTCTCTTATGGTCTGCCTCTCTCTCTGTTTTTATCTTATTTTTCCTTCCTTTCCCCTATGTACATCTGTTTTGTTTCTTAATTTCCACATGAGTGAAATCATATGGTATTTGTTTCTCTCTGACTGACTTATTTCACTTAACATAATACCAACTAGTTCCATCCACATTGTTGCAAATGGCAAGATTTCATTCTTTTTGATGGCTAATATTCCATTTTATATATATACCACGTCTTCTTTATCCATTCATCTGCCAGTGGATATCAGGGCTCTTTCCATATTTTTGCTATTGTGGGCATTGCTGCTATAAATATTGGGATGCATTTTGGGTGAATTCCCACCAACACTGTAAGAGGGTTCTCCTTTCTCCAAATCCTTGCCAACATCTGTTGTTTCCTGAGTTGTTAATTTTAGCCATTCTGACTGGTGTGAGATGGTACCTCATTGTGGTTTTGATTTGGATTTCCCTGATGCCAAGTGATGCAGAGCATTTTTTCATATATCTGTTGCCATTTGTATGTCTTCTTTGGAGAAATGTCTGTACATGTCTTCTTCCCATTTCTTGACTGGATTCTTTGTTCTTTGGGTGTTGAGTTTGATATACTCTTTATAGATTTTGAATAGTAGCCCTTTACCTGACATGTCATTTGTAAATACCTTCTCCCATTCCGTAGATTCCCTTTTAGTTTTGTTGATTGTTTCCTTTGCTGTTTAAAAGCTTTTTATCTTAATGAAGTTTCAATAGTCCATTTTTGCTTTTGTTTCCCTTGCTTTTGGAGATGTGTCTAGCAAGAAGCTGCCGCAGCCAAGGTCAAAGAGGTTGCTGCCTGTGTTCTTCTCTAGGATTTTGATGGATTCCTGTCTCACATTTAGGTCTTTCATCCATTTTGAGTTTGTTTTTGTGTGTGGTGTAAGAAGTCCAGTTTCATTCTTCTACATGGGGCTGACCAATTTTCCCAACATCATTTTTTAAAGAGACTGCCTTTTCTCCACTGGATATTCTTTCCCGTTTTGTATAAGGTTAGTTGACCCTACAGTTGAGGATCCACTTCTGGGTTCTTTATTCTGCTCCATTAACCTATTTGTCTGTTTTGGTGCCTGTACCATACTGTCTTGATGATTACAGCTTTGCAATAGAACTTGAAGTCTGGAATTGTGATGCCTCTAGCTTTGGTTTTCTTTATCAGCATTCCTTTGGCTATTCAGTGTCTTTTCTGGTTCCATACAGATTTTAAGATTGTTCCAGCTCTGTGAAAAATGCTGATGGTACTTTTATAGGGATTGCATTGAATGTGTAGATTTCTTTGGGTAGCATAGACTTTTTAACAATATTTGATCTTTCAATCCATGAACATAGAATGTTTTTTCCATTTCTAGGTGTCTTCTTCAATTTCTTTCATAAGTGTCTTATAGTTTTCAGAGTACAGATCTTTTACCTCTTTGGTGAGGTTTATTTATTCCTAGGTATCTTATGGTTTTTGGTGCAATTGTAAATGGGATCAATTCCTTTATTTCTCTTTCTTCTGCTTCATTGTTAGTGTATAAAAATGCAGCTGGCTTCTGTGCATCGATTTTATATCCTACAATTTTGCTGAATCTCTGTATCAGTTCTAGCAATTTTTTTGGTGGAGTCTTTGGGGTTTTTTTTTACATAGAGTATCATATTTTCTGGGAAGAGTGAAAGTTTGACTTTTTTTTGCTTATTTGGGTGCCTTTTATTTTTTGTTTTCTGATTGCTGAGGCAAGGACTTCCAGTACTATGTTGAATAATAGTGGTGAGAGTGGACATCCCTGCCATATTCTTTTTTTTTTTTTTTTAAAGATTTTATTTATTCATTGGACAGACAGAGATCACAAGTAGGCAGAGAGGCAGGTAGAGAGAGAGGACGGGAAGCAGGATCCCCGCTGAGCAGAGAGCCTGACGCGGGGCTCGATCCCAGGACCCTGGGACCATGACCTGAGCCGAAGGCAGAGGCTTAACCCACTGAGCCACCCAGGTGCCCCATCCCTGCCATATTCTTGAACTTAAGGGAAAAGCTATCAGTTTTTCCCCATTGAGGATGATATTTTCTGTGGGTCTTTCATATACAGCTTTTATGATGTTGAGGTATGTTTCATCTATTCCTACATGGTGGAGGGTTTTTATCGAGAAAGGATACTGTATTTTGTCAAATGCTTTTTCTGCATCTATTAAGAGGATCGCATGGTTCTTATCCTTTCTTTTATTAATGCGGTATATACAATGATTCATTTATGGACATTGAACCACCCCTGAAGCACAGGAATAAATCCCATTTGGTCATGGTAAATGATCCTTTTTATGTACTGTTCAGTCTTATTGACTAGTATCTTGGTGAGAATTTTTGCATCCTTGTTCATCAGTGATATTGATCTGTAATTCTCCTTTTTAGTAGTGTTTTTGTTTAGTTTTGGGATCAAGGTAATGCTGGCCTCATAGAATGAGTTTAGAAGTTTTCCTTCCATTTCTATTTTTTGGAACAGTTTCAGGAGAATAGGTATTAATTCTTTAAATTCTTGGTAGAATTCCCCTGAAGCCATCTGGTTCTGGACTCTTCTTTGTTGGAAGATTTTTGATTAGTGCTTCAACTTCTTTGCTGGTTATGGGTCTGTTCAGGTTTTCTATTTCTTCCTGTTTCAATTTTGGTAGTTTATATTTTCTAAGAATGTATCCATTCCTTCCAGATTGCCTAATTTGTTGGCATATGATTGCTCATAATATTCTAATTGTTTGTATTTCTTCAGTGTTGGTTGTGATCTCTTCTCTCTCATTTATTTTTTTTACTTCTTTGGGTCCTTTCTCTTTTCTTTTTGATAAGTCTGGTAAGAGGTTTATCAATCTTATTAATTCATTCAAAGAGTCAGCTCTTAGTTTTGTTGATCTGTTCTACTGGTTTTTTGGTTTCTATTTCATTAATTTCTGCTCTAATCCTTATTATTTCTCTTCTCCTGCTGGATTTAGGCTTTATTTGTTGTTGTTGTTGTTGTTGTTTTTCCATCTCCTTTAGGTGCAAGTTTAGCTTACATATTTGAGACTTTTCCTGCTTCTTGAAGAAGGCCTGTATTGCTATATAATTCCTTCTTAGGACAACCTTTACCACAACCCAAAGGTTTTGAACTGTCATGTTTTCATTTTCATTTACTTCCATGCATTTTTTTAATTCTTCTTTAACTTCCTGGTTTACCAATTGATTCTTTAGTAGAGTGTTTTTTAGCCTCCATGTATTTGTGGTCATTCCAAACTCCTTCTTGTGGTTGATTTTAAGTTTCATAGCATTGTGGTCTGAAAATATATGCATGGTATGATCTCAATCTTTTTGTAACAGAGACCTGACTTGTGACCCAGTATGCGATCTATTCTGGAGAATGCGCCATGTGCACTCAAAAAGAATGTGTATTCTGCTGCTTTAGGATGAAATGTTCTGAGTATATTTGTTAAGTCCATCTGGTCCAGGGTGCCATTCAAAGCCCTTGTTTCCTTACTGATCTTCTGCTTAGATGATCTGTGCATTGTTGTCAGTGGGCTGTTAAAGTTGCCTACTATTATTGTATTATTATCAATGGGTTTCTTTAGTTTTGTTATTAATTGGTTTCTATATTTGGTTGTTCTCAGTTTGGGATGTAAATATTTATAATTGTTAAATCTTCTTGCTGGATATATCCCTTTATTATGATATAGGGTCCTTCTTCAGCTCTCATTACAGTCTTTGGTTTAAAATCTAGTTTGTCTAATATAAGTATGGTTACTCCAACTTTCTTTTCATGTCCTTCAACATGATAAATTGTTCTCCACCCCCTCACTTTCAATCTTTGGTAAGAATTTTTGCATCCATGTTCATCAGTGATATTGATCTGTAATTCTCCTTTTTAGTGGTGTTTTTGTTTAGTTTTGGGATCAAGGTAATGCTGGCTTCATAGTATGAGTTTGGAAGTTTTCCTTTGGAAGTGTCTTTGGGTCTAAAATGTGTCTCTTGTAAGCAGCATATCAATGGGTCTTGTTTGTTTGGTTGGTTGTTTGTTTGAATCCATTCTGATACCCCATGGCTTTTGATTGGAGCATTTAGTCCATTTACATTCTGAGTAATTATTGAAAGATGAATTTAGTGCCATTGTATTACCTGTGAAGTCACTGTTCCTGTAGATTTTTTTCTATGTCTTTCTGATCTTTGTTACTTTGGGGCTGTCTCTCCACTCAAAAGATCCTATTTACTATTTCTTGCATGGCTGATTTAGTGCTCAAAAATTCCTTTAGTTTTTGTTTGTCCTGGAAACTCTATTTCTTCTTCTATTCTGAATGACAGTCTTGCTGAATAAAGTATTCTTGACTGCATATTTTTTGCATTTAGTACATTGAATGTGTCATGCCAGTCCTTTCTGGCCTGCCAGGTGTCTGTGGACAGGTATGCTGCCAGCCTTATATGTCTACCCTTGTAGGTTAAGGACCTCTTGTCCAAAACTTCTTTCAGGATTTTCTCTTTATCTTTGTAATTTGCAAGCATCACTACAATATATTGAGGTGTTGGTCTATTTTTGTTGATTTTGAGGGGTTTTCTCTGTGCCTCCTGGACTTGAATGTTTGTTTCCTTCCCCAGATTAGGGAATTTCTCAGCTAAATTTTTTTCAAATAAACCTTCTGCCTCTTTCTCCAACTCCTCATCTTCTGTGACTCCTATAAAACAGATATTGTTTGTTTTGCAGAGTCTTGAGTTCCCTCAGTCTACCTTCATGATCTAATAGGTTTCTTTCCCTCTTCTTTTTAGATTCCTTATTTTCTCTAATTTTATCTTCTATACCACTGATATACTCTACTGTTTCATTCATCCTCATTTTTATGACCTCCACTTGGGACTGCATCTCAGTTATAGCATTTTTAATTTCAGCCTGACTAGATTTTAGTTCTTTTATCTCAGCAGTAAGGGATTCTCTAGTGTCTCCTATGCTTTTCTCAATCCCAGCTAGTATCCTTAGAATTCTTGTTTTAAACTCTAGTTTAGACATTTTACTTATAGCTGTATTGATTAAATCTCTGGCTGTCATTTCTTCCTGTTCTCTCTTTCAGGGTAAATTCCTCTGCTTGTCATTTTGGAAGGGGGGAGAAAAAAGAAAGGAAAAATATATAAGAAAAAGAAAAAATTAAAATAAAAAAAAATGTAAGATAAAATAAAATACATATAGGCAGTGAGATACTAAGTGTGCATTGTTCTCCTTGCTAGAAAAAGCTTCCAGGAGTCGTTTTTCTGGTTTATAGATGTGCAGCTTCATTCTACAAGACTTTTGACTTCATGGGTGTTCAGGATGATCCAATCTTTATCTGATTGTGTTCCAGTGAGGAGGCAGGCTTAGGGTTGCCCTACTCCTCTGCCATCTTACTGTTCCCCCTGTTTTTTTTTTTTTTTATTTAATTTAATTTATTTACTTGATAGACAGAGATCACAAGTAGGCAGAGAAGCAGTCAGAGAGAAAGGAGGAAGCAGGCTCCCCACTGAGGAGAAAGCCCGATGCAGGGCTCGGTTCCAGAACCCTGGAATCATGACCTGAACCGAAGGCAGAGGCTTTAACCCACTGAGCCACCCAGGCGCCCCACCCCCTGCCCCGTCTTTAACTTTTTAATGACCTTCTCCTTCTTGCATTCCTGATTTTATACTGCCTATGTACATTCACAAGATTTTTGCTTTCAGGAAATGATGAATGGGGTATAAATTCTTCAGTATATGTACAGTTGAAAATTACTTCATTTTGTTTATACTTAACTGATAAATTGGCTAATACAATTTTTCTAGATTCCAAATCATTTTTTCATGACAGTAAATGTATTTTTCCTTTGAATTTTAGCATCAGTACTACTGATTGGATCCTAATCTTACTCATCTCCCTTCATAAGTAAGTCTTGACAAGAATTTTGTCCTAAAAAGTTTTTAAATTTCTTCAAGATGTGAACAGGTGTGAATCTTTCCCCTTCTTTTCATTCATTCTCTTTGACCCTCAGGGGGAATTTAAATATGAAGGTTAAAAAATGTCTTTAACTTGGGAAAAACACTTTTTTTTATTAAGTCCTATCATTCATTGTCTCTGTCCCCACTCCCATGACCTTAGGAACTCCTACTGTAAGGATGTTGTAAGAGCAAACAAGATGATTTGAAACCCTCCCAATTAACCAGAAACAAAACAAAACAAAACAAAATTTTAAAAGCCCACCTTTATTCTAGATCACTTATGGAGATCTTAACTTATCTTAGAATCTTCTCTACCTCTTTTCCCAACTTCAATATCAACATTTTGAGGTCTACCTAGGAAAATTTTTGAAATTCTAACTGTTGCCAAAAGTTATAGCTAACTGCTAGGATGGAGGGGAGAGAGGACAACTGGTCCAAAGTGTTCTTCAGTTAAACACTTTGATAATTGATTTAAAGTCCAAATAGCGCTTGCAGCCTATGGCTTGATTAAGAGCTCTTCAAAGTAGAAGGCTCCTTAGTGCACTGTAATACTTTAGCTTCCACGGTTCTTGCCTTTCCATTAGGATGACCCATTTAAATTCTATGTCCCAGAAATCAAAAAAGATCTCTAATATGTACATGATACACTCACTCATTTTCAGTGTTGACATAGAATTATTATGTTCATTATATTTTTATTGAAGTTTTAAGGTAATATGAAGAACAATGAGAAGTAAAATATATCCTCAATCTGCCTGAACCAGACATCAACACAGGACAAATAGATATAGGGTTTTGGAATAGTATTTTTAATGTGTTGGGCTATTTTGATATAATCTATATAAAAATCATTACATTTTCCATTATTTAAATTCACAAGTAATATGTTTAACATGTACCTTTTACCCGATCCCTGAGCCTTTATTCAAGCTTCACAGGAATAGAAATAGAGCAGTAATAATGTATCAAGACCTCCTGCCTTGCTGTTAATAAGAGTGTACTCTCCTGGCCATTGTAAGTGATTAACTTCTGGAAGACAGAATTTGGATGGAATGATAAAGAGATAATCACACAATAGTGTGGTTAGTGCTAAGATAAGGCCAGAGAATTGTTCTTTCCATATATTTTCATTTCTTTTATAGCCACAAATGCCCAAATGTACTTTGCCTTTGAGGCATGTCCAGAACACTATTATTCTTCTGCCAATTAAATTATTTTTACTTCCTAGACTTTTATCTATCCAATCTTCTGGTTTCAGCACTTCAAGACTTGTCTAAAATCCAAAATTCTTCACAAAGTTTTCCTTAATTAATTAGAAAAATAGTTAACAAAATTTTCTCATAATGACAGGAATAATTTTAGTTGTACTTTTTTTAAAAAACAACTTGAATGAGATATAATTCACATACCATATAATTCACCCATTTAAGTGTATACTTCAGTGGTTTTAAGTATATACAGTTCTGTATCCACTGTCACAGTTAACTTTAGAACACTTTTATCACTTGAGAAAGAAACTCCATACCCCTTAGCTGTCACTCTCCTTTTCTACCATCTCTCCTGCCCTTAGACCTAAGCAAGCACTAATTTACATTGTCTCTATAGAGACAATATATAATTTAATATATATAATATATATTTATATATAATATATTTATATATTTTATATATATATTATATATATTTATATATATAAATTATATGTATATATAATTTATATTGTCTCTATAGAGTTCCTTGTTCTAAGCTTTCATATGAATGGACTCATGTAATAAGTGATTTTTTGTGACTGACTTCTTCCACTTAGTACAATGTTTTCAAGGTTCATCCAAGTTGTATCATGTATCAGTGCTTCATTCCTTTTTATGGCCAAATAATAGTCTATTGTATGGGTATAGTACATTTTAATTATCAACTCATCTATTGATGGACATTGGGGTTGTTTCCACCTTTGGTTATTTTGAATAATGCTGCTATTCATGTATAAGTGTTTGTATGGACACACATTTTCATTTCTCTAGAAGTTGTAATTGCTGGGTCATATGGTATCTCTATGTATAATTGTTGGAGGAATGACCAAAGCAACTGTACCATTTTACATTCCTACCAGCAGTGTATCAGGGTTTTGATTTTCCTACCTCCTCATCAACACTTACCTGACTACTTTTGATTCTAGCCATCCTATAGGGTATGAAGTGATATCTCACTGTGGTTTTGATTTGCATTTCCATCACGACTAATAACGTGAGCATCTTTTCATGTGCTTATTGGCCGTTTATATATCTTCCTTGGAAATATATATACATATTCTTTGGAATATATAAATTCCTCGGAGAAATGTCTATTCGAATCTTTACCCATTCTTTAATTGGGTTATAGTTTTTATAATTGAGTTGTAAGAGTTCTTTTTATATTGTCTATACAATCTCTTATCAGATATATGATTTGAAAATATTTTTCCCCATTCTATGAATTGTCTTTTCACTTTCTGTAATGTTTCCTTTGAAACACAAAAGTTTTCAATTTTGATGAAGACAAATCTGTCTATTTTTTTTCTTTTGTTTGTCTTGCTTTTTGGTCATATATGAAACTTTTTTCAAATCCAAGTTCATGAAGATATACCTCTATATTTTAGCTCTTATATTTAGTTATTGCTACATTTTGAGTTAATGCTTATATAATGTATGAAGTAAGGGTTCAAATTCATTCTTTTATATGTGGTTATCCAGTTTCCAAGCATTGTTTTATGGAAAGACTATTCTTTCCTCATTGAATGTTCTTGATACCCTTAATTAAAATCTGTCAGCCATAGAACCTATTATATTCTTATACTCTACAATATACATTTATCTCTCTGCCTGCACATAAAGATAATGCTTGGTTTATTTCTGGGGAATATTAAAAATATCTATAACATTTACTCAGGCAGATAATCTGGAAAATGTCTGTTACTTAGCTACATGCATAACAAACAACCACAATATCTCAGTGGCGTAAGTATGTATTTAGCTTATGTAGCTGGAAGTTGGCTTGAGATTGTCTGACGTAGCTGGATCTGATTGAGACAGCTTGGGTGGCCAATTATTCGGCAACTATCTCTCATTTCCTGTCTAGGAATAGTGTGCCAAAGTGAGCATGCTTTTCTCATGGTTATGGTAGACCCTCAAGGGAACAAGTTTAACTGCATAGACACATTTCAAGCTTCTGCTGTATGAAATGCACATCTACTCTGTTCAGTGTTCAGTGTTCTTTCAGTCTTTCCACTCCCATCCCTAAGTTGTTCACCATATTGTGAAATGCCAACATTTCATTAATCCAAACAAGTCACATGGTCAGGTTCACCATCAAAGTTGCAGGGAAGAATACTTCTGCTGTGAAATTGAAGGAGAGGTGTTGAATACAGAATAATACTTCAACCTATCACTCCACCCATTATGCAAAGCATGTTCCAGGAAAAAAATTAAAACCCCAAAACTTTTATACTATTTTCCCCATGCTAAATTTACTTATTACTTCTAAGAATTTTCTTTTGTCTATTTCATTGAGCTTTCACCATCCTGTCATGTTGTCTGTGAATAATTACAGCATACCATATTCTTCACCAATATTTGTGTCTTCTCTTTTTCTTGCCTTATTACATGGGTTAAGAAATTCTAGTTCAATGTTGAATAGAAGCAGTAAGATAAGGCATCCATCCTTTCTGTAATATTTTACCATTAGTTGTGATGTTGGCTGTAGGTTTTCTTTGATACATTTTATTATATTCAAGAAACTTCAAAGTTTGCTGAGAGATTTTACATGAATGGTTGTTGGATTTTGTCAAATGCTCTTTCTGTAACTATTTTGAAATGATGATTTGTTTTTCTCTTAAGGGATGAATCACATTGGTTGATTTTCTTACAGCTTTACTGAGGCATAATTGCCATAAAATAAACTTCACATATTTAAAATGTGCAATTTGATGTTACAGCATTTGTATATATACCTGTGAAATCATGTCAGTAATCAAAATACTACACTTATCTAGCACTTCCAAAAATTTCTTAATGGACCATTGTAATTCCTCCTACTTATCCTCCTACCTGTATTCTCTCCTCATCTCCAGACACCTATTGATCTACCTTCCAATACCATATGTTATTTTGCATTTTCTAGAATCTTATACAGATGGAAGCATAAGTATGCACTATATTTTGTCTGATATCTTTCACAAAGCCTATTTATTTTGCAATTTTTCAATGTATAGTATGTAATAATTTGTTTTCTTGGATCAGGCTTTCAGTGTTGAATCTAAGAAATCTTTACCTAACCACAAGTCAAATACATATTGTTGCAGATTTTTATAATTTTTAATTGAAGGATAGTTGACATATAATATTACATTAGTTTCAGGTATGGAACATAGTGGTTTGACAGTTACATACATTACAGTATGCTTACCATGATAAATGTAGTTACCATTGGTCACAATACAAAATTATTACAATATTATTGACTATATGCCCTATGCTATACTTTTCATACCAATGACTTATTTATTTTACAACTGGAAGTTTGTACCTATTGATCCCCTTCACCTATTTCATCTATGTTCTTAGATTTTACACTTATGTCTATGATCAACTTTGAATTTTGGTGAAACTTTGTGATTATGTTAGGCCACCTGGATAATCCAAAATAATCTCCCATCTCAGAATCCTTAACCTAGTTTTATCTTAAAACTCCCTGTTACTTTGTAAACTAAACTATTCACCAGTTCAGGGGATTAGGATTTGGACAACTTTGGTGGCGTTGGGGGGTGTTATTATTCTGCCTGCCACAGATAGATTCTTCTAAGCAAACATCCCTGGATTTTCTGTATTATTCCAGTGGCCTCCATGTTGCTCTAAAATAGCTTAACTGATGAACAATTTGGGGACAGAGTGGAAAGACTGAACACCAAACAAAACTTTATCACCAAAAATTCACCCAATTTGTACTGGAAAGAACATGAGATTTAGAGTAAATGGGATTTGGATTTGAATCTCTAATTGTTTCTATTATTCGCTCTACAACCTTGAACAAGTTAATTTATTCTCTACCTTCAGGCTTCTCATTTAATAATAAGGTAATAATGATTATCTTGTAGGGTTATTTTAGGAACTAAACAGATAATGTATGTTAAAATGCCTAGACAGAACCTGGCATATAAAATGTATGATAATTTACATTTCTCCCAGAAACCTTTGCTCCCATTGGGCTATATTTTTCTGACTAAAGAACATGCTGTTTTTATTCCTGATGTTTATGTGCACTGAAATCATTCACCTTGATATTAACATCATTGCTAAGAGCACATTAGCAGGGAGGTTAAAAGTTGTAGAGCCCTAGATCTAAACCTTGATATCAGTATGTGAAAGCTGTGTGAGAATAAGTATTCTTATATTCTGAATGAGGAGAGTAGTAGGTCTTGCCTAACCTAGTGGTGTTGCTGTGAGGATAATGGATGTGCGTGTGAAGTGCTTCTCACAAAGCTAAGCACATAGAGGTCTCTTTGCTGTGTTGGGTAAGCTTTGTGGTGCAATAATTGATTTGGCCCTTAGAGGGAGCTCCATGTGAGTGAGAATCCTGTGAAGCAGATGAGCTATGTAGAGATTCTTTCCTTAGATTCTGTTTTTAGCAAAACTGATTAAGGGGTGATTTAAATTGCACGGATTCACAGCCATGTGATATTTATATGCATTTTTAAAAATTTTGAAGCAGAACATAAATTTAGGTTCATTCTGGGTTAACAATAATTTGAATTATTTCATAAAATGTTCTTAATGTCTTTGGCAAGATCATAAAATTTGAATAATCTCAATACCAGAGTATCCTTCAGTGGCTGACCAAGATTGTAAATCCCATAATTTACAAAATGTATTTTTGGCTCATACACACACACACACACACACATATATATATATGAATGATTGCCCTAAAATAGGCAACACAGCAATCATTTTGAATCCTTCAAACCATAACCTTTCAAACAAATTAGTTCTTCCTGTGACAAAGATTGCTGAGGCAATAAACTATAAATGGCTTTTACGGAAGCAAATCCAAACAGAAGAGAGTTACAAGTAACATCAACATTCCGGATAACCCAGAGCAGCCTTAGACTTATTTTCAGCCTTGAAAAAATGATAATATAAAACAGTAAAGATGTCACACTCAACTCTAAAACCAGAATTCAATATCAATAAGTTTAAAAGATGAAACATTAAAGGGGAGATTAATGTGAAGTTTACTCTTCATGTGGCAAGAAATAAGATAATGTCACTTAAAACATTTCTCCTAGGAAAGCATTAAACTCAATTTTTATAGCAACAATATATGAACCATCCTAAAGTGAAGGAAGGAAATAATTTCTTATCTTAGAAACCATGAAACTTTATTTCACTGTGAACTTACATTTGCAAAAGTTTAATTAACTTCCTTTAGCATGCTAAATCATGGTCCTGAGCCTGAGCCCCACACTATGACTTATTTCCCTGACACACTTTGCGCTTTTAAAGTCTCCATGCTTTGCTTTGTGATTCCTTCTGTAAAGACTCCATTCTCTCCGGCTATGTTTGCTAATCTCAAATATCCTGTTTTCACAATAATCCTCCCCAATCTTTCCACCCATCCCCCAGCCCATATAGAGTTATTTATTTCCTCACCATGTTTCCCAAAAACATATGTTCTATGGCAGTTACTGGTTTACAGTCTTCACTCCATGACTGAATTCTGAACTTGGTGTGTGCATAGACTGTACCTTATTTACTTGAGTATTCCCCGAACTTTCCAGGGTGCTCAGAACATGTTATAAAATTAAGATGGATTTTGGAGGGCTAGAGAATGCCATGTATCCATGGGCAAATTAAAGTCTGTGAGATGAGACCAGAGGTGGTTTTGATGGTGATGTAAGTACACGGAGAATCTAATATACCAAATTAAGAGACCATTCTATCCTTTCTTTTAAAAAATAAAAAAGTCACTCATTATTATGTTCATCATAACAAAATCCATTTTTTAAATGAATTTTTAATGTGTTAGACAGAAGCAGAACAAGCTACAATTCCTTATGCTCAGACTCAAGGCTTGGGCATACTCAGGGAACTCTTAGGTGCCGAGGTGCACTGAACAGAGTCCACTTGCTCAGATTTGCTCTTATCCTCTTCCCTTTGCTATCCAGTCTCCACACAGAAGCCAGAACCATATCAGTTCTTTTTCAAAAGAAGAAATCAGACCATATCATTTGCCTGTTTATCATTTATGTCTCTGGTGGGTTCCCAGTTCACTCAGCATAAAACTCAAGCCCTTTCCTTTGGTCTCCAGGCCCTACAGGTCTGGCCTCTGCTGACCACTCTCATCATTTCTCACATGTTCTGCTTCACTCACAAACTACAGTCACACTTTCCTTCCTCTCTTACTTGAAGACACCAAGTTTAGTTCCACTTTTGGCCTTTGAAGAAACTTCCCTCCTAAAGAACTTTTACCTGAGCTCTTTTAAGACACTGTCTTGCCATTTAGATCACATTAAAGACATTTCTCTAGTCTTCCCTGATTTCCTAATCCAAACAGCTTCTCAGGTCTTTCAAGTACCTTATTTTATTTTATCTTCATTATAGCATTTAGCAATACCTGGCTGCTTCTTGCTGTTTGTTTATTTTTCTTTTCTTCTTCACTAATATAGTCCTTAAAAATAGATACTTTTTCAACTCTGTGTCCCAGACCTCTAAAAAACAAATAGAGGTTCAATAACATTTCCATTTGTTTTTAGTTTTTTTTATAGACGTATAGTTGATACACAATATTGCATTAGTTTCAGTTGTACAGCATGTTTTGCTCACCACAGTTATTACAGTTTCATTTATGTACCCCCTATGCTGTACTCATCATCCCCATGACTTCTATATTTTTTAAAAGGAAGTTTGTACCTTTTCATCTTCTTGACCTATCTCATCAAAATAAGAATTAAATAGAATTAACAAAAACATTTCTTGAACAAATGAATGTACTGCAAGGAATCAAATTTGAAGCAATAACAATACTTATCCCCTTCATTTTCCCTTGATAGTCTCTTAAAATATTGGGAGTGCAGGCTAAGAACACATTCAGCTAAGTTATCTCAATCTATTATCATTAGAAAATGAGTAGATTAATTGAAAAGATCAGCATCTTGAGAAGTAATTGCTGGTCCTGAGATAGCCAAAGAAGGTATGTAGATTCTGCTAGAACCAAGCAGATACATAGAGAGTGCATAAACAGCAACTCTTCCAAGGAGTTTGCTGAAAATGAGATCAAAGAAAAAGCGAGAGGGAAGTAGGGCCTAGAGAAATTTTTTGTTTTTCTTTTTCAAATAGAAGAAATAATTACATGTCTTTAAAAATGATACAGTGGCAAGATCATATTAATTAATCAGGATATGTATTGTTAGAGAAATCTGGGATTTTTTTTTTTCATTTCTAAGCTGCTATAAATTACTCAGAGAAAAATAATCTCTCTAGTAGGAGATGCTAATATGTAATTAGTGTCATAATTAGGGTGAATATGTTAGATATATAAGGAAGAAGGGATCAGAAAAGGATTTTGGTATAACATGTGATAGCTGAACAAGTGAAAAATGCACCTGGGTAAGTTTGGTATAATACATAACATACTACTGTATTTATCCTGGACATATGGGGCCATATTGATTGGCCCTGCTTCATGGGGCTCCAGTAGTGAGAGCTTAGGCAAAAATCCCTTTGCTGACTAGGTTTCTTCAATTTTGACATGACACGACTATATGTCATCCTCTCTAAGGTCTTTAACAGGTCTGAAAACCCTGTAACTAATTGGAATGTTACAGGTTTCAGAAGTAAAATAAGGGTACAGATGAAATCAGTCGAGATAAAATTCATCTGCTTCAGATCTCTGACTAGATGGCCTTACATGCCACTTGGAAGCTATATTCCTCTTTCAAAGTATAGTAAAACAATTAAAAAATAACACCAAGAGGTCATGCCTAGCAATTTATTTTTTTTTAAATATTTTATTTATTTATTTGACAGACGGAGATCACAAGTAGGCAGAGAAGCAGGCAGAGAGAGAGAGAAGCAGGCTCCCCGCTGAGCAGAGAGCCCGATGCGGGGCTTGATCCCAGAACCCTGGGATCATGACCTGAGCCGAAGGCAGAGGCTTTAACCCACTGGGCCACCCAGGTGCCCCATGCCTAGCAATTTAAAGTTGCCAAGCATTTCCTGATGGAATTACACATTTTGTAAATGAAGGGATCTAAAAAATTATTTGATTTAGCTTTTCTTAAAACTGCAAAATGGGTGTTTTATGAAATTAATAGGCATTATGTAACAATTGAATTCTGTGGTTAAATAAAGTGTGGAGAGCATGCACAGTATATTTGATTGGGAGATTCTCAAATCTTATTGGTATATTAAAGATACTGAAAAATTCCTCATTAAACAACCCCAATTAACTTTAAATGTACATTTCATTTCTTAACCAATATTTATTAGGTGCCTACTCTGCGGCAGGCTCTGCCAGAGGTACTTGGGGTACATCAGTGCCAAAACAGACTTTCTGGTCCTCCCAGGGCTTACATGCTGGGAGTTGAGATAAGGAATAAACAATAAACATAAGAATAAGTCATCTATAAAATATGATATAAAATGATAAAATGCCATGCAAAAAATTAGAGGAGTATAAGGTGAATTAAGAGGGCTTGTGCAGGGATGGGAAACAGATCTCATTCAGCATTCCATAGAATGGTCAAAAAAGGCCTTGTTGAGAAGATGACGTTTGAACAAAGACTTGATAGAGGCAAGGGAATTATTTAAGTAGATATTTGGGAGAATAGCATTTCAGCCAGAAAGAACAACCAATGCTAAGGCAAGAGCGGACCTGATGTTCAGGCAAAAGGGAGAGGGCCACTGTAGCTGAAGCCAAACAAGCAAGAGCACGGTCATGGGAGAAGAGATGAGAGAATATCTTATGAAGCTACTTATGGAACATTTAAGGCTTTTGGCTTTTTCTCTAAGTGAAATGAGGAGCCACGGCATGGTTTTCACCAGAGAAGTAACTTGAATTTGTTTAAGTTCTAAAGACAGTGCTGTGTTGAAAAATAGATTATAGAGTTGCAAGGACAGGAGCAAGGAAGCTCACTAGGAGTCCATCGCAGTAATCCACTTGAGAGATCATTGTAATTTTGACTAGGAGAAGAGCAGTGAAGACGGTGAGAGTAGTGATATTTTTGCACATAGAGCCAAGAGAATGTCCACATTACATGTGGTGTATGACAGGTGTCGAAGATATCTTCCAGGCTTTCAGCCTGAGGAACTCAAAAGAAGGAGTTCCCATTGATTGAGGTAGGAAGACTATGCATGTGGAGCTGGCTTTCTAAGGAAAGATTAGGAGTTCAGTTTAGGGTTTGTGATCATGCATAGACATAGCAATAGAGGTGCTGGGAAGGCAGTTAGATATATATGAAACAGAAGTTCAGGCCGGAGGTCTGAGCTGGAGATACAAATTTGGGAGCAATCAACATATTAATTATATTTAAAGACCTGAAAGATGAAGAGGTCACCATAGTGGTAATAAAAAAATCAAAATGGACCAAAGAATAAGCCTTGGAATCTCCAGCATTACAAGAGCCTTAGGAGAAGGGGGAAAAACCAGCAAAGGACACTGAGGAGTAGGCAAGGGGACAGGAGGTAAAGAGAATTTGGTGTCCTCACAGAAAATGATGACACTAGATCAAGGAGATGGTAGTGACAATTGTGTCATATGCCCCTGACAGGTCAAGTAAGTTGAGGACTGATGATTAAACATTGGCTTTAGTAATGTCAAGTCATTGGTAACCTTGACAAATACAATTTTCTTGTGTTTATGAGAAAATGAGAAGAGGGATAATTGAAGATAATACGTTTAGAAATTTTCCAAGAAGATTTGTTGCAAATGGGCTCAAAGAAAAAGGTGGGAGTAAGGTAGGGTGAAGGGTAGTATGTGATTTTTTTCTTTTAGGAGGGAAGAAATAGTCATATGTTTGTATGCTTATGACAGTGATCCATGAGAGAGTGAAAACCGATGGTGTAGAAGAAGGGAGACTCGCTAGAGCATTCTACTACAGGCATAAATATGATTCTGACTTTAGATATCAGCATAGAGGCCCTTTCGGTAATAGGTAGGAAAGTAGAGTTTGTGCAGGCAGATACTGTTAGGTTAGTGGGACAGGGGGTCGGAGTCTATAAAAGTCCTCTTCTGATCATAGAACCCTTTTCTCTTCTTCCCCAGCTCCAACACAATATTTACCTGCTATAGCCAGGAGTACCAACCAGTATGCTGTAGAACACGGAAACACCGATTTTTTTTTTTTTTTTTTTTTTTTGCCATGCCTTCCCTTTAGCAAGGTATAAACTACATCCAGAGGGATGAAATGGTTAGTCCTAGCTTACACATATAGTTAATGTAGGTAACACCTCCCTTTTTCACAGTCAAACTATCTGAGTACTATGTAATCTAATTGCTTCCAATTCTCCACCTAAAGTCATAAGTATAACCTGTGTTGATGTCATAATTTATAGACCACTCCTCATGCCTGACATACAGACTCTCAATAAATATTTATCAAATGAATGAATATATTAATAAATCATATATTTTTTAATAAAACAGGAGACCAAAATGTGACAATTCACTTAATTTCACTAATTATGTGAAATTAAGAGCAATTACACTTTTAAGTACCAAATTATTTAGAAATGTGAGAATTATATGACTTAATACATTATTTTAGTTTTCTATTGCTGTTATAACAAATTGCCAAAACTGAAGCAGTTTAAAACAAGACCTCTTCATTATCTCACAATTTTTTGTGTCAGGAGTCTGACACATCTCACTGGGCTAAGATCAAGTTGTCAACGGGCTGTGTTTCTTACTGAAGGCAATATGGGAGAAACCACTTCTAAGCTCATTCAAGTTATTGGCTTAATTTGGCTCTTTATGTTTGTAGGGCTGAGATTCCTGGGGTTTTTTTGTTGTTGATTGTGGTTGTGGTGGTGATGGGTTTTGTTTGTTTGTTTGGTGTTTGTTTGTTTCTTGTTTTGTTTTGTTTTTGTGACTGACAGGGGCTGATTTTTGCTCCTAGACACTGCCTACATTCCTTCACTATGTTTTCCACGTGACCAGCAATGGTCAGCCCAGTCCCTCTGACACTTGGAATCTCTCTGATTTCAACCAAATTAAGTTCTTTTCTTTTAAGGGCTCATGTGATTAGAGTCATCCAAAATAGATAATCTGTAACTTTATCATATGCCTGTAACTTTAATCACACCCACGAGTCCTTTTGCCATGTAATTTATTCACAAATTCCAGGGATTAGAGTATGAACATCTTTGGGAGGCCATTCTACCTACCCCAATTTTTTTTTTAATCTAAAAGATTCTAAGTGTTTTTCAAAAGATACTCCTATAAAATTATGTTTTGTCTATGAGATAGAGATGCCAGATATTTCTCCAGGGGCTCCTGGGTTGCTCATTCAGTTAAGCCTCTGACTCTTGATTTTGGCTCATGCTATGATCTCAGGATTGTGAGATGAGCCCCACGTCAGGGCTGTTTAAGATTCTCTCCCTCTTCCTCTACCCCTTTCAACCCCCCCACATGCACACACTTTCTCTCTTTTTCTCTCTCAAAAAATAAAAATGAAAATGAAAATAGAAATAAAAAATGAAATGTTAAAAAAGAGGTGACAGATATTACCCCATTAAGAGAATCAAGAGACAAAAAGTTAATTATAAGTATCTAAATTTGAATAATTTTCCAGATATCTTTCCATTCTCTCTCTTCCCTTTCATTTCCATTTCATCCCATTCCATTCTAGAAAGTTTAGTCGAACAACTTCTGTGTACCCGACACCAATACTAGTTGCAATGGATATAAATACACACACACACACACACACACACACACACACACACTTTCTTAGCTCTTAAGGAGCTAACAGCTAAGTTGAGGAAACCTCATTTACAGCAACAGGGTATGGCAAATGAACATTAGTGAACAAGGAAATTGAGATAGAACTGCTTATAGTTAGTTACCTGACACACCCTAGAGTCATTATTGCTATATTGGACCACAGGAATACTTCCAAAGTAACTAGGTAGTAACTAATACTGGTTACTAGCTATAAGGTACAGCTAATACCTCCAAAGTATCTTCAACTGCTTAAATAAAATCTTTTTGGGAATTGCCTTATGATGAAAAAGGAAAACATTTCAGGGTTGGCATGAGCCTGCTAGTCTTTCTATAACTTAACTTTATAAGGTCAAATAAAAGCCTATAAAAAGCATGGCTCCCAGTCATGATCAATAGGGTGGGGGTGGGGAGTCAAGTTGGCAGGCAGGGCTGGGGTCTGCATATATGTCTAAATCCCCCTGAGACACTCCGTCTGACTATTTGACAGTCACTCTGGCTATGTGGTGTAGGAGACTACTGAAGCTCTCCTTGGCAAGGCTCTGAAGATTTAAACAGTAGCAATTTGTTATATAGACCCCTGGCACTGTGCTTCACAAACAAAAAGGATTCAGTCTTTTATCAACATAGTCAATACAACTGGCTCCACCATTGTCTTGCTTTTTGTTGCACTTTAGGAAACCAATATTTCGGGGAAAATGTGCTTTCTCCAGCTCAGAAAGTTTTTTCACATTTCTCATTAAATAATTCATTAGTGTGTTCACTCATTCCTTTCTTTGGTTGTGTACATCCAGAATGTAAAACCGTGTAACCTTCAGCTTTAAATGTATGCAGACGTCCCTAATTTTTTAAAGATTTTATTTATTTATTTATTTATTAAGGAGAGAGTGAGTGAGAGAGAGAGCACAGGAGCAGGGGCAGAGGGAAGGGAGAACCAGACTCCCCACTGAACAGGGACAATCAGTTAAGTGTCTGCTTCCACTAGGGTCATAATCCTGGGGTCCTAGGATCAAGCCCCCGATGTTTTTTAAGGGAATGAAAAACTTAGTTTGACTTAGCATTTACTATTGAGTTAACCATCAGCTTGCAGGGTAAGAGGAAAGCAAGGATATCAGTCATATATTTGAGCATTCAATGACACAGACCAGTCCACATAGACATCAACCAGCGGTCTTGGACAGTGTCTTGGAGACCCCTTGCTGTACTCAGTATGGCATTAACTTTTTAGTTTTTGGAAAGTGGGTAGGTTCAGAGGGTCCTAGATGTCAGGGGAGGATATATTATCAATTGGTAGGAAAATATTTAAATATTTAAACAATTGGTATATGCATACTGGTCATTAGACCTAAACATCAACATAGAAGAAGAGTATGCTTGTGAATTAGCAATAAGTTTGCTGTGGGCAAAATCTTTGGGTTATTTTGACCCATTCACTCTTCTAAAACTGCATCTTTAAGCAGTCTTTCTCAAGTCTCCCTGTTATTCACAGTCACCTGGTGAAATTTATTTTTTCATTTTACTAGGATTTAAAAATAATTGTAAAATATATCATGTGCACATGTTTATAAAAATCAGACTGTATAGAGGGCTAAAAATTGAGAAGTCACTTGTCCTACACTACTTCTACCTGTAAAACCATACACTAGAAGAATTCACTTTTGACTGATTCAATATTTAGTTTTCCAGTCATCTCTGGAACTAATGACAATAGTTTTACATCTGTGATTCTTAACAACTTTAAGCCACACTCATTTAATTGGTGGACCTTTTAAAAATACAGAGTACTAGGACCCCCCACCCCCATTTTTAGACTAAATTTTTTAAAAAGTTCTAATGTGAGGGGCATCTGCGTGACTCAGTCGGTTAAGCTTCTGACTCTTGATTTCTGCTCAGGTCATGATCTGAGGGTCGTGAGATCAAGCCCCACGTCCATCTCCACGCTCAGCATGGAGTCTCCTTGAGATTCTCTCTCCTTCTCCTTCTCCCCTCCCCCCATTCACATGCGCTCATGCGCTCTCTCTCTCTCTTTCTCTCTCAAAATAAGTAAATAAAATCTTAAAAAGAAAAAATGTTCCAATGTGATCCTTTTGTTCAGCCAGAGCCAGGACTAATTCAGCAGAGAAAGGAGAATGTGGATTATAACATAACAATGTGCTTTATAAAGATCTTTGCTCAACCACCATGGCCATGCTTGTGGGATTTTACAATCTGCAATTTCATTTCACTCAGAAAATAGCTTATCTTGCTTTCCTCATCCCTTTGTATTTTCACATCTTTTTTTTATTCCTCCTCTAAATCTATTTGCCTTATAAACCTTTTTTTATGTGTCCTAGAGCTTATCTGTTAACCCTATATTCCTGGCTTTTTTTTTCTTTATCCACATTTAGAGAGTAGAATAAATTGCTGTCTTACATCATTGTCCAGAGAAAATGGACATAGTGAAAGGTCATTCAAATTGTAGAGAGCAGAGTTCTCAAAAAAGATGATCAGAATTTTCTGGGAAATTGTATAATCTCATGATCAATTAATAGGATACATGTTCTTCATACTTGGAAACTGAGCATATTGATTTAACATAGCAATTTATATTTAGCAAAAATTACTCATCACACTCAGGAACATAAAATCTCTATGCTTATTTCTGCCTGCCAAAGCATTTAATGCAGCTCCAATTGTTTATAAGGAGGATGCTTAAGGAGGACTTTTCAAATAAAATTTTTTTCTGTAGGATGTACTAAATCACTCAGAGTATTAGGTGATAGAGAGCACAAATATACATTCAAAATAGGACATGGCATCTGTCAGAGTCTGCTTGCTAATAATTTTCTGTCCTTAGGCTAAGGCTCTGAGCATTACGAATATATTTATCCAGACTTACATTGTGGGTGAACGAGCAAGCAAGTCAGTTCAGTCTGGCATACAAAAACCATTCCTAGTTGAAGTGCATCTGAATATTTTCTCAATTTTGAAATGTTGTTTTGTAGAATTTTCAAGTTCAATCATTATTTTCTACAGAAGGAATTTGCTCCTCCCAATTATTACAAAAGGATCCAAAGCTATTGCTAAGAATCTATACCAACAAAAACAGATGAAGGGAAGTCATTTTAAAAAGGAAAAGAATTCTCTTAAGCCAAATTCTCTCTTTCAGAATTGAACAGCAGATTTTTGTGATCTCCAGGATGTACAGACTTATATTTGATCCTCTATTTCCAGTTGCCTCCCACTCTCAACTCCTGGACACAACAGTTCTCAGTTCCACCAATTCTTCCTTTCAAATAGCTTAGACAGTGAATAATTGGAAATTAAAAATATTTAAATACCATTTACAATAGCATTGAAACCACAAAATAATAAAGGATTAATTTTACACAAGTTGTATAATATTGCTTCACAGAAAACTATAAAACATGCTTAGAGAAATTTCAAAAGACCCATATAAATAAAAAGAAATACTGTATTTATTAATTGGAAGACTCAAAATTGTTAAGATGTTTATTTTCCCCTAAATGTGTGTGTGTGTGTGTGTGTGTGTGTGTGTATTCAGTATAATCACAAATTACCTAAATTCCCTGTGGGCTTTTAAAGAATACCAACCAGCTGATTGTAAAATGTATTTGGAAATGCAAAATATCTAGAATAGCAAAAGAAAAAATATTTTAACAAAGTTAGAGGTAACGGACTTCAAGTTATGTTATAAAGCTACAGTAGTGAAGATAGTATAGTATTAGTAATATAATAGATTAAAATATAGAATAAAAAAATAAAATATAGAATCTAGAAATAGATTTACATATATATATGCTCAAATAATTTTCAACAAAGGCATCGAAGTGATTCAATGAGAAGTGGAAAATCTTTTCACAAATGGTGTTCAAAAAAGGGGATATCCAAATTAAAAAAAGCACTTCAACTTCTACCTCACTCCATACTCAAAATCTAATTTGAAATGGATCATAGGCCTATAAATAAAAGCTGAAGCTATAAAGCTTCTAGGATAAAACACAGGAAACTTTTCATGAACTTTGAGTAGGCTAAGATTTCTTAGTGTAAAGGAACCATAAAGTGGACTTTATTATAATCAAAAGACACTGTTAAGAAAATAAATAGATAACAGCCTGGGAGAAAATATTTATAACAAATACATTTGACAAGAGGCTGACATATTAAGAATTCCTACAACTCAATAATAAGGCATGTAATTGAATTAAAAATGGACAAAATACTTGAGCAAACACTTCACAAAAATAACACATGAATGACTATAAGCACATTAAAAAGTGTTCAACAACATGAATTCTCAGAGAGATGCAAATTAAAACACAAATTGAAATAAAATTGACAATACCAAATGTTTTAAAGGATGTGAAGCATTTGGAACACTCATGCATAGCTGGTGGGAGCCTAAAATGGTACAACCACTTTGGAAAATAGTTTGGCAATTTCTCAAAAATTAAACATGTATATGGACTCTAGGACTTAGCAACTGCACTCCTAGG